>NW_020954596.1:34829062-35110946 GCF_900497805.2 Vombatus ursinus
ATAAGCTGCATTCATATATGTGTGGACATTTAAAAGTATATAATACATATGCTAACAGATAAGTTATATAGGTTTTCTAAACAGTAAATATCTGTATAGATGGATAAAATGTATAGCTTTTATATATACATGTATGAAATTGGATAGAAAACTTACATAGCTTAGAAAATTTGTATAGTTAGTACACACACATATCCATATATACATATGCTGAAAGATAAGTTGTATCCATACACACACACAAAGATAAGCTGTATCCATATATGTATGTATATTTATATGTAGTACATATAAACAAATATGTTGCATATGTTTTCTGTCCAATTTCACATGCACTATACATGTATGTATATGTGTATATACTTGTGTATGCATGTGTGTATTATGTATATAAAATCTTAGACAGACATTGAAAATGGATAGCTCCTTGGGCTTAGTGTATATATAAATATACACATGTAGGCACATATATGTATATATATATAGACACACTATATCTATATCTATACATATACATATAGGAATGTATGCATCTATATGTATATGTAGACATACAGACATACATGTGTGTCTCACACACACATATACCTTTTTTTTTTTTTTAAAGATAAGCTAATTAGGTTTTCTGTCTGACTGTATATGATGACCTGGAAAGCTATTTCTCATCCACTTGGTTTCCCTTGGGTTCATAATGAGTCTTAATTTGTTGGAGTGGTTCTGGATTTCTTCCAGGAGGCCTTTCAGTATTCCTGGACTTGATGCAATCAGCACAGTCATCCCCAAACAGAGTCATTTGGAGAACCTCATCATATATAGGGAATCCCTCTTGAACTTGGTCCCTTTGTTAAAGCTCCTGTACAGAGATGAACCCCTCTAAGGACAGATAGCAGTACTTTAACCCATTTCAATTACACATTGAATTTAACAAAGATTTATTAAGCACCTACTATGTGTAGAGTATGGTGGTAGGCACTAGGAGAGGTACAGAGATAACTTTGGTATCTCTTCTCTTGTGGAGCTTGTAGTTTAGTGTTTTCCTATGTAGCACAGATTTGATATATATACAAATAACTAGAATGTAAAACAGAACAGGACAAGAGCCTAAAAGCATTAAAGGCAGCATGACGAAATAGAAAGAATGCTGTACTTGAAACCAGAAGAAACCACAGTCCAAATCCTTCCTTCTATAATTGTTGTGTGACTTTGGGTGAGTTCATTAACCTCTTTAAGGACAAGTTTTCCTCATGTATGAAATGGGAATGACCATAACATTTACCTCACAGGGTATTATGAGGATTAAATGAGATAATGTTCATAGGAAGAAACAATCGTTCCTGACAGAGACATCAGAAAAAGCTTCTTGAAAGAGTCAGCATTCGTATTAGGTCTTGAAGGCATATACTTCTTGGTCATCTTCCTTATCTGTCTTGATGGGCCAACTCAAGTGGCCTTTTCTGATTCTCCCAGAGAATTGAGTTCTCTTCCACCTTGAGTCTTCCTGGAGCATTTTGTTCAGATTTTTCCTTTGCCTCCAATGCTTTCTCTTTCTTGCATTACCCTTTTTCTTGTACGTGGCATGGTCTCCTCCTCTCTCATCTTGCTTCTCAAGTAGAATGTAAGTTCTTTGAGACCAGGGACTATTTCACCCCAGAACTTAGCGCTGTACCTTCCATTTTGGTACTTGATAAATGTTGAGTTTTAATGGAACAAGGCAAAATAAGGGAATTTGGGTAAGCTTCCAGGCAAAGACACAGAAAAAAAAAAAAGGAGGCTGAGACTAGAGTGAGCTAAATTTGAAAAAGTAAGTTGGGGATAAATTATAGAGGGCACTGAATGCCAGGTTCAACAATTTGGTCTTTATTTGATATGCAACAGGGAGATTCTGAAAGGTTTTGAGTATAGTAACATGGCTGGATCTGTGAATAAGGCAATTTGTAATAATAATAATAGCTAATATGTAGCACTTTGTTGTTGTTCAGTCCTGTCCAACTCTTTGTAACCCTGTTTAGAGTTTTCTTGGCAAAAAATACTGGAGTGGTTTGCCATTTCATTCTCCAGTTCATTTTATGGATGAGGAAACTGAAGCAAACAGAGTGAAGTGACTTGTCTAGGGTCACACTGCAGGTAAGTGTCTGAGGCCAGATTTAAACTCATGAAGATTGAATCTTCTTGATTCTAAGCCCAGTGCTCTATGCACTGTGCCACTTACCTGCTCTGGCATAGTACTTTAAGGTTATATACATATATATACATATATATATATATGCATACACACACACACGCACACATATATATACACATACATATATATTATTTTATTTGACACAACAACCCTGTGAAGTAGCTGCTAATAATTTTTGAGATGCCTTTTACAGATGAGGAAACTGAGGCTGAAGGATTAAGTAACTTGCTCACAGCCATGAATCTAGTGTCTGAAGTAAGATTTGTACTCTGACCTTCCTGACTCAGAGGCTATACTCTATACACTACTAAGCTTAGCTAATTAAGGTGGCAGCAGTATGAAGGATGGATTTGAGGACTTAGGGATGGTAAAGGTAAGGGAACTGGCTAGGACCTATACTTGGATGGTGGCTGTACAACTCTAGCATGAGTTGGTCATCAGTTTAGCAGAAAATAGAGTAAGGGAAGCGGTGAGGCAAATGGGACACAGCAGTGGAGTGAAAAAGAGGGGAAGTGGGAGTGAGAAGGCTTGGCAAGGCCAATGCACCAAGGGTCTTGGCCATCGAAGAAGCAAGATGAAGGTCTTAGAAGTCTTGCAGGAAAAGGCACTGAAAGGGGAGTGGTAAAAAACAAAGACACCAAAGACAAACATTGTTTACTTTACTATTTTGCCCCTGGGATTGGCTCTGGTCATAGGTGCTATTGAAAAGCATAGACAGAGGACAATAACTACAAAGCTATCTTAGGGACATTTATATCTTACAGATGGCATATCTATTCTCATATCTTAATATTTTCCTTAATTGAGATGTCATTGCCTGAAGACATTTCCATTTTGTGTTGATAAAAGCCATGTTTAAAGTGATTAAATATATGATTATATTTAATCATATCTCAATATGTTTAATGTGACCAAATCCACCACATTCCATTCAGAAGTACAGATGAGCTCATGCAATTCACAATGTTCCCATCTGTTCCAGATTGGAAGAAAACTATTTAGTTGGACAAAGAAAAATACATTTTGTATCAACTTAATACTGAACAGATTTTGTGACATACTTAAATTGCTTTTAATAATCTACAAATATCAGAGAGGCTAATGAACTCAAGAAGATAGCCATCTTATCCGAGAAAAAAAATGTCCCATGTTTTTATCTTTTGCAGGGATGATAGAAATAAAAAAAAGATGTGCTGAGGCTTTAGAAATTCTATCTGAGAGCTCCGAAGAGTCAATCGTTAATTTTGCAGCATGCAGCATATTTTCCAATTTATGGCCACGGACAATCATTTTCAGGCCAAAAGTCAGAGTCGATTTTTCCACAGATGAGGAGGGGCTCTCCACTAGTCATTCCCATTAATGAGAAAGGCACATAAATCTTTGAAATTCCATTGGAAGAGGATCCTCAAACAGGCACCAGAAAATGTCATTCAGGGACATCTGAACCCATTGGGATTTCCTGTTCAGGGTTGATCTCCACTATAAGCTGTTACTTGGCCTTGGTAAATGAATGTCTTGAACAATCTTGAAGCCTTACAATCATAGGCTTATAACTTAGGGAAAGAAGGGGCCTTACCTGTTTCAACCCCCCCCCCCCCAATTTACGAGTGCGAAAACTTAAATCCAGATAGTTTAAGTGATTTGCCCGAGGTCTCACAGGCAGTAAGAAGCAGAATTTGGATTTGAACCCAGGCCCTCTACCTTCCAATCCCACATGCTTTCTACTACATGAAACTGCTTCTGAACAGTTCTATCCATTTATAACAATGAGGCATTCTTGGCTTTTAGGCACTTCATGAATGTAAAGGATTTTTTTTTCTTTTTAAAATTTTAAGCCATCTAAGGTCAACTCTGTCTCTGTCTAAATGATGCCCAAATGGCCAATTTGGTGGTTTGTTTGTGTTTTTTTCTTTTGCTGAATTGACTCATTATTTTGGCATTGTGTAGACAGACACATTCTCTAGCTCCTTAGAGTGGGGTGGAGAAAATTCTTCAGAGTAAAATGATCCTTTCTGGTCCTGTCCTCACCATCAAATGCTCCAGTGGGAAGTGAATTCTTCAGTTGGGCAGCTACAGGACATAAGGTAATTTTCTGAAGAATTTTGGTAAAATAGATCTTGAAAAATATTCCCCTTATGACACTCCAGCTAGGGACTAGGGAGCAGAAATGTTGTTCTTGTTCTAGGGCTAAAGAGAAAGAGAGAAAGGCAGAATCAGAGACCGCTCCATAGCCACACATCATACTAGATACAGTAATAGGAAGATAACATCCCTGGCCCTTGGCCCCATTTGTTAGCTTCTAAACTGCTACCTTCCTCAATCTGAAAGATATTTTCATGGTGCATGAGTCATAGGCTTTCGAATGTCTCTATTTTCTATGTATCGTGTCTGGTAATTGGGCTTTCAGATTTGACTATGATGCCTTTGGGACTCTACTGAATATATTCTAGAATTCCCCCTTTTATCTTACTCAGGATGTGGGTGGATGAGGAAGTAGTGGCAAATGATACTATGTATTCCTTTGGCTGATGTTAGGAAAAAACCTTTTCATTCAGCCATCTTCGTCTAGCAGATAGGGTATTAAAAATAGAATATACTTCAGGATCTCTTCACCTTCTGCAAACCTCTGAGACATCATGGGTAGTGGGGTGAGAAATGGGAAATCCCTTTTTTCAATGTTTGACAGAAATATGTTGCTGAAATAAGAAATGATTCCAAGGTTCCTTAAAAATGAGCTATAAATGATTTTTAGGGAGGGATGGTATGATAATGTAATGGAAAGGGCACAAGGGTCATCTTGGAATCCTAAAGAACTGGGTTCAAGTCTTGCTTCTGACACATAATAGCTGTGTGACCCTGGGCAAGTAACTGAACCTTTCAGGAGGCCCTAGAAAGCTCTTTAAGACTATGAGCTACAGAAAAGAAGTAAGAATCAGAAGCAGGAATTTATATACCAAGGTTGTTCTGTACCAGTGAAATCACAAGTCTGGACCCCCCAAAAAAGCTAAAAACAAGATGTAGATTGTGTTAACATATGTATTCCTTTTCTGACAAATCCGAGATTCCCACTTCCTGTTTCAACATGTCCACCTCTGTGTGCAACTCTTGAATAGTGAAGAAATCCTTTAAGTATGGTGACCATATGGCCCAATTTTCTGGGAAAGCCCCATTACAAGAAATTAAAGTACTTAAAAGTATTTCTAAGAATTTTTGCCAAAGGAATGTCCTTTGCCAGACCACGTATCCTGAGTTTTGGTCCAAAAAATATGGGTCCCATATCTCTAAGTGGTGGTGATGTTTTGTCCATCAGGATTCTTATTCACTGTAAGAGAAGAGTCTCCAAAGTAGAGTATGTGAACCACACATAAGATGATCTACTGGGGAGAGAGATGAAAATATGAAGCTACTAGTGACATAAGGGACAGACCTGGAGTCAGAAAGACCTGAGTTCAAAGCTGGCCTTTGATACTTACAAGTTATGTCACCTTGGGCAAATCACTTAACTGTATGCCTCAGTTTCCTCAACTGCAAATTGAGGACAATAATAGCACTTATTTTGCAGAGTTGTTGTGAGGATCAAATGAGATAATATTTGTAAAAGTGCTTAGCACAGTGCCAGGCACTTAGTAGACACTACAAAATGTTTATTTCTCCCCTTCCCTTCATCTCTATTGGGGCAGAGGAGAGCAGTAGAAATAGCCAGACCATTTGTGGTCCCACCTAGTTCTGCTGTTCTCCTTCCCCCTATTACTGTATGTGCCCAATGTGTTGGACAGTTGGATATGGACACTTCTCCCTCTTTGGTCAGGAAGGCAATAAAGTAGACAGGCAAACATTTCTTGACTTGGCCCATGAGAATAAGAGAGGCTCCTAATGGGTCTGAAATGATAGATCAATCAATCAACAAGCATTTATTAAATGCCTGCTATGTTCCAGAAACTGTTTTAGATGCTAGAGACACAATTACATGATCCCTAGTTCTAATGTGCTTACATTCTAATGGAGCAGGGGGAGAGTGGGGTGAGAGAGAGAGAAAGAGAGATACAGATAAAGATATATGCAGCATAAATATAAAGTAAATTCAGGTATGTAGATATATATTCATATTCATTTACATGTTACTTATAGTCTTAAAAAGGTTCTTAGAGCCCTACATGCACACACACACACACACACACACACACACACACACTAGTTAAATACAAATGTAATGGTACTGGCCAATGAGCCTAGTATCAGCGTGCTTGACTGATACAATCCCCCATGTAGAACATTCTGAGGAACTTGATTTTAGTACAGTTGTGATGATATATAATTGAAATGCCTTGAAGAAACTTGGAAAAATATGAAGACCTTCTGTAACTGGTTCCAGTACACCAAGCACATGTCAGACAGCAGCCTCTTTGATTGGCTGCAGTTGTAGAACAGAGCTAGGGGTACCTTCCAAAGGTCTTAGTTGACCTCAGTGCTGTCTCTGTCTCTGTCTCTGTACCTCTGTCTCTGTTTCTGTCTCTCTCTTTTCAGTGGACCTATGCTCCTGGATTGACTCCTTCACTAACAGGGTCTGGTGAGAGGCCATCCTAAAAGGATAAAGGCCTTGGACCCTCTACTTCTGATGACCACAGATAGATCCATGAGGACAGGCCCCAGTTCTTTGCCTTCCTTGGCATTTGTTATTTTATTTTAGGTGATTATATTGAAGGTAGATTTTGTTTCAAAAGTTCAGGAAAATGAACTGCTGGGCATCTGGGCATTCAGGCATCTAGGAGTATAGAAGTAAGGTTTAGGCTAAGTTTTGCTGCCACCCTGAAATCAAGGAATAATCTGTAGAATCCAACTCAGAAGTAGCTGTGACAAAGACTTACAAGGCGGTGATAAGACATTTGGATCTGAACTTGACGGGACCAATCCTATATAGAAATGATGTTATTTGAGCCTACTCTCCCCAAGAGACTAAGATGCTATCATTATCCCTATTTTACAAATGAGGAAACTGAGGCAGACAGAGGTCAAGTGATTTGCCCAGGGTTACACTCCTAGTGTCTAAGGCTGGATTTGAACATGGGTCTTCCTGACTTCAGGCCCAGCATTTTATCTACTGTACCACCCTAGCTGCCTCTAACAGTGGATTTTGAGTTGATAGCATTAGAAGGGAGAGACATTCCAACCATCCTCCCCCAGGATATGTCTATAACCCTTAGAAAGAGATGTAAGCCTGGCTCTGGAATAGCGACTTCAGAGGGGTTGGCCCTATCTATATAAATAATTTGATTAAAAATGCATTACAAAATTGATGGGCCCATGTGAGGTATACTGATTTATTGGTGAAGACTTGGAATAATGTGTAGAGAAGATATACCCACATATTTTAGTTTATGTATTTATTGCCCAATCAGGGCATGTAAATATTGTTCTGGGGGTCCAGGTGAAGTGGGCAGGGCTTTAGATTGCTCTCTGCCAGTAAAGTTAATCTGAGCAGGATAGGAGGTTGCTGCTTTGTCTCAGCTCTACCTCAACAGGTGGGCAAGGCTTCCATCTTCAATGTTGAGACCTCAGCGTTGGTGTCAGTACATGGGTTGTCTATAAGAGATTCAGGCAGAGTACCAAGGTCATTCACCTTGCCCCATTTCCTCTCCCCACCAATCTTGGTTGGGATGGGGCTAATGTAACTGGAGAACTCCTCCAGTCAGAGCCAAGTTATAAAAGAGTTTTAAAAGCTAAACAGAAATTTGTATTTTATATTAGAGGCAATAGGAAATCATTGGAGTTAGTTGAATAAAGGAGTCACATGGCTGCACTTACGGAAAATTACTTTGACAGCAGTGTGTAGAACAGACTGGGGTGGTGAGAGATTTGAGGCAGGAAGGCCAATTAGAAGAATGTTGCAATAATCTAAGCCAGAAGTTATGAGGGCCTGAACTAAGATGGTAGCTGTATGAATGAAGAGACCAGTAGGAAATGAGAGATGTAAAAGCAGAGATAGCAAGATTTGGCAACTCATTTCATATGTGGGGTAAGGGAGAGAGAGGAATTGAGGACAATGGCAAGATTGTAAACCTGAGTCATTGAAAGGGTGGTGATGCTTTCAATAGAAACTGGGGAGTTTGGAAGAGGGGAGAGATAGAATGAGTTTGGTTTTCGACATGTGGACTTCAATGTCTCTGGGATATCCCATTTGAAATATCCAATAGGTGACTGCTGATGTAGGACTGAATTTCAGAGGAGAGACTATAACTAGATACATAGATCTGAAATTCATCAGCACAGAGATAATAATTAAATAGATAAGAGCCAATAAGGAGAAAGAGACAGACAGAGACAGATGGAGACAGACAGAGAGACAGAGACAAAGAGCGCAAGCGAAGGACAGAATCTTGGACAACACCCAAAATTGGGAAGAGACTGGTGATGACGAATGATGAGCCAGCAAAGGAGACTGAGAAGTAGCAATCAGACAGAAAGGAGGCAAGTTAGAGAGTAGTGTCAGGAAAACTCAGGAGGAAAGAGTGGTCAGCAGTGTCAGATGCAGCAAATAGTTCCAGAAGGATTAGGACTAAGAAAAGGTCATCAGATTTGGTAATTAAGAGATCATTCAGTAACTTTGGTGGGAACAATTTCAGTTGAATGATTAGGTCGAAAGCCAGGCTGTAAAAGGTTGAGAAGTGACAGGAGAGGAGGTGAAACTAGTTACTTTAGACAATATTTTGAAGGAGTTTAGGGAGAAAAGAGATAGGATGATAGCTTAAGGGTCTATTGAAAATAGAAGTTGTTAGGGGCAGCTAGGTGGCGCAGTGGATAGAACTCTGGTCTTGGAGTCAGGAGGACCTGAGTTCAAATCCAGCCTCAGACACTTAACACTTACTAGCTATGTGACCTTGGGCAAGTCACTTAACCTCGATCACCTCACCGAAAAAAATAAAGAAAGAAAACAGAGGTTGTTGTTGCTTTTCTGAGGATAGAGGAGACTTGGGCATGTTCAAATGCAGTAGGGAAGGCAGCAGTTGATAGGGAGAGGTTGAAGATTGGAGGAGTGAGGTTGGGCACATGGCAAGGAGAAGGGCCATCTCATTTTCATAGACTAGGGAAAGAAGGTAAGAGTGGGAGATGTCAGTGGGTTTTGAGATGAATGGGGAAGAGTGAGTTCACATCAAATGGTCTCATTTTTCAGTAAAGCAAAAGAGGCAAGGTCTTCAGCTGAGAGTGGGGATAGAAAAGGATGTGGAGAGCTTGAGGAGGAAAGAGGTTTGGAATACCTTCTGTGAGGTGGGAGATAGGAAATGAATTAGGGAAGAAAAAAAGGACAAGCTGGCTGGAGTGAAGACCCTTGAAGTTGGATAACGTGAATTTGTGATATTCTCAAGATGCTCAGTTGTGGGGTATCCTCCAGTTTCATTCAACAACTCTTGTAGAGGAGTAGAGGAAAAAGGGTGGGAGGAATTTAGGGCTGAGGTCTAGCAAGAGAAGTTTAGTGTTAGGACAAGGGGGAAAGGGATTCCAAAGCAGTTCCTCCCCGGCTCTTCCCTCCTCTCAGTGGCCCTCAGGAAGACAAGATAGCTTCCAACCAGGCTTGGGAAGAGATCAAGTAAGGTGAACCTGGGAAGCAGAGGTAATGCACACCAGCAGTGGAAATAGAGGTGGGAGCAAGCAACAGTAATGTCTAGCAAGAGGCAAGAAGTAGAGATTGCTGCTGCTGCTGCTGCTGCTGCCAGTCAACTTGAGGATCAGGTGGCCAAGAACAGAATTCACTCTAGTTTGCAACCCTGCTTCCAAGACAAACTAACATCTGACAAACTATCAGATAGCTTGGAAGCAAGTACAACACAAAGAAATCGTGACCTATCTGAGCATCTTGCCATCTGTGTTGCTGTGGCCTCTTTTCCTTCCTTCTACCAAAAAGCAAAAAACAAAAACAAAAAAACAGTCATCCTCCAGACCTGGCGAAACCACGCACGATATATCCTCCCTGACATCAGGGAAAATGGAAAAGTACTAGCTGAATTTTAACAGAAACCTTTCCGTAAGTGGTGAATGGGATTGGAAAAATGAGTATGGTGATTTAGTAAGTGCAGCCAGTGATGGGTTTCTTTCGTTTGGATCTATATAGGTTTGTGAAGTGTCTCTTTCAACTGTGATAGCATTAAAATAAAATATCAAAATAAAACTTTTGTGTCTGTAGGCATTCCTTAAGGGACAGTTTTATTAAAAAAAAAAAGATAATGTATGTGCAATCATACTACTCTCACTAAAAAAATTAATATTTCAGTGAGAACAAAAATGTTTTGAACCATTAAATAAGTAAAATAACATTATCTTGGAAATATATCTCATTTTTTATCTCATCCTTTAATAGCTACTTTTGTGCACGCTTTATATTAAGTGCAATGTTATTGATACAATACTACACATAATATGATTTATAAGTGAATACATATTGGGGTATGCTTGAAAATTTTTTTATTGAGAAAGATGCAGAATCAACAAAGTTTGGAAGCTATAACACTGAAAAGACTGATTTAGAGCAAGGCAAATGAATTTGTAATGCAAATTATTTCTGATAAGTGAGATCAAATGTAATATTTTACAAATCAATTAACAAGAGTTATAGATTGTTAACACTTTTTATATAGTGTCCTAGCCCTAGTATTTACAACCTGAGTGAGTAAACTTGACCAATCACTCAAACTCTCTGGGCTTCAGTTTTCTTCATCTGTAAAACTGGGTGGGGAGGAAGGGGATAAGATGATCTCAAATCCCAAATGTTTTGTAAATCCTAGAAATCTTATGAACCAATATCTAAAGTTTAAGGCACTCTTAACATGATAAAATGTATGAATAGTCCTGTGATATCTCTCTATATTTATGGGATCCCATAGGATCATAGAATTTAGAGGTGGAAGGAATCTTCAAGTTCATGTCCATTTTACAGATGAGGAAGCTGAGTTCCAGAGGAAGGAAAGAAAAAGACATTTATTAAGCATCTACACCTGGTGTAGGGGTGTTGAGGGGAAGCGGAAGTGGGTGGGAAGGAAGGAAGGAAGAGTAGTACCTCTGGTATATGGCTGCTTTCCAACTGCTGTTTTCCTGATTCGCCCAACTCTCACTTGTGTCTCCAAGAAGCTGTAGCATGTGCAGCAGCCACACCACCGTAAATGGTTTCAGCAGATGGCTAACCCAGGTTGAGGGTAACTGAAGGGTCTCAAATCCTTTGGTGAGTTATGGGGGTGTCTACCCCAAGTGTGTGAAGACTTCCCCTGGCAGAGTGGGCAGATGAGAGCAATTTGTTCCAACAGCCACAGAGGCAGCTGAAGTAGGTGCTGTGAAGTGCTTAGCGTGGTTAGACATTAAAGACGGCGAAAGTCATTCACTGCATCCAGAGCCATCACCAGTCATCTTGACTTTGTCTTGCCACTAGATTTCAATGACTCTGGAAAAGAGAGTGAGGCAGCAACTCTGCCTCATTTAAATCCAATTTATGTGTAAGTCAAAAGACATTACCTACTCCATTTTACCATTTTTACCTACTTCAAAGTCCTGTGGTGACAGGCAAGTGACTAAGGAACAGGTGTGGCTATATGAGAGCTGTAGTCACAACCCTGCATACAGGCAGTCCAGGCCATAGGGTCCTCTTATCACCAGACTGGAGTAGCAGTGGGATTTGGCAGCCCCCTGGTGTCTGAGCAAACTTTTTTTTTTCCCCTAAAGACCACACAGCTCACCTCCTGGTGTGAGGAAGGAGTTAGGAAAGGTGCCCTAAAAATTGTCTGCTTTACCCCAACTCTGGCCTGCTTACCAGTAAGCAGGAATCCCACCCTGTCCTCAGAACATACACACACACACACCCACACACATACACACACACACACACACACACACAAATGTACAAAACTTTTTTTGCAGAGGATTCCACTCATCAATGGTACATGGAATATGTGCATGCTTATGGACAACACAAAATCCAGTAGACCTGAAAGATAAATAGTTCTTGTTGCAAGAGAATTCAGCAAATATCTCATCCAAATAGCAGCCCTGAGTGAAACAAGGCTGGCAAATGAAGGCCATGTGACTGAAGTTGGAGCTGGATACATGTTTTTCTAGAGTGGCCACAGTGATGGGGAGTGCCATAAAGCTGGCATAGGTTTTGCCATCAAAACTAATCTAGAGAACAAGTTTGTATGTCTCCCAAAAGGAGTGAATGACAGGCTCATAACAATGCAATTACACTTGCAGAAAAGTACCACGCCCCTGTCGTCAATGCTAATGCTCTCATTGCGACAAACCCAAATGAGGTCAAAGAAAAAATAAAAGAAGATATGGAGACCCTCAACATCAATGTGCTGAAAGAGGACAAACTTGTAATTCTGTGTGACTTTAGCACCAGAGTAGGCACAGACTATCAGGCATGGCAGGGAGTCCTTGGGAGGAATGGAGTGAGAAACTGCAATAGCAATGGTCACTTACTACTGAAGACTTGGGCATCTCATGACCTTCTCATCACCAATGCAGTCTTCTATTTACTTAAATACAACAAAACTTCATGGATTCATCCTTGCAGCAAACATTGGCATTTAATAGACTATATCATTGTAAGAAGAGACAGACAGGATGTGAAAGTAATGAAGGTGATGTGTGGTGCATAGTGCTGGACTGATCATGGGCTTATCCTCTCCAAGCTAAGCATTCACATTCAACAAAGGCAGCAGCTCCAAGGTAAGATGACTACCAGAGAACTGAATGTCAACAGATTAGACTACTTCTCTGAGCAAGAATGGTTTGTGCCAACTTGGAGGAAATGCTGAGCCACCCCATGATTGGCAGCAGTGGAGCAGAAAAGGGGTGGACGGCTTTCAGAGATATAGTGGACAACACCACAATTACTCATCTGAGCCAGAATACTCACAAACATCAAGATTAATTTGATGAAAATGATGCGGAAATTCAGAAAATGAAATGAAATGAGAACTCCACAGGGTTTACCAGCAAGATAGTTCATTGAATTCTAAGAAGGTAGCGTCTAACTCCATCAAAACCAAACAAAGCTTAGAGAAATGCAAGATTCTTGGCTCAGTAAAAAGGCAGATGAATTCAGTTTTATGCTAATAGTAACAACCCACAACATTTTTATGATGCCCTGAAGGCAATTTATTGGACAAAGACCTGTAGTGTATCTCAACTACTCGGTGCTGATGGAGCCACGTTAATTATCGATAAGGACATGATCCAGGAGAGATGGGCTGAACACTTCCGTAGTGTTCTCAACAGATCACCATCAATCAATACTGAAACCACTGACCATACACTTCAGTTTAAATTCAATTACTTTCTAGCCAAACTTCCAACTGAAGAAGAGGTTCTGAAAGACATTGGGTTCCTCTCATGTGACAAAGCACCTGGTGCTGATTCTATTCCAGCTGAGATTTTCAAGGCAGGGGGTCCATTGCTCATACAAAAGCTGATGGAAATTTTCTGGGTTATATGGCAAGAAGAGGTTATCCCCCAGGAGTTCAAGAATGCCTCCATTGTCCATCACTATAAAGGAAAAATAAATAGGTTGTCCTGTGACCATCATGGTGTGGGGTGTGAGGGTTTCTCTCATAGTCATTGCTGGCCACCCCAATGCCTCCTTAATCAGCTAATCCTTCACCTGGATGATGGTCATCCACCTGAGAGCCATGTGGCTTCAGAAAGGGCTGATGAATGGTCAGTGTGGTGTTTGCTGCCCAACAATTCCAGGAGAAATGGCAGGAGCAGAACAGAGGTCAATACACAACATTTGTTGATCTAACCAAGGTCTTTGTTGCTGTCAGTCAGGAGGACTTGTGGAAGATCATGGCAAAATTCGGGAAGTTCATCAGTATTGTACATCAGTTTCATGACAACATGCTCACATGGGTTATGGATAATGGACAACATTCTCACATTTTCTCAGTCAACAGTGGAGTGAAGCAGAGCTGTGTGCTTTCTCCCATGCTTTTTAGTATGATGTTTTCAGTAATGTCTTTGGACACCTCAGGATGAAAATGGCATCAGTTAGCTACTGCTCTGACAGTAAATTATTTAACTTGAAAAGGCTACAAGCCAAGACTAAAGTGCAGGGAGAGTTGGTTCACTACTTTTGTTGGCAGATAATTTCTCATTCAATGCAGCCTCTGAAACTGAGATGCAATAGAATATGTATGGATCAATTCTCTCTCACTTGTGCTCATTTTGGCCTGACAATTAACAGCAAGAAAACTGAGACTCTCCACTAGCCAGCATCATACCATCCACATATGGAACCACTGGTTACAGTAAATGGAGAAATTTTGAATGCTGTGGATAAGTTAACTTACCTTTGCAGTATACTTTCCAGGGATGTACATATAAGATGATGAGATTGATGCACATGTTGGGAGGTTGGGAGGATCCGGAGGAAATTATGTGAGAGAAGAGGTAACTGAAGGTTTGTATTAACCTCGTTGCTGTATGCCTGTGACAGTTGTATACCAGCACCATACCAGGAAACTGAATCACTATCATTTGCATTGTCTTGGTAAGATTCTGAAGATCGTCTAGCAATATAAGGGACTGGGGCACTGAGGTCCTTTCTTGAGACAAACTGCCAAGCATTCAAACTCTTTCAGAGAGTGCAACTTTGATGGGCTGGTCATGTTCAAATGACATGCCTAAAAGACTATTTTACAGAGAATTCACTCAAGGCAAGTGCTCATTTGGAGGTCAGAAGAAGCAATACAAGGAGACTTAACATCTCTCTGAAAAACTTTGGAATGGATCGTGAGACACAGAAGACTGGCACAGGATCACCCAGCACAGTGTGCTCAAATCAAAGAAGGTGCTGTGCTCTACAAACAAAGCAGAATTTCCGTAGTTTAAAAAAAAATAGTGAGATGCGCAAATTCAGAGACATCTCCACTCCAAATGTTCATATGGACTATTTGTGCCCAACCTATGGTGGAGCCTTCTGAGCTGATAATGGTCTTATTAGCCACAGTCAGACACACTGTACCGTCCAACACAGTCAAACACCCCAACATAGTGATGTCATTTCAGTCCTCTTCAAAAACGGATGGCAACCAACCATTATGTGCCAGGCACTCTGCTAAACACTTCACAATTATTATCTCATTTGATACTGACAACAACCCTGAGAGGTAGGTGCTATTATTATCTCCATTTTACAGTTGAGGAAACTGAGGCAGAAAGGAGTTAAGTAACTTGCCACGGGTCACATAGGTCTGAGGCTAGGTTTGAACTTAGGTCTTCCTGACTTCAGGACCAGCAGTCTATTCAGTGTGCCACCTTGATGCCTCTGGAGAAGGCAAACTTCTGCCCAAGAGAGTAAACAGCAGAGTGGGATTTCAACCTTAGGTCCTCTGACCATGAGCAGAAGCAGTACCAGGAGCATCAGGACTTCAGTGAAGATGAAGATGCTTCCTGCATAGTCAGAGATCCTCTTTATAGGTCGTTATTATCTATAGTAAGGTTGCTAAAAGTACATTGTTCTCTTACATGCAACCTGTCCCAATTCCAAGGCCAGTATCAACAATTTCCCTGTAATGCCACCCACTAAATAATCCCTGGTCCACAAGCCAGGACCTCCCATGTCCTCAGAACTCCACTGGGCGGGGAGAATACCGGGTCAGTGAAGGCCTCTGAGGAACATTCCTTCTTTCTCTGGGGACTGAGTAGACTCAATTTCCTCTTGTCACCAGAAATCAAATCATCTCTTAATACCACTCCTGGTCCTTCAAACCCTTCCTGGGGAACAATTATATAAGTCCACCAGGTGTTGTCTTGACAGCCTCATGGAGGGTCCAATCAATTCTAGATCATAATGAGCAAAGGTTTAGGGCAGCTAGGTGGCACAGTGGATAGAGTATTAGCCCTGGAATCAGTCTTCCTGAGTTCAAATCTAGCCCCTCAGACATTGTCACCCTATGCTGGAGCAGAGCATTGCCATAGTCTGAGTTGCCACTGTTGGGCCTTGACTCTGCCTTCCCATGCCCCCCAAATCCCAAGCTGGAGCAAGGTGTTACTATGGGAAATAGCTATTCTGTCACTGCCTCTCTATGCTAGAATCTGACTTGTCCCTCCCCCTCCTCCAATATGGTCAGGTGCTTCAGGCCCCTTGTTGGTCCACCATAGTTAATGAAGTCACCATGGGATGGCCCAGGCATCTGGGCATCCAAGAGATTCTGTCTTATCATGTCAGGGTTTGGACTCCTCTTCCTGTCAGTGATCCTCTTCAAAATCCAGGAAATCCCTCCCACTGCCAGTTGGCCCAAACTGAGGGACCCAAGAGTTTCTGACCTCTTGAACTTAGAAGGCTACTACCAAAGCTAGAGATATCTGATTCAGGATCACCTACCTATACTCAAGAAAGAAACATAAAAGCAAAGACAAAAAGTCATAAGGGCAAAGTCTCCTCTAAGCCTTAGCTCTGCTGGGGTCCTGGCTAGACTGTGAGAGAAAGAGGGAAAAAGAGACAAAGACAGAGAATTTTTTTTTCAATTGCTGCAGCTCCTCCTGTCCTCAGCAGAGCAACTACAGTACAATTGGCTCATTTGTCCATGTCTTCAATTCTAGAAAGGTCTTTGAGCTTGTTGGGAAAATGAAACTTGGTGCTTTTAAGTGCCTCTCCTAGTGTTTTATTCCAAAGACTCACAACAAAGTCCAAGAGGCAATTATCAATAACTTTTCAAATGCCACTAAAAACAACTACAAAAACTCTCAAATGTTTCCTTCAACAAAGTTGTTAGATGATCCTAAAATTCCAAGGACCTGCCTTGGTTTGCATTTTGAATAACAATAAGATTGAGGACTACTCAATTGCATTGTCATCTCCAAAGAGCCTTCTAAAATCCCAGTTCTTTCTTCCTTTAAGCACAAATCTCAAAAGAAGTCCAAAAGACAAAAACCATTCCTTTTTAAAGTACCAAGATACAATGATGTCAGATTTACATCTTAGATAACTCTGTTAAAGCTGGGGGAGGATTTCTTAGATAATTATCTTTAGCAATACCAAAGCATCAGGTCCCACCAAGATTCTAAATTTGGCCTTTTCGACTGGGGAAAAAGTAGAACTCTCAATTCTAAAAATTCAATTCCCCCTGTCTGCTTTCCAGGTAAGCCAAATTCTAAGGAAATCCTAGTAGGACCTTGAGGGAGGATTAAACTACCATGCTAGAAGGCCCAGGGACAAGAAGATGATCTTGACACAGAGCATATTCACATCAATCTTGCCATACTAAATGACTATGACTCTTCATTCACTAATCTCCCAGGGAAGATGGAGTGTCTCACAGTAAGCAAATATCAGGGCCAGAAGTATCAACTTAAACACCACCGATAGCATGAAGGTCAATCTGGCTGGACACCACCAATCCACTTGAAGAGGTCTAGAGGTTTTGGGGTGCTCGGATGGACCCCAAGATCACAGCGCCAGGCCCTGCCTGAAAGAATTCAACTCAAATCTTCCAGCCAGAGAAAAAGTTTATTAGAGATAAAACATGTAGGCCAGGTGACACCCATAAGGATGAGCGGGCATGAGAAAAACTCAACCTCTAGGCATGAGAGATTCTCAGCGTTTTAATGGGGGCCAGGGTAGATCTTTTATACACTAAAGTAATTTTGGGTGGCCAGAGGAGGGGAGAGGGGGTGGTTGGGAATAAGGTCTAGGTGAGAATTCTGATTGGAAGGTCTGAGAGATTGAATAAACAATGGGAATAGATAATGAAGGGAGCTGGAAGGGAGAAGTTTGCTTTCAAAGGGAGATAAAGAGAGTAGATAAGGAACCTAAAAGTTTAAGGGTTTTCTGGGACCCGTAGACAAATGGGAGCCAGATTATTTTTAGGGCTAGGGGCAAAGGTGCATCTGAGTAAGATTAAGAGATAAGTAAGATTAAAAGGTAAGGCTAAGGCTTTCAAAGGGAAATAAAGGCAGTCTATAAGGAATCTAAAAGTTTAAGGGTGTTCTGGGACCCGAAGACAAATGGGAGCCAAATTCCTTTTGGCAAAAGGGGCAAAGGTCTCAGTTTCTGGCACATAACCCACCCCATCACACTGAGATCATTCTGATCAGTCCAACAGACTGATTGAAATGGTCTGGACCTGACTCAGGCCAGTCTCTTAGTAGTTTAGCTAAAGATGCAGTGCCCAATACAGAGACAACACACAGAGCAGAGGAACAAAGATACATTGGGCATTGTCAGGAGGCCACTGCTCTTTGCTGAATGTGACTTTTGTGTGAGAAGTGGCATAAAAGACATCAATGGCACATGTGACGAGCAATGGACATACTCAGCAAGAATGAAGTATAACAGACCAGATGCCATCTAATTGTCTGTGGACCAAAGGAAGACCCTCCTTATATTGTTTAGATCCTCTACGGAGGACAGATGGAAAGACATGGAGAAGAATCAAAGAGGATAAAAAAGAGTCACTAGGTTGTAATCACCACAACCCAGTGGGGAAGATGGTTTGTGGGAAATACACATGAAGATCAGGGACCTTTCTGGTGTTGAATTATCATTTGCTTTTTGTATAATTGGCAGTTTAAAAGCAATGTAGTAGAGTGGAAAGGACATTTCTTGGAAAGAGAACTTCTGGTTCTGATTTTGAGGCCCAGAGAGATGTTGTTATTGTTGTTGTTTGTTTGTTGTTTTGGTTGTTGTTGTTGATTGGTCCAGTCATATAACATCTCTATACCATGTTTTTCCTTACTTGTAAATGCAAAAACTGCTTCAAAAGGCAGTTGGGGGGAAAGTCCTTTGTAAACCTTAAAGCATTACAGGTAAGGATGTTGAGAAATTTTGTGCTGAATGTGATAAAGCCCAATAGTGAAGTAGACTTTTGTTGCCAGCACAGACACCTGGCCAGAAAGAAGGGAGGACAACTATCTTGACTTCTGGAGCTTGTTCTTGCTCAACCATATTTGCATACCAATCAGTGAGGATTTGGGTTATTAAATGGGATTCCTCATTCCAACCTTTCCTTGGTTCCCATTGGGTTTTTTAAGTGGTGTCCCTAAAATGAGTTTTTTGGGGAAAAGGATCCTCATAAAGGCACAGACTATGAACCAGCACCTGCAGAAGTCAAAAAAGATTTAAATCTTAGCCTACTGGCCCTGTGGCTGGCTCTTATTTCCACCCTTATTATGTTGTGGCTCAGAATTTCTGCTAGGGACTATAGGGTTATCAACCTATCCTTCAGAAGAATTGTAGTCAGTCTGATGAGGTCTAGAGGTTAATGGGTGCTGGGACCCTGAAATCACTACATGCAGGTCCTGTCCAAAAGAATTCGACCCAAGCCTTCCTTCAGCCAAAAACAAAGTTGATTAAAGATCCACCATATTAGTCAGACTCCTAAGGAATCTGACTATCTGTGGGCTATTGGCTAGATTGTAAAAATCTGAGCAGTGGCTAGATTATAAGAATCAGAACATCTTAATGGAGATAAGATGGACCTTATATACAGAAAGACTGTGGGAGGGATCTAGGAGTGGCCAAGTAATCTGGGTGGGGGACGATGGGATTGTGAGGTAGTAGAAAACCAGGCACCTGGACCATGTGGCCAAGGGAGAACAGAGCCTAGATAGGATTAAGAAGTGGCCATAGGGAGGTAAGACAATGGAGGGCTAGGCTAGGTTAAGGGTAACAGAGAAATGGGCATAGCCATGATGAAAGGCTAATTGATGGGATTATAGCCTCAGGCAAATGCCAGAGATTTGACCATGTGGGAAAGAAAGTCCAGGGTTTTTCCTTTTTGGGGTCTAGCACCCATCCTCATCAATGCAACCTCAGCAGATAG
Source organism: Vombatus ursinus (assembly GCF_900497805.2). NCBI lineage: Eukaryota > Metazoa > Chordata > Mammalia > Diprotodontia > Vombatidae > Vombatus > Vombatus ursinus. The sequence continues at coordinate 34,849,049 of NW_020954596.1, forward strand.
GAACAGAGAACCCAGAAAATTGTCCTGAGGGGTCAAAGTACAGATCATGGAGACAGTCACTAAAAATCAGGTGATGGAAAAAGTGCAATGCACAGAGCCATTGCAGAGTAAGAGAAGATGTAACTCGTAGCAGAGAACAGCATGATGACATTGGCATTCCTGCAGTACTGGAGTTTTTGTTGCCCTGACAAAGGGAATGTTCTGGACGTATGGATTCCTGGACTGTACCCCCTTCACTTGTGTTCTCTGGACACATATTCCCTATTTGTGTGCCCCTCATGTTTATTTCCAGGTCACACATATCCTCAGCATGTGTGCCTTCACTTAAGTAGTGTGATAACCTGTTGGAGACTGTGCCTCATGTATGCATGAGGATAGAGTTCCTTATTACTCTGCTTTGCTATTTGATTAGTTGCATTGTTTTGAATTAATGTATCTTCTATTTGGTTAGTAAAAGTAAAAACATCAGTAGAAGCTTGTGAGTTATGGTTTAGAGAGAGTGTTGACTCAGTTGGTCAGTCAATAACCATTTATTAAATGCCTGCCATGTGCCAAGCACTACAGTGAGTGCTGGGGATACAAAAAAGAGGCCAAAGACAGCCCCTGTCCTCAAGGAGCTTATAATTTAATCGGAGAAGACAACAAGCTAATAAATTGGTACAAATTATATACAGAATAAATAGGACATAATTAACAGAAGGAAGGCATTAGAATTAAGAGGGGTGGGGAAAGGCTTCCTGTAGAATTAGATGATGGCTAGCAGAGTACCTTGAACCTGGGATACCTTTTCCAGGACTGGGGCCCCTTTATACAAATGTTCGAATGAAAGTTATTATTGTTATGACTTGTATAATTTTTTTATATGAATATTTTGTAACTTTAAAAAGTTTTAAAATCCCTACATTAAATCATATTTCCCTTTCTTCTAAAATGCATGAATAGGGCTGTGATTGAATATGATAACATGTAGGGCAATTTCAGTTTTGAGATGTGGTGTTCTTTATGGGTAAATTCTGGGGAGTAAAAGTTGGGGAACTGATTTCCACCTAGGATCATCCAGAAAAGGTTTCTAGTGGTATTTTGTTAGGTTCTCATCAGCTTTTCTTCACTCCTCCCCTCCCCCACTTCAGTCATACAAGTCCCAAAGGAGCAAAGGTAGGAGAGAGAACTATCTTCTGATTAATTGGAAAATGCAGAGCCAAATGCTATACTTTTAGGTGGAGGGACCAAAATGAAGGAAACAGGAATACGCATTTCAGCTCGATGATATTAGCTCTGAGATTGACCAAAATCATTTCTCCAGAGCTAGTGCAACTTGATTTTCACATGTGTCAACAGGGTATTTGAACAAATACAAATAATTTTATCAAACAGTATCTGGCTCCATTGTCTGTCTGTCTGGATCCTATTTTCTTGCATTTTACAGGACCTTTAATTCAAAACTACTGATGTGTGAAGTGCCAGGGGGCTAACTGCTATTCAAGAAAAAAAAAATGAATTCTGTATATTCTTGGTTAAATTAAAAAAAAAAGGCATGATTTGATCATGAAAGTGTGATAAACTCAGTAAATAAATTAAAAAAAAACTATCTTGCCTAAAGAGGCTATAATTAAATTTCTAATATAATTGACATTACCCTTACACAATTTCTTCATTATCTTGGAACCCTATTGAATTACAACAATAAAAAAAATTTTGAAGTGTATTGTTATGGCTGAATTTTTTTTCTTCTTTATTAAAACAGTATCTGTTTTATCCCTTAGGAGTTATTACCAGATGCAGTGTGATGTGGTCAATTGAGTGCTGCACTTTGAATTAGGAACACCTGAGTTCAAATCCTAGTTACTTACTAGCTGTGTGATCCCAGGCAAGTCACTTATCTTCTTGGAGCCTCAGTCTCCCCATCTATAAGATGGAGAAATAACAATAGAACCTACATCACAGGGTTGTTTGTGGGATCAAATGGGATAATACATAGTTTGTTTGCTGTTGTTCAGATCAAATGAAATAATATTTGTAAAAGTGCTTAACACAGTGTTTAAATCTTAACATAGTAGATACTTACTAAATGTTTGTTTCCTACCTTCCCACATCATTAAAACACTCACAAAACAATGCGCATGTATTCTTTCATAAAAGAGGTCAATGAAAATATATTTAGGTATTTTAAAAGTGATCAGCCCACTTTTTCATATTTAATTATGTGCTTTACCTGACAATCTAATCCAATCCAATTTAACTGAATAACTATTTATGAAGTCTCTACTGGGCAATGGCAATACAAAGACAAAAGATAAAATATTTCCTGTCCTCAAAGGGCTTACATTCTACTGAAGTGAATGAGGTGTAGCAAAGAAGCTCTGACCTTTGAATCAAAGTGTTGAGGTTTAGAGGTTTAGGGGTGCTGGGACCCCAAAATCACAACACACAGATCCTTCTTAAATGATTTCGACCCAAGCCCTCATTCAGCCAAAGACAAGATTTATTAAAGATCCACAATATTGGCCAGACTCTTAAAAAATCTATGCATTTGTTTCTCTAATGCAAGTGGGCCAGATCTTAAGAATCTGAGCATTGGCTAGACTTTAAGAATCTCAGTCTTGGCTAGATTGTAAGAATCTGAGCACTTTAATGAACTCCAGATGAATTTTATATACAGAAAGACTGTGGGAGGGATCCAGGAGTAGCCAGGTAGCTCAGGGTGACTGGAGGAGGGATCTAAGGAGGATCTGGATGGGAGTAGCCAATAAACTTGGGGTGAACAGAACACAAGGGACCTGGATAACGTGGCCAAGGGAGAATGGAGTCTAGATAGGATTAAGGGTGGGAAGTGGCCAGGGGCAATAAGGAGTTAACAGAGCAGAATTGGGAGATTTGGTATAGCCACAAAGAAAGGCCACTTGAGTAGATTACAGCCTCAGGCAAATGCCAGAGATTTGGGAAAAGTCCAGGGATTTTCTTTTTTGGATACAGATCCCAAAGACATGGTCTTTTCCTTTCAGGGTTCAGATCCCATCCCCATCAAAAGGACCTGAATTTGTATCCTGCCTTGCCACTATTGCTAAAAGAGGCTGTGTTAGATAATCTCTATGATCTTTCCAATTCTAATATTCTAGGATTGTAGCTATGCAACATTGGATAATTACTTAATTACTCTGAGACTCAGTTTCCTTATTTGTAAAATGGGGATAATTTCTCCATTGTTAATCTCAGAAGGTAGCTGAAAGGCTCAAATGAGATAATATAGGTCAACGACTTTGCAACCATAAAGCCCTACATAGATGTAAACTATCAGTACAACAGCCCTTCTGAGTTTCATGTTCTTTTGAAGTCAGTGGAAATTCTATGACAGAAGGAGCTTATAAACTGGCATCTTAACTTTTAAGAGTTTTTTTTTTCTTTCTATCTAGTGAGACCATTATTGTCTGTGTCTAATACAGATGCTTTCACATTCTTGTTAATGTTTATTAACACTGTATGAGAAATAATAAACTGTATTTATAGTAATGGCCCATTTATTCAAGCTGAATTTGGATAATCATCTGTGTGGTAGGTTAGACAAGATGACCTTTAGGGCCCTTTCAAAATCCAAGTGCTATGATTCTGTAATCTAATCACTCCCTGCTGACATGAATTAATAATCTGTAGCTTTGATACTGTGGAATGTTTTGTCTTCATAGACTTGTGAAGTCATATTTTCTTTTCTTTCTCAATCCCTTATACATTTTAATTTTCTACCAAATCTCTCATTCTCTAATAGAGAGAATGAGTAAGGTTGAGTTTAGTATCATCATTGGACTTTTTTAGCTGATAAAATCATCTCTCAAGTTTTCCTCATTTTGGCATCAGCTTTGGAGCACGTGTAAATTAGCAAATCTGGCAAAAGAAAAAAGAAGAATTTCCAAGAAGAGGTTAGAAGATGCGCATTTTTTTCTTATGGGGCTATTGGCTTTCAAGTTACAAGAGGGGTGAATCTCTAGAGTTTCAGAAGCTCAATTAGTATAAACAACCACAATTTTGGATGCTTATCAAAACCTCAATAAAACTAGGCCAGAAATCTACATGATTTTCTAGTGAGGTTTCCAGTATTTCCTGTTTCCAGTAGGACTGAAGATATCTTGGGAAGAACCTCCCAAATGACTGGGGCCAGCTGGATATGATGAGAATATTCAAGGCCTAAAAAACCCAGAGCGACAAGACTATCCATGCCATTTTCCCAGGTGACTAAAGAGGTCTGTCGGAGAGGAGAATTACTGAAAAATCGACATCAACTGCTCTTATCCATGCTTGTCTGTCTTTTTCTTTCAACCCTTGACAGGTTTACCCTTTTGCACCTTCAATACATCAAGTCCTCAATGATATGTACGTCAGATCTTGGGCTGTGTGGACTACAGAGGGCCAACTAACCTAAGCAATGACTTCAGTGGATGAGTCTGAGAAAAGAGGAGGCTGTTTTGTTTGTCCTTAAACTGTTGTTCAATTGTAGTGCCCACACGGTAGCCTCGTGCATCTAGAAGAGATGATGGATGTATGGCATAATGGCTTACTTTTCTAATATTGTTTCACATTATTCTCTCTTGCACATTGCACATTCCAAACATACTGGCCTACTTGCCATCCATTCCATCTCCCACCACCTTTGCATAGGCTATGTCCAATGTCTGGAATTTGTTCCATTCTTATCTTATGCTTATAACAATAATAGCCAATGTTTACATGTAACTGATTTGTTGCACACCCAGACCATTTGCATGGGAGGTGCTTGCTGACCTACTTCTGAGGGACAGGAGAACTGGTACATACATAGACATTCTGTGTTGGCCTTCCTTACAGTTGGAAGTAGCCTCTTTTCGTTGTCTTTGTAGCCAGAATTCTCCACCTCTTTAAAACTACCTGGCTAAAGTATAATTGTTCTTTTCTGGCATTTACATCTAAAAGTTAAGAATTTATTCATTCACAGAAGGTGATACCTTGGGATAAGGTTGGGGGAGACCCTCTGGGCCTCCTCCCCCTTCCCTTGAGCTATGGTCCTGAGCAATGGGTTTGGGGTTTTAGCCTGTTTCTTTTGTTCTTTTCAGTTCTAGGTGCAGGGAAAGACAACCCCAGCCCAAGAGCTCAAGCTACAGAAATCTTGGAGCCTAGGATTCCAGGCTGGATTTTGCAGCTAGCCCAGTAAAAAAGCCTTGAGGAACAACCAGGGTACCAGGTAGGACTAATGCTCTGTAGGCACTGAGCTAAGTTGTAGACCTGTTCTCCTTCCCCTTCTCAGAGACAGTACCTTGGGGAAGACATCTGGGGAGTCTCTCTTTTCTTCCATTGGCTCAAGGCCCTACTATTTCTGTTCCTCTTTTTTTAGAGGCCAGTGACTAGCACCACAGTTGCATTTAAATGCTTATATCAGATTAGCTTTTGCAAAAGAATATTTAATTCAAAGGTATAATAAGAGCAAATATAAAAACATTTCCCCTAATATTTTGGGGGCATAATCCCCTTCCACTTAACTGCTTAACAGCCAGATTAGCTTTTACAAAGTAATACTTTAAATGTATAGCAAGGACAGAAGTACAAACCTTTTCCCCCAATACCACAAGGGTACACTCACCCCTATACCACCTCCATATATGAAGGAAGTAGGCTCAGACTTAATGCATTTTGCATGTAGCATTGGTCCCACAAAATTTAGGCCCAAAGAGGCCTTGCTATCAAATGAATCCTTGTCTCAGCTACCAGTGGGCTGAATCCCAACAGTCTCTCTTTGCTCCTTGGGGCATTGATTCTGGACTGACTAGCTATGAACCCTGTGATGTATTCTACTCCTGTACTGCCATTTTTTGTATCCTTCACCTAAAACAACCACTTTGTCCTACTCGCTCCTGTAAATGTCTACCTGTAAACACACTACCTCTCTTTCAAGTCTTAGGTCAAGATTTACTTGTATTTCTAAGACTCCTTTGACACTCAGGAACTACAGTCACACTGAACCCTTACCCTCTCTTACCTAACATGATGCTCATTGTCTATATTACAATTTTAATAATTTTTGTTAATTTCAATTTGTTTCCCCCAGATTCAGTTCAACAAACATTCTGAAGCTTCAGATATTTGCAGGACACTGAATATGTCATTCTTTTCTGTCTGTTAATGTTTTCTAGTCATTTCATGTATTGAAATTGATTATTCCCCAGCAAGATTGCTTCTTGAGAGCAAGAGACTGTTTTGTATGCTTCTACCAGCACCTTATTAGTTCATGTTCAATGTTGGGGTGAAATAAGTCATTGAAAAAAAGTCATTGAACAGTTAACAAAAGGAGGTATACTTTGCCCTAACACAATAAGGATATGCAACAAGGATAGAGTGGCACATAGTTTCTCTAGATATACTCCCCCACCCCCCCCACTCATATCCATATGAAAACAGGGTATGGTGGCATGATATGTGTGGTCTTCCGAAATTCACTGAGTAGGAGGGACCCCCAACTCCATGTGGATGGGATTTTTTATGCCCTTAAGTGACCAGGAAACTTTATAAATGGAAGCAAGAGCCAATCCAGTCCAAGAGATAGTTTTATTGCTTTTTTGGAAAAACTAATCTTTGTTACAGGAAGACAGGGGAACCCTGATCCTATGACACCTTCTAGACACTTACACAATCAATATTTGTCACATTGAACTGAACATGCCATTTATCTGGTGGGCCCTGAGGTGTAAGTCATGCCCCTTACAAAGAGAAAAGTAATAAAAATTATTTATCTTCTTAGACATGGAACCACCAGGTAACAATGATTTAGCAGCGTGTGGGTTTGGAGGTGGTGAGTTTAACAGAATACTAGCTATTCCCCCTTGGCTGACCATATTTTTATATGTTTGGAGCTACTCTTTCCCAACTCCTCCTTTCAGCCATCCCCAGGTGGCCTGTATCAGTCCTCCAAGGCCAAATCCTTCTGGAGGTTATGATGGCATTTTCTCCAAATGTCTCTCATAAAATGACAGCAACATGATGCCACTTGGGTTCTGCTGTCTAAGACAGCACTGTAGTCCACATCTTTCCTCTTTACTGTAATGGCTGTATGAAGCCCTAGGAGTCCAAGTAGAAAAGACCCACAAAGTATTTCTGCTAATGTCATGCTCAGTTAGGTGGTAAAGTAGATTGAGTGATTGAAGTCCAAAGAATCATCTTCCTGAGTTCAAATCTGGCCTCTGACACTTACTAGCTGTGTGACTCTGGCCAAGTCACTTAACCCCATTTGCCTCATCTCCTCATCTGTAAAATGAGCAGCGGAAGGAAATGGCAAACCGCTCCAGTATCTTTGCAATAAAATTCTAAATGAGGTCATTAAGAGTCGGACAGGACTGAACAAAAACAAACATACTTAGTGCTCTTGGGGAGCTGAGATAACCTCCTTCCCTGGTACCAATTCCTTTTCTTGAAGGTGATCTTGTATCCTTCAGCTTCTGTACTACCAAAGTTACATTAGCTTCTCAAGATCATGTGGCCTACAAATGGCCACTTTCCCCACAGTTGCAATAAAGAGTTCTGCCTTTCTAATGGTGGTATTCACATGTAAGGCTGATATGGCCTCCATTCCCTTGTCCTATTACCTTTCCAAGTAGAATGATTTTGTCCATGGATTCATAGAATTTCTTGGCATTTCTTCAGTCAGCCTTATACCTGAAGGGCAGTTCCCCTCTTAGATTTCTTTGGATGACATAAAAGAAGATATCTTTGTGGTGACTGGGGCTGGGTATATACAATACAGAGTATCTTGTGAACTCCCTTCTAATTGTTCAAATGATCTCAAGTTCTATCAATTCCTTGATAGTTCAATGATTGTTTTTAATAATTGAACACTCTTTAAAAATATTCCTAAATCAAGCCACCTCCACAGATCCTTTACTTGTATTATTCTGGTCATATATTCATTTTCATGGAGATTATCATACCTCTTACTACCAAACTGGATATGAGTATATTTACTGGCAGCAGGAACTGGGATGACAATTACTTTTTCTACTGAATGGTATGGCCAACCTAAGTTAAAGTCCTCTAGCTAATAGACCAGAACCATACTGGATTTCTTGTATGCATTTTTCAGATGTGAACCCAGGGTTTCTTGTCCTTAGACCTCAAAGATGTTCAAATGTGGGGCCACTGGTACAATTCATCAAACAATTCATCTTGTCCTTATGAGAAGGCCATCACTCCTGAAGTTCTGTTGCATACCCAGCTCAGACCTCCGCAGAGTCTTCCTTAGGAGAGTAAAGGCTCTTTCCTGAGACAGTTCCTATCATTAACTTATCTTTGCTATTTGAAACAAGGTAATCTGTCTGAGATGTGTTCATTGGTGAGACTTCTCTGTACAACCCAAGGAATCTAGTGTTCTGACCCCCTTCATCCCATATACAAATGAGCTATCTCTTTCCACTGTAGTAGACATAGTTTTAGACCTTCTCACAGGCGAGTTGTCTCTCTGACTTAGGAGAGCTAGCCCTCTGTCTAGGCTAGAGATAGTGGAATTAGCATCATTCATTGATGAGGCATCTAATTCTGAAGGCAAGAATCTTGCTTCAGCTTCCTGTATAGGTGAGAACCCTAGTACATAACCAAGCTCATATGTCATTTCTCATGTGATGTGATGTGATCCTCTAAGATGTCATCCTCTATACTCAGGATTGTTGCAATTTCTTTATTGTACTACTCTACTATCAAGAGTGGATTGTGGGGGCAGCTAGGTTGCACAGTGGATAGAGCACCGGTCCTGAAGTCAAAAGGGTCTCAGATCAAACACTTGACACTTACTAGCTATGTGACCCTGGGTAAGTCACTTAACCCCAATTGCCTCACCAAAAAGCAAAAAAAAAAAAAAAAAAAAAGGAGTGGATTATGAACCATTTCGCATATAGCATCCCCCATCTGGATTTTGTCAGAAGAATTGTTAGTTATGTGGAATAGAATAAGTTTTGGGCGATTCAACACAGTTCAGAGTGAGAGCTTGGATTTTGGAGTTTGCAAATGTCAGATTATTGTCAATTATCTGGTTTTTAATGCTGTTTGAGCTATCTTCCTCCATCTGCAATGCATTGTGGTAGGATAAATTTTTAAATAAGTTTATTTATTTGTTTTTAGTTTTCAACATTCATTTTTATAAGATTTTAAGTTCCAAATTTTTTCTCCCTCCCTCTCTCCCCTTTTCCCTCCCCAAGATGGCAAGCAATCTGATAAAGGTTATACATGTACAATCACATTAAACATATTTCCACATTAGAGATGTTGTGAAAGAAGAATCAGAACAAAAGGGAAAAACTGTAAGAAAAAAAAAACAAAAAAATGAAAGTAGTATGCTTTGGTCTGCATTCAGACTCCACAGTTCTTTCTCTGGATGTGGATAACATTTTCCATCATGAGTCTTTTGAATTGTTTTAGATCATTTATTGATGTGAAGGGCCAAGTCTATCAAAGTTGATCATCCACAATGTTACTGTTGTTGTGTACAGTGTTCTCCTGGGTCTGCTCACTTCACTCAGTATCAGTACATGTAAGTCTTTCTAGGTTTTTCTGAAACCATCCTGCTCATAATTTCTTAGAGCATAACTCCATTACATTCATATACCACAACTTGTTCAGCCATTCCCCAACTGATGGGCTTCCCTTCAATTTCTTTGATATCACAAAAAGAGCTGCTATAAATATTTTTGTACATGTGGGTCCTTCTCCCTTTTTTATGATCTCTTTGGGATACAGACCTAGTAGTGGTATTGCTGGATCAAAGGGTATGTGCATTTTGATATCCCTTTGGGCGTAGTTCCAAATTACTCTCTAGAATGATTGGATCAGTTCACAAGTACACCAACAATGCATTAGTGTTCCAATTTTCCCACATCTTCTCCAGTACTTATCATTTTCCTCTTTTGTCATGTTAGCCAATCTGATAGGTGTGATGTGGTACCTCAGAGTTACATTAATTTGCATTTCTCTAATAATAGTGATTTAGAGCATTTTTTCATATACTATAGATAGTTTTAACTTCTTCATCTGAAAATTGCCTGTTCATGTCCTTCGACCATTTATCAATTGGGGAATGACTTGTATTCTTATAGGTTTGAATCAATTCTCTATATATTTTCTGAGGCCTTTATCAGAGACACTGGCTATAAAAATTGTTTCCCAGCTTTCTGCTTACTTTCTGATTTTGATTGCATTGGCTTAGTGCAAAAACTTTTCAATTTAATGTAATCAAAATTATCCACTTTGCATTTCATAATGTTCTCTATCTCTTGTTTGGTCTTAAATTTTTCCTTTCTCCATAGATCTGACAGGTAAACTATTCCTTGCTCTCCTAATTTGCTTATACTTTCACCCTTTGTGTCTCAATCATATACCCATTTTGATCTTATCTTGGAATAAGATGTAAGATGTTGGTCTATGCCAACAAGCATTTGTTAGCCAAGCATCTGCTATGTATCAAACTCAGTAGATTCAAAGACAAAATTTATATTTACAAAAATCACACAGATACTAAGGATCATAACTAACATTGGAACCCAGGTCATCAATAATCTTTTTACTCAGTATTGCTAGCCCTTAAGATTCTATCCTTTTAATGCTGCCAGTAGGAAAAACTAAGGCCATGTCTACATACCACCACATATCTGTGTGAAGATTGAAAAATGTTTCTCTCAATTCTCGGTCTATAACCATGATGCCAAACATCTGGATATTTGGAACTAGTTAGATAATTGATAGGCTGTTAGTTGGGGGGTTTCCCCCCTCCTTCTCATCTGTATGTCTATGTGACCACAGTCCCAACATTGAAGAATAGGTTTGGTGTTCTGGTTATCATGGCGCTGTGCTAAGTACTGCAAAGAAAACCCTTCAGGAGCTTAGCAACCCTATTCCACAGAGGGGTTGTGGAGAAGCCTTAGGATGCCGTGGAAAGAATGCTGGACTTGGAATCAGAAAATGTAGGTTCAATTCTTGTCTCTAACACTTACTACCTGCATAACTTTGGGTAAGGAATTCCTTCTCTCTTGGCCTCAATTTCCACATCTATAAAATAAAGGATTGAGAGATAGTTTAGCAGAAGAAATAAAGAACCTGGAGTGAGGAAGACTTAGTTTTAGATCCTGCTTCTGACAGAGCTATGTAACTCAAGCAAGTCATTTAAAGTCTCTGAGAGGTTTGCTTATCTGTACATTGAGAGGACTGGATTAAATGGCCTTTAAAATCCCTTCCAGGGATTTTATTCTATGATTCTATGATTTTGTGAGAAGCTAATCCCTAAGACCTCTTCCAGCTCTGAACTTTGTGATCCTTTAATTATATAATCCAGAAAAAGGACAGAATGATATCACACAGAGACAAACATAGCCCCTAAAAAGATGCCAGTTCACTATACAGGTTAACATTAAGTCTGGGAAATAGTCCAGGTGTTTCTCTTGGGGGTGGAGATCAAAGAGTTGTGTCATTTACAGGGTTGGCTGGTAAATGTTTAACTGGCTTTCTGGGGAGGAAAAAGAGCCACCTACAACATCCCTTTAAGTGTAATCTACAATACTGATATTTTCTCCCTTACTTTCTTAAGTCTGGACAATCAACAAAACATTAAATCAAGCCCTGATTCATAGCGCTTACACATTTCCGATGTGTAAATGCTAACACTGAAAATTTAACAATCAGCTTTGAAGCAGAAAAAGCTGGCCCCAGCACAAGGTGTAGGTTCAGAGAAGGGGGAGTTAGGAGAAGAATGACACTTTCCTTGCAACGAATGATAGAACCATAATAAGGAGGCTTATGTAGCATTTTAAAGCTTCCTAAGCTCTTTTCTCACACTAGCTCTCTGAGGTAGATACTATAAATGTTATTATGTTGTTTGTCAAATGTTATTTGACTTGTGAGGAAACTGAGATTCAGCTGCCCAGTCATCCAGCTGATGATAGGTGTATGGTGGATGTCAGAGCCAGCATTGCAACTCAGATCTCTTAATTCCATATCTATTGCACCTTTCATCTCACCACACTGTAGTAGAATGTTAGATTTGGAAGGGACCTTAGAAGTCATCTCATCCAATTCCCACCCAATGTATGAAATCATCTAAACCAGGACTTCTTAACTCATTTTAAATGTCAAGGACCTTTGGGTAATCTGGTGAAGTCTATGAATGCTTTCTCAGAATCACTTTTTTAAATGCATAAAATAAATTACACGGAATTACAAAGGAAACCTATCATATTGAAATGCAGTTATCAAGATTTTTTTTTTCATAAAAAAGGTTGGCAACCCCTTAACAAAAGGTTAAGAACCCTCATTCTAGGCCAACCTCTTGCTTTTTGAGATGAGAAAACTGAGAACAAGACATAACAAATTGGAGTCAGAGCCAAGATTCAAACCCAGGTGATAGATATAGAAGCAATCACAGCTGGGGATCAGCATTAAGGAGGGCTCAAAGCTTTCCTTAGTGATTGATAACTACCTTCTCTTCCTAGGCTACAAAGGATTGGTCAGGACATTCTCTTAATGTTAGTAATTGGTAGAGTATGCTAAGAAGCTGACCACTACTTATTTGTTCTATCCTAGGGCAGTTAGTGGGTGGAGGCTGTCAGGGCTAAGATAGGCTTTGGGGGTGGGAAAGAGTGTTTTAACAACCCACTGGCCCCAAGAGGTGGAGCTCAAGGAGTCTGTAATTCAGAATATCAAATAATCCCACTTAAACTTCAGCAGGAGGAACAGGCCAGGGGGAGTTGGGGACTATTCTCTGGCAGCAATTGGAATGGAAGGGCAGATTGCATTGGAGAAGAAGAGGAAGCAGGCACAGTAGAAACTACTTTTGGTGGGAAATACTAAGGCTGAGAAAAACCAGAAGCAAAAATAGAAAAGAATAGGCAGAAGGAAGTGGGTGAGGAGAAAGAGGACAGACAATAGTACCTGGTCGGGGGAAAAAGCTATAGCTCAAGAGATGGTAGCGGCTTAGGCTCAGAAAAGGAGGGAGAAGGAATAGCTTCAAGAAGACATGAAGCTCCCTAGAGGAAGGAGAGGCCTGCTACAGTTGAATGAGGGACAATTTTTGCAGGAATGAGAAACTGAGTCAACCTTATAAGATTCACTGGCATTGTATGGAAGGAATGCCTCTGGGTTTCCTATAGTGTATCAGCCCTACATCTGGGGGTTGGGGTGGGGCAAGGGAGGGAAGGAAGGGCAGAAAGAAAGGGGGCATACTAATAGACACCAAAGATGTAGCCTCTGTATGTTGAATAGATCTTGAAACTCTTGATAATGTTTGACTGCCCACCTTGGATATAAAAAAGAGGACAGAATGTTCTCCTGATTATGGTGATTTGTGGGATACCATAGCTAGCAAACTGGACAATCTGACCAGTTTGCTGTATAAGTTATGTGGAAAATGGGGTGTGGATACAGAAGTCTGTGCTTGGAGTATTACTGGTCTTAGTCAAGGAGAATGGATGACACAATTGTGTAGAAGTTGAGGGAGGGAATCAGTATAGGTTGTGAAGAAGAGGGGCAGGGTATGATTAGGTATGGATTCATGAGCAGTTTTAGAATGTATTTTGACAACAAAATCCCTAGAAGTTCACGGGCAGTTCCAGTCACAGATCCACGAGGGTCTGGGGGTACCCCTAAGGTGAACCTAGAATTAGAGAGCATGGAGGAAGTGATAATTAACATACCACACAGAAGCAGATGCTGCCAGCCTGTGTACTCAGCCAGTGATACTGAATACATACTTGTCCTAGTCAGAGTGATTCCAGCATCTGGGGATAATGATGACAAGCCCTGACAGATGCTACGTCTGACTGGAACAGTTCTAAACCCCCAGTTGTCTCTAAATGGGGAAGCGAACATCTGGTGGGGGGAGGGGAGGAGGGACACAATTTGTAGATAGAACCAGCGTTGTATCAGCTTGTAACATCAAATCTTCTGACTCTCAATGCAATTTCCTTCCACTATACCACCCTCTGTAATGTTGATTAAGGATTGTGGTCAATACCAATCCCACCATCACTGCCAGTCTATGAGGACCACCATCCTAGAGGCATCTTCCTTTCCCAACCAGGAATTCTGGGGCCCTTTTAGTAAGTAGCTGATGGGTACTATTAGTTTGAATCTCGTTCAGTAAGACAGACACAGATCTCCACCAGTGTGTTAAAAATGGTAATATTTAATAAAAACTTGATGGGACATAGAACTTCGGAAAAGATTCTAATTCAGTACAAACATGCTTTTCAAAATGCATTTCATAAATTGAGAATAAGATTTTTAATGACAACCTCAAAAATATAGGCATACAAGCATTCTTGCAAATAGGATGGAATTAAATTAGAAATAAAGTGCCTTTCTTACTTTTCTGAACTTGATGAAAGGTTGCACAGGTGGCAGAGTGAGAGACAGCCTCTGTCATGAGGCCAGAAAGGTGTAATGAGGCCTCTGGTGTGGCTTTAACACCAGAGATCAAGAGAGAAAGAGATTAGAAATCCTATGTGCATCTTTCCATTGCTTCTGGGTTAGTCCAGGCTTACCGAAGTTTCTTTAGAACTCTCTTCCTTTCCCCCTCACCGTTAAAGGCAAAATTGTACCTGCATTTCAAGGACAATGTCATACTTTTTTGTTTGTTTTTTGATGAGGCAATTGGGGTAAAGTGACTTGCCCAGGGTCACACAGCTAGTGAGTATCATGTGTCTGAGGCCACATTTGAACTCAGTTCCTCCTGACTCCAGAGCCAGTGCTCTATCCACTGTGTCACCTAGCTGCCCCCTCAAAGTCATGTTTGAGAGTAATTGGAAGATACTGCTCTTTTAAAGGAAAAGATAGTATTGAACTGATGAAGTTCAACCCTTGTTAAGAATAGAATTCCCACCAAAAGACTCATGATGGAAAATCCTATCTATATCCAGAAAAAGAAGTATGGAATCTGAATGCAGACTCTCTCTCTTTTTTTTTTTGTTTCTTCTTTCTTGTGGTTCCTACCATTGGTTCTAATTCTTCTTTACAACATGACTAATGTGAAAATATGTTTAATAGGAATGAATATGTAGAGCCTATATCAGATAGCATGCTGTCTTGGGGAGGGGAGAGGGGAGGAAAGGAGAAAAAATTTAGAACTCAAAATTTTATGGGAGTGAATGTTGAAAACTAAAAAAAGATTAATTAATAAAAAATTGGAAAAAAAGAATAGATTTCCTAATTCAATCACATAAACAAATTTTGCCCACTTTTCTAGTACATTTTGAGGGGGGCTTACATTAAGGGGTAGTGGTAGTGGAAGGGGGCTGGGTAAAGATTCTATTTTTATGCTCCTATTCCAAATAGCTAGAAGGTTATCTAGAAGTATCAGGAACCTCTTTAAAGAATGGTCATTTACCTTTTATTTGAACACTTTCAGTAGTGGGAAGCTCAGTACTTTTCAAAGCAACACAAATCATGTTGAGACTGAAATCCCTCCTGCTATTAAAGAAAACATTAAAAAAAAAATACCTTCTTGAAGTATCCTCCACAGAGATGGAGAAAAGCTGCTATTTACTAATCCCTACCAAACTGTTAACCTCAACCAGTGTTGAAGTCTGTATCTTCCATGCTTAATTTTCAACCCTTGTTTTGCCTAATGGCTGGGCAATTTGGAACCCCTAGATTTTAACACTGTTTATTAAAGAACAAGCAATGATTTTGTGGGCTAAAGGAAGGGAAAACAAATGAATTTATCAAATTTGGACTTTGGTGGCTGAATTTTGTTAGCACTCTCATGGAAAAGGCAGTCTTTAAGGAAATGTTGGTTTTCCAGTCTTGTGTCACATTCTTCTTCCTCATATACTTTGCTTTGCCCAAACAGGATTCCTTAGCCCAGATGTGTCCTAAGCATTCCATCCTCCTTGCCTTTACTCACACTGTTTCCTATGGCCTGAACACTCCCCTTTAAAACAAAACTAAAAAATTGAATGAACACAAATTATTTACTGTCTTAAAATTTGGGGTGCTAATCAGAGGAATAGCTGTTTGCAGACCAAGGCTGGGGAGAGTTCAAATCCCAATAAGGCATAAAATCTAGTTGGAGATTTTTTTGATGGCTTTTACAGCTTTTTCTTCATCCCAGGACTCTCTGTTTCTTTGGAATCAAGACTTCTCCTGACTCTCCCTGATCCTGGGTTCCGACATGTGCTATAACTTGCTCTTTCTGACCTCAGGGAAGAGTTCAGGAGAGGATGAGAGGGTGAGAAACAAAAAGTTAATTTGGGGAAATCCACTGGACCAGTTCACTCTACAAATATCTTTAGAAAATAGTGGATAAGGGAAGCAGACGAAGGCTATTAGGAATCTCCCAAAATGGAGAGAAGCCTGGAAGGTCCATAATGAATGGTCTTGGATCAGGAAAGATTTCTCATTAGGAGGAGAACTGGATACTATGGGGGTGGAGAGCCAGTATCAGGTATCAGAAAAGAGCTGGAAAAGCTGAAGGGAGATATCTATGTAGGCTATGTAGGAGCAGAAGCAGCAACTTGACATTACTTTCATGCTGGTTACTGGGAATTCCCAGGTTGACATGTGGAGAACACAACTGCCTTCAATTTTGTAGGCCTCTTTTTTTAAGTATTTTTTTTAAACTTTTTTGTTTTTCTAAACCTAGCAAATACCAATAAATATTTCCAAATACAAATAGAAAAAGGGGATTATATATGAAACCTAGAATCTCTGTTTTATGCAGTTTTTATATATATATTGTTATATAATATATAATAAATAATTATTATATACATTAATATGTTTTATATTATAGCAGTATGTAATTATAATATAATAGACAATAAACATATGTGTGTATATTTGACTAATATATAATAAATAAAAATTTTATATGTATGTAAAATGAATTCAACACATTAATTTCTGAGCTTACTACTACTTGTTTTATCTCTTCTTCATAATTTCTTTCTTTTCTCTTTTGTGTATTTTAAAAAATTCTTTAATGATTTAAAAATGCTTCATGCCAAGGGCCTCCTTAAGAGGAATCAAGATATATCCTTCTGAGTCTGTTAAGTACTGTGGAGAGACTATCTGTGGGGAGACAAAATGGGGATCTGGAAAGAGTATATTGGCTCTAAAACTGGAAGACCTGGATTCAAATCCTGCCTCTGCTGTTTGCCCCTTATGTGACACTGGGCAAGAAACTTATATTTCTTGGGTATTAGTTTCCTCATCTATAAAAAGAGGTATTCAGACCAGATGGTCTCTAAAGTCTCTTCCAGATTTAAATCCATGAGCCTCTGTGGGTTCATATCATTTGTGCTGAGGTTTGTTGCACAGAATTTGAGTGTGTTCAAGAAAAAACAAAATGCATTCATGACAGTCATTGTGTGGGAAGTACTTGGAACCCAGGAAGTTTGCCTGTATCTGTGGCATCCTCCACCCTCAGAATACATGTCTGTCAGAATACATGTATGGATGCCTCTAGCATTCCCTGGGGCTTGTAAGAGTATATGTGGGGGGTGGGGCCTGTTGTTTTTTTTCTTAAGTCCCCTATTTCAACACCCTACTCCCATACTCCCACAATGAGAAGCCTGGTAAGACTCTGTCTTGCATCTAAATGGTAGGTTTCTGAGTTGCTTGTAGTCTATGAAAATGACAAGATCATGGGCTGGTGGGGTGGGGATGGCAACAAGGGAACCTAACAGAGAACAAGTGTCTGACAGGTCTATAGACCCTAGAATCTTGGATTGATCTCCTCCTGTTTAAATATCTGCTTTGATAATGACGGTGGTGGTGGTGATGATGATGATGATGATGATGATGATGATAACTCATACTTCTGAAGTCCATTCAGGTTTCCAAAATACTTTCCACATAACAGCCCTGTGAGCTAAGTCATACAAACTTCCAAATCTCAAAGATCCAAACTTCTCTATTTCTTTCAAAGGCACCATCATTCCTTTATCGTCTTCCCCCACTTATCCTTCTCTCTCTCCTTTCACTCTATCCCTTCTCAAAAGTGTGTTTTGTTTCTGACCACCACCTCCCCCATTCTGTCCTCACTTCTATCAGCCCTGCTTTCGTGTTCTTTTTCTTTCTTTTTTCTTTTTCTATTAATTTATTTTGATTTATCAATAATCACTTCCATATGCTTTTGAGTTTAAAATTTTTCTCCCTTTTCCTCCCCACCACCCTCCCCAAGATGGTGCACAATCTGATATAGGCTATACATTTACATTCCTACTAAACATATTTTCACATTAGTGATGTTGTAAGTAAAAATTAAAACCAATAGAAAGAACCATCAGAAAGAGGAAACAAAACTCAACAGAAGAGGAAAAAAATTGCAATTCAACTTCCATAGTTCTTTCTTTGGATATGGATAGCATTTTCCATCACGAGGCCTCTGGAGATGTCTTAGATCCTTGTATGGCTGGGATCTTTTTTTTTTTTTTTAAATGAGGCAGTTGGGTTAAGTGACTTGCCCAGAGTCACACAGCTAGTGAGTGTTATGTGTCTGAGGCCAGATTTGAATTCAGATCCTCCTGACTCCAAGGCCAGAGCTCTACCCACTGTGCCACCTAGCTGCCCCATCCCTACCTTCTCTTGACCCCCTCCCATCCTACTTCCCTGTAGGGCAAGATTCTGAATATGTATGTTATTCCCTCTTTGAGCCAATTCTGATGACAGTAAGGTTCAAGCATTGACTGCTACCCCTCCATCTTTCCCTCCACTGTAAAAGCTCTCCCTTCTGGGCCTCTTTTATATGAGATAATTTACCCCATTCTACCTCTCCCTTCTGCCTTCTTCTAATGCATGCCTCTTTCTCATCTTTTTAATTTTTTTTTGAAATCATTCTATCATTGTCAATTCACACCTGTACCCTTTGTCTATGTATACTCCTTCTAACTGCCCTAATAATAGTAAAGATTTTAGGAATTACAAATATCATCTTCCTACGTAGGAATGTAAACAGTATAACCTTATTGAATCCCTTATGATTTCTCTTTCATGTTTACCTTTTTATGCTTCTCTTTGAGTCTTGTATTTGAAAGTCAAATTTTCTATTTAGCGCTGATCTTTTCATCAGGAATGCTTGAAAGTCCTCTATTTCACTAAATATCATTTTTCTCACCTACAGGATTATACTCAGTTTTGCTGGGTAGGTTATTCTTGGTTGTAATTCTAGGTCTTTTACTTCTTAAATATTATACTCCAAGACCTCTGATAAAGCTACTAAATCTTGTACTATCCTGACCTTGGCCTTATGAATTGGGGTTTTGTTTTTTGTTTGTTTGTTTTTTTTTTTGGTAGCTGCTTGCAATATTTTCTCCACGACCTGGGAGCTCTGAAATTTGGCCAGCATAGTCCTGGAAGTTTTCATTTTAGGGTCTCTTTCAGGAGTTGGTTGGTAGAGTCTTTCAATTTCTATTTTACCTTCTGGTTCTAGGATATTGGGGTAGTTTTCCTTGATAATGTCTTGAAATGTGATATCTAGGCTCTTTTTTTTTTTTATCATAGCTTTCAAGTAGTCCATAATTCTTAAATTATCTCTCGTCAATCTATTTTTCAGGTCAATTATTTTTTCAAATGAGATATTTCATATTTTCTTCTATTTTTTTTCATTCTTTTGGTTTTGTTTTATTGTTTCTTTATATCTGATAGAATCATTAGCATCTACTTGCCCAATTCTAATTTTTAAGGAATTATTTTCTTCAGTAAGCTTTTGTACTTCCTTTTCCACTTAGCCAATTCTTCTTTTTA
Organism: Vombatus ursinus; assembly: GCF_900497805.2. NCBI lineage: Eukaryota > Metazoa > Chordata > Mammalia > Diprotodontia > Vombatidae > Vombatus > Vombatus ursinus. The sequence goes on from NW_020954596.1 coordinate 34,868,780, forward strand.
AGTAGCTCTGTTTAGTGGATTTTTGTGTGTCTTTTACTATTTGGCCAATTCTGTTTTTTAGGTGTTACTTTCTTCATTTTTTTTTATGCCTCCTTTATCAAGCTGTTAACTCTTTTCATAATTTTCTTATGTTACTCTCATTTCTTTCCCAATTTTTTCTCTACTTCTCTTATTTGATTTTTTAAATCTCTTTTGAGCACTCCCAGGAATTCTTTTGGGGCTTGTGACCAATTCACATTTTTCTTTGAAGCTTTGCATATAGTTGCCAAATATAGCTGTTTTGACTTTGTTGTCTTTTTCTGAGGTGTGTTTTGATCTTCTCTGTCACCATAGTAACTTTCTATGGTCAGGTTCTTTTTCTGTTGTTTGCTTATTTTCCCCAGACTATTTCTTGACTTACAACTCTATGTAAAAGTTGGGCTCTGCTCCTGGGGTAGGGGAGGGAGGCAACTGACCCAAGTTTCAGATTTTTCATGCTGCTATTTTCAGAGCTAGTTATGTGGGGCTGTAAGTCTTTGGCTTTTCCAAAAGTGGTCTTATCTAAGGAAAGGTGTGATCAGTGCTCTCCTGGTCTGTGCTTTGGTCTCTAAGTGACCACTAGCACTCTTCTCCACCCTGGAACCATGACCAAGGCCCCTTCTCCACTCTGGCCACAAATGCTTTCACTTCTTATGATCCTGGAATTGTGACTCAGTCTCCTAAGCTCCTGCAGTTGCAAGTATCAGTGCACCTTTTTGCCTTAGACCTGACACTAGGGCTCCCGCTTCTTCATGACTGAATACAAGCACTCTTTTCTGTGACTAGCATCTTTACTACCCTTCTGCCACAAGCTTTAATGCACTATTGTTCCTATTCACCTTGGGGCCACAACTTGGAACTGCACATGGGCAATGCAATAAGGACCTGCACCCAGTGCCAGCAAAAGGTTCCCTATAATTTCCTTCTGACCAGTTGTCCAACCCCCTTACTGTCTGTGGGCTGAGAGCTCTTGAAGCCCCCAATACAGACAACCCTTCCAAGGTTTACTGCTTGCTTACTGGGTATGGCCTGCACTATACTAAGCTCCATGCCCAACCACCACTCTGGTAAGACAGACCTTTCCTGCTGACCTCCTAATTTGTCTTGGTCTGGAAAATTGCTTCACCCTGACCTTTAGTTAGTTCTGCTGCTCCAGAGTTCAATTTGAGACATTATTTTATGTTTGGAAGGGAATTTGGGAGAACTCAGGTGAGACCTTACTTTTACTCTGCCATCTTGGCTCCACCTTCTGCCCTCCACCATTATTCATTTTTTTTTTTTTTGGCTAGGCAATGGGGTTAAGTGACTTGCCAGGGTCACACAGCTACTAAGTGTTATGTGTCTGAGGCCGGATTTGAACTCACGTCCTCCTGAATTCAGGGCCGGTGCTCTATCCACTGCACCACCTAGCTGCCCCACACCATAATTCTTTTAGTCTACCTGTGGGACCTTGGGCAAGTTGATCAATTTTTCTGGACCTCAGTTTCCTCATCCATACTATGTGTGGTGGGGGAGTGACCTCTAAAATCCCTAGCTTTATTTATTTATTATTTATTTTGGTGAGGCAATTGGAGTTAAGTGACTTGCCCACAGTCACACAGCTAGTCTGAGGTTGGATTTGAACTCAGGTCCTCCTGAATCCAGGGCTGATGCTCTATCCATTGCACCACCTAGCTGCCCCAAAATCTCTAGCTTTAAATTCTAACCAGAACCCCCACCCAAGGCTCTACTATGAATCATCTCTTGAGCTTTCCCCAGCTTCAAAGTATTACCATTTCACACTATACCCTTGGGGGCCAATAGGGACCAAAGGGGACTCAAAACATTATTGGTATTATTAAGTGGGCATGGGGTGGAGTGGAAGTACAAAGACATGATCTCATTCTGATTGTGGTTTCTTGCTCCCTTTTGCTCCTGCTACCCTTCTCCCTGAATTTGGGCATCTATCAGGCTATTATTAGACAACTTAGAACCAGGGTTCTTAACCCTTTGTGTATCATGGACCCCTTTAGCAATCTAGTAAGGCCTGTGAATACCTTCTCAGAATGAAGCTTTTAAATAATTGGAGGAAATTTTAAATTTCATATATGTGTGTGTGTGTGTGTGTGTGTGTGTGTATTTTCTCCATCTAAGTTCATAGATTCCCTGAAATCTATCCATGGAATCCCAGGTCCATGGATCTCAGGTTAAGGATCTCTGCCTTAGAAAGACAGGAGGTTGATCTTTCTTGGTTCCAAATGAATATTGTCCTCATAGATAGAATTTACAGCTTGCTCAGTACTTGTTTCAAGGAATAACTCACAATTACTCAGATTTTTACATTGCTCTTATAATTACAAAGTGTTTTTCTCACAATAATAGGGTCAGGTAGGTAGTACCAGAATTATTATCATTATTTTACAGATGAGGAATATGAGGCTAAGAGAGGTAGTTATTTCCCAGGCAACTAGGTGGCATATTGAATGGAGCACTAGATGTGGAATCAAGAAGACCTGAGTTCAAATCCTTCCTCAGAAAGTTACTAGTTGTATGATCCTTTACAAGTTGCTCAATCTCTCTCTGCCTCAGTTTCTTCATCTCTAAAATGGAAATGATAATAATAGCCCCAACCTCACAAGTTTGTTGTGAGAATAAAATGAGATCATATTTGTAAAGAGCTTTGCAAATCTTAAAGTACGATAAAAATGCTAACTATTATTATTACTCCCCAAGGTCACACAGCTAGTAAGTATCACAGCTGGAACTTGGAATTCTGGTCTCTGACTCTTAAGCCCACTGTTTGAACCCACAGGCTTGTTAGAGTGCATTATCTGGGCTGCAAATTTGGACTAATTAGATAGGATCAGTAAACAGTATAGACTATTTAAAAATTGAATGCATGCTTCACGTAATTAGTTTTGTTTTTACCAGGAATTAAAAGTTAGAGAAGAGCATATCAGCTAAACAAATGTTTAAATCATTTAAAAAATCTGATCTTTGAGTTCAAATGAAGCCCTTCATGATAATAACAAGCCCAATTTATCTGCTAAGAGCAAAACTTTCTGTTGGCTTGGAGTGGAAATAGGATGGAGCTAGTTTAAAAGAGTAGAATTTGAAGGTCAGGCAGTATGCATGGAGTGATAACATATTCTACCATCGCTGGCCTTTATTGTCAGTTCTTCCCATAGACCTGGAACTTAATCCCAGATTTTTTTTTTTGATGATGATGAAAAACATTAGTTTGATTGGTTCCACGGTTTAACTCATAATATTCAACCCCATTGGAAAGACTTAAGCCATAGAGCTTCCTAGACTCTGGGCAGAAAATTCTCACAGATCTACCTTGATAGGTGTAAACTTCGTAGAGATGGCTTTTTTCCTTTGTATTTGGATCCTCAGCACCTTGCTGGCTGCCTGGCACATAGTTGTTACTTAAATGCTCCTGGATTCTCTGAGAGAGATGGTCTTCCATTCCGTTCAGTCCTAGAGATATAAAGACAAGTGGGACTAGAGCAGGAGTGAGGGTGGGGCAGGCTGGGCTTTTCCCAGGGTGTGAAGCTCCCAAGGAACATATTGCCTTCCTCCTCAGAGTGGCCTCCATTCCTGCACCTCTTTTAGTACATGTTCATCTCCTATCTTTGTACTTGTTGCCCCTCAGGTCTAGAAAGTACTCCCTCCCTCCCTCCCTCCCTCAGCCTCACAGAGTGCCTCTGTTCCTTGAAGATGCAGCTCAGGAACCATCTTGTGCATGAAGCCTTTCCTGACCCCTCCCCATGACTGGTAGTGTCCTCCCTTCCTGAGTTCTATTGAACTCCTTTGAATTTATTCTCTACATTTAGTCTGCATATACTTCTACATGTATTTGCTTTCTCTTCCATTAGGGCATTAGCACCATGAGAGGAGGGTTTATTTCATTCTTTGTATTTGTATTCTTAGTGCCCAGCAGTGTCTAGCACATAGTAGGTGCTTCATAAATACTTGTTCATTGAATACATGTATCAGTATCCCCATGGTACAGATGAGAAAACTCGGGCTTGGCCAGATTTAGCACCTTTCCTGGGGGAAAACAGTAAATGGCAGGGCTGAAACTTGAACCTCAGCCTTTTGACTCCAAATGCATTTTTCTTCCTACTAATTATACTTCAAGCCCCAGCTCAAATGTTATCTTCTTTCTGAAGCTTCTGTTGATCCTCTAAGTTGGAAATTATTTTTCTGACATCTAAACCCATGGCACGTTTTATATCCTAGATGTGTATTTATCACTTTTAAATTTATAGTTTGTTTATCTCAGTATCTTTCTTATTGCCCCTATGAAACGATAAACTTCTTGATGTGAGGAACTATGTCAATTTTGCTTTTGAATCTCTTGCAACATTCTTCGGTGCACAGTAGACACTTCAACATTTGTTGAATGCTAAATAAGGGGCACCAGGGATTCAATACCAGCTACTCATTACTACGAGGGCAGCATCTTTGGCAGAAACTCAGAGGGAAGAGCGCCATGGCCTGAGTCACCAGGCCACTCCCTGTACCCACCTATTGTACATAGGTGCCAGGGAGATCTCTGCCAAGGTATGACCCAACCTGATCCTGTTTGACTTGTGTGCTCTGCCAGGATTCCTGTAAGAGGTGGCATGGCCTTAGGCCACCTCTGTCCTTTTGACCAACAGTAGTGAATTCGGAGGCCAAATGCGGCCTCACAACACACGTGTATGGCTCCCATTGAAGTCAGCTGGGCCTTAAAGGGGGAGAGTTTCATTGCCAGCTCAGTCCTGGCAAGCAGCGCTGGGCAGCTCCAATTACAAAATGATGTGTGGCTTAGCTATTCCCAGTGACTCACTATTTTAGTGCACAGAGAAAGGAAGGAGATGCAGAAGAGAGGCGGCAGCTGGAGTTTCTAGAGAGCTGTCTCAGTGTGGTCATGGCCAAGCCTTTAGTTCAAAACCAAAAAAGGACTGCATTTCCCCTCCTCCAAAATCTGGGTCCATGGCACATTTCATACCAACAACGCAACAGACATCAGGCTTGGAGATCCCATGAGATCCAGCTGGGCACACACTCTGTTAAACGTCAATGATCTCTGACAGGATTCAGCTCTTGCCAGGGCAGCCTCCACCCCACAGTCATGTTATTCCTCACACAGTTGTAACTTTTTTTTAAACTTTGACCTCTTCAAAGGAAAAAAAAAACACAGGAAGGGTATCAGCATGACAGCAGGTGTTCTGACATTTTGGTGAGTCTGTTATCTCATCCTTGTCAAGTCAATAAGCATTTATGAAGTACCTACTGTATGCCATTGTGTTATATGCTGAGAATATAAAGAAAGGCAGAAGAATACAGTCCCCGCTGTCAAGAAGCTCAAAGTCTACCATGTGGACTTGTCCTTCAATGATACAGCCCATCCATACCTTCTCTTCTGGTACCACTCTTGTCCATGGCCTCCCACGGGGGCTCCACAGTGGGCCCACTCAGTGTGCTGGGCTTCCTCTAGAAGTAACGATGTTGGGAGAGACACAGCTTCTCTGGTCCTTAATTTATTCATCCAAAAGAGAAGATTGGTGGGCCAGATAATTCCCTAGGTAACTTCTATTTCTTAATTCTATGATATTATCATCATTATTACAGTTATTATTCTCATCTTTGTGTCTGGAAGCCTTTGATTAAGACACCCTGGAATTATTCTCAGTTCCAGTGTTCCTGATCCTGTGGTAGGATTGCAGTCTTTAGCCTCCCTCTTCTCTCTCATCATTCCAGATCCTCCCTTAGTGCTTCTTCTACTAGTAATGACTCAGTCCCTGAAAAAAGACTGGAATGGATTGAAGTCCATACTTGTTTGACCCCTCTGCATGGCCTACTCTGGCATTTCTCAGAGTTCCTAGAAAACCCATCTCTTTGCAAGTGGTATAGCCAGAGGGCAATGCACCTGGGAGTTACCTGTATGAATAGCCTCTCTGTGAAGAGCTGTGGAGAGGCAGGAGAAAATAGCTTGTCTTTCTCCCTTTCAGTTCTCAATATACTAGGATCAATGGGATGCTGCTGTGTGAGGAACAGAAGAAGGGTGATACCTTACTTGATGCTACAGTATTTCTACCAAGGTATCATGAAGGTATACCATTGATCAGAATGGTCACATAAGGCAGAGCAAATGGCGAAAAAATAAGCAAAGATTCCAAGGAAGCCTGGGAAGAGAGTTACAGTAGTGGTATCTGTGGTTTGTCTCCATCTGCTTTCATGTGATGCATGGTCCATAAGTAATGTATATTGGCCAAGGACTGTGACTTGTGTTATTCCAAAGTCCAGATAGGGCACGCCTCAGAATTGAGGGAATAAATGGTGATTAAATATGGGTTCCAGCTATAACTTAGAACTGCTTATAGTAATTGTTCCAAACTAAACTTATACCCATTCAGTATTCTGAAGCATAATTATACTACATTGTCTGTCTGGTAGAACTATACAGTCCATCTTCTCTATAATGAGACCAGAGTTTATTTGAGGAGTAGGAAGAAAAGTCAAGTTGTTAATAAGCATTTATTAAGAGCCACTGTGTGCTGGCCAATATTCTAAATCCTTGTAATGCACACAGAAGTCAAAGGACACACAGTTTCTGACTTCAAGAAACTTACATTATAATGGGAAAAAACATAATACATAAAGGGAAGCTGAAAGAGGCAGGGAGGTGATGAGAAAAACCCTTCTTTCTTTACCCTCTTCTCATGGTGGAGAAAAAATCCATTGAGGCAGGACTTTTGCAGAGGCCAGAGAAGAATAAAGGACTGAACATGGTTGCATGCGCCCTTCCTTAAAACGGAGGTATCGGGAAGACCTGACCGACCAGTCAGAGAGAGGAAGGAACCACAATGGGGAGGGGGAGGGCGGTGCCGAATTCAGATGAGAAGACTGCAGGGCTGAGAAAATCTCCCAGAATGAGAAAGTTCTGAGCTCATGTGGACCAGACTCAGTCGTGAAGAAGCCTGGCTTTTAAAGGAGTCAAGCTTTTCTTCCTTGTCTCTAGTTCATTCCATGCCCACCCCAACAGAGAACTCAGGATAACCACTTAATGCTTGGTTTGGCTTATGTCTAAGTTTTCCCCAAAGGAGATTACAGGACCCCACCTAGAGAGGTACTCAATATACAAAGATGGTCAGGTGTAGAACAGCTATTTATTATCTCCACCACAAAGGAAATGCTTAAAACATAAAAAGACTCACAAGCATACATTAACAAATATATAACAGCATGGAACTCATAACCCATAATTCCTAATATACTACTACCAGAAAGTGTCAGCCTAATCTTCTATAGCTCCACTCACTGTCCTTGAAATTTTGCAGTGCAAAACACTCTTGCCTGGTGACTGTTCCTCTGTATTGTCACCCCTACTACAATGTAAGCTCCTTAGGGCAAGGACTGCTTTTGCTTTTATTCTTTATCCCCAACACTTAGTATAGATCTTGTCACAGAGTAAGAGTTTAATAAATCAGATAATATTTATAAAAGGTTTAATCAAATGAGATAATATTTGTAAAGTGCTTAGCACAGTCCCCTGGCACAGAGGAGATGCTTAATTAATGCTTTTTCCTTTCCTCCCCTCTTTATCATTTATTTGCTCATTCATTCATTCATTCATTCATTACTGGAATGCTTATGCCATGAACAGTAATATATGAAACACTTTGTGGGATAGCTGAACAGGAATTTCATCTTCACCTTCACCTCAGCTCTGTGAGTAACTCCCTACAGGTGCAAATCTTCTTTCAAGTGAGGGCATGGCTATGATTCATTCTTCTATCAGTGATTATATTCTCCTCTGAGGAGTGTTATCGTAGCTGCAATGAGTGCCTCCCACAGGGCAGATGACACCAACTAAGAAACCCATGAACTGTTGAAGTAGCCACCAGCTTTGAAAAGTCCATCTCTCAAGATTGCTGTTAAGTCACCTGTACTCAGAGAATGAAACACAGAGCAGAAGGATCTGCTCAGAGTCACTTGGAAAAATACATCCTCTCATTGCCACTGTCATAGCTGCTGTGAAGGAAGGGAAGGAGTAGTCCTCTCCTTCTCTGCCACAGAAAGTCCAAGGAAGAGATGTTGGAGTCCCAAGCTACACATTCAGAAGAAAGGAAGAAGGCAGAATGGAAGTCGTGTTTCTTTTCAAGTCTATCCACTGGTAGGCTATATCTGTGTTTTATCCTAAAAGAAATGGGGAGCAGCTGAAGATTCTTGAGAATGAAGATGACACACTTTATACTTGTTTAATAAATTTATGCTGATTATTCTCTGAAAACCAAATAGGAGAGTCAGAGGCAGAAGTGTAGGGGGAAAGGGGATGAGGAAAACATGGAATTTAAAGAAGAAAATGGAAACTAAAAGCATTATAGAAATGTGAATAGCTACTATTATTGCATGTTCTGGAAGAGAAGATGGTATGTCAGAATAGATATGAGATGAGGTTATTGTGCAGTTGGAGTTATTGTGTAGTTGTACAGTAGCTTGTGATGCCCCACCCACACTCCTAGCAATGTGTTGGACACAATCTGGTTAGGGATTGCCAGTTCTGCTTTCTTGATGTCCCAGAGAGCCTCTCTAATTATCTCAAGGTTCTTATGGAATTTGAAGAAAAATTCCCCCAACAAAATGTATTTCAATTAATTTATTTTTAACCAACTGAATAGTGTACCCTAAATCATTCTGGTGCTGGTATTGGAGTTGGAGGAAGGAGGAAGAAGGAGAAGGGAGAGAGAGCAAAGGAAAATGCCTGCAAAAAACCCCATCTCATATCTATGGGGAGACTGCAATTTCTATCTTTGTGGAGAGTAGGAGTATGTTTGTGATTGGGCAATCACTCTTTCTCTTTCTTGTCTTCAGAAGAGATATTGAGCTAGTTATATCTGTCTTACACAGCAAATATTTTCAGAGAGGTAAAGTTATGATGATCTTTGGGGGTTCAGGATAAAAACCACTTTCCCTGATTACTCTATGGGGAAAGTTGATCTGTCCCAGACCAGTAGGGTAACAACTTAATCTCTGCTAGTTTAGCTTTTCTCCCACCAACCACTTTTTACACGAAAAGCAACCATAGAAAGTGAGCAAATGCTAATCAAAGCAAGCAATAAAACAGAAACCAGGAAGTCATGCAGATTAGCATAGGTGATAGAATACTCAAAAGTGAAGGATACGATTTGGGAATAAAGCGAAATCTCAACTCAACCAAAGACAGAATAATTTCACCTCCAAAATTTGCTCTTAGCCATCTCTGGCAGTGCAGGCTCTGGAAATCAGAGGACAAATTGAAATGCTGCTTTTCTCCTCGTGACTATGCCACCTGGGACTCCCATTAGCCATTCAAAATCTGTGCCTTCTCTTTCTTCTCCCACTCCTTTTTTTCTGCTTTTCAAGTCTTTCTGTCAATCCAAAATCATCTTATTTTATGTCTGTGGCATGCAGCGTAACAGGGCTGCGCTTCTGGGAAGTGCCAGAATTTACTGAAGTAGGCTCTGTGGGACTACTCCTATATCATGAGTTTTCTGTTTTCTTGGGAAGGAAAGATTGAATCATTATGTACATGGGAAACAGGTTCTACTTCACAATATAATGAATCTCTGGTAGAACAAGGTGCTTTGCAATGGGATCTTATGTTTGCATTTTCAAGGCATCATTTAATGGAAAGGTTGGGAATCCCACAAGGTTGGGATTCACCTCTTAGCCACCTAGAGCTATTGGGACCCTTAAGCCTGGCCAAGAGAGGGAGAGTCTGGGGAAATAAGTGAGCAGCACAAATATGTGAGCAGCAGACTATTATATTTCTGATTAAAAGACCTGTATTTGAATCTTGACTTTGCTTCTTACTCTCTATGTAGTTTTCAGTAAGTCCAATAACTTTTCTAGTCCTCAGTTTCATCATCTATAAGGTGAACTTGAAAGTCTTTAGTGTCCATTAAAGTTCTAGCTCCTATTAACCTATGATCATGCTATTTCAACCCTGTTTTGAAGAGTTCTGAGAGTGGGAGGTAGCTCCATCCCATCTCTGTGATTTCTGTAGTTGCCAGATTAAGCAAAGGAAAGTGGGGTGGAATAGAAGGAGCCCTTTCTAATTAATAGTAGGACTTAAGAAGAGAGCAAAAACATGGAAAGCAAGCTCTAGTTGGGTCACCTCACTGCCCAAAGCCACCCACTGTTGCCCCAAAGAAAACTTTTCTCTCTGCCTCTTGAATTCTACAGAAACTGAGCTTCTGTCTATTGTGTGTAACTACTTACCTTGGACACATTTATCCCCATTATGGACCCCATCTGGGGCTCAGAATGAAGCCTCAACAGTGCCAAAATTCACTGACCACTGAATAAAAACAGTTTCCTCCATAGCCCCCAAGATAGTCCTTAGTTTTCTTCTCAATCCTCCTGATAGAAATTCAAGAGGATCCACTCTGTATAGTTCCAGAGAAAGAAGACATGAGTCTGACTGAGAAAACTTCTTCTATCCAGGCTATCTACCCTCTAATTTATTCTTTACAGATGTGGTAGCAGCAGCAGCAATTTTGCATAAGTTGATCTGGTTTCTCTATTGAGGGACAAGGAGGCCATCCTTAGTACTTGATTGGTCTAGAGCAGAGTTGTCAAACACTCTGCCCATTGATACATTTGATCCACAACACTTCCAAGTGCAGCCAAGACCAGATTAAAATGTAATTAGGAAACACATAACAAAGTAAATAAAAATCCAATAAAATATAGATAATAAAAATGTTCCAAATAAAAGGACAACAACTAAAATAAGGGAAAAGAAAGGCACTCTCAAAGAAAAACCAGCAGATAGACTAAGGAAATGAGCAAGTAAAAAAAAAAAAGCTCCTAATATAATAAGGAAATACAATGGGGTAAGAGAGTACTAAGAGTGCTTCATCTCCAGATGAAGAAATTCTGTAATGGCTATAAAACAATTGAACCCCAGAAAAGAACCTGTAATAGCCACAAGAGCAACAAGAATGGTTTGAAGCCCAAATTAAAAAATGAAGAGATAATGAGTGAAATTAGATCATAGAACAGAAACAGTAAAACCTCGGCAAAGTAGTAGACACTGTAGGAAAAAAAAGACAGAAATCTGGAAAAGACAGAAATCAAAAACTTCATGATACAACACGCACTGGTAGTGAGTAGCAAGATGAATTAGAAAGCAAAACCCAACAATCTTTTGTAGAAGAAAAACATACTTAAAACAAAGATTTTCACAAAGTTAAAAGGAATCAGTAGTATAGAATTTATTACATATCAGGTGAATTCAAAATACAGAAGAGGCCATCATGATTTGAAACAAGGCAACAGTAAAAGTAACAACTGTGAAGCAGGGAAATAACATTAAATAATAAACTTAAAGTCCACATATATTAAAAAAAATTTAAAATTAAACATATATGCAGCAAAAACATATAAAGGACAGCCTAACTGAACAAAAAGACCTAGACAGTAAAAAAAAAAAAATTGTTGGGGACAGTGTCTCTTTAAAACTTAGATGAATATAACAGAAAGATAAGTAAAAAGGATATCAAATATCTGAGCAAAATGTTAGTAAAAGTAGAATATGACAGAAATTTAGTGCTTATTGAATGGGAATCTTAAGAAATATAACTACTTTTCAGCATTTCAATGCACCTTGAAAAAATTACCATGTGATAGAACATAAAGAACTCTTAAATAAATGTGGAAAAGCACAAATAATAAATATATCCTTTATAGATGATAACATGAAAGTTGTTTATGAAAACAGTGCCAAAGAACACACATCTAAATGGTGACTAATATTCTAAATAATGAGCAGTTCAAAGAACAAATAACAGAAACAATATATCAGAGAAAACAACTACAGGAAAACTAAATAAAATTCATGAGATGTCCAGAGGACCAGACATTAAGAATGCTACCCACCTTCTATAAGTGAGGTGTTAGACTCAGGGTGCAGAACAAGACACACAATTTTAGATATATCCATTATCTGAATTTGTTTTGCTTGATTGAATATTTATTTTATATGTATATATATATATATCTTATATTATATACATATATTATATCTTGTTTTTCCTTTCAATTTTGGGGGGAGGTAAATAAAAGAAATAAAAAAAATGCTTGTTAATTGAAAACTATTTTAATGTAATGAAAACAATTGAGATGAAGTTCTAAAGTAATCCTTTAAGAAATATGTATGTCCCTGAACATTTATTAAGTGAAAGAAAAATACAACTGTTGATTTGAGTATTCAAGTAATGAAAACTAGGAACTCAATCAATAAATAAGTATGAAACAAAATAATAATTGAAATTCTAAAAACAAAAAGATAAACAAAATGGAAAACAAGGAGTATTAAACAGATAAATAAAGCTAAAGGTATATTTAAAAGACCAAAGAAACAAATAATTAGCTCATTTTAGGAGAGAAGAAAAACAGATAACCAAAATTAAAAAGAAGAGAGAATTTATAATTCATGCAATAGAAATAAAGAAAATAATTAGAAACTACTGTGTCCTATTATATTTCAACAAAACTGAATGCAAATTAAATGGATGAATATTTATAAAAAATATGAAATACCCAAATCAACAGGAAGGAAAATAAAGGTTCTAAACATTCCATTCTGAGAAAGAGAAATTAGAAATTAAGTAAACCATAAATGAACTCTCAAATGAAAAAAGAAAGAAAAGACAGTTTAGTCTAACCTGCTAAAATATTTTAAATGACAATCATGGTATTTTCCTTACATCATCATATCATATTATCTTTAAAGACAATATTCAATCATCTTAATTTTTGAAATTTTGAATTTTTCTTTCTATAATTACCCTATTACTTTGTGATAAACTTCAGTCAGAAATAATTTTTCTTATCCTTTGCTCTTATTTTACTTTAATAAATAGGGGGAAACCCTTATTTTAAAATCTTTTGTTGTATATTTCTACTAGGATGGAACCAATGACCATATTTTACATATAATTATAACTTCTAATAGTGCAAATTCAAATAACGTGATATATAATGGGATTCATTATTTGCACTAATCAGGACCTAGCTGTAATCTCAGAATGAAGGCACTAACAACATTAAGGAGACTTTTTTTTTCAGAAAGTAGAATTTTAGCTGCAATTTGAAGGAAGGCAGGGATGGCAGTAGATGAAGGGGGAAATTTCTGGCATGGGACATAGCCAGTGAAAATTCATGGCATTGTAAGATGGAATATATTGTGTGAAGAACAGCAAAGAGACCGGTGTTAAAGACTGTAAAGGTGAAAAGGGGTCAAATTATAAAGAGCTTTAAAAGCCAAACAGAAGATTTTGTATTTGGCCAATGGAGTTTATTGAATAAGAGGTTGACAGAGTCAGACCTGAACTTTAGAAAAACTGTTCTGATAGCTTAGTAGACAATGGACTGGATTGGGCAGAGATCTGAGGCAAGGAGACCAACCAGAAGGCTACTGCAATAGTCCAAGTCCAGAGAAGTGATGAAGTTATGGACTAGGGTGGTGGCAGTATCAGAGAAATGTTGCAAAAGCAAAATCACCATGACTTGGCAATAAATTGGACATGGGGGATAAGACAGAATAAGCAGTTAATAATAAGCTCTAGGTTGAGAACCTAAGTGACTAGAAAATGGTAGTACCCTCAACAGTAACAGAGGAGTTAGGAACAGAAGAGGATTTTGGGGAAAAGATAATGAGTTCAGTTTTGGACACATTGAGTTTAGATGTCTATCACATGTCCAATTTGAAATATCCAATAGGCAATTGGAGATATAAAACTGAAGATCAGGAGAAAAGCTAGGGTTGGATAAATAGATCTGAGAATCATTTGCATAGAACTGATAATTGAATCCATGGGAGTTGATGAGATCATCATATGAAATTGTATAGAGGGAGAAGAGAAAGTGGCCCAGGACAGAACCTTGGAGGATATCCACAGACAAAAGGCTCACTCTGGATGAAGATCTAACAAAGGAGACTGAGGGGGTAATCAGACAGGAGGAGAATCAGGGCCGAGCAGTATCAGGAAAACCTAGAGAGAAGAGAAGATTTAAGAGAAGAGGATGATCAGCAGTGTCAAAGGCTGTAGGGTGATTAAGAAGAATGGGGATTGAGGAAAGGCCATTAAATCTGGCAGTTTACCAGAGATGACTTATAAATCTGGAAAGAGCTTTTTCAGCTGAATAATGAGATCAGAAACCGGACTACAGAGAGTTAAAAGAGAGTGAGAGGAAAGAAAATGGAGACACTGATTGTAGAAAGCCTTCTGAAGGAGTTGGGTTTTTTTGTTTGTTTTTTTAGGCAATTGGGGTTAAGTGACCTGCCTAGGGTCACACAACTAGTAAGTATCAAGTCTTTGATCTGAGGATGGATTTGAACTCAGGTTCTCCTGACTTCAGGGCCGGTGCTCTATCCACGGCGCCACCTAGCTGCCCCTGAAGGAGTTTTTGAAAGAGAGGAGAGAGGGGATCATAACCAACAAGGATGGAAGGTTTTTTTCTGAGTATGGGGGAAACACAAGACTATTGGTAGGCAGCCTAGAAGTAGCCAGTAGACAGGGAAAGATTGAAGATTAGTGAGTGAGTAGGAATGATAGAGAATTCAACTGGCAGTAGCATTTTGGATTAAAACAGTATATTACCTTACGTGACTTACCCAAAGTCACTCATATAATAAACATCTGAAGTGGGACTTGAATCTTTTTGCCTCCAAGTCTGGCACTCTAGCCACTACATTATGTATCCTCTCACTCATGAAACATTAAGGGCCTACCCTGTGCCTGCACTGCACTAGGTGCTAAATTAGAAAGACAAAAATGAAACCATCTTTGCAGCCAAGGAGCTAACATTCTACACAGATAAGTTAATACAAAATATGCACAAAGTAAATACAAAAGAATTTGGTGGGGTGGGGTGGGATTAAGGGTTAGCACCTAAGAGATCAGTATAGGCCCTCTGTAGGAGGTTCTAAGAGGCAGAGTTGAAAAAGGACATGTCTGTCATGGGAGGACAGCTTTTGCAAAGATATAGAGGCAGGAGATGAGAAGTCCCATATAGGGAATGACAAAAAAGTCATTTTGGCAAGAAGACTTAGCATGTGAAAGGCGGAGAAGTATGGAATAAGCCTGGAAAGGTAGGCGGGGGCTAGACTGAGAGGACTTTACCTGCCAGACTGAGCGGTTCTACTGAGCTTGTTGGCCAATCTCTCTAACTTCCCCCTCTCTCCCTCTCCCAGTAGTGGATCAATTTATATTTTGACAAAAAAAAAAAATCAAACAAACTCACAAACAAAAACAAAAACAAGAAAAATCGGACCACTATGCAGACAACACCCACAGTGAATCCAGAGTAGGGATACCATTTCTGGCTAATGTGTATCATCTCCTGTTGTTGTTCAGTCATGCCTTCATAACCCCATTTGGAGTTTTCTGGGCAAAGATACTGGAGTGGTTTGCCATTTCCTTCTCCAGTTTTCATGTGTGAGGAAACTGGGGCAAACAGGATTAAGTGTCTTGCCCAGGGTCACACAGCTAGTAAGTGTCTGAGGTCAGACTTGAACTCACGAAGATGAGTCTTCCTGATTCCAAGCATGGCACTCTATCCACTGTCGACTCTCTCACTAGTCTTCCATCTCTCCCTATCTACTCCCTATCTTCCTTGCTATCTACAAGCAGTCATGTTTACCTCATACTCAAAAATGAACCAGCTGGAATTTTTAGCCTCTAAGTTTTCTTAAGTTGCAATGCTATGATCTTATGAATGAATGAATGAACTGGATGTTTAGAGACTTGTGCATAAAACTTACAAATGGCCATTTTTCTCCTCCTTCTTTGAGGAATGAAAAGAGACCAGTTAAACAAATCAAGCATTGGAGAAACTAGGGGATACAAAAGAAGACATAGGCAATGCCCTCAAGTTATCTACCATCTCATCAGAGAAAAAGGCTTGTGTACATGGAATGATTAGCAATCAGGGCCTAGCAACACTGCTAGGCCCTGATTCTCCTCCTGTCTGATTACCCCCTCAGTCTCCTTTGTTAGATCTTCATCCAGAGTGAGCCTTTTGTCTGTGGATATCCTCCAAGGTTCTGTCCTGGGCCACTTTCTCTTCTCCCTCTATACAATTTCATATGATGATCTCATCAACACCCATGGATTCAACTATCAGTTCTATGCAAACTTCTCCATTTGTTGTAATCAATGGCTCCTCATATGGGTAATGGTGGTGCTGCTGATGGAGCACCTGTGTTTTCTTGGTGTTAATTGTTAGGCCAAAATTAGCATAAGCAGCAGATAAACAGTCCATACTTTGTTGCATCTCAGCTTCAGAGTTTGCATTGAATGAACAATCACCTGCAAATTAAAAATTATGCACCAACACTCCCTCCACTTTGGTCTTGGCTTGTAGCTTTTTCAAGTTGAAGAATTTACTATCACCGTGATAGCTGACCTTGATGCTGTGTTTGTCCTCATTGAATGTGTTTAATAACATGACTGAAAACAGCATGCTAAAAAAGCATGGGAGCAAGCACACAGTTGTATGGAGGCAGCTAGTCAGGGGCATAAAAATTCAGAGAAGATAGAGAACGGTGATGACTAAAGATTCCTTATGGGTCCAGGGAGCTGGCTTCTTCTCCTCTTTTCCCAACTGAAGTGGGAAACCATAGGTTTAGATTCTTTCCTTATGATCTTTCAAAGAAAGAAAGAAAGAAAGGAAGGAAGGAAGGAAGAAAGAAAGAAAGAATAAAGAAAGAAGAAAAGAAAAGGCTTATTTAAGCATTTAGGACTTTTTTATGCCTTAGATTTTTCCTTATATTCACAGCACCACCACCACTATGGAAGCCTCCTTTTTCACAAAGAAAAATAACAAAACCAACAGCTACAATGTCAACAACACAAATTTAGGGTTAGTCTACTTCTTTATTTTAGATGCTCTTGATTTCACTCTGTGAACCCTATGCATAGATATGCATTGACTCTTCTCCATGTTCTAGGCAGCTTGGTCTGCTCCTATCTCTCCTTTATATTGAGGCAGATTTTGTGTCAATCTATGCAAGAAGTACCAAATAATTAGAACTGTCTGAATATGGAACGGATTGCCTAAAAAAGGAATGAGTTGCTTGTCAAGTGAGGTGTTTGAATAAAAACCAGATAATCACTTAATGATGATTTGTTGAGAGGCTTTATGCTTTGGATAAGAGTTAAACTGAATAACCTCTGAGGTCCTTTTCAACTCTAGGATTCTGATTCTGAGCCCATCCTTGTTAAACACACACCCTAATCTCTGGTGAACTTCATATCTAAAATATAAGCCCAAAGGACCTGTGCTTCATCCTTTGCTCTTAATCAGCCCATCCTCAGTGATGCAGAAATGATGAAAACATTCGACCTCTCTGCTTGTCTTCACTCTGCCAGCTGTCAATTATCCAGATCTGAATGACTGCTTTGCAGATTATTCAGGCCTCATTCTCTCTTTCTCCTTTCTGCTGCCTGACTGGGCTTCACTGCTGATGAATGTCTCTTTCGTGCAGGGAGGGAGAGTAGGAGAAAGGTGATGAAATCCAGGCCAGCTGATCTGGTTCCTTGGTAGTAGCTTGGGAGAGAGGTCTGGCAGGGGAGGAGGTTAAAGTTGTTGGCTAGAATGAGGTTTGGGGGTTATCGAGAGATTTCAATAATCCATCCTGTCCCTGTCTCCCACAGATAATCAAGAGAGTTGGCTAGAAGTGCTAATCTTCACAAAACGCAGCCAAGGAGCTATCACTGTGGCAGAATCCCAGACCTTTCCTGCATCTGCTCAATTCCTTTCTTCTGAACTGGTTCCCTGGGCCAGAAGATCATTTGGCTAACTTTCAATGTTTCAGTTATCCATTGTTATTTCTGTTCATGGCAAGCTTTACAGAGCATTATAGGACTGAGAACTGGAAGGGCCTTTAGAGATCAATCATCTAATCCAATGCTCTCATTTTACAGATGAGGAAACTGAGACCCATAAAGGGGAAGTGACTTCCCCCCCAACTCTAAACCCTATGATCCTATGGACTACATTCACATAGCAGAGAAAGGATATGAACTTGTCTCCTGACTCCTGACTCCAATCCAAGGTTCTTTTCCACTATCCCATAATGCCATGTTACAAATAATAATAGCTCCCATTAAGAGAGTGACTAAAACAGCATTGTCCCCATTGCCTTGTGAGGTAGGTGAGATAGGTAGCTGAGCACCAGAGAAGTTAAATCACTTGTCCATAGTCCCAGAGATGGGACTTCAAAACAGTTCTTCTCACTCTAAATCCAAAGTTCTTTCCACTGGATCACACTGCCTCTGAAGTATGCAGCCATCTGTATGTGGATATTTCAAGAACAACAAGGAAATGGTAGAAGACACCGGCAATGCCCTCTAGTTGTCTAGCATCTTGCCGGGAAAAAAAAAGGCTTGCATATATGGAATTATTAGCAAGAAAGATGGCATGCCATCAAATGCCAGATTGTATGGGGCAGATAGTCAGGGATGTAGGAGTTCAGACAAGAAAAAAATCATTGAGGACCAGACACTTTTTTCATGAGTCCTAGGGGATTGAGAGAGGAGCAACTTCTCAAAAAACTACTGATGCATTTTGCTTTTCATACCATAGGGTTTTTTTTTTGATATCCCTATCCCAGAGGGAGTCCTCTGTACCCTACCACAGTACTCCCCAACAACTCCACAATGCCTAAGGCCTGTTTAATCTTTCATCTCATGTGAAGAAATAAGCCTTGAATTTGATTCCATAAGCATTTATTAAGCACCTACTATATGTCAGGTGCTGTACTAGGTGCTAAGAATACAACAGGGAAAATAAAATGTGTTAGAATGCAACTACTCCCAGGAAGAGGTGATTCAGTGACTTAAATTCATGAGTGTCATTCTTTCCTGAGAGTAAGCTTTGACAGAGGTAGAAGAAATGCATTGTTGCTTATGCTCAGTCAATAAACATTGATTAAATACTTACTACATGCCAGACATTGCTAAATGCTGGGGATATAAGAAAAAGCAAAAACTCTGTTCCTACTCTCATCTATTTTTTCATTTTTTTGTTTCTGTTTGACTGATTCTTGCTCTCTCATAGAGTCATTAGTTTCCATTTGTTCAATTCTAATTTTTAACACATTGTTTTTTTCTGTTAGATTTTGTACTTTCTTCTCCAATTGGTCAATTGTATTTTTAAGGAATTTATTTTCTTCAGTGTACTTTTTTTCCAGTTGGCCAATTGTATTTTTAAGGGATTTGTTTTCTTCAGTGTACTTTTTTTCCAGTTGGCCAATTGTGTGTTTTAGAGACTTGTTTTCTTCAGTATACCTTTTTTTCTGGTTGGCCAATTGTGTGTTTTAGGGACTTGTTTTCTTCAGTGTACTTTTTTTCCAAATGGCCAATTGTACTTTTAAAGGACTCCTCTACCTCTCTCATTTGACTTTTAAAATCCTTCTTGAGTTCTTCTAAGAAGGCTTTTTGGGCTTCAGATCAGTTCATATTTCCTTTTGATGTTGCAGATGTGGGTTTGATGACAGTGTTGTCCTCTTCAGAATTTCTGTCTTGATCTTCACTCTTCTCATAATATGAATCTATCATATGTTTCTTTTTACTCATGGTGTTTCTTTATTCCCTGGCCTTTAAAGAGATTAAGCTCTCCTGCTGGGAGCAGAGGGCACTGACCCAAGCTTCTTGTGTTGGGAGCCTAGGTCTTGGTCACTGGCTTTGGGAGCTGGGGCTTCTTATGTTGGCAATTGGAGGCTGTAGGGTTCTGGCAGCTTATCTGGTGTTGGGCTGGAATCAGCAAGGCTGGGACTTTCAGGCAAATCTAGGTTGCCTGCTTTTCCTCTCCTTTAGCTTTGTTTAGCTCCTTTTAGATAAGTGCTACCAGGTGTTTATCTGCCTGGGGCCCCTTGCAGTGCTGCCTCCCTTATTTCTGTTGAGGCACTGGGAGACTTCTTTGCTGTAGAATGCTGAGGTACCTGACAGTTTTCTGAGCTGGTTTCCACCAGTTACCCCACCCTCACTGAGGCACTGAGAGGTAAGCTGTTGGTGTTTGCCTGCTCGACCACCTGGGCTTCGGGATCTCCTCCTGGTTGGCAGTTGGAGGCAGTAGGGTTCTGACAGCTTACCTGGTATTGGGCTAGAATCAACAAGGCTGTAACTTTTTGGCACCTCTAGGTTGCTTTCTTCAGCTCCTTTCAGACGAATGCTGCCGGGTGTTTACCCCCCTGGGGCCCTTTGTAGTGCTGCTTCCCTTATTTTTGCTGAGGCACTTGGAGACCCATTTCCTGTAGAATGCCAAGGCACCAGAATCTCCTCCTGGTGTGCTAAAGTGGGTCTTTCCACTAGCTGGCTGGGCGACTCCCAGTTTAGTACTGCTCCCCTTCCCCCAGGGTAAGAGGGGCCTTTCCCGTTAATCTCTCTAGCTACCTGGGCTACTGCACTGCTGCACCCCGTCTTTCTTCTGGTTCAGCTGTTCCAGGGTTTTTTCTGGGGTGATATTTTCTGGGTTTTCAGAGGTTGATAGGGGAGGGTGAGAGCAACTACTTTTTACTCCGCCATCTTGGCTCCCAGAAGTGGAAGTCTCTGTCCCTACTCTCAAGGAGCTCACATTCTGATGAAGGAGACTCCATATGAGTAATGAGGTATATACAAAATATATGTGTATACATGTATGTGTGTATACATGCATATATGTATGTATACATATAGTGTAGTTGAAAGGTAGTTTCATAGGGGAAGGCACTAGCAACTGGACAGAGGCATTTGAGCTGAGTCTTGAAGGAAGCTTGGAAATCTAATCAGTGGAAATGAGGAAGGAAAACATTCCAGGCCAGCACAGCCAGTGTAAAAGAATGGAGATGGTAAATGGGAAGCATCCAAGTGGCATTAACAGAGAGAACCTGAATAGTAGGCACTTTATATGGGAAGGTTAGATTAGGTAGGAAGCATATACAGAGAAAAGGGAATATTAGAAGACGAAAACCTCAGAATGAAAAATTTTGCCCTCCACTCAGCTCTATTGCCTTCCCCTCCAGTTACCTTTTATTTAAGTGAGGGAGGACCATGCAAAGTCACTAGCCTCACTCTCTCCTCCAGAGCCATCTGGGTCCAGTGGCAAGATACAAATCAGGATGACTGGAATGGCCCTGGATATAGTGGGAGACCTTGGCCTTTTTAAGGTAAGTCTTTCCCAGGTCTCAGTTTGACTGAGGTAATGCCCATTCAGGGATTAAGGCTAGGTAAGAAATGAGGCAAAGAATGGCCTCTTTACCTGGTCAAAAAACAAAAATAAAAACAAAATCAATCTGGGAGGGGAAGAACCTTTCAGTGTTTCTGGGCAAAGCAGAAAGAATTGCTATTTACACCCGGTCATCAGAGGCCAAACAATGGCCAAGTAAGGCTTGGGCTGGGATCTATTGTTGACCAATCAACGAGAGCTAGAGTAATTTGGATTTAAGGCACAGTGCTTAAAAAAGAAGTCTAGACAGTAAACCCCAAGGTGTCTTGCTAGGTTTAAGAGATCAAAATCCAATTCACTTGCAAGTCATAACATCACCTTCCTGATATCATGGTCCTCTTCAAGAATGAAGGACAAACAACAGTCTGTGAGTAATAGTAGCTACCCCACTGGGAACCCAACTGGCCATCTCTTGTCATCCTTTTCTCTATCTTGCCACTAGACCCAGATGGCTCCAGAGGAGAGAGTGAGGCTAGTGACTTTGCACAGCCCTCCCTCACCTATAAAATCCAATTCACTTGCAAGTCATGACATAATCTTCCTGATGTCATGGTCCTCTTTGAGAATGAAAGACAAACAATGGCTGGATTTGAATTCAGACCTTCTAGCACTTCCACTGGGCCATTTAACTACTTCTTTCTGAATTTATTTGGAGGCAAAGGTCTTAATGTAATCATTGAATTTTTTAGCTGGAAGGAACCTTAACCATAATATAGTTCAACTGAGGACTAGATAAGTCAAATGACTTGTTCAGAGCTATACAGTGAGTAAGTAGCAAAGATTCTATTCCATGTCTTTTAATTCCAAATCCAGTGTCCCATTCACCACACCACACTGCACAGCAAAAAATAGTTATCACAGTGTCATACATTTAGAGCTGGAAGGGATTTCAGAGGTCATTGGGTACAACTGCCTCATTTAATAGATGAAAAACTGAGAAGGAAATGAGGAAGAAACTTGCATATTTCCCACTTGTCAGCCAAATTTCCTCCCCATTCCTGTCACATCAAACTGTTCCAATCTTACCTTGTTTCCTAGAAAAATCCAAAATCTGTTTAACTCCAAATGGGGGTGGGGGAATGTCAGTCAAGCAATCAACAAGCATTTACTAAGCATTATGTGCCAAACACTGTGCTAAGTGCTGAGGATACAAAGAACCCCCAAAACTTGGTTTCTGCTTAATCTAATGGGGGAGACCAAATGTAAACAACTACTTACATGCAGAGTAAATAGAAAGTAATTTTAGAGAAAAGGCACCAGCAATAGGGGAATTGGGAAAGTCCTCTTGCAGAAGGTGGGATTTGATTTGAGTTTTGAAGGAAGCCATTAGAGCTAAGAGTCAGAGGTAAATTTGGAGAAAATTCCAGGGGGGTTGGGGATAGCCAGTGCAAAAGCATGGTGTGTAAGGACATCAAGTACGCCAGGGTAACTAGATTGTATAGCACGTGAACAAGAGAGAAATTAAAGAAGACTGGCAAGTTTTGAAGGGGTCAGATCATGAAGAGCATTAAACAACAGAGAATTCCATATTTGATCTTGGATTTAACAGACGGCCATTGGAGTTTGTTGAGTACGGGCAGGTGACATGGTCAGATATGCAATTTAGGACATCTTTGGCAGCTGAGTGGAGGAAAGATTGGAGTGGAAAGAGACTAGAATCAGGGAGGCTATTGCAATAGTCCAGGCTAGAATTAATGAGGACCTGTTCAAGGGTGGTGGCTATGTGAGTGAAAAGAAGGAAATACACACAGGAGAAGTGAATGTGTTATTATTTGTCCTTCATTTTCAAAGAAGACCAATGGCATCATGATGGGTGATGTCTCAACTCCCTTGCGTGTTGGATTTAAGTGAGGCAGAGTTATGCAATGTCATCAGTTTCACTCTCCTCCAAAGTCACTGAAGTCCAGGGGCAAGACAAAAAAAGTCAACATGACTGGCAATGACCTGGAATGCAGTGGATGACCTTGGAATCTTCAATGTCTGACCAAGCTCTGAGTACTCCACAGTACCTGCTTCAGCTGCCTTCATGGCCATTGGAACAAGTTGTTCCCATCCACCCTGTCCATTGGGGGAGGTTTTCACATGCTTGGATAGGCATCCCCCTAACTCATTGATGTGTTTGAGGCTTGTTGGCTACCCTCACCTGTTTTAGCCTGTCTGCTGAGACAGTTTTACTGGGGTGTGGCCACTGTGCACTCTTCAGCTTCTTGAAGCCACTGGTAGGAGTTGGATGATAAGTGGACACCAAAGGTGGGTGAGCAGCCCTGAAAAGGGCGTGGCAGGCCCTCACACCAGAGGTGCTAGTCTCCCTGAATACTCAGGATAGGATTTGACAACAGATTAGATATCTGAGGTAAGTTTGAGTGAGAAGTTAAAGATGTCACTGAGGTTACAAGACTAGGTAACTGGTCAGATAGTGATGACCTCAACAAGAGCAGGGAAGTTTAGGAGGGGGCAAGAAGGAGAGATAATGAAATCTGCTTTGGATGTGTTAAGCTTCAGATGCCTTCAGATCATCAAATCCTATATGTCCAAGAAGCTACTGGTGAAAAGAGACTGGAGCTCAGGAAAGAGAAATCAGTGCTGTGTATATTGATCTGGGAATCATCTGAAATGAGATGATAATTGAAACTATAAGAGTTTTTGAGAAACCAGTGAAGATAGTATAGAGGGGCAAGAGAAGAAGCCCCAGGATAACATCTTGAGGAACACCCATAGTGAAGATCCAGCAGAGGAGACTGGGAAGGAGTGGTCAGACAGGTAGAAGGAGAGTCAGGAGAGAATAGTGTCATGAAAACCTCAAGAAAAGAGAGCAAGCAGGAGCTGGAGATGACCAACAATGGCTAAAGTTGCAGAGAAGTCAAGAAGGAAGAGGATCTTTAAAAAATCATTAACTTTGTCATTCAAGAACCACTGGTAACTTTGGAGAGGTCTCTTTTATTTGAATGATAAAATCAGAAGTCAGTTTAGAAGCCAGTGGGTGGAGAGGAAGTGGAGGGACCTAAAGTAGATGATTTTCTCAAGGAGTTTGGCCAAGAAGAGAAGAAGAGATAGAAGATATAAAACAGGAATAGTTGGATGAAGTTTTTTGAGGATAGGAGAGACATGGGTGTGTTTGTAGGGAGCAGGGAAGGAGCTAACAGGTAGGAAGAGATAGAATATTAGACACAGAGTGAATATTATAGTGGGGATGATCTGCTGAAGAAGACAGGGGGATAGAATCCAGGAGACATATAGAGGGGTTTGCTTGATAAGGAGAAAGGCCTCCTTTTCATGTGAGACAGGGGTGAAGGAGAAAATAGAGGCCAAAGAGGTCTGAGACATGAAAAGAAAGGAAAAGACAAGAGGGAACTCTTGGCAAATGGTCTCATTTTTTCAATGAAGTAAAAAGTGAGGTCTTCAGCTGAGGAAGTAGGAGGAGGAGGTGCCATGGGAAGCTTGAGGAGGAATGAAAAGGCTTAGGAAAACTGGTATGGTGAGCAGAATAGTGAATCAATTAGGGAGGTATAAACAGATTGCCTTGCTACAGTGAAACATGGTGGAGATTATGTGACACAGATTTATAGTGGATTCAATCAACATGTTTTTGTGGTCTTCTCCAGTTTCTTTTAGTAGCATGTGAAAAGAGTGAGGGAGGCAGATGGTGGGCATAAAGCAAGGTTGTGGTTTGCCAAGCCATGATCAGCAATTAGATAATAGTGCAGAATTGAATTGATTCACCAAAGGACCAAAACAGAGAAATAAGAAGAATGTAGCAGGGTATGGCCAATGCAGGGATGATATCTTGAGGGAAAAATGAGAGACATAAAGATGAAAGAAAGGAGAATTTTAGACTAAATCTAAAAAGATCAAACAATACAGATAAATGTAAAATCTTACCCTTGGGTTCAGAAAATCAGCTTTACAAGTAAAAGGAAGAGGTTTGGTTAGATAAATTTATCTGAAAAACATTTCAGGGTCTTAGTGAAATAAAAGCTTAGTAAGAGTCAACAGTATGTATGATACAGTAACCAAAAAACCAATGTGAGCTTGGGCTCTATAACCAATAGCGCAACCCCAAAGTTCTGGATTTACATAGACTGTGTTTGATCTTAGGAATGTAGCTCAAAAATAGTTCTTTGCTTGTGCCTCCATTTGGTGGCTCATTTGGTCATTGCTTGGGCTCTGATGGCTCAGAGTTAGTGTAAATAGCAATTGTTTCTGTTTTGGTGGGAAATCCCAAGGGCCTTCCCCTCCCAGACTGAACTTAGTTTTTTGATTTTGGGTTTTTTTTTTTTTTGACTAGGAGAAAGAGGCCATTCTTTGTCTCATTTCTTACCTAGCCTTAATCAATGAATGGACATTGCATCAGACAAACTGAGACCTGAGAAAGACCTTAACTTAAAAGGCCAAGGTCTGCTACTGCATCCTGGGTCATCTCTAGTCATCCTGTTCTATATCTGGCCACTGGATCCAGAAGACTGTGGAAGAGAAAGTGAGACTGGTGACTTTGTACAGACCTGCCTCACTTAAATCCAATTCACTTGCAAGTCATGGCATCACCTTCCTGATGCCATGATCCTCTTCGAGAATGAAGGACAAACAATTACAACAACAACAAACCATTTGGTGCCAGGTAGTGGTGGGGGAGGAGAGATAAAAATTTGATTCCTGTTTAGGTCTCTACCACAAAAGGAAAGGGTACAGCTCCTGTGCAAGTACTCGGGCATTAAATGATTATAGGACAGATTTTATTTAACCAGACACCCCTCTCCCCCCCCCCCACCAAATGTACAGGACTCATGCTAAATGCACCATCAGTGAGGTCAGCTCTCCTTCCCTCTCTGTTAGGCCTCTACCTTCCTCAGGTCTCCATATAGTGCTGAATGACCTATCCACCAGATGTAGGATACTCTCTTAGGTGAAGCCTCCCCTGGCCTCCCCCCCACCCCGAGACACACATACACACACACACACACACACACACACACATACACAAGGGGATAACACTTAGGGTCTCTAAAGAGTAAGTCTCTCTTCCTACCAGCCTTATAGTATTGCCCTGGTTGAATCCCCAACCATGGCCCTCACTTTCCAGGAAGGCAACTATGTCCTGTCACATAGTAGGCACTTAATAAATGTTTACTGATTGATTATCAACTGAAAGGGAAAAGTACTCAAAGTTGCTAAAACAAACCCTTCTGCTGAGGCTCACTTCCCTCAAGAACCTCTAAAGTCCACCAGACTTCTAGAAAACTTAAGGGAGAATAGGGTGCCTTTATTCAAGTATTTGAAGTATGAGAGTATTAGACTTCTTCTGCTGGGCTCCAGAGGGCAGAACAACAAGTTGTGTGTAGAAGTTGCAGGAAGGCAGATGTTTTGGGTTTTTCGGCCAATTATAAAGAAAATATTTCCTAATCACTATAGCTACTGCAAAATGAAATGGGCTGCTTCAGGAGGTAGAGGGTTCTCCTTAACTAGAGACCTTCAGGCAAAAGTTAGCTCACTGCTCATCACCTGACCTATACAATGTTGAAGGGATTTTTGTTCAAGATGGCCTCTAAGGGCCCCTCCAACGCTGAGATTCTATGGCTCTGTAGTGACCAGGGCTGAATAAGAGCTTCTCTGAGGCCAAAGTGGATCATTGCTAGAAAGAAGATCATCTCTTAAAGCCTAGGCGGTGGCTTTTGGGGGCTCTAAAGCTGTCCTGTCAGGTGGAGTAGACACAGAGAACTGCAGCAAATGGCGAAGGTGCATGAGGAGAGAATCAAAGAATTAGAGAGAGTAAAAGACAAACGAGATCATTTTATCTAGGGTACTCCCTAACTCTGACATGCTTTTTTCTCACTATGATCATGATCATGGAACACCCATGGGAAGATTGCATCTGCCTTCAGTTAAGAGGACTCTGGTGCTTAGTTCCAAGGATGATTGCATGTGGGATGGTTTATGAGATCAGCAGAGGCAGCAGAACTGGTGGCAATGGAGAAGGGAGGAATCTTCAAGCCCTGTCCAAGGTCTTATTCTCTAATCACAAAAAGCCATTTGTCTCCTCTGCCTCTGAGGTAAAAATAGGGCCCTGCTGTTTCTCCTATTCCCTGGGCTTCTGCTTGATGCATCGGAGAAAATAGCCAAATAAGGACTGAAACCTCGCTGACCATTTGCATGGAGACTGTTTATATAGATTAGAACTTCTCTGTTGACTCAAAGCTTGGGTTTTTAAGACTTTGCAGCTCATCAAAGTTTAATGTTCTGTTTCATGCTGTTCCTTGCAGTCCTGAAATGTCTTTGTCAGCAATTAGGAGGAGAGCATCCCCCTCCAGGCGACATTTCCCCCGGCCTGAGTACGAGTGTCATGTTGCTGAGAGGATCTCCTCTACATTTGGGAAGGAAAAGGGCAAATGTGAACATTCACCAAGTCATGTCGTTTTGCTCTCCTCGTCCTGACAGTTCATTGGACTGATGAAGCAGCTGCAGTGAACGAATGGTCCGGAGAGAAGGAGAAGGCAGGCAGGCAGGCATGCTGTGTCAGCCTTCGGGAGAGTCTTGCAAACCACCAAAGCCAGATTTCTTTCCTGGGAAGCAAACTTGGAGGAGTTGTTATCATGAGGTTTGTCATGTGGTGTTATTTCTGACCGGAGACAGGAAGTGTGGACCAAGTCCTTATGCCAGATTTGTCTACACATCTGCTTAGGAAGAGGCACCAAGGGGTAGATTATGGGACTTTTTTTTTTTAAGAAAGCAACCTAAATGATAATTTTTTTTAACTTTTTTTTAGTATCCCTCTCTTACCACAGTCACCCTAGAACAGCTTGATAAATATTTCTTGAATGCCATTAAACAAACACCTAATATGTTGGGGATGCAGAGACAAGAACAAAATGGCACATGCTTTCAAAGGCTTACATTGTCTCATATTCAAACTGAAGTATTGCACTGCCTAAGTTAAGTCAACACGTCAAGCCAAGGCAATTCAACTTCTTCCTCTCATCTCACATACTCAACCGGCACTCTTTCTTTCCCTTTACCTCTTATAATCCCTGATTTACCCTCAAGTAGCTTACATACCACCTTCTAAATGAAGCCATTGAGATCTCCTCACAGCTAGTACCCTCCCCCATGAATCACTTTGTATCTATTTTTTCTACATTTTGTGTATGTCTTTGTACATGTGAACATGTTGTCTCCCCTTGATAGAATGTGAGCTCCTTGAGGGCAGGGAATGAATGTTTCATTTTTGTCTCTGTATCCCCAACATCCAGTATACTGCCTGACACAGAGTAAGAGCTCAGTAAATGTTTGTAAGTTGGTTGATTAAGAACCACAAAACATCACAGGTATTGCATAACAGACAATAGATATTTGTTGATTGATTGACAGTTGGGAAATGAGTTAATCAAAGAAGCGAGACCTTATGGTACAACACTGAAGGACAAATAGAATTTGGATATGTGGCGATCTGGAGGGAAGCCATTTAAGACAGGGCAAACAGCACAAGTGAAAGCACTGAAGTGAGAGTGAGGACAGTGGATGGGAGACATAGTAAGGGGCCCACGGAGACTATAGAAGAAAGTACAAGTTGGGTAATAGTACAGGGTTGGATAGGTAGGGCACATTCAATTTGACTCATAGTCAGAGGGAGTTAGAAGGAAGAGTGAGCATAGAGGTAATTTAGTTGAACCTCATGATTTTATAAAAAAGGAAATTAAGGCAAAATGAGGTTAGATTACTTGCTCGAGGACACATAGCTAAAACCAAGCCTAGAACCTAGCATCCCTGCTTCCTAGGCTGTCAGGACAGCTTTGGATTTAATTTAGTAGACAATAAGAACCTTATTATAAGTTCTTGAGCAGAGAGGAGACATGGAATTTTAGAAAAATTAATTTGGTAGCAGTATATAGAGGGTGAGATATCCAATGGGGGAGAGACTGGAGGCAGAGAAGCCAATGTTACAGTGATGAGCACTGTTACTAGGTAGGTGGCAATGGGAATGAAGGAGAAGAGAATGTGATATTTTGAAGGGATATTTTGAAAAATCGACAAGGCTTGGTAACCAGTTACATATGAAAGTTGAAGAAGAAGGATTAATCATATATTCATAGAATTACAGAGTTGTAAGGATCTTTTTTACATTTTACAGATGAGGAGACTGAATCTTGGAAAGGTCATATGACCTTCCCTAAGGTCACAAAGTTGTTAGAGTCGTGGCAGGAACACTGATCTCCTGACTCTCTGGTCCAAAACCTTTTCTCTTATAAGTTGACATTTTTGAACCTAAGGATGTCCCCATGGTGGTACCTGTGATATAACTGGAAAAGTTCAGAAGAGGAACCAGTTTCAAGGAAAGATGAAATGAGTATTGCAGTGGAAGCCATAAGGACTATAGACATGGCCATTTGGATTAGAATTCTAGGCCATTGGAAGACAGGTTGTAGAGTGATTTATAATTGCTCTGATTCACTGAATTACCTGAAAGAATCTTTGGAATTCTTATAAGTCATGTAGTCCAACTTTCCACCCAGTACAGAAATCTCTTCTGAACCATTTCTTGGTTAATGGTTACCATGCCTCTGTTTAAATACCTACAGTGATACAGAGCTCATTACTTCAAATGGTCATTCAGTCAACTAGCTTATTAAATAGTTAAGCTCCTGTTGCATGCCAGACACCATGCTATAAATGCTAGGGATACAATGAAAGGCAAAAACCAGTCCTTGCTCTCAAGGAATTCAGTCTAATTCACCAACAATTCCATTTTTGGAAAAATTACTAAAAAAATCCTTCTTTATATTGAATTAAAATCCTCTTTACTGCAATTCCTACCCATTGGTTCTGGTTCTCCATTAACGAATATCACAAATAATATATTCTTCTTCCATATGGAATTTGAACATGTGTTCCAACATTTCACAGAATCTCAGAGTTGAAGGGCCTCAGAAGCGATCTGGTTCAACCTGCTCCTGAACAAAAATCTCCTTTGTAATATGTTTGGCAAGCAGTCACTTAGTCATTGGTTGAAGACCTCTAGAGAGGGAAGCTCACTACCTCCCTAATCAGCCCAAATTCTTTGACCTTTCAGACAGGTCAAACTATCAGGAATTAAAAAAGTCTAAAAGAAAGCCACTACTACACTGGACTGATGCTTAGTCAAGAATCTATGGGAGAAAATAGACAGAAATCACATATGATAAGGAGTAGATGGGTAGTCATCATTATTGATCAAGGGAATACATTCCATATTAATGATGTTACAGATATATTGAAATATAAGATTACATTAGTTCTTTTAGCAGTCATATCAAATAATTAACATACACTCATTTTGTGGTCAACCAAACCACTCAGATCTTTCTCTTATAAGCCATTACCAAGCTATGTTTTCTTTCTATCCTGTATTTGTACAGCTGATGTTTTGAATCTAAAATACAGGAATTTACATTTTGCAAGTATAGGCCTCAGAGCTAAAGATAGTTTATAGTTCCCACTCTGCCACTAACTTATTGTGTGACCTTAGCTAAGTCATTTAACTAACCAAAGTTTCAGTTTTCTCTTGATTTGTAAAGATTTCCCCAACACTAAAATTCAATGAATCAATTAATATAATAATTCTATTTTATTGACTTCATTCTAGCATACCATAGTATAGAGGAAGAGAGTTTTCTGAATCTTGATTTGGCTGATTTGATTGGGGAATCACAGGTAACATATTCTTTGGACATATTCCTTGCCAAATGCACACTAGTTCATCCTAATTTTGTGATATTGGCATCTCTGATAAGCATACTTTCTTCTAGCCATTATTTAAGACATTCAGATAAAGGAGGAATATTTTACGTTGCAATGGGTGTAACGCTTCATTATATTGAAAAATAAAAAATTTCCCCTGAGGATAAAGACATTAGATAGATAGATAGATAGATAGATAGATAGATAGACAGATAGATAGATAGATAGATAGAGCCACTAAATTCTGGGAATATAAATACAAGAAGAAAAAACAGTCCCTATGTATTCAAGGAGCTTAGAGGGGAAAGATAATACATAAAAGGGAGTTGGAAAGGGGGAAGGATAGTTGTATTGGGTCAAGGTGGCTAGGGAAGAGATAGAAAAGTCCAGAAATGGGGCCAGGAGTCAAGTGACCATGGCCTCGGCACCTCATAAAATACTTGTCTAAGCTAAGAACTGACCAGTCACAGGAGGGGTCACAAATCAGAGGCACCTTCCAAAGTGAAAAGACTGCTGGAACAGTCCAGAGAGTCGGGAGTCAAGCCAGAAGTGAAGTGAGCAAGGCCTGGGCACCTGAATGGTAGTTTGGGCCAAGGATCCACCTATTGGAGGAAAAGGCATCATAAGGGAGGTATCTCTAGGGTGGGAAGGCTACTGGAGAGAAAGTAGAAAAATTCAAAGAGTTAGGAGTGCAGCTGAGAGTGAAGTGTTAACAATTTGTAAAACCTTCTTAAAGGAATTAGTTTATTTTAATCCTAGGGACAATAAAATGACCCCAAGGTCCTTTCAGTCCTTTCAATTCCCTCCTCTGGCTTTAGTGAGATTATTTTAGGTGAAACATCATGAGTTCGATCTCAGCCGCTCCTAGCACCCAGTTAGGAAAATTCTTAACATGGAAGTAGAAGTTGGGTTCTCTTGCTAATCTGACATTTATATCAGTCTTTATCTAGTTAGCCCCGGCCTCTTTGTGGTTGAGGCAAAACCCAGTTTACTGGACACATATGCATGAGGAAATAGCAGATGACGTTATAGTATATGTGGATACATACAAAAATAGGAACAGAAAATGGAGACTTTTTCTTGGCACTTTCTTCAGTTGAGTCTTTCTCTTCAAGGTAATAAAAACAACAATGATGTTGTTTAATCATTTCAATCATGTCTGGCTGTTTGTGACCCCCTTTTTGGGATTTTCTTGACAGAGATACTAGAGTCATTTTCCATATCCTTTTCCAGCTCGTTTTACAGATGAGGAAACCAAGATAAACAGGGGTTAAGTGACTTAACCAGGATCTCACAGCTCGAAAGTGTCAGAGGCCAGATTTGAACTCTGGTCTTCCTGGCACTCTATCCACTGTGCCACCTAGCTGCCAATGATAATACCTAATATTTATGTAGCACTTTAAGGTTTGCAAAATGCTTCACAAATATTATACCATTTTGCCCTCACAATCACACTAGGAGGTAGATGCTATCATTATCCCCATTTTGTAGATGAAGAAACTGAGGCAGACAGAGGTCAAGTGACTTGCTTAGGATCACACAGCTAGTGTCTGAGGCCATATTTGAACTCAGATCTTCTTAACTCCAGGTCTAGCATTCTATCTGTTATGCCCTATCTTTCGAGCTACCTTGTTCAAAAGCACAGTATAAGAATCTTTGTCAAATGCTTAGTTGAGATCCACATAGGCTATAGTTCCATCTGGCATGATCTATTTTGAATGAAAACCATGCTGACTTTTGGTGATAAATCCCACCTTTTCCAGATGGTTCCAAAGTCTTTCTTTAATAACATATCCTAGAATTTTGCCAAAAATTACATTCAAATTGACTGGCCTATCATTTGCATATACCCTTTCCCTTAACCCCCTCTTTTTAAAAATATCAGTCTAGTCAGGCAACACCACTCCCAAGCTCCATCCTCTTTCAGAGATACTAACAGTGACTCAGCGATCTCACCTGCTAGTTCCTTCGATACCTTGGGGTATAGGACATCTGTTCTGTCTATGCCTGGTGACTTGAATCCATCAGGACTAGGTACTGGCACAGTTCTGTCAAAACTAAGTGCTATTAGACTAATTCAATCTGCTTACATAACAGAGTGTTAGCACATTGAAGGAGAGCAGATATAATCTATTTTGACTTTTACAAGGTGTTTTAATCCTGTCTCAAATAAAATATACTCAGCGATTAACCACATTATGGACCATGCCACACAAATATTTGGTGGAGACATAACTGGATGGGAGGCAATATTTAAAAACTGGGTGCTCAGTGTCCTTGAATAGGTTTGCTTGCCAGGCTCCCTCCCTCCAGATTTTCCCTTAATTTTCTCTGTCAGAGCAAGGCTGTCTCCCTCCCTCACTTATGTAGCCTTAGCCCAACCCCTGTGCTTCTCTTCTCCCTCCCTCAGACATCCAGAGCCATAGTTTGTGTGTTGGGCATATTTGCCATTATTTTAGGTGGCGTTTAATGCTTTGAAGAGCCTCCTCCAACAAGTCCTCACCCCTACCCCTTCTTGTGTTTTATAAATTGGAATACACTGGGAATTATTTCTGGTTATTAAGTCTCTGAGAAAGAAGGGTGTTGCTTGAATTCTGCCTGTTTCATAATGTGTCATGCTAGTTCAATATTCTGCAGAAGTGCAGGGGTTACCCCCTTGTCAGAGGAAGATTTTGCTCAATGAACTCTTGGTTTGAGAGGCTCTTCCTATGGAACGGGAGCCATTTCTCTGAAAGTGCTCCCAGTGGAAAAGCAGACAATATTGATGGTATTCATTTGGCCAAGTGAACCCCCTCAAAAAATGCCACAGAAGCATAGAATTTTAGAGCTTAATAAGGGAACTTAGAAATTGTTTAGTCCAACCTCTTCATTTTGCAGATGAAGAAACTGCGGCTTAATGTGATTAGGAAACTTACCGGAGGTTACCCAGCTAATGAGTGGTAGGGCTAAGACTTGAATCCAGATTTCTTGACTGCCAATCTGAAACACCATATTATGTTTCACCATGATTCTGTGCAAACCTAACTTTGTGAAGACAAATGTGTTTATTTCTTGTATCAGACACCAGAAGTGTCTGGTACACGCATTAATAATAGTTCTCTTTAGTAGTGAGATGGCTCTTAGATTTGACTTAGATAAAGGCATAGATGATATGCTCATCAAATCTGCAGATGACACAATGCTGGGCAGGGACAGCTAGCACAGTAGATAATAGAGTCAAGATCCAAAAGAATCTTAACCCGGCTGAATCTAACAATATGGGATAAATGTAAAGTCTTGTACTTTGGTATCAAAATACAAAAATATACAAAAAATTTCAATTTTACAAGTTTAGATGCAGCAAGGCATGGATAGATAGCAGTTATTCTGAAAGAAAAAAAAAACCTGGGGGTTTTAGTGGACTGCAAGTTTAATATGAGTCAGCAGTGTGGTATGGAAGCCAAAATAGCTAATATGATCTTGGGTTGAATAAAGAGGGGCATAGCTTCCAGGAAAAGGGAATATTCTGCACCCACCAAACCTCTTCTGCAGTATTGTATTCTGTTCTTGTCTCTATGGTTTAAGAAGAACATTAACAAACTGGAAAACATTCAGAAGAGAGCAACCAGCATGGTAAATGGTCTTGAGCCCATGTCATATGAGGATTTGTTGGAATCTTGAATATTTAGTTGGGAAAAAGAAGACTCAATGAGGACATGAGAGCTGTCAAGTATTTGAAGGGCTGTCACGTGAAGGAGGGACTAGATTTGTTCTGTAGGTAGATGTTGTTGGAAGCTCTTCCTTCTGACCTTTCAATATTTCTGTTCTTCAGCCCTCCAGACCTTCAGATTTTACTGAAATACTAGGAGAGACCACTTCTTTCATGGTAATGCCATAATTCTGAGAATAAAGAGTATTCATGGCTGATGAAAATTTTCTATAGAAAATTGAATTGACTATATAAGCAGAGAATGAAAGTTAGCATGTCATTCTTAAAAAAAAAATCTCAGGGCAAGATTCAGAGATCAAAGGCTAAGGGGGGGGGGGCGTGTGGGTTGTGTGTGTGCTTGTGTGCACGCATGCTGGAGTGCTGGTACTAATTTGCATCATTTCCTCGGCTTTTTTGCGCACAGTTCCATATGCTTAGCTACCTTGTTTAAATGTGACTGTAAACTCCCTCAGGGCAGAAAATATATTTCTTCTTCTTTAACCAATTAGTAGTCTTCTCCCAAAGCCCTTAATATGATATTACAACTACAAATAATGAATGTTTATAGAATTAAGTTTAACTTTAACCTTTGTTCATACTCTGATTTTCTAAAGTTATGTCAGAAATAACTCATCCTTACAACTTGGGGTGAGAGTTAATATACCTCCACGGTAGAATGAAAAACACAATATGTTGGCCAATATTTACAGATCAACTAATATCAGAAGATTCATGGATTCATTCTCCTCCAGATGACTAACACCAACCAATGCCAAAGAGTTACTGTCAAGGAGAAGCCTAAAAATATTTTTTGATGATGAAGGGAGTGGAAGTTGTGCAATGTTCCCTGAGTGAAATACGGAAATGATACCAAATAGTACAAGCACAGAAAAAGCAAGCAGTCCACCTGGCTTTGATCTCTGAATTTTGCCCTGAGATTATGTTCTCCCAGAATGACATACTAATGTTGATTCTGTGATAATACACTCAATCTAATTTTCTACAGCAAATTTTTGTCAGCGATGAATAATAGTAAATAATGGCATTACGCTAGTTGACAAATGGAAGACAGATGAAGTTATCTTTCAAAAATCATGTCTCCTTCTTAGCCGCCTCCTCCTGCAGGTCTTCAAGAACTGAAAATAGGTTATGTGTTTCTGTGACCTGATAGCCACCTCTATTTCTAGATTCCTAGCCATTGGATTTGGACTGTTCTTTCAATTTGGGTCATTCTTGGATCCTCTCTGCTTGCAATGCAACTCCAAGGCAAGGTTTAGTCTGACCCAAAATAAGCCAATATGCATGTGTATGTGTGTGTGTATGTAGGTGTGTGTATAGTGTATGTATGTATGTAATGTACACACATATGTTCACACACATAAGTGAATACACTATGGATATACACATATGTGCATGCATATTGTGCATATATTCTATATGTGTATATACATACTTATTTTCAAAATAAATAAGGTTTTCCTTTTCTGATATCTGAAAAAGGGTAATCCAAGCCAAATCAGTAAGTATGGATTTAGGAAGGAGTAAGAAATGATGATAAGGGGCAGCTAGGGTACACTGGATAGAACACTGGGCTTAGAATCAGAAAGATCTGAGTTGAAATCCAGCTTCAGACACTTACTAGCTGTGTGACCCTGGGTGAGTCACTTGACTCCTATTTGCCTTAGTTCCTCATCTGTAAAATGGGGACACAGTGGAGAAGAAAATGACAAACTACTCCAGGATCTTTGCCAAGAATGTCCATGGGGTCACAAAGAGTCAGACACAACTGAACAAGAGATAGGCTGTTTCGTCTCACCAGATGTACAATTAGATGAGAAGTAAGCAGGTGCCTTGTGTCTGAACACTTCAGCTGAAGTAGAAATGGAATGTTGCAGAGAACACTTCAGGCCATGTAAACTGGTTACGTTCTAGGTTACTGCTATGAGGCTCTGAAATCTAGAGTCGATGTATGAAAACACTAAATCCATGGAATGGATTCAGTGACTGAACTTCACTGAAAACATCCCTAAAGAACCGGGTAAGATTCTGTAAGAACTCTTTCTCATGTGTCTCTAAGACTACAAATGTGTCTGACACACTTACAAAACACATTATTTCTATTAAGAAAACAACACGTATCTGCCTGGAACACACTCATTCTTCGGCCTCTCAGAATCCTTGTCTTTTTTGTAAAGACTCAGCTCGGGTGCCACTTCTTTCAAGACGTCTGCCCTACCTTCTTTAATTTATCCAGAAAAATATTTATCTGTAAATATGTTGTATCCCTTCCCCAGCAGAATGCAATCTCCTTGAGGTCAGAAAGATTGTCAGACCTTACAATTTTTTTCATATTATCCACAGCACAGAGTACAATATTTTGCATACAGCAACTGATATTACTATTGAATTGAATTGAAACCAGCCCAAATTTATAAAACATCCTATTTACAAATGACCTATGTTTACAAATGAGGTGGGGGATGAGAGATGACAAGTGGAGAGCCTAGGAACAGCTGCCTTTTGTCTCTTGATTTAAAACATTTGGTGAACGATTGTTAACAAGTTATAAGTGCCCGGGATTGTCTGCCCTACTATATCCACATCTAGAAAAGCAGCAAAGTTGGCTTATTTTGTGTTCCTGGAGGCTAGCAGTTGTCACCGTTATGTTTGATAATAATAATAGCTAACATTTACATAGCCCTTTCAGTACCTGCAAAGGGCTTTAGGTCAGGGCTTTCTCACTATGAGGATCCTGGGAGGCATATTATGAAAGAAGGAAGAGCTTGACCCTCTCAGGCTGGTGTTAGGCCATTCCTTTACACCTGGTGATCGAGCTGTGCTTATTTTGGAAGGAGAGCAAACAAGAGAGTCAGGTGAGGTATCTTTGTGGTAGAGCAGTGTGGTGAGGGCGAGCCTGGTTACATGGGTGGCTTCCGCTGCATGTATGTGTTTCCATTCCCCACTCTTGTGTGCTTCCCTGGGGGAAGACTTGTGCATTGAGCTTCGCTGTAAGTTTAGATGAAGTCTTAGATGTATAATACACCACCACTGGGCAATGATGACAGTCAGAAGGCCAATGACAGCTAGTTCTTTGACAAAATGTCATATTATATATGCCTATGTCAGGAGCTGTGGGACCCTGACATTCTCTATTCCTTTCCTCTTCTCTCCCCTGCCCCCCCCAAGTCCAGTCCTCTATTAGAGTTCTAATCCTCAGATACCAGTACTTGGAAAGCCACTGAAGTTGTTGGTCTTCTGAGCTAGAAATCAGAATGCATTTTCCCATCTAGCAGTGGTATAGATTTTTGTTAGGTATAGTCATATCAACCTCAGTGTTTGGTCTAAGAAAGACAAACAGAATTAGATTGTTCGAGTTCATGTTTTATTTCTCTCAAAAAGGGCAGTCATGCATTGCATGGGAGCTGCAGCCTAGAACTGGGCTCCCCAACGGGGCCAGTCTGGAACTGGGCTCATTTTGGGGTTGGGTGCATAGTTTATATATTCTTCCAACAGGGGCTGATACCATTTCATCATTTCAACTCTGGACAGAGGAAATACCTCTTCTATCAGATCACCCCCAGGATTTGGGCTATCTAGACCAGGCCTCAAGGTGGCCCTTGGGCTGGATGTTGTACAGAC
This sequence comes from Vombatus ursinus, assembly GCF_900497805.2. Classification (NCBI taxonomy): domain Eukaryota; kingdom Metazoa; phylum Chordata; class Mammalia; order Diprotodontia; family Vombatidae; genus Vombatus; species Vombatus ursinus. The sequence goes on from NW_020954596.1 coordinate 34,907,061, forward strand.
CTATTTTAGATTCTATACTTTTTCACCAGCCACCTGAAATCCTTCGGTGGATGAAAGCAGCCCTATGCTGTGCAGGCCTGCACTAAGGGAACTTCGAATAGTCAGTTTTGCTGAGGGATTTGCATTTTCTCAGGCCTTTGGTGGAAGAGTTCTGGTATTAGTATCATCGAAATAATACCTGCTATTTGTATCCCACACTTCAAGGTTTACAAAACACTTTGTATATATTATCTCACTAAAGACTCACAAACAATCTTGGGAAGTAAATGCAACAGATATTTTAATCCCATTTCACAGAGGAGGAAACTGAAGCTTTGAGAAATCAAATGGGGGCAGCTAAGTGGCGCAGTGGATACAGCACTGGCCCTGAAGTCAGGAGGACCTGAGTTCAAATTCGGCCTCAGACCAAACACTTGACACTTACTAGTTGTGTGACCCTGGGTAAGTCACTTAACCCCAATTGCCTAAAAAAAAAAAGAGAGAGAGAGAGAGAGATAAATCAAATGACTTGCTGTCATCACATAGCTAGTTTGTATCAGAGGCAGGAAGTTTAGCTCTCTTTCCACTTTAAACTATTCTCTCTCCCAGAGACTGGAGTCCCTTATCCATTCACAGAATTGGCAAACTTCAGGGGAAAATAGGGCATACATCCCTTCATCATTTTATTTCATCAGAACATTCCAGCTCTTGTCTGGAAAGAGACTAATCTCATTGGAGTGATAGACAAGTCAGATTGATGCTTTCTAGGGTAGGAATCTGGTTTCAAACACCAACTTCATCTGAAATAGATCATCATAATAAGAATGCCTATTTTTTTCCGGCATATACTTCATTTGTGTTCAAGAAAAATCAAGAGTTGAGGTTTTTGATCAAATATGAATTTTACAACATCTGGGTCTGATTACACTATCTAAGCAAACTGAATTCTTTTCAAGAGGGAAAAGGTGTTTTAAATTTTCATTAAAATGCTATCAAGAGTATTTGGGTATAGTAGCCCCTGTAAGATTCATCCAGAGCCTTTGACCTATAGGATCCATGTAATACTGTTGGTCAGTCGACACTACAACTTAAGTTTCTGAGTTTTTCTTTAAAAAAATTTTTTTCTTAAAAAACTTAAATTTTTTGAGGTTTTTTTTTTCATGTATGGAGCACTACATCGGCTTCAGGAGGAGTGGTGAGCAGAAATGGAAGACAGAAAAAGAAAAGACCCAAACCTAACTCTTAAGGAACTTGCAGTATAGGTAGTTTGTATACTACGCATTTTTGATCTGAAGTCAATGTACAGATTTCTATTTTCATGAATTTGGAAGGGAAAAAAAATTACACTTTTTTTTTACTAGCTCTAACTGAAAGTGAGCATCTCTTTTAATTATGAATGTAGACTAAGCATTCAAGTGTGTGCACACACATAATACATATATGTATATATGTTTATATACATGTACATGTATATATATATATATATATTCATATCTACATAGGCTTTCACAGACTGCCAAAGGATCCATGACACGAAAAAGCTTAAGAATCCATGGTTTGGGAGTGACATCTCTCTGGGAAACACAGGCCCAAGAGGCCATAGGAAGTTTTGTCAAGTCAGGAGAGTTTTAATTTTTCCCAGTGAGCTGGAAAAAAAAAAAAAAACCATCAACAGCCCTGGTATCATGTGTCATCGCAGCCTATACCAGGAAAACCCACAGGCAGATCCAATTCTTCATAGGTTGCCTAGAGCTGTTCTGATGCCCTGTTAGATGAGGAACTAAACCCAACCACTACTTCTCTTCTTGGGTATTCCACAGCCCCAAAAGGATCTAGTGGGTTTGCCAGTGGCTTTTAAAATGACTAATTTCATAAATTTAAAAAAAATAGTCCTTTTCAAGACATCCACAGCATAAGAGAACACTTCCATCTAGCACTGTCAAGTTTGCTTTTATTTTTACCTGGCACTGATTGTTGTTTTGTACCCTGAAGGGAATTTAGGCAAAACCTCAGAAGAAAAAAAACATTTTAAGGGTTGTGAAACAGTGGAAAGGAACACATTACTAAGAAGGGTGAAAGAACCTAGTTCTTTGTGGAATGGATGGTGTCAATTCCCCTTCTTAACTGCTCGCAGAAGCATAATGGATAAAGAATCAGTCTTGGCGCCAAGAGGTCCTGGAGTACTGTCTCTAACAGGTACTGGCTCTGTGACCCTGCACAAGTCACTTAACCCATCTGTGCCCCAGGTAATACTGTTGGGCTAGACGTTATAGGAGTTGTTGATCTGCATTAGTGAAGGAAATTAACATACCAGGAGTTCTTTATACAATGAAAACATCTATCCAGACAGACTTCTTGAGTCACCTTGTTCCACATAGTCAAACTTTAATTAACTAGAACTCGGCCCACCAAGATTATCAATTTGCCAGAAACCTGGTCATACTCCACATCTAGCAAATAACAGTGAAAGAGAACAAAACAAGTTGATATCAGGGATTTGGTAAAAAACAAACAAACAAACAAAAAACAAAAACAAAAACAAAAAAACCAAAAAAAAAACCCCTAAGTCCAATAGCATATCTCCCCAACCATGAATACTCCTTGAACCTTCAGTAGAGAAACCAAATCTGAAAGAATTTTTTCATCACAGATCCTAGAATATTGGAATTGCCCCCATCAGGAAGGCACTAGGACCCAACATACACTCCATCTCCCTCATTCATACCAAAAGCTGTAAAGTGTTTTTCCAATGTTTCCTAAATCAAGGTTCAAACCTAACTCTGGGGATTTCTATCCCAAAGCATGCACAAATGGCCTGAGGTCTCTACCCAGACATACCTACCAATCAGACAGTCAACAATCATTTATTAAGCACTTATGTGCCAAGTGCTGTACTGTTTTTTAAAAAAATGCAAAAAATAGTCCTTGCCCTCAAGGAGCTTATATTTTAATGAAGAAGACAATTATAACTAGGTACAAAGAAGATGTGTGTGTGTGTGTGTGTGTGTGTGTGTGTGTGTGTGTGTATATGAGAGAGAGAGAGAGAGAGAGAGAGAGAGAGAGAGAGAAAATGTAAGAGATTAGTTGGAGGAATTGGGAAAAGCTACTTATAGAAGATAAGATTTGAGCTAATGCCTCTTCTTTAATGCTCTTTCCACTGATAAAGTCATACCATTATGATATTGGACCAATTTGACAGTGCCAAGGATTTTGGTGGTAGGAACTTTCTTATTTTAGATTCAGTAGCTATGGCCAGGTTATCTGAAGGAGGACTTACCAGGTTTCAGGTTCACAGGGGTTTGCTTCCTAAGATGATGGCACTAGGATGGAAGCAATTGCTATTCTCAGTGTTCTTAGAACACCACAAGTGAGTGTGGGTCCTCTTCAACTCAAATGTAAAACCATTCCCCCTTCTGAGTTTATCACTGAGGCAGAGGTAGAGAGAAATTCATTGAAGAGAAACTCTTGAAGAGGGCTCAGTATCAGAAGTGAAAATTTGGAGGATTCTTGTTATGGGGGATGGCTAGTGCAAAGGCATCAAGATGGGAAAGAGAATGCTGTGTTTGATGGACAAGTAGGTTAGGCTAGTGGTGTTGGATCATATTGTGTATAGAGAGGAATATAATGAGAGTATAAAAAGAAGGGAAAGATAAGAAGGGACCAGGTTCTGAAGAGCTGCCAAATAGAAGATCTGATATTTAACCCTAGAGGTGAGGAGCCCTTGGAGCTCCATAACACAGTCAGACCTGCACTTTAGAAAAGTAAATTTGGTAGATGAATGGAGGATGTATTGGAGAGAGTTGAGGAAAGAAACCAGATGAAGATTATTGCAATAGTCCAAGGGAGAGGTGATAAAAGCCTGAACAAGAGTTGGAGCTGTAGGGGTAAAGAGAAGGGGGTATGTAGAAGAGATATTGCAAAGACAGAAATGACATGATTAGGCAACAGATTGGATATGGGGGGCAGGGGCAGGAGTGGGGGGGTGGGGTAAGGGAGTGAGTGAGACACAAGAGTTGAGACTGACATTCTGGTTGCAAGCCTGGATGATGTGGTCATGCCCTCAACAGTGCACCTAAGTTTAGAAGAAGGGAAGACAGAGGCTAGTGGGGACAAAATCCACTCTCAGCTTCCACACTATCCTGTTTTCCCACTATTAGGATACATCATTACTATTCACTGTTCACTGGCAGTCACACTAGGAATCCCTCCCACCCTTAGTAGCTTCTGACATAGTCGGTTACAAACTCCTAAGGGTAGATTTTCTGACCATACCTACTTTATTGATCACAGCACTGGAAGAACTTTCTCAAAACTCCTTCATAACTTGCAGGGGTTGGGGAGGCAAAGGCTAATGTCTACAAAGAATGAAATTGAATTTATTAAATTAATTACTAAATTTATACAGTGAATGAATGAATTTATTAAACAACTATTCATTAATAAATAAAACATTTATTCAGCGCTTGCTCTGTGTTAAATGCTGGGGATACAAATAGAAAAGAAAAGACAGCCCCTGCTCTCAAGGAGCCCCCATTCTCCTGGGACAGACAACACATTGACTCTGATCAGCTGCAAGTCAGGTGGAAAGGTCCTGTGTTTTTTAGGGGTCAGTATCAAAGCAGATGCCTCTTCTTTAATGTTATTCCCATGTATCAGTTTCTGGTAATGAACCATGAGACAGTGCCAAGGATTTGGGTGACAAGAGCTTTCTTTCTTTCTTTTGTTTAGTCTTTAGTAGCTGTGACTGGAGCACCTGCAGGAGCAATTGTTTGGCTGTATCTCCACAGAGGTTACTTCCCAGGATGATCTCTGAGGACACTGGGCTGGACCCACTTCTGTTCCAAACTCTCTCGTACTATTACAAGTAACTATGGGCCCTCTTCAACACAGGTGCAACATAATTTCCCCCTCCGAGTCTATCACAGAAAAAGAAGTAGAGAAACTCTATGAAAAATTTGATAGGGTCCTTAGGATCATAGATTTGGAGTTGGAAGGGACCCAAGAGGCCATCTAGTACAAACCCCTCATTTGGTATATGAAGAAACTGAGAATCAGGGTGTTAAATAACTTGCCCAAGGTCATGCATACAGGAAACATCAAAATCAGAATTTGAATCCAAGTCCTCTGACTTCAGAACCAGTGTTATTTCCACTTGACAGTGGTGCTTCTCAATTCAATGTTTAATTTGGTACTCAGTAACTTTAATATGTAGGTGAACACAAGGAAGTATAGCAAAAAAAAAAAGAAAGAAAAGAAAATTGGAAGATATGATTCTGGAATAAGAAATGAAAGAGGCTAGAGTCTTATAAGTTATCATGGCCACCCTCATCAGGAAGAATCAGGAGGTCCTGAATATAAGAAGCACATCATTTTTTTTAAATGAAGGTAAGTATGCCTTTATAGAAAGGGAAAAAATCTCAGTACTGATGTGGGAGTCATTTAAGGATTGGGTGTCTGGTCAGAGAGCGAAGGTCTGAATCAAAAGCAGATTAGAAGAAAGGATACATGTGAGAAATGATAGTGAGAGATTAAGTTACTTGTCCATGTTCATAGCTGGTAAGTGTTTGTCAGTGGTGTGATTTGAATACAGCTATTCTTGATTCCAAGTTCAATGCTGCATCTTGTCTTTTAGAGCTGAAAAAGACCTCAGAAGTCATTTATCTAGTCCAATCCCAACTCTTCCTTCTCCCTTGAATCCCCTACCTAGTTTTGGTTTTTTTTTTTGGTGAGAAAACTTGCTTAAGATCTTAGAACAAATAGTCTAGTGAAATATAGACTAGCTTTCAGGTAAATGGATTCCTAATCTCATGTTCTTTATTTTTTTCTCCATGATTGTAAACTGAAAATATTCTAGGACCTTGAGTCTCTCTTTGTCATACCTTAGGAGAGTACTTTTTCCCTGTAGGAAAGGCTCCTTAGCCATCTTGTCCTGTTTAAATGGAGTGTTCATGGCCCTCTTGGTTTCAAAATAGCAATGCAGAAGTTGAATTCAACTGAGGCCATAGGAACACTTCCCCTGGTCCCAGATGACCATCTCCTCATGCTGGACATTTTCACTGATCATCTCCCTCTGCCTGGACAACTCTCCTGCCTCATCTCCATCTCCTATACTCCTTGGCTTCCCTCAAACCCCAGCTAAAATCCCACCTTCTATAAGAAGGCTTTGTCATCCTCCTAAATGTTAATGCCTCCCTTCTGTTGATTAGCTCCAATTTATGCTTCATGTACTTGTTTATACATAGTTACTCACATGTTGTCTTTCTCCCATTGGACTATGAGCCCCTTGAGAGCAGGGACTATTTTTTGCCTTTTTTGTATCTGGAGAGCTTAGCAGAGTACCTGATATATAGTAAGGCTTAATAAAGGCTTGTCACCACGACTTACCACTCAGCCCAGAGTAGACTGGAGCTTTCATATTATGTGCAATTGCAAAAGCTTCAATTTGATCTACTTAAACTCTTCACTCTCAATACTGAGAAATGGATAAAAGTAAAGATATTGACTCTGATCAGGGCAGTTAGGTGACACATTGGATAGAATGCCAGGCCTAGAGTCAGGAAGATGAGTCTTCCTGAGTTCAAATCTGGCCTACTAGCTGTATGACCCTAGGCAAGTCACTTAACCCTGTTTGCCTCAGCTCCTTATCTGGAGAAGAAAATGATAAATAGTTCCAGTATCTCTGACAAGAAAAGCCCAAATGGGCTCAGGAAGAGTTGGATACAACTGAACAACAACAGCATTAACTCAGATTATCACAATTTGTTACATGATAGAGAAGGAAAGTAACTACCAAATAAGAGCCAGAAAATGGTTTCACCCAGCAAATTATTGATCTTGCTAAGAAGAGAATCTTCCTAAGGCAGCCAAGTACAATAATAGTTTAGCATACAAGTTCATTTGCAAGACAAAACTATAGACATAAACTTAGATGTGAGCAAAGCATTTGATAAAATCATATTATTCTTGTAGAGAAGATGGAGATATTTCAAGACAGTCTGGGTCTCAGTTTCCTCATCTACAAAATAATGGTAGACTAAGGCCCTTCTAATTCTATCATTCTGGGAAGTACATTCAGAGGCTAATCAATATATTATATATATATAAAGAAAACAAAAATGTTTGAAAAAGCATTTATTAAATGCTCAATATGTGCAAAGTACTAAGAATACAAATAGAGAAGCAAGAAAATCCCTATTCTCAAGGAATTCACATTCTAATAGAGAAAGGCCATACATAAGGGATATTTTAGCCACAAGTCAGATGGAAAGACCCAGCAGTTCTTAGGATACTGAGTCAAAACAGATGGTAATGCAACTTCTTCGTTGTCATTTTCATTGATGAAGCCATATCCATTTCTGACATTGAGGCATTTGGTGATGCCAAGGACTTCGATGATGAGAACTTTTTTTCTGGGTCTTTAGTAGCTTTGGATGTTGAGAAAGGCACTGCAGCACTTGCAGAGGCAGATAATGGGTCACAACCCCCAAAGGTTGTTTCTTGGAACAATGGTGATCCAGAAGGTGCTATTATTCCCAGAGTTCTTGGGCTCAAGATCTTGGACTGACCTGGGTTTGAGGGGAGATGATGGCAGTGGATTGACCTTTCTGATACATAATGTCCCCATTTCCACCTTAGGGGGGACAAGCCAGGCTGGCTTGTATCCTCTTCTGATGGCAGTTGGTAAGGGCAGTAGCAGAGATGGCGGGTCCATCTATCATTTTGCCACCATTAGATTCATGTATCTGGATCTTGATGGATTTCTGGATCTTGATGAATTTCTGGATCTTTCTTCTTTGATGATTTACTTTATATAAAGAACTCAGAAAATCTAGGCCTATATTGTCCAGGCTGGCTATAGAAAGCATTCTTCTCACCTGAGGATCTTGCTTTGTACTTATAAATAAAGGATATTTACCATAAGCTCCCTCTTCTTCCCTTCTATACATTTCATAGCTCCTGGACATCATCCCCCAATCAGCATCTTCTTTATTCCAATATATTTCTATATGTACTTTTGACCCCATCTCTTCCCATCTTCTCAAGCAGATTGCTCCATAATTATCCTCTCTCTCTCTCTCTCTCTCTCTCTTTCTCTCTCTCTCTCTCTCCCTCTCCCTCTCCCATCTTTCTCTTTCTACTGGTTCCTTCCCTCCTGCCTACATATATGCCTAAGTCACCCCCATTCTTAAAAAAAACTTCACTGGACCCTGATATCCACTATAGTTATCATCCTATATGAGTTCTACCCATTGGAGCAAAACCACAAAAAAAAAAAAAACTGTCAACATACATTTTTGGACATGGCCAATGTGGGAATTGGGTGGGGAGGGGGTTGAACTATGAATATTTGTTATGAAGCTTTTGTTATTATTTGTTCTTGTTCCAACTTAGAGATGGGGGAAGTAGGAGGGAGAGAAAATAAGTGCTTATTAATTGGAAAAATAATTAAATTGTCTTTTTAAAAGAAAAGTCTACATCCAGAGAAAGAACTGATAAATAGAAATATGTAGAGAATAATTTATATATATATATATATATATATATACACGTATTTATGTCCAATGGTAAGTTATGTCTAGGGTGGAGGAAGAAAATAAAAGAAATTTACATGGTAATTTTATTAAATTTTAGAAGGGATAGCAAGTTGTACATAATAAATTTTCTGTTTCATGTGAAATCATCTTTTTTATTATACTATGTTATGGAAGTGCTTATTTTATTCCATAAATTAAAAATAAAATAATAAAAAATCTGTGTATACCCAGTACCTCCACTTTGCTCTTCTTACTCCATAACCCTTTGCAATCTGGCTTCTGACCTCATTACTTAACTGAAAGCTGCTCTCCCTAAAGTTACCAATTCTTTCTTACTTGCCAAATCTGATGACTTTTTCTTATTCTTCATCCTTCTTTACCTCCCTGTGGCCATTGACTCTCTTAACCCCACTATCCTCTTTGAGTTTTCATAACACTGGTATCTCTCCTTTTTCCCTTCCTTCCTTCCTGTCTGACTTCTGCTCAGTCCCCTTTGCTGGATCATTGGCCATTTCACACCCCCTACCTGTACCTGTGGAACAAGGATCTATCCTGGGTCTGTTGCTATTCTCCCTTTATACTCTCTCACTTGTTGACTTCATGTGCTCCTACAGTTTAAATCATTGCCCCTGCCAGATCTATATATCCAGTCCTAGTCTCTTCTGAGCTCCAGTTCCACATCACCATCTACCTTTTGAACATTTCAAATGGAATATCCCACAGTGATTTCAAACTCAACATGTCCAAAAAAGACCTCATTATTTTTCCCTCCTCTCTTCTGAACTTCCCCATCTCTGTTAAAGGTTTTACCAATCATACAGTTACCCCATTTCCCAACCTCAGTTATCCTCCATTCTTGTCTCTCACCCAACTTACCCAGTTGCCAGATTTTATTGTTTCAACTCCCTCAACATTTCTCACAGCTATCTCCTCTCTCTACCCACATGCCACCCTAGAACAAACTCTGATCACCTCTTGTCTGAATTATTGCAATAGCAATATCAGTCTCCCTGTCTCATCTCATCTTCCACACAGTGATCAAAGTGATTTTCCTAAAGTGTAGATCTGACCATGTCGCTCTCCTACTCAACAAATTTCAGTGACTCCTTATTTTTTTTTAAAAGCAAATATAAATTCCTTTGTTTGGAATTTAACGCCTTTCACAACCTAGCTCAAACCTACCATTCCACCTTATTCTATGTTATTCCCTTTCAATCACTCTATGGTGCAGCCAAATTGACCTTACTGTTCTTCATATATAGCATTACATTTCTCATCACCATCCTTTTGCATTGATTGTACCTGGAAAACATTCACTCCTCACCTCTGTTGTCTTAAAGTTCCTATGTTCCCAACTCAAATGACAATTTCAACATGAAGCCTTTCCTAATCCTCCCAGCCACCAAAGCCCTTTCCCAGTAAACTATATATTTTGTTTATGTATTTTTTTATCTGCTCTGATAAAATGTAAGCTTTTTGAGGACAGGGACTGCTTCCCTTTTGTCTTTGTGTCCTCAGCACCTCACATAGTTCCTGGCACCATAGTAGGTAATGCTTACCTAAGAAATTACCCAAGAAATGCTTACTGATTGATTGATTTTTGTATTGTCTTTGATTCATAGGTTACTATGGCCAAAGGATTCAGCACTTTGTGACTAGCCTACTGGTAACAAGCCCTTCCATATTTAGCAAGGCTGGTCCTCAGAAAGCCGATTCCAAGATGTTGTTAGACTGGTGTCAGGAGAGGCTTCTAGCCTTTCCAGTATGGTAGAGCCTACAAGAGTTTGTCCTCTGCTGGAATAACCTTCAATAGTAGAGCTAGATAGAGGACAGAGAGCAAGAAATAATAAAGAAAATCATGTTTCTTCTCTTCATGGAATTCCTAGAAAATCAGTCATTAAATTATTTCCCCTCATCTTCCCCCAAGATTTGCTTGCATTTGTGCCCCTCCTCCATCCTCCTTTAGATAGAAGAGGCAAATCTGAATTTCTTTTAATCAGTTTCACTTCCTTTGCTCTGGGGAGAAGTGGCCTTTGATTTCTGGGTAAAGGAATATGCTCTTTCCTTCCTATAACATTTCCTGACCCTCCAACCTCCAAAAAGATTGTGTATCAGGACTTAGGGTACAAGATGATCAGCTTGACCTGTCCAGTGGTTTTGGGGTAAGTGATTCCTCCGAGCAGGGGTCTTTATCACTGTCACGATCACCAGCAGTGTCTGTAATGCCTCAGGTCATGAGCACCAGTAATTGATTGTGTACAGCCAGATTCCTCTCAAGGTTTACTTAATTAACCATTTAATTCCACAACCATATGGGCATCTTTTACCTAGAAGAGAGTTTTGTGCTCTTTCTGGGAGGGCATTGGGGTTTTCAGGTAAAAAAAAAATGGAATGCAATTTGCCAGAGAATATTGCAATTCTCCAATTCAGAGGCAACACAGAGTACAAAATGTGGCACTTTATTTGGAGATAGAATATCCAGGTTCAAGTCCTGGCTCCCCTGCCATTTGACTGACTATAGAACAAGTCATTTAGTGTCTCTGAGACAGTTCCTTGTCCACCGAAGGGGGGATAACAACATACTACCTACTTCTAAGGATTGTTGTCAGGAGGGGTGTTTTAGGAACTGTAAGACACTTTATCTAGGGGTTGTTGTTATTAATTAAGAAACAATGCCTTCCTATACCTCCAAGTCAATTTCTCTAGGTATTTCTTAGCTGGTGTTACTTCTCTCTATACTTTTCTCAGTTCTGAACCTCCTTTTGCAATCTGTTGAAAAAGAAAATGAACCTAGATTTCATAGGGGATAAAGCACTGACCTTGGAGTCAGGAAGACCCAGGTTGAAATCCTGCCTCAACTATTTACTGTGTGGCCCTGGGCAACTTATTTAACTTTTTTCATCCTCAGTTTCCTCATCTGTAAAATGGAGATAATAATAGCACCACTTCATAGGGTTGTGGTGAGGGTCAAATGCAATAACATGTAAAAAGCATTTGACAAATATTAAAGTACTGTTAAAATGCTATTTTTTTAAGAAAAGAAATGGAAAAAATCTTCATAAGCAAAGTGATCTAAGATTCTTCCAGATGCAAATCATTTCAGAATGATCCCACCTCTTAGTGGGATGGCATGGGATGATTCTCCCACTAACAAGGGAAAGCACTTAGCACAGTACCTTGCACATAGTAGGTGCTTAATAAATGTTTATTGCTTGATAAATAAACTAATGCCAATTGGTCAATTAAGCATTTATTTGCATAACATCAACTATGTGCTCAGCACTGTGTAAGGTGTTGTGGGGGAGTAGACAATCGCTTCCTTCAGGAAGCTTAAAATGAAAGCTTCCATTTGTGGTCCCAGAGCACATTATATATTGTACATGGTCTCATCTATTCCTCACAGCAATCTAGGCAATCCAATTTACTGATGAGGAGACTGAGTCCCAGAGAGGTCAAGTCATTTGCCCGAAGTTGTATTAAGTGCCAAGTGTCAGAAGTAGGAATCAAACATAGATCTTGGAACTCCAAGTTCAACGCTCTTTTGACTATACTATACCGAAACAGTGAATAATGAAAGATAATATGTTGTAACTGTACCACATCTATGAGTAGGGATTACAGAGTATCAGAGAATGATATTAATGAACCCCTACCTTCATGATATAGGACTATCTCTGTAATATTGATGGTTCTGTATAATAATGGATGGGTCATAGATGGGTCATTTAGCCCTTAGTAGCGAACCTGATAGTGTTTGCCATGGGACAAGTCCTCTGGCTTACCTGTGTCAACTAGGGCCAGCATTAAGTGCTTACTGTGGTAAGCACTAGGGTAGATCCAAAGCTTAGATAAACCCCAATTTCTGTCCTTTTGAAGCTTACATATGGTACCAGATTAGATACAAACACAGAAAGCTACAATACATAATCTTTCCCATTTGAGTGGTACCAAAGTGCCATATTGAAGTCTTAGGGGAAAAAGAATTGACAGCTTAGGAAATCAGAGAAGGCTTCTCAGAGAAGGCAACATTTGTGTTACCTTTGAAAGGACTGGTAGAAATTAAATAAGTGACTAGGAGAAAGGAAGTTAGTCTACAGGAGGACTGATGAGCCAAAGAGAGAGGTGTAGTCATACATAAGCTCATTATATTTTTCCTAAAACTCATCCATCCTCCAAATTTCCCTCTTTCTGCTGAGGGTATCAACATTCTTCTGGATACCCAGGTTCAAAACTTTGGCATCATTTTTGACTCTTTCTTTTTCCTCACCAACCCCCCCTCCCCATTACTAAGTCTTCCTGGTTTTGTCTGCATAACACTTCTCATATTAATAACCTTCTTTCTGGTTACACAGCTCTACCCTAGTTCATTTCCTATGGTTGAGACCAGGGGTTGGCAAACCACTGTCCAAAGGCCAAATCCAGACCACCTGTTTTTATACTGCCTGGGAGCTAAGAATGTGTGTTTTTTTTTTTTTCATTTTAAAATACAATAAAATTTTACTGTAAAATATAAAAACCAATAAAACTTTATTTTAAAGTGTAAAAACCATTCTTAGTTCAGCAAACTATTTGCCAGCCCCTCACCTAGACTATTGAAGTAACCTAATCAATCCCTCTGCTTCCAATTTCTCCTCTAATTTAACCTCCTCATAACTACCAATTTCATATTGCAAGAATGATACATAGATTTCAACAAATCACTCCCCTCCTCATATATTTCAGTAGTTCCTTCCTTGATGCCTCAGATTAAGTACAAAATCCTTAGTCAGAGGTTTAGAACAACCCTCTATAAGCTGCCTTCCACCTATATTTCCAGTCTAAGTTTATATTTGCTCCCATGCCATTTATTCAATTTACATTTGAGTCACATTGTCTCATTAGCTGTTTCCCATATATACCATTCCATCTCCAGCCTGGATGCCTCTGCACTGGCTGTCCCTATGCCTGGAATACATATCTTCTCCTCTACCGTTTAGACTAAATAACTTTGTCAAAGCACAGCCTGAATACCACATGAGGCAGCCTGATCTTCCTAACTATTCATTTTATTTCCCTCTTAAAGTAACTTTATATAATTTTGCATATACAATGTATTTACTTATCTGTGTGCATGTCAGTTTCACTCACCAATAGAATGCAAACTCTAAGAGGGCAAGAAGGACTTGTTTTTATCTTTGTATCACCAGCACTGAGTACAATTCCTTGAAAACAGTAGGCAATTAATAAAAGCTACTTTGAGTTGAATACAAATGAACTTTTTCGAACTAAGTTGGTTGGCAAAGGGACTACTTATATGGTATCAAAAGGTATAGCATCACCATGCATCACACACACACACACACACACACACACACACACACACACATACACTCCTCAAAGTGATCTAGTTCCTCAGGTAGATTCAGGGTCCCCATATTTAGAAGAATTAGGATTTTCTTCTCCTTTTTTAAAGGATCTTTAGCATAAACCATTAGATGAAACAAGAATCACTACCCAGACAGTTTATTTTTATTACTGTGGCTTAGGACAGTCCTTAATCTGTCCTCTCTCCCTCTGTCCTCCATTGCCCATGGAAATAAAAACGAGAATTTTAAGACAGTTATTCAGTGTTTAAGTAACTGATTTGAAAGGCCCAAACTAGAAGGAAATCATGTTTGAATATCAGAAAAGAATTCCTTTTGTGTGCTTACTTTTTCTTGGCCCTGATTTCTGCCTTGAGTGAGAAAATTCAAGCTTAGGAACTGATATGTAATTCATATATTCAGGAGATAAAACCTAGACCCCTGTGTTTTTTGAGGACTGAAGTCTTTCATGGAACAGACAAAGTCAGGAAATGTGACTCATCCTCTGCTAGTCTTACAAAAGTACTGGGAGCCCCCAGCAGACAAACTGGACACAGGAGCAGCAACTTTGAGTATAGTGGAAAGTACACTGGGCCTAAGTAGCAAGTGGCCAGGCTTCTAGGCCCTATTCTTTGAACCTCAGCTGCTTTATCTGTAAAATGAGACAACTAGTCAAGACCAGAGGTGTCAAACTTGCTACGTTGCAGCATGCAGCCTGCAAAAACTCCCAAGTGCAGCCCAAATCAGATTAAAATGTCATTGGGAAATGTTTAACAAAACAAACAAAAATACAACAAAACACAGTCTGCAGAGATATGTTTCTATTTGAGTTTAATGCCACTGGTCTAGACAATCTCTATGATCTCTTCTTATTCTTATAGTACTATGGTTCCTATGATTCAGAGTTAAATAAAGGAGCCTGACTAATATTGATGGGATTAGAAGGGAGGGATATCAAAGAGGAGCAAAAGAAAGAGAAATTAATTTCTCTCCTCCCCCATAAAATAGTATTATACATATCCTGAGTTTCCTCAAAAGTTTCTAGTGACACCAAGTTTCCATTATACCCTACTTTGTAAAAAGTAATTGCACTATTCAACAGAAACTGCTATGAAAAGTAGAGAACAGTATGACAGAAATTAAATATAGACCAACACTTCACACTATATATTAACATAAGCTTTAAATAGATATATGACTTAGATATAAAAGGTCACATTATAAATAAATTAGAGGAACAAGGAAGAACCTATCTTTCAGATTTATGGCTAGGTAAATAGTTCATGACCAAATGAAGCATAGAGAGGACTATAGAAGATAAAATAGATAATTTTGATTACATAAACTGTGCATATTTTTTGACAAAGAGATCAAAGAAAGAGGGAAAGGACCCCTATGTCACAGTAGCTCTTTTTATAGTGACAAAAAACTGGAAACTAAGGGGATACTCATCTTGGGGAGTGGCTGAACAAATTATGACATATGAATGCAATGGAATATATTTGTACTATAGAAATGATGAAAGGGATGGTTTCAGAGAAACTTGGATAAACTTGTAGAGCAGATGGAGAGTGAAGTGAGCAGAACTAGGAAAATGATTTATATAATAACAGCTTTGTAAAGACAACTCTGAAAGTCTTAAGAACTCTAGTCAATACAAGAACTAACGATGATAAAGCATTCTTCCCACGTCCTCTCAGAGAGGCGATAGTCTCCAAATGTGGAATGAGACGTATTTTTGGACATGGCCAATATAGGAATTTGTTTTGCTTAACTATGCATATTTGTTATAAGAGTTTCCTTTTTCTTTTTCTGGGAGGGGGTTCTGAAAGAGTAAATAAATAATGCTTGTTGATTAAAAAAAACTACATAAAGGGTTGTGCCAATGTTAGGGATAAAGAAAAAAAATAACATAATACCTGCCCTCAGGGATCTAACAATTTGGTAGAGGAATATCATATATACACAAATAAATACAATGCAAGTTAGGTTGTGCTAGATGCATAAGGAGTATCAAACACATAGTGGGATTCAGGGAAGAGGATCAACTTGGAGGTGGAGGCCCCATGAAAGAAAGAAAAGATTTAATGAAGTGGAGAAAGTCCAATTCAGAAATGAAGGAAGCACAAATGTAGAAAGATGGGAGACAGGCATATGAGATCTGCTGAAACAGAGTGCACAAAGAAGAGTAGTATAAAATGAGATTATAAAATAAGAGGGGAAGTGACAAGGTCAGAACTGTTATTAGAAAGATTATTTTGTTAGCTGTGAGAAAGATGGATCAGAGAGTGGTGAACAGACTGGGAGTTATTAATGATGAGAGGCAATGAGGGCCTGTACCAGGGTGTTGACAGTATCAGTGAAAAAGTAATATTTCAGAGGGAAAGAATTAAGCAGACTGGGTTACTGATTGGATGTGGGGGATAGTGGAGAGGGAAGAGAACACTCTAATTTATCGAGCCTGAATTATAATAAGTATCATGATCAATTGAAATAACAAAACTGGGAGGAAGGAAATGAATTGTGAGGAAGAAATGAATTTAGATTTGGAATTAGTGAGTTTGAGTTAGTGGTGGGACATGACGGTAGAAATAACAAACTGGAAGTTGGAAACAATGGACTAGAGAACACAGAAGAAGTCAGGGCTGGAGATATAGATGTGCATGAAGGTGATAATTGAAATTAGTGGGGGAGAGAGAGAGAGAGAGAGAGAGAGAGAATATAAAATTACCGAGGAGGAGAATCTTCAGAGAGAAAAGAACAAGGCTGGGGATGGAGTCTGGGGGAATGCCCATACTTAGGGAACAAAGGAGAGAAAGGAATCAGCAAAGGAAACTGACAAGGGGACAGTCAGGGTGGGGGAGCAGGGATACAGGAGACAGTAATACTAGTAAAGGTAAGGAGGGAGAGTATCAAGGAGAAAAGTGGCTGGCAGTGTTAAATAATGCAGAAAAGTCAAGGAAATTGAAGCAAATCAAAAAAGATAAAGAATTGTCCAGACCAATGGTCTCCAATTTTTTTTTTATTTTTGAACTCTATTAGTATAAAAATTAGCTTTTGACTGTACTACACATATATTTACTTATTTACATATTACATGTGTATACATATACATACACACACCCTAATGTTCTAATAATTGTGTGCATTATAAAACTTGCACAAAAATTGAATTTTTAAAGGGATGAGATAAAAATGAAACATTATTTGATTCTAGAATCATAGGAAAATCATAGGGAAAATAGTTTATTGGATAGGGGTAGGATATGGTCAGACTTTAGGAAAATAATTTTGGAAGCTATGTGTAGAATGGATTAGAGTAGGGAGAAATTGGAGGCTATTGGAATAATCCAGGCAAGAGGTCTGAATCAGGGTGGTGGCTGTCTGATTGGAGAGAAGGGGGCATATTAGAAAAATGTGATGAAGGTAGAAATGACAGAAGTTGGCAATAGATCGGAAATGTGAGGTGAGAGGAGTCAAAGAGTTAATAATGACATCCGGGTTGTGAACTTGGGTGACTAGAAAGATGATAATGCCTCTTTTTGTATCCCTGGTGCTTAGCATAGTGTCTGGCACACAGTAGGTGCTTAATAAATGTTTATTGATTGGTTGATTGATACTCTTAGCAGCAATAGGGAAGTTTTAAAGAGGAATGGGTTTGGGGAATGGGGTTGGAGGTTATGGGGGGAGATAATGTAATTAAATCCTCTGTACACATCAAATCCCATCCATGCCTGCTTATCCTACTCAACGCACTCCATCCCACTCAAAATGAGAAAAGGAAGAATGGGCCATAGCCACTACTTTGCAAACCATTTAACTAGACCAGTAGTTCTCAAACTTTTGATCTCAAGACAACTTTATACTCTTAAAGGACCCCAAAGAGTTTTTGTTTATTTGGGTTATAGTTATCAATTATGCTATATTCGAAATGAAAGCTAATGAAATTTTTAAACATTCATTTGTTGATTCATTTAAAATAACAGATTTGGGGTTATTAAGTTTGATATAATAAACCATTATATGTTAATATAAGAAGCATATTTTTTTTAAAAACCTATATATTCCAAAAACAAAAAAAAATTGTGAGAAGAGTAGCATCGTTTTACATATTTTTGCACATTTCTTTAATGTCTGGTTTAATAGAATGCAGCTGGATTCTCATCTCTGCTTCTGCATTCACTCTATTATGATAAGTTATTTTGGTTGAAGTATATGAAGAAAATCCAGCTTCATGCAGATAGATAGTTGGAAAAGGGAAGAGTATTTTAAAAGGAAGATAACATCTTAGCATTATTATGAAAATAGTTTTAACTTCAAGGACTCCCTGAAAGGGTCTTGGGGTTCCAAAGACCTACACTTTGAGAACTTCAGTCTAGACAATAGAAGAATCAAAAATCGGCACCGTTTTCATTTTAAACATTCTCTGGAATCTTATTATATTGTCTAATCTGGTTTGCTCCCAGCTGGTTACACATTTGATACATGGACTAGCTTGTGCTAGACCAGCCAGGGGGGTTGTGCTATGAGGAAACAGAAAGTAGTTTTAGTTTAGCAGATCTTTTCCCAAAAGATAAAATGAATTAATCTAATCCAGCTTCCTTATTTTCCTCACTGTATTTGTAAAGTTCTAATGAATTCACACTCTGATTGGCATGGAATGGTTGTTGCTCTGCACTGGTGAATTCTTGCTGGAACATGAGAGTCGTCACTTCAGAGAAACCAAACCTCAAACTGTTGGGGTAGGAACTGATGAAGTATGCATAGCTTTCACTCGTAGGTGGCTTCCTTTGACCTCCCTTAATTGTTCTTCCTGACCCATTAGAACCCTCTCATCTCCTAGCATGTGGGCCATTGGCAGAGGGATAGAAAGTGAACAGATTCGAGGAGGATGTCCTATAAGGAATCTCTGAGGTTTCTTTTAGCCCTAAAAATTCTTTTTTTCATCGTGTATGATGTTGGGCAATCTGCCCCCAGTTTATGTAAATTCTGGTGACAATGGCCTGACAATCCTCCAGGAATGACATTGCTTTCAAGAACAACAACACTTAGGTGGTATTTATGGACATGAGTTACTTCTCTTTGACTGCTCTTGGGAAGTCTGTACCAATAGATTAAAGAACACATTCAGATACCTTAATAAAATAGAAGTGAAGAGCCCTCTGGCAATCTGGGAAATGCTCCCGTACCAGCTCTTCTCTCCTCCTCCACTCTCCCCCCCCCTAAAAAAAAACAATTAAGGAACTTGGATTAGGAGGAAGGAGCTCCAGAAGAATAGCTTATCAACATGTGCCTTGTTTATGCCTGCGATACTGCACAAATCCCAGCAAAAGTTTTCAGAGAAAACGCGATGTAATTCCACAGGGAACATTACAATAAAAGTAAAATAAAACAGCACGGCTTGGTATTTTTACAGAGCCCTTGCTGTTGATTTAGTTAATGATAATGTTGTATTCCAATTTTCCTCTAAAGGAGAGCTTTAAGTGTTCTCAAACTTGGATGAACTGACTTTAAAATAAACAAATAAGTTATATAAGTCCAAATTGTGGCAGATCGGATTTAAAGGTTGAGCCCCGGTGGATGGCTAATGGGGCCCAGCTCACATCTTGGTCCTTAGCCTTATGATTCTCCTCTCAGGGGGAGGAAGCAAAGGAAGCTTTGGAATCCTACTTCTAAAATCTGGATCGTAGGCACCCACCATGAACTGATGCCACGTATGCACAGCACCTAGAAGTTATTTGGATATTCAATTAGAGCTCAAAAGCAAGAGGGATTTCTGAGGAATGAGGTTTATTGCCATTTTTCTATTTTTTTCTTTTTTTCCAACCTAAGCAGTTAGGAAAGGCTCAGCCACATGATTATCCAAGGGCTGTCATCTTCCACTTAAAGGAAGGCTGCATTTTTGGTGGAAAGTGAGGTGATTACTGAGGATCGAGCTTGACAGCTTTTAGAGTCTGCCCAGAATGTAAAGCACCCAAGCCACACAGTGAGCCATATTTGTTAAGCATCATTTTGGGTGGATGACTGGACTAAAGGCTGTAGGGAGCCACAAAGCAGGTAGAGGATAATATCCCAATTCACAGTATACTCCAGGAAAAAGCTGGATATCAAGCATCACAAATTGTTCCACCACAATGATTACGAAAGTACCATTTTGGCCCATGAAAAAAAAATTAATAATCCACCCCTAACACCAGTGTAAGCCAGAATTATTAGTGGCCAGAAACTTAGAATCACAGCCTCAGAGTGGGAAGGTAACCTCAGAAACTGCCTAAAATCTAGTCCAACCTGTACTTTAACAATCACCTCCATAACCTAACAGACACAGGTTTATCTGGTCTTTAAAGGCCTCTAGAGAAAGGGAACCCACACCCTCTTGAGGTGGTCCATTCTACTTTGGAATAGCTCTACTTGGAAGTTTTTCTTTATATCAAACAGAAATCTACATCTCCAAAACTTCCTGCCTCTATTCCTAGTTCTGCCCTCTGGAGCCAATCAGAACAAGGCCTATCCCTTGTCTGTGTATCAGCCTTTGAAGACATTTGAAGATACTAGAAGACAACTAGCATGTGCTGCTCCAGTCCCTTCTCTCCCCACACCCCACCCCCATTTTTCTTCCCTAGCTAAAAATCTCCGATTTCTTCAGTGGATTCAATTCAGTAAGAATTTATTAAGTGTCTACAATGCATAATCATCTCAAGGCCCTTTGCCATCTGGTTGTCTTCCTCTTCTCACTCTCCAGTTTATCTGTGTCCTCCCTAAAAAATGGTGCCCAGAAATGAACACAGTATCCAGATGTAGCTTGACAGTGAGACTATGGCCTCACTTATCTTGGACACTTTTCTTCTCTTGATGAAGCCTGAGATTTCATTTGCTTTTTAGGCTCTGATATCACAGTGTTGACTCAGATTGAATTTTCAGTCCCCTAAAACCTCCAAATATTTTGATTTAGGGGCTGTTTAGCCATGCCACCCTCATTTTGTACTTTTGAGATTGTCTTTTGGTTTAGATAAACTTTAGGTTTATCTTTATTGAATTTCATCTTGTTAGATTTGGCCCAACATTCTAGACTGACAAAGTTATTCAGGGTCTTCAAATGAAAGTACATTGATCCAACCTAGTGAAAAAAATGATTGACCGAAAATAAACTGCTAGGTACTCTCTTAGCCCTGGCTAGAGCTAATGATTACAAATCATTGGTGAAGTAAATGTTTAAGGGCTGGATTGCAATGATGTGCTGGAGCTAGTTTAGACCAGATATGAACTGATTGCTAAATTTTCAGAGTAAGCATTTACACTTTGGAAATTAGCAAAGGCTATAAATTAGAGTTTGAGTTTTGTTAACCGTCTTCTAGACTTAAGAAAGTGATGGGAGAAAATTGTAATAAAGCAGATTAAACTTAAAAGTGTGTCCTGAATACAATAATTTTTTTGGAAAGCTAGTTGTTAAATATTAGCATACCACTGGATGGGTATATCTCGCTTACATAATTTAGGTAGATATGTTTTAACCAATCAGGTCACTAGAACAATTTCTAATAATTGAAAAAAATAATAATAGCTAACATTATATAAATGTTAAATAGTGCTTACTATGTGCCAGGCATTGTGCTAATGTCTTTACAATTATCTCACCTACCTGGGAGGTAGGTGCTATTATTATCCCCATTTTATAGATGAGGAAACTGAGGAAAACAGAGGTGAAGTGATTTGCCCAGGGTCATACCCTTAATAAGGTATGAGGCAGGATTTGAACTCAGGTCTTCCTAACTCCAAGCCCAGCATTCTATCCATTGTGCCATCTAGATCAATATTCCCAGCTTTTTTCAGTCTCTAAACTTATTCACTATAGTAGTATGGAAAACAAACTCAGGTTTTAGAGAAAGAAAACTTGTGTTCAGATCCAAGACATACTGTTTACTATCTGTGAGGCTTTGGGTAAGTCCATCAACTCTTTGACACTGTTCCTTCATCTATAAAATAGATGAGTGAACTAAATGACCTCTAAGCTTCTTCCCAGCTCTAGCTCTGTGATACCATGACTGGGCTTAGAATCCCACCTGGGAATCTGTTTCTTGTAGGTAGGAGATTGCCAAATAATCTCACCTCTCTGGACCCTAGTCTTCTCCTGAGTGAAAGGAGCAAGATGAACTAGGTCATCTCCCAGGTCCCATTCATCTCTAAATTCTGTGAACCTAAGGCCTGTCCCCCGCCAGAGGCAAGGGAAAAGGTATCACAAATCAACTGCCAACATAGAAACTTTGTGGTGATGATATCATCTCTGTTTTGGGAATCCCCAAACTAAATTTGTCTCATGAAAAATATGTAGTAAGTGCTTTTGTTTGCTCACTCTTGCTTCTTAATCCTGATGACCCTTTTTAAAGACCTAGATACAGTTCTAATAAAGATCCTAATGTCACAGAATTTAGAGCTAGGAGTAAACTTCAGTTTCTAGTCTGGACCATCATCAGATTAAGGAAAATGAGGCTGAGAGATCAGGTGACCTCCTCAAGCACAACCATTTAGTTTTGCTTTGTTTTGTACTCTAGACAATAGCTTATACAAAAACAATCTGATGTCCTAAGTGCACTACAAACTTAACACTGGTCAACAATATGACATGGCATCTCTTGTGGGTGGACTACAGACAGTTATCCTAACTTTGGGTATCAGAAAACGAGAGGTGTAGTGGATAGAGTGCAGGGCCTGAAGTCAGGAAGACTCTGCTTCCTGAGTTCAAATGGCCTTCAGACACTTCCTAGCTGTGTGATCCTAGGCAAGTCACTTAATCCTGTTTACCTCAGTTTCCTCATCTGTAAAATGAACTGGAGAAGGCAATGGCAAACCACTCCAGTATCCTGGCCAAGAAAACCCCAAATGGGGTCATGAGGAAAAGGACACAATTGAAAATGACAACAAAAATGAGTAAAGCAACACAAGCGATATTTACTTATCTTGTAAGCAAAGAATTGTTAAACACAGGCTAAGGGGACACAATGGCAGTTCTGGTTGAGCATCTGGCCTTCCCAATGGCCTCCCTCATTCCTTCACGGAAAGAACATTGAATAGTGACAGGTGAATGGCAGCCCACATGAAGGGAAGCATAGACCAGGTCTGCCAGAGTGGAGAAGCTACTGCCTTGGGTGCTTTTGATATGCTAATGGGAATGCCAGGGCCCACATCACCAGGGCAAAGCCTTCTGTTGTACATGAAACAAAGATACCTTTGTGCTCTAACTGCCTACATAGCAGAGGTCATTGGTCAACAGCATCCCCATTCCCACATGGTTTGTAATCCTGTCAGCTCTACAGCCTCAAGGCTTCCCCTTTAAAAACGTGTCTGTTTGATGAGGCCTGTGTTTAGGCTTGGTCATAGCCTACCGTGGTATCCCACAAAGCTAATGCAATCTTAGGCTGTACTAAGAGAAATAATGTTCAGGATCTGAAGGTGAGAAAGGGGAAAGGAACAAACATTTATTAATTGCCTATTATGTGCTAAGTACTATGATAAGCACTTTACAAATATCTCTTTTGATCCTCAACATCCATGGGAAGTAGGTGCTATTATTATCCCCATTTTACAGCAGAGGAAAGTGAGGCATACTAAAGAGTGGGGAAGAGTAAAACCCAGTGGTGTAAGGCAGAAGACAATATAAATAGTATATGTCTCCAGGCAAAGAATGCTAGGTGTCACAGTGGATTTGGGGTGAAAATGAGGCTTCACGTACTTAGTAGCTGTGGGACTCTGGGCAAGTCACTCTATCTGCCTCAGTTTCCTCAACTGTAAAAATGATATGATAATAGCACCTACCTTCCAAGGCTGTTGTGAAGATAAAATAAGATATATTTGTAGAGTCCTTTACACAGTGTCTGGCACACAGTAGGTGACTAATAAATGCTCGCTTCCTTCATTTCCAACTCTAAATCCTATAATTTCCACATACATCACCCATCCCACCCCACACACATACTTTCTTTTTGGTCTCATCATTTGCTAATATCATTCATGAGGAAAAGCTCGGGATGGAAACCTATACAAATTGGGAAGTTATTTGTAATTTACAGACTTAAAGCCAGACACCTGAAGCACAGACATTCCACATGATCTCACAGCTATTATGTATCAGAGATGATACTTGGATCAGCTCTTTCTGATTCCAAAGTCAGTCCTCTCTGGAGCCTAAAACACTTTCTCTCTGTTCGTGGTCCCACAGTTTCCCTATGATCACCTATATTCCTCATTCATTTGATACGTAAGGATTTTCCTTTTACAAAGCGAAAAAGCATGTATGGCATTCCTTCTTTACTCCTCAACTGCTCACAACCTGTCCTGACCTGCTCTGTGTGTCAAATCATAGACTAAATAGAAGTCATTTATTTAAGAACAACAGGAATGGCAATTGATTTCTCTTTTCAATTGTCCTATAGGGGTGAATTGTTCCCATCCTAGCTCTAAAGATAGCAGCAATAACATTTTGTCCATTCCAAACATCTACAACTAAATTTGCAGTGGTATGAAGAGGCGAGGAAAAATAACCCCTTGATAAAGTTTGATGCATTCGGAGGCATTCTGGTGGTGACCTGAAATTCTAATTAGCCAAGAACTCCTCTGGTCCTCATCTCTGCTCCTGACTGAATACATTTTTTTTCTATGAAGTCATCTGAAACTGATGGCTAATGTCAATAAACAGAACAGGGATTATTGAAATCCTATTTCTATTTGCATTACAGTGCTGAATTTATAGGACCCCCAAGGAGAAGTCCAATATATTTATGAATCACTCTAAGTCCTGGAGATAGAGAAATAGGGACATGAACTGGCAAGCTTTGTGCCAGAAGCATCAGTAAGGAAAGATGTGTGACAACTATAGCTGAATATCGAAAATCGAAAGCCCTCCTGCTTAACATATTTCTGTTCCTTAAATTTTTAGAAAACAGATGCAGAATGAAAGACCAAATGGAACACAGTAATCTAAAGGGAAATGTGGCCTGGTCTATATAATGGCTCTGTGGGTTGTACCACTTTTTCCTTCTTTTCAACAGGGGGACTGATTAGGTTACAGCAAGCAAGGTTTTGGGTTCAGTTGGCAGCCCTTCCTAGCCAAAGACTGGAGATCTGAAGGCAGAGAGGAAGAGCACAGTAAATTTCTACATATATATATGTCTGTTAAATCTCACTGTTGGTCACCTGTGAGGCTGGGGGAGATAGGACCCAAAAGATCAGATACACTGTATTAATGTGATATATTAGTACCAATGAATTATGATCAAAGAAGTGTGATTTTTTTAACATTAGAAAAACTAGCACTTTGACAATCCTTTGAAGATTAATAAATTAGCATTTTATATAGGAGTAGGGAGTACTCTTGAGCCCAATCCATCAGGAATATTGCAGTAAAAGCAATTTTCCCAGAATGGGCTGTGTATGACTGCAGAGAAAATTTTAGGATGCTTACAAGTCAGGCAGGTGCTATCTTTATGTTGATGCTGATTTAAAGCTTCCAGCAATTTTAAGAAGAATCCTCTTTGCAGCAAGGACAGATTAGTAAAGACTTCTGATGCTTATTGATTAAAAGCCCAGTTTCTGTATAAACCAAAGCAAGAAGTACACTATCTAATACAGTGATAATTACAAATCTAAAAATACCCTGTACATTGTTTCCAAGTATTTAATAAATATAGTCTTCTGGAAATACATGAAAAATCTTGCATTTCCTTTGTAACCCCATCTGCAGAGCAGATGGTACTCACTAGCCTGGTGTTGAGGACATAGGAGACACTCAACAAATAACCTATTGCAGTGACAGTGTCTGCTTTTGTAGGCATGCACAAAGGCACTCATAAATATTAATATTCATTTTTTAATTTAAATCAACCCAAGAAAACTTTATGGTTTGCGTCCAGCAAATAACATCATATTCACCTACACATCTCCCAAGTTTCACTACAGTTGTTAGTAGCAAACTTTTTTCCTTCATTCCTGTTTCAAATCGCATGTGGCAATTCTCCAAAGGCCATATATGTTTATACAGCCATGGACCGTCCACACTAATATAGAACTGAAATTAATAAATAAACTACATGCTTGGAGCGCATTTTATTTTTTTTATTTATCTTGACAGAATGGTTTTTAAATCTGGGGAGACTGGATTAGGATAGCTTAAGAATGGAGGAGAGTTAGGCAAGGGGTGAATCTGGCCTTCTCTATTAGTCATGAGGCAATGACACTAGGAGGCTTCTATATAAAGCATAAAACCAACTCAGCTTATGATATGCATATATTATGCAGGAGGCAGGGGATGAAAAGGGCACACTATTTGACTCACCAATGCAGTAAAAAAACAAACAAAAAAAAAAACAGCCCACCTTTGCTTTAATTATAGAAAAGACATGGATATGGTTCTAGAATCAGAAGAACAGAGCTGGAAAGAACCTTAGAGGTCATTTAATCCACACCTTGTCTTCAGTGCCCCATCTCTTTTCTAGGGTCAGTTAAACCTATCATCCTGCTGCTCCCCCTCAGGACTGACACACCAGACAAAAAGTGTGTGAAGATGCGGACTTATAACACTTCAAAAGTGGTGTCACAATGCTTTGACCTCTAATGCCTATTTTTCCAATCAGCCAAGGGTTATGGGAGTAGGAGGCAATGGGGCTGATGATTAAGCACTAGCTCTTCTGAACAAGGGTGGGGGTGGAAAAAGGAAAACAGGTCTTTGTATCTTAAGAGTAGAGTGGAGGTGGGGGATCTTACAATGTTGACTCCTGATTGAGGAGTATGAGGTGGCTTGTGGCAGGGGCTTTCTCAAGCAATGACAGTTGGACTTTCATAAGTGGTTGGGTTGGGCAGGAGGCGGTAGCAATGACAGTCCAGGACGCCACTTCAAATCAGCCTGCATTTGCCCTCTGAGGTTGCTGACCCCTGATAAAGTAAGTATATAGTGGTTTAGATCAGAATTTCCCAACTTCTGAGCTAAAGAATGGTATTATCTGACAGCAAATTGTTCTTACCATTCTCCAAAACATTTATTGACCAAAAAAGGTCTTTGAAAAAAGCATTTATAGATTTTTTTTTTTAATGACAAACACCTTCCAACAAACACACATTAGACTCTGAGCTCCTTAGGAGTAGGTACTGTCTTTTTTTTCTTCTTTTTAGCACCAGCACTTAGCTTAATAAATGCTTGTTGACTGGCTGATCCAAAGAAACTCTGTTATAAAGTGATTTTTCAGAAAAAGTAAATTTATTGAGAGAAGGATGCATCCTGTAAAATTGACATTAACTGTTCATTGTATTTGACCAGAATATTGTTATCGCTCCATGTTGACTTACACTGTTGTCTCACAGTACATATTCTTCTTTTGGCTCTGCAATGACCAAAGGTCCTATAATCCTCTCAAGTTGACTAAAATTTTATTCATACATAACATCTCCACATCCACTTTACACTTTGTGAGTTGGAGGATAGAGTAAAATTGGTCAGGTAGACCAATTAGGAGGCTATTGAATAGTCTTGATGAGCGGTCTCAGCCTTTTTGGTCTTGGGACCCTTTTACTTTTCCTAAAAATTATTGAGCTCCAAAGAGTTTTTGTTTATGTGAGTTTACAGAGATATTTACCATATTAGAAATAAAGTATTAGTATTACCATAAAAAATAGTTTTGATTTGGTGGATCCCTCAAAGGGTCTCAAGAATTTCCAGGACCACATTTTGAGAACCAATGGTCTACACTCTAGGTGACATATGATAAGAACCTAACCAAAGGTGAAAGTTCTGTGAGGGGAGAAAAAGGTACATACATGAGAGATGTTGTAGAGATAGAGAACACAAAAATCTGGCAATATGGGGTGAATAGAATCTCTGAATCAAAGAGTATGAAATTTTTATTAATGTAAAATTATTGAGGACAGGGATTATTTTTTACTTTGTGTTTTTATCCCTTAGTACACGGTGGGCACTTAATCACTGCTTGTGAGTTTGACTGAATAAATCTAAATATTTACCTATAACATTGAAACAATTCACAGATCCACCAGCAGTAGATTAGCATTCCTGTCTTTTCTCAGTCTATCCAACAATTAGTTTTCCCATCCAGCTTGATGGTTGTGATATGATATGTCATATCATATGTGAAATCTTATTTTAATTTTCATTTCTCTGATTATTAGTCATTGAAAATATTTTTCAGATAGTTGATTTGTGGTTTCATTTGAAAACTATTTACTGCTGGGTATGGCCTTGCTACCTGGGAATCACTGAAGTTCAGGTGGACTGAACTGAAGTAAACTAAGTCAGTTGGGTATCTCAGCTAAGTCTGGTATGAATCTGTTGAGGGCCCAGGAATGGGGAGCCACCA
This sequence comes from Vombatus ursinus, assembly GCF_900497805.2. Lineage (NCBI taxonomy): Eukaryota > Metazoa > Chordata > Mammalia > Diprotodontia > Vombatidae > Vombatus > Vombatus ursinus. The sequence continues at coordinate 34,935,273 of NW_020954596.1, forward strand.
GGTTGCTTAAGGTGGGGTAAAGTGGCCCAGGATGGGAAAGAAGAAGCAGGTTAAAGCTCTAGTGCTGACCAATAGTGGTATCAGGCCCATGAGAGGTTAGTACATTTCCAGTCTAGGAGAGATAGGGAAAGGAAGGAAGAAAGGAAGGAAGGAAGGAAAGAAGGAAGAAAGGAAGTATGAAGGAAGGAAGGAAGGAGGGAGGGAAAGAGGAAAGGGCAAAGAAAAGAAAATTGTTATCATTTAAACAGGTGTCTACTAGGGAATGGCTCTTAACAATTGACTTTAAACATAAAATTAAGTTTCCTATAAAGTTTGGACAGCAGACTTTTGTCAGAGATATCTAATACAAGATTTTTTTTAATACATCTTTTTCTAATTCTTTTTAATTTTTTAATTTTAGGCAAAACTTTTTAATAAGTAATCAAAATTGTCTGTTTTGCCTTTAATGATCTCTACTAGTTTACATTTGTTTACAAAAATTTTCCCCCTCCATAACTGTGAAATATGTAATCTTACATTTTCCTATAATTTTTTTATTCTATGACTTTTTAATATTTAGATAGTTCATACATTTGAAATGTATTATGGCATAGAGTCTATATAATATGTTTAACTAAACTTATTTAGTGCAAATGTCTCCAGATGATTGGCTCAGATCCTAGTGTTTGATATGAATTAAATATGTGAAATTCATTTCTTTAGCTTTTTTAAAAGAGCACCTCTATTTCTTCATCTACTATTAGCGTGAACATCAGTATAAAGCATATATCACAGCTGAAATTCATGTATGCCTTTATGATTACAAAGCATCTTACATACTTCAACTCATTTGCTCCTCATAACAGCTCTATAAAGTCAATGGCACATGTATTATTACTCCCATGAGGAAGCCGAGACTCTGAGTAGTTAAGTGACATGCCTGAGGTCACGAACCTGATAGGCTGCATAACCAAAAGCAGAACCCAGTTTCTTGATTCCTTCCTTGTTCCTTATTCTCTACTGTTTCGAGCTGAGACAAAAACTTCATTAGAAGTGAAGGCCCCTCTCAATAAGTAACTAAGCTACATAAAATACATTACGTTGGTCCAGAACCGTGATTTCATTGGTATGGGAGAACTCCCAAGAGCCAAAAGCTCCTGCACTGATACAGCTCAACAACTCACCGGTCACTTCTAGTCTTAAGAGAGCTGCTTCAGGATGCCATTGAGAGGTTTAGTGACTTGTCTAGTCATATAGTCAGTATGCGTCAGAGATTAAACTTGAATCCAAGTGTTCCTGACTCCAAAGCTAGCTAGTACTCTATCCAATATGCCCTGCTGCTTCATATTCCATTTAGAACGTACTTATACACATATACAATTATACATATACAACAGCACATGGACCTATATTGCCAAATATGAATTCCTAATGTGGAAGCCTAAAATAAATCACTATAAACCTTACAGTCAAAAGAAGAGGGTTAAGACTTCCTAATATAGGCAGAATCATAGTGTCTACAATAGTTAGTCCTTTTGGAAAGCTGTGGTTTTTCACCCTCTGGATTCAGGTTTGCTCTTTTCTTTCCCTTCTGTGCTCTTATCTAATGGACCCTTTTTGCATTATAGAGATTAGGATTGTGATAGGTGAATTAGGAGTCACCCCACATCACCCTATCCCTCCTCAGATAATCTTTCTCAAAAAATTGGATTTCTCCCAGGGCAATCTCCTCCAAAATGTGGTCTTGGGGAGGCTGGGGCGCACTCCCAGCAGTGGGACCACATTCCATTAGTTTATGTGTAACTTCCTTTGTTGGGGAGGCCAGGCTCTAGGTTAACTTCTGGAAGTAACTTTGGAAACTAATTCTCCGGCAAAACTCCAAGAAAAAGAGGCACATGTTGAGGAACTGACATAATTTTTTAACACCACAACCAGCATATTTCTAAAGGCAACTGTAGCCAGAACTGCTTGCCAAAACCAATATTGATCTAGTCCCTCATCCAATCAACAAATGCCATTGTTTATAAGATATAATTTTTCTTGGTGAAAGTTCAAAGTTAAACTCCAAGGATTTTCAAAACTATAAAAATGAGAGGCTTTCAGACTTAAAAAAAAAAAAACCAGGGCTAGCTTTCCACTTCCATGGATACTCACAGTCACTACTTTTTAAAAAGGAACCAAAAACATTTTTTCAGAGTGGTAGGGGGAAAGAGAGACGAGTTGGGTAGAGGAAATAAGGAGGGGGAAAGGGGGAGGAAGAGAGAGAGACAGAGAGAGAGAGAGAAATGAAGAGAGGGAGGAAGGAGAGAAAGACGGAGGAAGAAGGGGGAAGGAGGGAGGGAGAAGGAGGGGGGAAGAGAGACAGAAACAGGGGGAGAAATGAAGAAAGGGAAGAAAGTGAGGGAAGAAGAGAAAAGGGGGAGTGAAGGAGGGAAAAGGGGAAGGGAACAAGGGAGAAGGGAGAGGAAGGGAAAAGGAGGATGGGAGAAAGAGAGAAAGACCGAGACAGAGAAAGGAAAATTCTGTTGTATAGCACAAAGTTCTCTACATCTAAATCTTTAGAGAGTTAGTGCCAGTCATTGGAGTGTACATTCCTCAGGGGGCTGAGACTGCAAAGATGACTCCAAGGGTTATTCCACTTCAGCACTGCCCACCTGAAGAATTCCATGAGTCACCCTAGCTGTCCCCTCTTTTAGGTGCAGGTAGCTTTTTCTCTGCTTGGGTCCTGCCATGGTCCCCATTCCCATGGAACAGGCAGAGTAATCCCAGTTCCAAAATGGAAACTCCTACAGAACGAAGAGAGACCAGAGGGCACATTGCAAAATAGTCTTTGCAACCTTTTGGAGATCAAAGAGCCACATTGCTATGACATGGGCAGGTCAGATTGAGAATACATGACTTGGGTGAGGTAATGTCAAGGCTGAGGAACTCTGGTACAATCTGCTATTAAACAACAACAAAAATCAACCCAGCTACCTTCTTTAGGGCAAGGACCATGCACCCTCTTTCTGTCTATCTCCACATTACCCAGCACACTTTCAAGTGCCACGTGCTGCTGGGTAAGCATTCATTGGAAACCGGGTGGTTCAATTTGAGCAGACCCGGCCCCAGCATTGTCCATGAGTCAGAGGCAGAACCACGAATGACAGCAGGCTTCACAAAGAACAACTACATCTGGAGGCCAAAGGGCCGTCTTTACACACATGCAGTGTAGAAAAGGATGGGCTTAACACTGATTTTTATTTCTAGCTACAACCCACACACATCAATGGTCATATAGTTATCAGTGTCACTGCCCCGGTACAAAGGACAACAGACCCTATGAGTTAATGATGAATTTCAAGAGTGAGAACAGAAATGAAGAGTTCACTGAATTCAAGAAAATTTTGAAACGATTGAAGATTCCATCATCACAAGTCCAAAATTATTTTCTTGACTCCGAGTCAGACCTTACGGGGCTTGTCTGTTACCTCTTGGAGTGAGCAGGAGACAATGTTGATTTAAAGATGTTCGTGCTCAGTTTTAACCGTGTTATAACCTCTCCCTTCTCTGACCTCTTGCTGCCTTCCATACCACAGATGTAGTGCCTAAAGAGCACTACAGTGCCTAATAAGAACACCACCTTGTACTGTTCTGTAATTGATCTCTAATTGTTCTGGGTCTTATCTCCCTTACCTCTAAACTGAAAGGCCCCTATGGTGAAGGAAAAACATCTGAATCTGGAATCAGATGTTTTGAGTTCTAGTCTAGACTCTTTTGCTTCCTAGCTGTGTGACCAGGGGCAAATCATTTAACTCTCTGAACCTGTTCTCTCATCTATAAAGCAAGAATAATAGCATATGTACTGTCTATTGTGCCTGATAGGATTGTTGGGAGAATCCTCTGGATCAAATGGGTTTTTATAAATATGGGTGCTTCTTCTGAATAGAATTATTAGAGTGTTTTTGGACTTTTGTTTCCAGTGCATGAAGGTTGATTGAGTTGTCAAGTTTACTAAGACTGTCATATTTTTATGAAAAGTTAGATCCTGGTACTTTATAATTTTTACTTCTCCTTAAAATATGACCATTCTTGGATGTTTTGACTTTTTATTTTCTATCAGTGGAGGTTGTTGGTTTAAGAATTCTGCCCAAGTTTTGCCTGAAGTCTAAGAATTTTGGTCCGGAGCATGAGGAAATTGAAGGCCTAGCAATGATGTCAACAACAAATAATTTACACATCCCATTGCATGATGTAGAAAGGGTTTTATATTTAAACCGATGTAGTTAAAACACATATGGCCTGCTCACCTGCCCTTCCTTCCTTCCTTCCGTCCCCTCCGTCCTCTGCTGTCCCTCCCTTCCCCCTGGTCTCTGTCCCAACTTCTTTTTCCTCCTCCTGCACCTTGGCCTCCTGGGTGCCACTGTTAGTTTTCTGCAACTCTTGCTGTCAGATTGTGGGTAAAGTGACTGGGATAAGAGAGCTCTTATGACGCCAATAGCCCATGCCAACCCAAACATTCATGTGATAACAGCCCCACCACAGAACTTTAAACTACTGTTGGGGGAGTTTTCTTTCCAGCTTAAGAATGGAAAAGCTCTTTCTTTTTTTCTCCCCTTCTGCTTTTCACTCAGAGAGTCCCATAATTCCTAAAAAAAAAAAAAAAAGTCACCTGGGTTGGCCTAGATGTATATGTCTATGATAGTTATTATTATTAACATTAAAATTACTATTATACATGAGTATGACAGAAGAACATAACATTTAGGATAATCCTGGAGGAAAGCAGAAAGTAATCCCTTCAAGGCAGAGGCTAAACCCTTTTCAGTAGTTCTACAATTCTGTTATTCTGTTCTAGAGCTGAGATTATATCCACCTTTGCCAGATTTGCTGCTTTACAGAAAGTATTTGTTTGATTTCATGATGTTCCCCCTCTTCTCATGGTCTTCACTCCTCCTAAAAATACTACAGGGTTTGTGTGTGTCTGCTGGGGGTTATTAAGGCCCAGATGGAAAAATTGGCTCATTTGGAAATTTGGCAGGTAGGTCAGGCCAAGTGCAAAGAGCAATTTCATTCAGGACTAAATAAAACCAATTCTTTCCATTTGAAAACATTTGCATTGTAATAAAAAAAATCTGGCTAAAATTTTATTAACTTATTCAAGATCTAAAGATTCAAATTGAAAGATTTATGATTTCATGGGAATGGATACTCTCACTACTGATGCAGATTACACCTTAGTACATTGTTTTCTTCAGTTGCTTTAGCTAAAAAATGTAACACCTGGTGGCAACCTTCTAGTAATGAGATTTTCTGAATTTTCTGAAAGCCCTCAGATGTCAGAACAAGTCCATCACCAGGCCCATTTCTTAAACCTTCCCAGCTTAGCAATACCTTTCAGAACTTGTAGTCTGTTAATAGTCCTTTCAAAAGCTCAGTCACTTCCATGTCATGATAAGGCATCAAAGTAGGACTTCAACAGGTGAAAAAAAATTAAATAATTACATTAATTCAAACTAATTATCCTTATTGACTCAACAAATAATATCCTCAAAAAATAAGTAAATTAAAAAATTCTCATTAATTTAAAAAATATATACAGTGAGGTGTTTTTTTTTTAATCATGTAAGTGGTGGTTCTTTAAATCATTGCTTTTCAGCTCAATAAAAGTGTTTTTGAAATTAATTTTATTAGTTTTTCGACCCTGACACAAGCTTCTTTCTCCACAATGGGAGTCTCTGACTGCAAATTTATTGACAGGATGGCTTAGTTGCAAATAGCTCAGAGGAGCCTCGGTGAAACCCTTCCCAAGGTTCCTGTTGAATTTTTCGCCTGCACTACATACTTAGCATTTGCATACATGTTCCATTTTACCATTTTTCTTGTGGTGTTACTTGTTTGGGTCTTTGCACCTAGATTGTGAGCTCTTTGTTGATAGGGGTGATGTCTTTTACTTCTTCCATGTTTCTCAAGAACCTTGTTTAGTGGGTGACGTATTGGTCCTGAAGTCGGGAAGACTTGAGTTCAAGTTAGGGCTCAGACACATCCTAATTGTGGGACCCTGAACAGGTCACTTAACTTCTGTTTGACTCAGTTTCCTCTACTGTAAAATGGGTATGATAATAGCTCCTGCCTCTTGTGAGGATCAAATAAAATAATATTTGTAAAACACTCAGCACAGCATGTGGCACAGAGCAGGTTCTATATAAATGCTTCCTTCCTTCCCTTCTCCTTCCAGTGTGGGCACCTTTACGAAATAAAAAATTTTTTAAAAATGAAAGAAATTTCAGAGAGATCAGCAGCTGGCTCTGAGCCTTAGCACAATTTTTTTTGAGGAGATGGCATTCAACAAGCATTTATTTTGGAATGAATGAATGAATGTTATAGATGGGGAAACTGAGGCCCAAGGAGATTAAGTAACCATGCTAACTTTTATTTGCCTTGTATTTTACAATGAAGCACTGAATCTCTTTATCCCACTTGATCTTCACAACAAACCACTAAAGGCAATATTGCAAGTAATTTTTCATCTGTTTTATAGATGAGTAAACCAGGAGGTCAAATAATTTGCCAAACATCACACAAGTGAAGCTCACACTGGTTTTCTCTCTCTAATTCCAATGCTCTATCCACATTGCTCTGTCCATTATTAGGTACTTGGTAAATAAGTTTTGATTAGTTGATATGTTTGTAAACATAGATGCTTTTAAAATATATTTTTGTTATTGGTGTGATGGATGGAGAGTCTTGCAGAGTTAAGAAAGCCTCTATTCAAGTCCCTCCTCTGACCCCTTTTAGCTACATGACCTTGGACAAGTCAATTAACCGTGTCAACTCTCAAACTGAAAAATTGCAGAGCAGGTGTCCATTTACATTAGCAGAGGGAATTTTTTCATTAGGAGTTGACAATAGCAATGAAATCTCATCCCCGAAGAAAGAAAAATTACCTTATGCTATCTTCAATTTAAATATATTTTTGAAAAGTAATTACAGTTTCCCCAAACTCAGTCAATCAACAGGTAATTACTGACTGCTTTCTGTGAACATAGCACTACATACAAGAGAAACACAAGAGAAATCTCTTTTGTTTGGAGAATTATTTGAGAATGTTTAATATCTCTTGACTTAATCGGAGGCACTTGGGACTCAGGTTAACTTCTTTCCCATATGGTAGGGAGTCAACGCTCTGAGGCCTCCTGGTCCTCATTCAACATGAGATCCCATACCCACAGCATCTCCAGGCCCTGACATGTGTCTAACTGAATTTGCACAGATTGGGTGTGGCTCTAAAACAGCTAGTGTCTAGCTAAGCTTCAGACACCTCCTGCCCCATACTTCATCCCCTCCCTGTAACCTCCTAGCCCCAGGCCCTTCAAGGGCCCACCCCTACCACTAAACTTTATAGAACCTCAACTGCCCCAAGTAGCATTTAGACTGGGCATATTTGGGGACCAAGGTAATACATTAACAGAACAGCATATGGTGGCCTGATCAAAAGACTTTTTAAAAGGGAGTCACCACTTTTAAATTATCCTGCGAGTCTCAGAAGGCATTTTTTTTAAAGAGGACAAATTAAAGCCTGTGTTGTTCAGTGCTGAACTCACACTGAAAATATCTCTTCACTTTCCATTAAACTGTGCATTGTTGTGGCCTTGGAGAGCAGTGTTTCTGTAATTTGGGGTTTTTTTTAAACAGCCTCTGCATGGAATATGTGGATATGCAGTTGATAGAAATATTTTCATTCCGGTATTTTTATTACTTAGGCAAAGAGGACTGGTTTACTTCAGGAGACTTCCCATTCCTAGGAGGCTCTAGCAAGGTCCCAACAGTCCAATCATTTCTTCAGGAGTCTTAATAGGGAGTAAGCTGGAACTTTATTATAGGGGCCTAAGCTTGGGACTTAGAACTCTGAGCCCCAGCTGCCCCTCAGAACTGTGCCAGAGAAGCAGCCTCATGCCTCCTGGCCCAGAGCATCCTTCCTTTTTGGCAGCGTCCTTTGCACTCAATGTAAAGCCAGAAGTGGGTGGAAAAATTGCACATCCAGTGAAACCAGCACGAACACAAGCCAAGTATTTGATATTTGCACCCAATTCCTTCCACTATGGCATAAAGCGGACTTTGAAAACCAACTGTGAAATCCAGCCCACTCAGTGTCTAAGGACCTTTGGACAATGAAACATATCCCTCAGTGTTTCCTAAGTCTGTGTTTCAAGATCCTCTCTTACGGTTTTATGTATTTATTTCATTTCTTCCCAGCTATAAGCACCTTGGAGACAATGAATGTGTCTTCTATTTATTTATATTCCCTAAAATACAAAGCTAGATGATCTTCCACTTACAGTGTATTTATCTTGTATATGGTGCTAGGTACATGGAAGGCACTCAATAACTACCAGTTGATTGATGGAATTTGGGGAGGCTAAGACTATATAACTATAGAGCTGAAAGGATGAGACAAAGGGATAGACCACCTAGTTATTTCTGTTTTCTCATCACTACGTGACTGATCATAAAGACTGGTGTAGTGGGAACACTGGATTGAAAGTCAACAGATTGTTAAGATTTAGACCTAGGAAGCAGTTTAGAAATTATTTAGTTGAACCTCCTCATTTTTACAGATGGGGAAATTGAGGCCCAGAGAGATGAAGACTCTTGACTTCTCCAAGGTCACACAGGTCATAAACTTAATATGATCTTAGGCTAGATTAAAAGAGAGACAGTTTCTAGGACTAGGAAGATGAATGTATCTCCGTACACTGCTCCAGTCAGAGCACATCTGGAATGTGGCTTTAATTTCTGGCTGACATTTTTTAGGAAGGACATTGCTAAACTGTAGAGCACCCAGAAGATGATACCTTGGGTGTTAATGAAAGGAGGATTTGGCTTTTCTTCTCCCTGGTCTCTCCTGGCACAACCACTAACACTGAATCACTTCTGGAAGGTACTCTGTTAAAGAGAAAAGAAGAGAGGAGAGGAAAGGAGAGGAGGAATAAGAGGAAGATGAGGAGAATGGGGAGGAGAGGGAGGGGGAGAGGAAGGGTTATGCTCAGCTTTCTTTATGGCAGTCCAGAGTCAGGTTTCTTTCCACATATTCAGCCACATACAAAAAGCCTGAGGCCTGGATGAAAAACCAGTTATATTTGTATCTTCTGTACTTAGCCCAGTGCCTGGGACATGGTAAGCACTTAATAAATGTTCATTGGCTGACTGACTGGAATAACTTAGGAGAGAACAGGGCAGAAGAGAACTTAAGACTGTGAGCTCCTTGAGGGCAAGGACTGTGTTTTGCCTTCCTTCGTATCTCTGGAATTTAGCACAATACCTGGCACATAGTAGGTGCTTAATAAATGCTTTTGACTATTGACTAACTGAACTATCCCTAAGTGGAATTGAGAAACAGTATACTCCCCCTCACTGCAAGTATTAAAGAAAAAAAAAACCTAATTTACCATTTGTCTGCTGGGTAGTAAAGTATTCCTAAGGGATAGATTGGACTAGGTGGTCTCTGAGATTCTATAATCTGAAATAACTGAGGAGTCAAACCCATGACCCCTGATTCCAGACAGTGTCCTTTATGCTATAACACATTCCCTCAAGTCTAAAGATTTTGTTCTAGACATACCTGTCCCACCACTGAATTCTGTGACTGTGGATAAATCCCTTCTCCTCTTTTGGGCTTTAGTTGATTTCAAGAGGGGCTGGGTTATAATGCCTAAGGTCTCTTCTGGCTCTAACCTTCTCTGACAAGGTGACCCCCAAACACCCACCTAAGTGTCATAAATTCCTATGACATAGCCTCATTTCTGGGGACTGTGTAACAGTTCCAAATAAATTCCTGGATGATGCAAATAGAGAATCGAGCAGATCAAATTTTCACTTTTTGTGAAAGGTAATTCTAGAATGTGTCCTACAGTGGAATTGTCTCCCCCACATAATAAATGCATACTGGATTGTGTCATGAAGTACAAGTCTACTGACATATCTCCCCAGCTCTAGGAAATTGACAGCAAATTTCTTTGAAAAGCGACCCTTTGACTCTTCCGCTACTTTTTGCTTAGTAATATAGTACTGGTTTGCTAATAACACCTTTGCTATTTATGAGTAAGACAGTTTGGATATTATTTTCAGGGTGCAAAAATGTGGTGCTGAATGGAAAAGTCTGGAAGCCCTATTGAAGTTACATGTGCAATAACTTCCAGGTGCAAAGCTCCAAGCACAACAGTTTATGAGTTATTGGTCCCTGTGCTTCTGAAAATAACTCAAAATTTTTACAGGTGCAGTTGGTGTTGAACTAACTAGTAAGCACACCAGGTACATGTACAGAGGTCTCCTCTCTTTGTGGCACTGAGGTTATTAGAAAGTGGAAGACAAATTGGTTTCTACCCACAGAAACCCTGCTGTCTGGTACAATTTGTGAACCATTTTTAGATGCACACAGCATCCCTGTACACCTTGCCCATTCTTCTGCCAAAGTTTTGGAGGTTTAACTCCTGCCCCCCCCCAAGTCCTGGTCTGGCATAGTACTTATGGGTTAAGGATATATTCCTAGTTGCAAGCATCCTTAGCAGCCACCATCAAGACCTAACCTGCTGACCCAGGCCCCCAATGAAGTCTCATCACTCATTAGCTCTTCCTGCTACTGCTGTCTCATTCTGCCAGACTACGGTCTCCAATAGAACATTAAGTGTTATTAGAATTCATACGAAAGAATGTTGTTATGTCCTTTTAGGTATGTATGAGTTGGATTAGATGGGTGCCTAGGTCTCTTCCAACTCTCAAATTCTGCAGTTCTAGAATTCTTTGTTATATAATTTCTATCTCTCAAGGTGATGTCCGAATATCATGCTCTTCATCTCAGCTCTATCAGTGATTTGTCTGTGTGACTTTGAACAAGTCAATATCTCTTGGCTTCAGAAAACTTACATCTACAAATGAAGAGATTGCACTAGACCAGGGATTCTTAACCTGGGGGGGGGTCTGTAAATTTTTAAAAGATACATATTTTGATAACTATATTTCAATGTAATTGGTTTTCTTTGTAATCCTATGTGTTTTATTTTATGCATTTAAGAACGTTATTCTGGGAAGGGATCCACAGGGGGTCCAGGACATAAAAAATGAAGAACTCCAGCACTAGATATTGCCTTTTTGCCTTTAGCTTACGTGGTTTTGTTTTATAAGCATTGCTTCATGGCTATTCAGGGCCATTGTGGGAGACAAAGACTGAAATGAGCCTCAAGCCCCATTTTTTAGCAAATACCGGGTAAAAGTTATATCTTTGTGTAGGCAGCTGTCTGTTAGCCATATAGGTAACATAGCGGAGAACCTTTGAAGGATATGTCAGGAATCTTGACCACCTCTGTCCAAGGGAGACTGTGATTCCTGCCTTGAGAAGCCAAAGAAGAGACTGAATTTAGCAAGAATTTATTGAGTACTTACTATGTACCAGGTACTGTGCTAAGGCCACAGAAGGGAGCATAGTAATAGAATAGAAAAAACATTGAATTTGGAATCAGGGAACCTAGCTTTGAATCTTACTCGTGCTAATTATCATTGTGATCTTGGGCAGGTCCTCTTTGGGTCTAAGGCCCTTACATGCAAAATGGGGATTATAACTGCCTGTTGTTGCTTAGTCGCGTCCCCATGGGAAGTTTTCTTGGCAAGAACACTGGAATGGTTTGCTATTTCCTCCTCCATCTCATTTTATTTTATTTTATTTTTTAATTTATTTTTATTTTTTTGGTGAGGCAGTTGGGGGTTAAGTGACTTGCCGAGTCACACAGCTAGTGAGAGTGTTACGTGTCTGAGGTTGGATTTGAACTCAAGTCCTCCTGACTTCAGGGCCGGTGCTCTATCCACTCCACCACCTAGCTGTCCCCCCTCCACCTCATTTTACAGATGAGGAAACTGAGGCAAACAGGGTCAAGTGACTTGCCCAGGGTCACAAGCTTATAAGTGTCTGAGGTCAGATTTGAACTCAGGAAGATGAGTCTTCCTGACTCCAGGCCTGATACTCTATCCACTGTACCACCAACTGCCCCTAAACACCAGTAGCTTTTAGAAAAAGCCCATTGTGTTTTAAATGGAGCTATTTGACTATGCCTTTAAACCCAAATCATTCTGGCTTTCATTGAATGGCCAATAATAGGCCTCCATGGCTTACTGATTTGACCTTTGTCTTGCCTCTGGACTCTGAAGACTCTAGAGTAGAGAGAGAGCCTGGCTGAGGGTGAAGACCTTGTGCAGCCTCACTCAAATCCAATTCCTCTGAAAGTCAAGACATCACCCCAACGATGTCATTGGTCCTCTTCGAGAATGAAGAACAAACAACTGCCTATAGCACCTATTTCACTGATTATTATTAGGATCAAATGAGATAATGTGTGTGATGTATTTAGCTAGTCTCAAAGAACTACATAAATGCCAGCCAGTATTGTTCCCAAGCAAAACCATTTTAAAGGTACTACCCTACTATCTCCCTTCCCCACATTCCCGCCTTTGTGTATCCCTTCCTTACTCCTAGTTCTCTGAAAAATCACTCTGGTGACCTTTCCCACACTATGTGTGGCAGGCCTCTGCAATGCCTTCAGTGTATCCCGTTCATCGTGCCCTTCTGCCCAAGTGAAAGGGCAAAGCCCTCAGCCGCTAGTTATAGGCCATACAACGACAGTCTTAGAATTAAAAGGCATCTCAAAGGTCATTTGGTCCAACCTCTTGTCCCATGTAGAAATCCCTTCTTCAACATCCATGACAATTGGTTAGCCACTTTCTGTTAAATACTTCCATGACAGGAAGTTAACTACTTCTGTAAGCAGTGCATTCCATTATAAGACAGTTCTAATCGCTAAGAGGTCCCTATGTTGGGCCAAAAATTGCTTGCTTCCTTGGGATTTTCACCCATTGGTGCTAGGTGTACATCTGGAGCAAAATGAAGTGATTTTAATCCCTCCTTCATATGTTGCTCATCTGTAAAATGAGAGGGTTGGATTAGATCAGAACGTCTTAAATTTTTTCCACTCTGGACCCCCTTTTGTGTTTCACCAGTGTTTATTGGCAATTTGTGGCTTGAGGACATAACACAAATATAGTTATCAAAATAAATAAATCGTGCATGCTTTGTGTTCAGAACCAAGGCTGCAGTGAAGTTGCATGAGGCAACACAGGCAAGTGCTGCCAGAAACACCTCGGATTCATTACATGTTTGATTTTGAATTAATTTTTGGCAGTTGTGCATTAAGAAACCTTTTACTGTTGCCAAATTTTTCATGACCTCATGTGGGGTTGCGACTCACAAGATGCTCTGGATTAGTTAATCTCTAGGGTAATGATTCTTAAATTTTGTACGTAATGAAACTCTTTGACAGTTTGGTGAAGCCAATGTTTTTAAATACATAAAATAAAATACATAGGAGTACAAAGGAAACCAATCATATGGAAACATAATTCTTGAAGTATTAAACAAAAATTCAAAGAATGCAGGTTAAGAACCTCCTACCTAGGGTTTCTTCCAGCTCTAAATTCCATGTTCTTATGTTTCTAAAAACTTGGGCATCATGTTGAATGGGCGCTTGAGTGGATTTCATCTCACAGAAGAGCTATTAGAAATTTCCCATAGGACTTGTGCATTTAATTTCTGTCATAATAGTGTGCACCCAAACTTTTCTCATGTCACTTAATGAAAACATTAAGTTCTCATAAGTCACTGATTCCCTTTCAAAGTTTTTTGCTTCTTGTATACCTCCCTCCTCTTACTCAAAATGACTATCCCAGTGTTCTGTATGTACATGCTAGAAATTCAATAATGCTTGGCTATTAACATACATCATGCAACAAAAATAAACCCTGAGTATAATACTAAAGGAAAGGGAAGAGAATAAGTATGTATTAAGTACCTTCTATGTGCCAGGCACTGTGCTGAGCACTTTACAGATATTATTTCATTTGATCCTCACAACAACCCTGCGAGGTAGGTGCTATTATTATCCTTATTTTGCATTTGAGGAAACTAAGGCAGGCAGAGATTTTTAAATGACTTGCTTGGGATCACAGAGCTAAGAAGTACCTGAGACTGAATTTGAACTTAGGTCTTGTTGACTCTAGGTCCAGAGCTCTCTCCAATGTACCACCTAAATGCTAGAGGTAGTAGGCACCACTACAGGGTAAGAGGGGAATAGCTGGTGATATTTAATCCAAAATCCAGATAAAAAAGAGGTAGCAGATGCTGAGTGAAATGAGCAGAACCAGGAGAACACTGTACACAGTAAAAGCCACATTGTGCGATGACTAACTTAGCACAAATGATAGACTTAGCTCTTCTCAGCAATGCAAGGATCTAAGACATCTCCAAAAGTCTCATGATGGAAAATGCTATCCACATCCAGAGAAAGAACTATGGAGTTGGAATGCAGATCAAAGTATACTATTTGCTCTTTTTTTTTCCTTCTGTTTTGTTTTATTTCTTCTTTCTTGTGGTTCTTCCTATTGGTTCTAATTCTTTACAACATGACTAATGTGAAAATATGTTTAATAGGAATATATATGTAGAGCCTATATCAGATTGCACACTATCTTGGGATGGAGGGAGAGGAGGAAGGGGGAGAAAATTTAAAACTCAAAAGCTTATGGAAGTGAATGTTGAAAACTAAAAAATAAATTAATATTAAAAAAAGGTAGCAGCATTGAATCAATTTATGGTCTAAATATGAAATAGTTGACAGTAATGATGAGAATACATTCCTCTTCTCATCTATTTTTCATGAAGATATAGGACTGCTAGTGCTATCTCACTTGACTCTGGAATCATATATTTTGTGGGCTCAATAACACTTCTTGAGCCCCCATCTATTACCTGCTCTACCAGTACCAGAAAGAAACCACAGGTAAAGCAATAAAGTAACTGGACAAGATTAGCAAAAGAGAGAACAGGAAGAAATAATGTAGTAGGATCATTCTCCATGGGCTCCATACACAAATTAGTAAAATCTTCCACAGATCCAAGGGTCACTGGGAGGGGGAAAATTCCAGAAAGCTAACACTCACACTCCAAGGTGAGAAAGGGTTTCAGCTTCAGTGGCATCTACCATGTATCAAAACTGGAAAACCTCCCATGTCTGAGTTTTGTCTCTTGGCAACAAGCTGTGCCTTACTATTTGTTGGCTCTACCTCCTGTAGTTCCTTGCCATGGTTTGGGGCTGTCTCGTTGCTGCCACTCTTGTCCACCTTGTAGCTTGTAATCTGCTCAAGCTCCATCCTTTGCCTCCAAAGCTGTTGGCAGCTGCTTCTCAGCTGTGAGATTGCTATCAGGTTTCTTAGCTGTCATCTACTGAATCTCTATCCTGCTGCTGTTCTCATCCTTGTTGCTGCTGCCGCTAATACTACTTTAGGAAACTGTCATTGTTCTCATGGAATGAGATTGCCTGGACTGTATGCCTCAGAGCTGGTCAACATATTTTCAGTCTCTCTTTAATCAACTTAACAATTCCCTTTTTGCATACTCTTTCCAATCCCTGTCTGGCCCCTTGTAGCTAGTGCTAAAATGTCAATTGCCTTGAGGTTCTGATAGATCTTCAGAAACACTGAAAGGAAGATGACAAAACCCAACAGCCTTTGTAAATATTCTATCCATCAAGGCAAAACCCATGTTCCTCTTGTCTTTGGCATTCTCCTGTATCCTCTCTCAGTTTACTTCTCTTTTCTCTTGGTGCCATTTCTTTTCTTCTTTTCTGCCCCTTCAATGCCCAGTCCTACCTCCAGGGCTTTCATTTAGAATAGAGGGAAAAGACATCTTCACAGAGAAATGACAGATTCAAGATGCAAAAGACATTTTGGGGGCACGGCTAGTGTGGGAATATGTTTTGCTTGTCTACACATATTTGTTACAAGGTCTTTGTTTTTTCCTTTTTTTCCCCCTAAGAGTATAGTGGAAGATAAGGGTGAATAAAGATAGGGTAGCAAAAGAGAAAAAAGAAAAGAGGGGCATCGAGTTATATTTTTATTTTTATTTCTAAAAATTTTTAAATAGTATTTTATTTTTCCAATTATATGTTAAGACAATTTTCAACATTCTTTTTTTAATAAAATTTTGAGTTCCAAATTATCTTCCTCCTTTCCTCTTCTCCCTCCTCCCCAGGATGGTAAGCAATTTGATATAGGTTATATATGTGTAATCATGTAAAACATTTCCATATTAGTCATGTTGTATAAGAAGAAATAGAACAAAATGAAAAAATTATGAAAAAAATAAAGTGAAAATAGTATGTTTCGATCTAAATTCTGCCTCTATCAGTTCTTTCTTTGGATGTGGATAGCATTGTCTTGGATCACTATATTGATGAGAATAGCTAAGTCACTCACAGTTGATCATCACACAATGTTGCTGTTATTGTTTGTTCTCCTGGTTCTGCTCACTTCATTTTGCATCAGTTCTTGCATGTCTTTCCAGGTTTTTCTGAAATACGCCTGCTCCTCATTTCTTCTAGCACAATAATATTCCATTACAATCATGTACTACAATTTGTTCATCCATTCCCCTCATTGATGGGCATCCCCTCAATTTCCAATTCTTTGCCACCACAAAAAGAGCTGCTATAAATCTTTTTGTACATGTAGGCTCTTTTCCTTTTTTATAATCTCTTTGGGATACAGAACTAGTAGTAGGATTGATGGATCAAAGGGTATGCCCTTTGTTTACCCTTTGGGCATAGTTCCAAATTGCTCTCCAGAATGGTTGGATCAGTTCACAACTCCACCGACAGTGATTGGTGTCCCAATTTTCCCACATCTTCTCCAACATTTATCATTTTCTTTTTCTGTCGTATTAGCCAATCTGATAGGTGTGAGGCATTATGAGGTATCTTTTTAAAGAAAAAATGCAGGGAAGAGAGCAGAAAGATGGCCAGAAAGAAGCATAGAAAAGCAAGGCCATTTTAAAATTTGTTAATTTAAAAGTTGAACTATTTATATACTTAAAAGAAAATATTATTTATATCTTATAAATATATATTACATTATAGATAATGTTATTTATATGCTTAAAAAGAAAAGCAAGTTGTACATTATAGGGATCTTCAGCATTAGGTATAATTATTTTTCTGTTCTAATATGTACAAGAATACCCATTTTATTTAGTGTTAAGGTCAGAATTTTAAAAAAATTATGGAGGGAAAGGAGTTAGACTAGATGATTTCTAAACACTTTCCAGGAGTCTTTTCACACTCCATAATTTGATACTTGTATAACCAATGTTCCAAAACTTAGAACATAAAATGCAATTAAAACTAAAACCACATTGTTTAATTTTCATGATGATGATGAATTTGTGATCATTCAGAAGCATTTCCAGGATGTTAGAGATGTCCACAAACATCATTCTGAAGCAGTGTGGTATATAGTAGAAAGAACCCTGGTCTTGGGATTCTTGGATAGATCTTCAGAATCTTGGAGAGAATCTTCAAATCTGATAGATCTTCAGAAACACCGGAAGGAAGATGACAAAACCCAACAGTCTTTGTAAATATTCTATCCATCAAGGCAAAACCCATGTTCCTCTTGCCTTTGGTATTCTCCTGCGTCCTTTCTCAGCTTACTTCTCTTTCCTCTTGGTGCCACTTCTTTTCTTCTTTTCTGTCCCTTGGAGGCAAGAGATTTGGGTTGGAGTCTCAGCTTTGCATTATACTGACCAGGATAAAGTACTAGACCTGGAATTAGGAAGACCCGAGTTCAAATTCGAACCACAGACATTTGCTATCTATGTGACCCTGGGCAAGTCTACCTCAGTTTCATTGTCTGTAAAATGGGGACAGTAATAGCACCCACCTCCCAGGGTTGTCATGAGGATCAAATGAGCTATTATTTGTAAAGTGTTTGGCAAACCTTGAAGCAGTGTCCCAAAAGTTATACAGAGTATCCCAAAAGTTTTAGTGTAGTTTTAAGCTATTCAAGCTAATTATTACCTATTATTATATGACCTTGGGCAAGTCATTTCACTTCTCTGGACTTTAATTTCTTCATCTGCAAAATGGGGATAATAAGACTTATAGGGATATTATGAAGGCAGTCAAGGCAAGTAAAAAAAAGAATTTATTAAGCACTTATTAAGAGTCAGATACTATGCTAAGCACTAGGGATATAAATAAAAACTCTGAAGGAACTCATGGCCCAATGAGAGAGATAACATTCAAACAACAATGTACAAACAAGATATAAAGAGGATAAGTTAGAGATAATTAACAAAGGGAAGGCACTAGCATTAAGGGGGATTGGGAAAGGCTTCTTATAGAAAGTGGGATTTTAGCTGGGACTTGAAGGAAGGCAGAGAGGCTAGGAGATGGTAATGAGGAGGAAGAGAATCCCAGGCATAAGAGAGTCAGTGAAAATACTCAGAGTCTGGAGAGGAATTGTCTTATGCCAGGAACAGCAAGGAGGCCAGAGTCACAGCAGAATGCATGGAAGGGAGTAAGGGACTAGAAGACTGGAAAGGGAGAACGGGGCTAGTTTATGATGAGTTGTAAGTGCCAAACAGAAGACTTTCTACTTGATCCTGGAGGTGATAAGGGGACCAGTGGAACTTGTTGCAAGGGAGTAAGGAGAGTAACTTGGTCAGATCTGAATTTTAGTAGATCAATTTGACAGCTAAGTGGAGAATGGATGGGGATGAGAAAAAACTTGAGTTAAGAAGACCAACCAGCAGGCTACTGCAGTAGTTCAGGAATGAGGTGATGAGGGCCTACACCATGGTAGTGGCTGTGTTAGAGGAGAGAAGGCAGTGTGTGTGTGTGTGTGTGTGTGTGTGTGTACACATATATACAAATACACACAGATATATGTGTATATATACATACACATACATGTGTGTATACATATATACACATACACCGATATATGTGTATATACATATACATATGCGCGCACGAATGTGTGTGTGTTTGTATAATGCTGTGAAGGTAGAATCAATAGAACTTGGCAACAGATTGGATGGGGGGCCGTTGCTTTGAAAGAGAGAGAAGTCAAGGTTGTGAGCCTAGATGACTGGGAGTATAGTGATGCTCTCAACAGTAATAGGAAAATTAGGAACAGGAGAGGGATTGGGGGAAAAGATAATGAGTTCAGTTTGGAATATATTAAGTTTAAGCTATCTTGAGTTTAAGATATCTGGTTCAAGATGTCTGATAGCCAGCTGGAGATGAAAGACTAGAGGTTAGGGCTGAATCCATAGAGAGTTGATGAGATCACTAATTGAAATAGTATAGAGGAAGAAGAGAAGAGGGGCTTAGGGGATATCTGTGGTTAGTGGGTGTGATCTGGATGAAGATCCAGCGATGAGACTGAGAAAGAATGGTCTGACAGGTAGGAGGAGAACCAGGAGATAGCAGTGTTGTGAAAACCTAGTGAGAAGAGAATATAATGGACAAGAGAGTGATAATGTCAAAGGATTGCAGAGTATCAGAAGGAAAGCAGGTTAAGAAAAGGTCATTAGATCTGGCAATTAAGAAATCTTTGGTAACTTTGGAGACAGCTGGTTCAACTAAATGTTGAGGTCAGAAGCCTGACTGCAGAGAGTTAAGAAGTTAAGAAGAAAGTAAAAGGAAATGAAAAGACCAATTGTAGAAAGCATTCTCAAGGAGTTTAGCCACAAAAGGGAGGTGAGATATGGGGAAGGACCAATTAAATGAGGGATTTTTTGAAGATAGGGAGACATGAACATGTTTGTAGGTGGTAGGGCAGTAGTCAGTAGCCAGGAAGAGACTGAAGATTAGTGAGATAGTAGAGATGAAAGAAGGGGGCAATCTGCTGGAGAAGGTGGCATAGAATGGACACCATGCAAGTAGGGGGGTTAGCCTGGCCAAGGAAAAAGGCTTAATAGTTTAATTTTCTTGTTTATTTAGATTCTATATAAATAGAATTTATATCCTTTCTTTAAAGCCTTTATACATTACTGATTTTTTGCCATTTCTTAACCAATGTGCAGCCTAACTTCATAGCCTTTTTCAGGTAAGACTACCCCTCTTGTAAAAGGAGTTAGCAAGCACTTTGAGTCCCAGAATGTAAAGAAGTGGATGATTCAGTTGTACTAGAGCCATGCCGACCAGAATGAATTTTTTCCAGTTTTGCACAATTTTAAAATGTTTCTTTTTGATTGAATTTGGCTCAGTTTCAGACTCTTTTGGCTGGTAGTCTCCATGTATAGTACCATATGTCCATTCTCATTCCATGAGGGAAAAGTATTTTCCCAGAATTTGCTGCAGGTGACTTGGACATTCATAAACAGTGAGCAGCATTTTCTTTTGTAATTGAAAATGTAAGTGTGGCTGACACATGTCACATTTAAACACATTTGAGTTCCTCACTCCAAATTCTCCTGGCGAACCTATCATTTCTTCTGCTTGCTTTTACATTCCTCAATTCCCTGATCTCCCAAATGAATTTGCCTTAACCTCTCTCATCCCCTTATTTTCTGGATTGCTACTTGTTTTCTGTCTCTAACAGTTCATATCAATGATTTTCATATTCCTACCATATACCTAGAGTAATGCTTTGGTTAGCAGGCAGGCCAGTCATTTTCTAAGGTTCTTGAATTTGGTCAGGGTTCTCTCTGGGGTTTTTTTGTTTATTTGTTTTGAATCATGTTTTCTATAGATTTCGACATCTTGAAACACACTTTTAGCAATTTCTTCTATTTTTCAATTGGCACCCAGGCATCTTCTTTCAGGTATGGTCATGAAAGTAATTCAACCACATGTGTTTATTTTTTCTGGTTTCTTTGCTTTTCTGAGACAATCTGGTTGTAATTTCAGCAAGAGAATATTGGTTTGTCTCCCTTTGCTATCACTTCTAGCTTGGCCAGCCTCCCCAGTTCTCCTTTTCAGTTTGTCTCTTACTATGAGTGTTGACCACACATATGAGGAGTCTAGCTGATGAACCCATTTCAGCATTATGCAGGCCTCATGTGTATTGCTATAATTCACAATTTAAAAAGTCACTGATGCTCCTTTCAGACTTTCTTCATTTGTTCTTTTTTATTTTTAATTTGTTGTTACTACACTATCATTTGAATATCTAGTTCCTTATTTTCATATAGTCTTCTCAAGCCCTCACCCCATAATCTTTTTAAAAATGCATTAAGAAAAAATGAGCTAAGTTTTTAATGTGTAACTTAACTTGGTTTACTTCTAAATTTTTATTGTGATTTTTAAAAGTCAGGTTATTTTTAAAGATACATTTTAAAATATATCTTTATTAAATATATTATTAATTATTAGTTAATTAAACACATTAAATATATCTTTAAAGATATATTTTCTCATTTTTGTCAAGCTTCTTCACATTCCTGCACTTAAAAAAGTAGAAAATTTTAAAAAGCCTGAGCAGTCATTATGTAATTTATAATCTAAATTATAACTTAAAAAAGACATTTACAATGAATCTGAGAAAAACATGAGAAATTATATCATCAAGAATTATCTTACACTGGCTATCAATGAATTTGGTCAGCGATTTCCTCTCTGAGTTTCTGAGTATGACTTCGTTATATCTAGAATACTTTGTTTTGTACACTATGCACAGAAAGCATTACATTTTGAATTTTACTTCAAAATGTTTCTTTGTTTTCTGTATTTTTTTTGCCATCTTTATTAGCTCTGCAACACTTAAGTATTTGTTGTTAATGAAGTTTGAGAAACTGTATGGTAGAGTAGAAAGGCATTGTAATGTAGAGTCAGGACAGGTAGGTTTCAATTCCAACTTATATTTACTACAAGATTAAATGAGACACGGCCCTTACCCTCAGGGAGTTCCCATTCTAGCATCCATACCTTCAAACCCAACCCCTTAGAATAATGTGATCAAGCAATTTCACCTCCTTCTGCCTGTCTCCTCATCTGCACCTATGTCACAGGATTGTGGTGGGAAAAGCACTTTGTAAATCTTAGAAGACTATAGAAATGTGAGTTATTAACTCCTAACTAATAACTCAGTTTCAGTTTTCTGAAAAGTTAAAGCATTTAGAGAGAGAAGGGCTCTTTAAGAGCCAACCCTTTCATTTTACAGCTGAGGAAGCTAAGCCCCAGAGAGATGATGTGGTTTGCTTATTGTCACATAGCTAATAAGTGGCAGAGTAAAGATTCGGAACCCAAAGATTCAATCAAGCAGCCTTTTTATTACACCAGACTACTACTAAGTACTCATGACCCCAGCCAAGTGAATTAGGTGTAAACCTGTGGTCTCCAAATGAAATCAGAAGAAATTCAAAGGGAGTTGGGCAGTGGGCTGAAAGAAAATCAGGCAGTAATCCTAACATAAGTTTAATTTTAAAAAATTATTCTTCCTTTCTGTTTTCTTTCTATTAGAATTTCCTGGGAATCTGCTTGTCAATGTGGGGGATTTTTTTTAAATGGTATTTGCTGCAGGAGCAAGAAGGATTAGTGTAGGAGAGAAGGGGGGAGAGGGAAGAGTCATACCCCAAATGTGAGTGGTCTCATTAAAAAGCTGAGAGGCACAGAAATTACCTGATTCAGGATTGGTCTTGAGTCAAATCAGGAAGTCAATAAAGGATGCCATCAGCATTCCTCTCCTTTCTGGTATTCTTATGGCCTCCATGCTATCCACTCCTCAGCTGCCCTACTGTCATGTCACACCAAAGAGAGACATTTGAATCTTCTCCTGGTCACCCCTGAACCCTCCTTGGTTTTGTGTCTTATTTCATCAGAACCCTAATTTTGCTAAGGAATTGAAAGACTGGCTCAGTGACTCTGGGCACAGCACTTAACCTCTCTTGGCCTCATGAGTTTCCTCACCTGGAAAAGGAGAGGGTTGGACTTGATGACCTATAAGCTGTATATCTATGATCTTGTAATTTATTTGAGCTAGAACATTAATAGTCAATTTAATTCAGTAAGCATTTATAAAGTGCTACTACTACGTGCAAAGTACTGCCCTAGGGACTGAGGCTTCATATAATCCAAGAGATCTGTGATCTATCTCCCTGAGGTGATGTGACTATTTTCTCCATTTATGCAAATCACAGCTCTGTCATTCCTGTCCATCCTTGTTTAGCTCTAGTTGATGTCCTCCTGTAAGATCACAACAGGGGTCTACTCAATGTGCTGGGAGCCTTCCTCATTTTATCTCCTTCTTTTTAAAATTATATGTTTCTTTGATGACATCCTTTATACTACTTCTTCATAATTCCTTTTTTTTTTTGTTAAGTGTGGCCAGCTGCTCAAGCCCATCATGCATCTTTCTGTTGGCCTTGGGGTGATCCTCAACTTCACTTCTTCAGAGACTATCATGTGACATAACTCAATCCTATAACATCCTTGGAAGAACATTGTTATTAAAAGTGTGAGCTTTTGTTTCAGGAGGATGCTTGGGGTCATTCAAAGAACTTTGCTGTTTCCTAAAGGTAATCCAGCTTGTTTTCCTCTTCCCATTCAGTCCTGGGCCCAACTAACAGATCATTCACTGTATCTGTTCAAAATAGATGTATATGTTATACAAAGACATCAGTATACTGATGAACAAGCTTTATCGTTTATCCCTCCAGCTGCATATTCTTCCCTTGGTTTCTCCTGTGTGGACCATTGGTATAAATTCTTTTCAGTGATTGAAGTCCCCTAAGGGCAGGGGCTGGTTCTCTTTTTGTCTTTGTATCTCCAGCTGCTGTGAGGACAAATGAAACTGAGACTGAGGACACAGAGACAAAAACCAAAATGGTCTCTGAATTAGAGAATCTTTCCCTCCCAAATAGTTCTTGCATTTTAGCAACTGTCCTCAATATCAAGACACAAAGGAGTAAAGAGTGGTAAGAATTTCAGACACTGAGATTGGCAGGTGTAGAAAATATTTTGGGGCAAGGGGATGAAGTAGAAAGAGGGTCATAGATTTAGAGCCAGAAAGGGCATTTTAGGTCATTTAACCCCTTTGATCTACAGTTAATGAAACTGATGCTCCTAAAACCCAGACTTGCCCAGGGTCATATAATTAAGTAACTAGCAGAACCAGGATTTAAAGCCAGGTCCTCTGATTTTTTTTTTTTTTGGTTGTTTTTAAAATTTTTTTTTCAACATTCACTTTTACAAGATTTTGAGTTCAAAATCTTTTTCTCTCTCCCTCTCCTCTCCCCTCCCCAAGATGGCATGCAATCTGACATAGGTTATATATGTACAATCATATTAAACATATTTCCACATTAGTCATGTTGTGAAAGAAGAATCAGAACAAAAGGGAAAAACCTAGAGAAAAAAAAAAGAGAAAATAGTATGCTTCAATCTGCATTCAGACATCATAGTTTTTTTCTCTGAATGTGGATAGCATTTTCCACTCTGATTTTTTTAAAGTCAAATTTTACGTTGTATTTTATACTACACTGTCTCCCTAACATTGAATTTGGAGTCAGGAAACTTAGCTCTGATCCCTGGGTTAGACAACTTATTCCATTAGATATTTACTCTAATGCAATTCACAATCTAGTATTCTAAACCTCCTAGCCTCCCAGACCAACGTTTATGACTTTAGTCAATATATTCTAAGTCCCAAAGTATTTTATGATGAAATAGAAATGCTAAGATAGTTGAATTGTAAGCAGCATTCCCTTCACCCCTAGTTTTAACTAGTTAAAATCAATCCAATATCAATAAATTGTTCCTGGTACAGAGCACTGTGTAAACTGCTGGCAAGATACAAAGTTTAGCTAAGACATGGTCCCTCCTTCCTGAAGCTTACAGTCTAGTAGGTTTATATGACCTTTTTCTGGACTGGAATAATGCTTTCTTTGGTATAGGGAACTTTTAGTGAAGAAAATCTCTTCTCTCAATATTCTCTCAATATGCCAAAGGGGTCCAGATATCTGCACTGGGAGAAGGGAGCAGTTTGATGTAACAGGACACAAATAACTATAATAAATAAGTGTATGAGAGGTGCCAACAAAGTGCTATGTAAGGTCAGAGGAATTGGAAGCTCATTACTAATCAGGGTTATCATGAAGGCTTCATGTAGGAAATCACATATGAATTGGGCTTTAAAGCATGGGTAAGAATTCAACAGGGAGAGAGAAGACATTCTCAGAATAATAAACTGCATGAACAAAATTACAAAGGCAGAGAAGGGGAAAGTGTGTTTGGGAGAAAATGAAGAATTCAGCCAGGTTGCAGCATGGAGTATGTGAAAGAGAGTAGTTTGAGATAAGACTAGAAAGGTAGGATGGTACCAGATTGTAAAAAGCCTTAAAAGAAAGGCATGAGGAAACCACTGAAAGGTTTTGAGCAAGAGCTAACATGACTGGTTTGATATGTAAGGAAGAACTGTGTAGGGAACAGTATAAAGGATAATTGGAGGGGACAGAGAGAGGAAATAGGAAGACCTATTAGGAGGCTGTTGTTATAGTCCAGATCAATGTTATGAGGACCTATATCAGGGTAGTGGTAGTTGGAATGTAGAGGAGGGGATAGATGAAAGAGATGTTACAGAGATGTAACTGTCTATTAACTAATTTCATGTAATGTCTGTTGGTGCTTTTTGACATTGTTATTGAAGCTCTTTTTATTTTCCCTTGAAGGTAAATCTAGCTCATTGCTCTTTTTAAGTTAGATTTCTTCTACATTGCTCGGAATAATACCTAAATCATATTAATATTAAATAGCTAGCATTTATACTTATATACCTACTATGTGCCAGTCACTATGCACTTTACAAAAATTATCTCATTTGATCCTCACAACAACCCTGGGAGGTAGGAACTATTATTATACCCATTTTATAGTTGAGAAAACTGAGGAAATATCTGAGGATGGATTTGAACTCAAATATTCCTGACTCCAGGTATACATAACCTTCTATTTACTGTGCCACCTAGCTACCCCTTTTCAGGGCCTGGACATGATCAGTTTCCTTATCCTTTCAGTACTATTTAGTAGCAAAAACTTTTTAAAATGGATGATTTTGTGATAAATGGGCAGCCATACTAAAGACTAGAAATAACAGCCCAATACACAACTTATATGTCCTTGAAAAGTTTTTTGAAGTATATAGATAAAGCTGACCAGGTCTTGAGGGAACAGCAGGAGCTAAGAACACAACTACTATTCTGCCATTCCCACCTTCCTTCTCCCCTCCATGCTTCCTAGAGAAAGATGTGTTCTGTCCTGACTAGGAAAATATCAATACCCACACATCAGTTTGTGGGACACCACTGACTTAACCTTTCAGTGGTCTGCCCAGGTATCTCTCAAAGACAATATGTTACAGCCAAGCTGCCAATCTGAATTCTTTCTGCCAGTGAATCACAAATAGTATCCACAATAAAATCTGCTTAATCACTGTCTTGTTGCCTTTCCCCCCCACTTTCAAACATTTCATAATATTCCTAGAGACTTATAGTAATGTTCTATCAGAATACAGATTTTAGAAAGTTTAAACTTTTCACGGTAAAGATCCAGGAAAGTGTTATAAACCTTATTTTTAAAATCTTTGAAAGATGGGGTCTAGATATCTGATAATAAACTTAATACCTGACCAAATCTTCTATGGGGATCTCAAAACTTGCTGCACATATATTAGCACACAATTAGATGAAGGACTTCTCATCCCCAGCTCTAAATCTATGAAATTATCTGGGCCTAAAGGTACAATTGCATTTTAGACACATCACTGGATATCAAGAGTCCTTAATGGATTGATTTGAACAGCAGATAAAGAAAAGTTTCACCAACTTGTCCTGTTTGGTATGTTTGTTTTTAACCTTATCCCTGAATGATAAGGTTATCCTTATCCATATCATTGGTCCTACCACGACCAGGAGGAGTATCAGCATAGCAATGTTATATTCCAGAATTTCTGGAACAGTCATAATTTCAAGAAAAGAGTATAATTTTAGTGAGGTTTTGCTAAAGACATACTTTTTTTTTTTGTAACTGGGGCAGGAGGAAGGATGGGGAAGGTGGGAGAAACAGAAGGCAGATTTTAGTTAATTTTTTAAAAATACCTTTACGTACCTTCAAGTACCTTCATGAGAGCACGTGTTCTGATTTTTGAACTGTACAATATGGTACCTAGAAGTAAAAGACAAAGAGGTAAATTTCCTTCTGTAGATTTGCTAAAATGGCACCTTTCTCACATCATAAAGAAACTAGAGGAACAAGGAAGAAATTTTACCCTTCTAAACTATAGATAAAGGGAAACTTCGTGACCAAACAAGGAATAAAGAGGATCACGGAAGATAAAATGGACAATTTTAATTACAAAAAAAGGTTTTGGACAAAGAAAACATCACCTAAAATTAGAAGGGAAACAGTTAACTGGGGGAAAAATTGTTGCAACAAGCTTCTTTAATAAAGATCTAATTTCCAAGACATATTTGTGGTGTTGAAGAACTACAAACTAAGGAGGTACCTATCAATTAGAGAATAGCTGAACAAATTTTATATATATATATATATGTATATATATATATCAATATAACAAAATACTATGCTGTAAGAAATAACAAAAGGGATGGCTTCAGAGAAAACTGGGAAGATTTGTATGAACTGATATATAGTGAAGTAAACAGAATAAGGAGAATAATTTACACAATAACAACAATATTGTAAACTCAGACAACTTTGAAAGACTTAAGAACTCTATCGACAAAATGAATAATCACCATTCCATAGGCTCAATGATGAACCATGCCACCCTACTTCCTGACAAAGTAATGACAGATGATGGACTCAAGATGCAGAATAATACATTGTTCTGGATATGATCAACACAGAAATAGTTTTGTTTGACTATGCATATTCATTACAAGGTCTTTGCTTTCCTTTTTCCAATGGGAAAGAAGCAAGAGAGGGAGAAAATACTTTCTGTTAATTGAAAAAAATTAATTTTTAAAAATTTGTTAACATTTTTATTTAAAGTTTTAAGTTTCAAATTTTATCCTTCCCCTGCCCCCTGAGATGGTAAGTAATCAGATATAGGTTATACATGTGCATTCATGTAAAACATTTCCATATTAGTCATTTGGTACAAGAAGACTCAGATAAATGAAAACAAATGAAAGAAATAAAGTGAAAATAGCATGCTTCAGTCTACATTCAAACAATATTAGTTCTTTCTCTGGAGGCAGATAATATGCTTCATTATTAGTCCTTTCAGATCATCTTGGGTCATTTTATTGCTGAGAATAGCTAAGTCATTCACAGTTCTTCATTGAACAATATTGCTTTTACTGTGTACAATGTTCTCCCAGTTCTGTTCACTTCACTTCACGCAAGTCTTTCCAGGTTTTTCTGAAATCATCCTGCTTGTCATTTCTTATAACACAATAATATTCCATTACAATCATATACCACAGCTTGTTTAGCCATTCCCCAATTGATGGAAATCCCTTTGATTTCCAATTCTTAGTCACCATAAAAAGAGCTGCTATAAATATTTTTATATAAATAGGTAATTTTCCTTTTTTTTTGGATGTCTTTGGAGTATAGACCTAGCAGTGGCATTACTGGATCAAAGGGTATGCACAGTTTTATAGCCCTTTGGGCATGATCCAAATTGTTTTCCAGAATGGTTGGATCAGTTCATAACTCTACCAACAGTGCATTAGTGTCCCAGTTTTCCCACATCCCCTCCAACATCCAACATTTTCCTTTTTTGTCATATTAGCTACTCTAATAGGTGCGAGATGGTACTTCACAGTTGTTTTAAAAATTAAATTTCTTAGGGGCAGCTAGATGGCGCAGTCGATAGAGCTCTGGCCTTGGAGTCAGGAGGACCTGAGTTCAAATCTGACCTCAGACACTTGACACTTACTAGCTGTGTGACCCTGGGCAAGTCACTTAACCTCAATTGCCTTACCAAAAAGCAAAAAAAAAAAAAAATAAATTAAATTTCTTTAAAAAGTAAATGGCACTTTTCAAGAAACCCAAAATATAGTGTAAGATACCCTCTAGAAAGAAGTAGGCAGGCTGACAGATACTCAGAATCCTCCTGTTTTCCATCCTCGAAGTCCCTAAGCAGCTGAAAATTGTAGTGCTGAAATCACCATGGAGTGTTAGGTGACCTAATCTCAAACTACTGCATGAAAGCCCATAATTTGATAGCTAATTACTCAGATGTGCTGGCAACCCTTCCAGGAGCCATTGAATGCCATTCTTTAATTGCTTTGTTTGCAATTATTCATTGCTTGTAACTGTCATGAACCAGGTTTTATGTCATGATTCCAAATACCACTCAACTTATGATAAATTACCACAACAAGCTTTTTTGGTTTCACCTCCATCCTGCTTCATCAACATAATTTCAGCTAAGTTGATTGCAAGCCCTGACCATGTAGCTTTTTGTGTTTCCAAGTACGAATTTGCTAAATAATTTTATAATCATTTTCAGAATTATACATTAGATTCTCAAGTGGCATCATCATCACCATCCTCATCATCATTATTTTAGTCTGTATTCAAAGTAAAAGTGGTGAGAACAAATATGCATGAGCCATGCCAGAGAAGAAAGCACCAAAGGCCAAAAAGGGATCATGTTGATGTGTGAGAGCTGAGGATCCTGTTCAAAACAACTTTGAAAGGGTTTCTGTGAATTGCTTCTTTCCCAGAAAACAAAGGGAATAAATACATCTACCATTTAGTGTCTCTGTCTATTTGAATTTGAGACACTATAATACTTAGGTGGCATAAAGTATTATTAAGAATAACAGGATGTCTCCTACTAAGGCAGGAAACTATTAAAAAAAAACTCTGTCAAATCTCATTGCACAAAAAGATCATAATTAGAAACTAGTAATGGTGAATTCCAGTTTGGAGTTGGAGGGTGAAGGGGGAGGAGGGGAGGGGGCTGTGGGGAGTGAATAAACAGAGCTTGGTGACTACATGGGCTTCCTGTTTTCAAATTGAGGAGAAGCCAAAAATCAAGTATTTCAAAAATATTTTTAAATGTAACATTTATGAAATGTAACGAGTACTAACCTAGAGCTTCAGAGATCACAGCTCAGTGCTAGGACGGCATGTTAGAAATCATTTTGGCTATTTGATATGGTCTTCAGTTGCTTTTTTCTTATGGCTTCTGCCAAAAAAAAAGGAGGGGGAGAAAGAGAGTGAGACAACAGTGAAGAAATATCTTCACCCCAAAAAATTCCACAAGTATTTATTAATTCAATCCAACAAGACTTAATTAATCACTATGTGCAGAGTGCTGTGAAATTCCTTGCATAACTAACCAAGGTACTATGATATCCTTTCCTTTTAGTAGAGCTGGAATAAGATACATTCACAAATAAATATTGTTAAAAAGTAGAATGTGAAAACACATGAAAGAGGTCCAAAGTACTATGAGAATTTGAAGGAGGGATCAGTTCTTGATTGATCAATAGGGAGAGCTTCTTAGAGGAGGGGATATTTAATCTGCACTTGAAGGATGAGTAGGAATTCAACACATAGAAATGGTAGTGAGTGTGGCATTTCAGGAATAGAGTATGGCTTGAACAAAGGTATGGAGGAAAGAATCTATAGACTACATGACGGAAATCAAATGTAGTCTAGCTTTGCTAGAGTGCGGGGAAGGAGTATGTGCATAGTCTGAAAAGGTAGATAGGTTGGAACCAAATTATGGAAAGTCTTGAATGCCAAGTTAAAGAGTTTGAACTTTATTCTGTTTATAGCAGGTAGCACAAGAGATTCAAAGAATACAGAGAATGGGGTCTTGCTCTCTGGAGAGAGAAGACATACAAAAATGAATGAAGAAAAGAATCCCCAAGTTGTATTTAAACAAATGTGTACTAATCTGAATTAGGAGAAAGATCACATTTGGTGCTGTTACTCAGTAAACAATGGTTTGGGAAAAGTGGAGTACATATTTTCTTTATTTTTTTTTAATAAAGATGATTTAAAAGTATGTATATTATCCCCTTTGGTGGCTAATATTTATCACAGTTAAAGAGACCTTTTTCAGAGAAAGGATTCTTCCTCTCTTTCCCCTCCCTCTGAGCTCTTCTCGGGCATGAAGAATAAGGTATCAAGTAGGATGAAGAAGGTGGACAGCTTAAAAGGGGACATGAATTCTTTCTGAGTCAGTATAACACAGGATCCTATGTTTGACAATGGGTATTTAAGAGTTAGGAAGGAAAAAATATTTCCTTACCATAATTGACTTTTCTTTCTTTTTATTTTTTTTAAGTTAACTGCTGGCCAAGTTTTGTGTAAAATATCAGCACAAGATGACATTCTCTCCATTGTCATGCCTCAGTTCTGGATGAGGACAGAAGAACAGGGGTAGAGGAGTTTGGAAGTGAGTGGGCTGCCTCAACAGAGGCAGTAGCACGAGATGATATTGGGGATATACATGTATATAGGGGAGGAGGAGGATTGGGGGGCAAAGAAAGAGGAGGTTTTGTTAGCAATATAAAGAATACAAAGGATGTAAGATAGTAGACTCAAGTAGAAGAGGAATGTTTCTAAAAGAACTACACCATTCCAGACATCAAGACAAGATTAAATTGAGAGTGAGGTGTACTGGAAAGACCTTGTACCTGGAGCTAGGATACCTGGTTTCAGATCCTGCCTCTGACACTTAGCTGCTATGTGTTGCTGGACAAGTCACTTCATCTGAGCCTCAGATTTTTTTGTCTATCAAATGGTAATAATATTTGCCATATCTACATCACAGAGCTGCTTTAAGAAATCATGTTGTAAAACATAAAGATCTATTAACATACAGTTGGATGAGTAGCCCATTGAGTTATTATATCAGTACATATATATTGGACAGACACCAAAGATGAATTATGAGCTGGGGCCAGAATTGAATAGGAGAAGAAAGGACTGGATTACATTTGGAAAACTGAAATACTCTCAAGAAGAATAAGTTGTCCCTTTCACAAAAGTACATCTCTTTAATACCAATATTCTCCTGGTGATCCTATATAGCTGAAACTCACAGAATATCCTTATCTTAGAAGAATCAAAATTGCTGATGACTCAAAGATGAGTCAATGGAAAACAATGCATGGGGATGTATAAGTAAGCTGCAGCATAATACCAAGGATGATTGGTATGTGGGAAGTAGAATAAATGTGCTATTCGGAAGACTGTGTTATCAAAAAAAAGTAAATGGACAAAGGAGAGAAAAGATTATAGCTTGGATGCTGCCCTGGTACATGCCAAATGTTAAAAGACTTAGAAGGCCTCTAGACTATTAGACAGAGGACCTGAAGATAGGAACCTAATTAAAATGGTAGTATAATTTTATACATATTAAATGGTTAAGAAATACATAAATACAGGGGCATCTAGGTGGCACAGTGGATAGAGCATCAGCCCTGGATTCAGGAGGACCTGAGTTCAAATCTGGCCTCAGACATATAACACTTACTAGCTATGTGACCCTGGGCAAGTCACTTAACCCCATTGCCTAGTCAAAAAACAAAACAAAACAAAGAAATACATAAATACTGCAACAAATAAGTGAATGAGTAGTCTGTGACTTAAACGAGTGGAGTAAGTGCCAACAATGTTGAGATTGCAGTAGATGCATGGAAGTTCTGAAGCATTATTATGCTTATCGTTTCATGTGGTAGGGATGCCTGTGGCTGATGCTAAGCCTCTGCCAGATTTCCACAGCCAGGCTGACAAAGTTGAAGGTTACAGGTGAAAAGTTCTTGAGTTGGCCATGGAAGGGTGTGGTGGGAAGTGGAATAAGTGATTTTGAACCATAGCTTCTACTATACCAGAAGATATACAACAAAAATGGCATTTTACCTTGAAAAAGATCTGAACTTTGCTTGTACAAGTGGGCAAAAGAAGGGCTGCAGTTTGTAAGTCATCGTAAAGTAGTGCAATTTTCTGCATTCTCATTGTTTCTTGTAGGTGAAATTGTGCATAAACAAACACAAACTTTTTGTTTTGTTCCTATCGTTCACTAATAAGTCAATCCCATTGGAACAAATTTGTTTCTTTACAACAAGGATCATAGCAGAACTCGTTGTACTTGTCTTCCTCATTTGAACATAAGCCTATTTCAAGTAAGGATTATTTCATTCTCTGTACTTGGATCCCCAGGCTCGGTCCATTGCCTGGCACTTGTTAAGTGCTTGATACTTGTTGACTGATCAATTGATTGAGAAGATCATATGAGGTAAGAATGAATGGGTGGTCTGTGATTTATACCAGTAGAGGAAGTGCCCACATTGGTGAGATTATAGATCCATGGAAGTTTTGAAGGATCATCATCATCATCATCATCATTATTAATAACGACTTTTCCATTTTGACTTAAAGTCGCTGAAGAAATGTGGTTATTCATGAGTACCTTTAATCCAGCAGAGATCAGGAGGCATAATAAAGTTAGTGAAGCTCTTCCCAAATATAAGCATGAGGTCGCAGTGGAATTGTTGAGCTACTTTGGATTGCTTGGCATCTAGTCTTCTCTGAACAAGGCCAGAGTAGGCTCCAGGAAGAGAGGCAAGGTAATGTACTGGTAAGAACATTTGGAATAAGCAGAACTGGGTTTAAACCTCAGCTCTGTCACTTACTAGTTCTGTGATCTTAGGTCATTTACTTAACTTTTCTAAGCTTCAGTTTCCTCATCAGTAGAATAAGGAAAATAATACTTGTATGAACTACCTCACAGGTTATTGTGATGATTAAATGAGATGATGCATGAATTTGTGGAGCAAAGGATATCTTCAGTAACCTCCTGCCTTCCATTCTTTATCCCTCTCCTTTTCATCCTACAGTGCTTCCATGCTACCCTCTGGCTGCTTAGAGCTCCATCTCAGAGCATACCACCTTGGCTCACTGCTAAACACTGCTGAAGTGCCCTGAATACGTGCTGTCCTTAGCGGCATGTGTCTTGGAAAGAGAAGAGTATTGTTTACATGACTACTCATGCTAGGGAGAGTTGTAGAAAAGGATAAAAAACTATGATATGGAGGTACAAGCACCTGGACTTTTCATTCCACTATTACAGTTAATTATCAGACAGCATAAGTTCTGTGGAAAGGAGATTGTCTTTCTACATGCCCCGAGTATATTTCTCTTTAAGGGGAGTCCACACCCTTAGAGGGTCTTTATGTGGTTAAACAGACTCACTGGAATATCAGGGTATTTCCTGTTAGCAGCCCCAGAGTATGTTTCTCTTCCAGGGAGAATCCAAACCACAGGATGGCACTAAAAAAAAATCTGTAGGAGACTGTGTAGGACCCTCTGGCAAAGAGAGAATTGCTGGAATGTTGGGGGTTCCCTTGCTGGCAACCCCTAAGTTAAATTCCCTTCTAAGGGGAATCTAAACTATTGAATATTCCTGAATACTGAGGACTTCAATATTTTGAGAAAAAGTGGAGCCTACTGGAAAGGGAAAAGAATGATACTGATCGCCTGAGGGCTACTGTGAGTCCTTTGTATTTTCAGAATTATTTATGTCTTTGCATGAGTTCTTTGCAAATTCTACATTTTCTCTATGGTAAAATAAACGCCCTATGAGAAGCAGCTTGTTCAGAGCTGTCCTTGGAGTCAGGAAGACTTGGGTTCAAATCCTGATTCTGACATATAATGGCTATGTGACTCTGGACACGTCATTGAATTTTTTAACCCTATAGATAACTTTTTTTTTTTTTTTTGGTGAGGGCAATTGAGGTTAAGTGATTTACTCAGGGTCACACAGCTAGTGAGTATTATGTGTCTGAGGCCAAATTTGAACTCAGGTCCTCCTGACTTCAGGGCCGGTGCTCTATCCACTGTGCCACCTTGCTGCCCCTATAGATAACTTTTAAGATTTAAGATACAGATAAAGTACAAACCTAAATTAGCAGAGGGAGTTTCCTTGTCCCAGCATTCCCTATACCAATGAAATACTAGTTCAGTCCCTATATTCCATACATACATTTGTTGCCTTAAGTGCTCATAGGAGAATTGAAGACTCTTTTACTCACATCTGTGCAGAGATATAAATAGGAATGTATATATATGTGTATATATATATATGTATATATATATATACACATACATATATGATATATTCCATAAATATATTTTGAGATTCCCCAGAATAAACTCTAGTTAAGGGCCAGAGTGATCTTATAAGTCAGCTCCCCAAGATTGGACCCTATCTTTATAATCCAGAGCCGGGCGTCTTGGGCCATAAGTTACATAGAGTCTAAACCCAGGCCTTCTGATTTCAAATCTAATGCTTTTTCTACCAACAACAAGTTTCCCCATCTTGCTTCTAAACTCGGGGATTTATTGGTAACACTGACAACTCAATATTCTTCCTTTTCAATTTTAGTAACTAATCACATGTAGGAAGTACCCGGAGAAGGTATGTTCAATCCATCAATCAACAAATATTTATTAACTACTTGCTATGTGCCAAATACCGTCTTAGAGCAGGGGTTCAATGGCAGAACCTCATATTCTTTGAAAATAACTTTGCTGACACTCTATGTCTATCCTGGAGTTAATGAAAAGGTCTGTTGAGTAAACAAATATTTATTGTGCTTTTTCTTATTTTCTTTTTTTAAAAGGGAAGGCTGTGGCTTAGTGGCAAGAAGGAGACAGGCTACAGATAGGACAGCCTGGTCCAAAGTTTCAAGGTGTACGAGGAAAGCATGAGTGTAGGTAGGTAGTAAGGAAGCCAGCACTGCTGGAACAGAGGGTGTTGGGAAGGCGGCAGCAGAAATCAAAGTAATAATGAAGCAGCAGCAAGGAATAGTGTGGGTTTCAAAGTTGCCTAAAAAAAAAATAAATCAGCAAACCTCAAGTCAAGGGATAGCCCTAGAAGCAAAGTCCTCTTTCTTCTTGCAAGATCAGGGTGAGGGGCCACTGGCTAGAGAGTGATATTCTCATTTGAAAATTTGTTGCTTCATGTCTTGAAGCCAAGCAGAGCAGCATTTGCTCGTACTATGATTCATTTTTATTATTGAGTGTCTACTTCTGCTTTCGCCATCATCATCATGTATCAGTTTTGTTTTTGTTCTCCAGCCAAGTTCTTTTCATATTTTCCAGATCACTCAAAAGTCTATATCCGCTGCCCCAAGCAAGTTTAGGGAACAATTCCGGATTTCTTTTTGAATAAGCAGAGTTATTTGTACTTTATTTTGCTTTTCTTGGTTACAGAAGAGAAACAGTGAAAGAAACTACTGGTAACACTTTGTGTTGAGCACACAAATGTCAGTGTTAAGTGACTCTGCAAATAAATAGTTACATTGTGGAGAGCACAAGAGTCTTATTGAGGAAATCCTGTACAGTGATTGTTAGTGGGATTAACACTAGGATTAGCATGATGCCAATCAAGGAGAGTTTGCTAACTCTTCAGATTTATCAGCAGTGTACTAAAAATTCAAATATGGATATAGAGAAGACAGTGGAAGGTTTCCTGACAAATGGGGTAGGGGACAATGCAGGGTTGGGATGGCTAGAAAGATAGGCCAAGTTCATTCACTTGGCCAGAGTAAATTTATGTTTATGGGGAAATAGATTAAATTTCCCAGATGGCTTTAGTAAGGACAACATACAGCCAGCTACACTCTGGCCATACTCCAATTATATAAAAATTCCACTTAGACTGAAGTTATTGTTTTTAAAATGAGATGTTTCCATTCTATAATGCAATCTTTCTTCAGATAATATCCTTCTATTGTGTCATTGAAAGTGAAAAAAAAAATTCTGTTAAGGTAACATTTTAGTGAGACAGTGTCTATGTTCAAGGGAGGAAATGCCAGGTAAGTAGAGTCAGGCACTGGACTAAAAGCACTGTCAAATAAAATGAAACCTCAATTTACAAGAATCCAGCTCATGAGAACCCTTAATTAACAGGAATGGTGCTATGGAAAAATAGTACAGGGGACATTATACTTTCAGAAGAAAGAAAAGCAAATGAGAGTAAGACAAAAAGATCTTGGGGATTCATTCCAAAGTGCAACTTTTAGAGTGTGTCCCTGGTCAACTTATATTCAGCCCAAAGTCCTATCTTCTCTATTTTAACATGTACAGAAAAGAATTGCTGTTTAAAGTGGTGACCTTGAAACTCCATAAGATCCCTGATCATAAAGATTCACTTGTATCTGCCACAGAGGCAGTGCCCAATTTACCTTGGCCTGACTAATATTCATCCCTTATATATGAAGAGCTACTAGAAACATGCTGGTGGCTTCAGCAAATACCTCCCAGCTGGGATTTCCCTTTTTTGTTTTTCCTTCCCTTTCTCCGCTGCAAGTTGCTATCTGAAACCAACCCATCCCCATCCCCATCCCCACTTGTCTTCTCTGACACAAAGGTGCTTCAAGTCAAAGTTTGGCAATGGCGGCACTGGTAGCTGGGAGTGAATAGAGGACAGAATATATAAGAGTAAGCCCCTGTAGCTAATCCTTCTTAATGTACCTAATCAAGTGATGGAAAAGCTTCTGAATATTATACGCCTGGGCAGTGTCCCTATTCCCCTATTCCATCTTCTATTGACCAGAACCCCAACCTCAATTCCTATGAAGAAAGGTCCGGGAAAGCCTGATCCTGATTTTCCCTGAAATATAGCTAAATCTTACTTCAGGCTTTTTATATTCTGACTCCCCCCCTCTATTAGCACCTATGTGCAACTTGTTTTTTTCTACAGAGTCCAAGAGAAGAAAGGAAGCGGGGAGCAGTGAGTTACAGAGCACCTTTATACTCCCTGTCTATTTTCCCTACTGTTATTACTAGTAAAAGCAAAAACAAAATAAATGAAACTTCAAAAATCTTAAGGGACAAGATTAGAGGAGACACTGAGTTTGAATTCTGTTCAAAGTGGGCCAGGGAAAGAAAGAAATAATAAAATGTTTCAAAGTTATACAGGGAAGGCAGTAGCCTAGTAACTGGCAATGAAATAGGCCAAATGTTGTCAGCTCCATACATTCCTTTTCAATCTTATTCTCAGCATGAGATTTACATGGACTACAGTTGGTATGATGGGAATACAAAGTGGTTGAAAGGAATCTTCTGAGTCTTCTCACCTCTAGTAAGTGAGTAGCCTGGGGTAAGGGACTGGCGGAAGACACAGAAACTGAGTCAGTATAAAAGACAGACTTAAATGATTAAAAAGAGCTGAAATATCCCCTGGGCCTGAGAGTCAAAATAGCAGGTAGATCTCTCTCCCTATGGAGAAAGAGGCCTGACAGCTCTGAATACCAGCTGGAGACTTGCCTTTCTTCTCAACTCCCTTCCCCCACCTCCTTGGGACATAATTAAGAACCTATAGAATACAACAGTATTAGATCTAGGAAATCTGGAAGGGACCTTGGAGGTCATGTAGTGCAATCCTTCCATTTTTACAGATAAGGAAACTTTGGCCCACAGAGGTTTAATAATTTGCCCAAGATGACACTGGCAGTAAGTGGCAGATATGTGATTCAATCTCAGATCCTGTGGTTCCAGAGTCCATCTCTCTTTCTACTCTCCCATGCTCTCAGCATTCCTACCACTACTAAATTATCTATCCACATCAAGGTGTCAAATCTTGAATGTACATATACTGTATGTTCTTTGCCTAGGCTCTCTTAATAATTGCCCATATTTCTCTACATTATCATCATATTTCTCTACAATATCATCATAATTATAAAGCTGTTTAATGTTTACAAAGCATTTTACACATATTATTTCATCTGATCCTCCAACCATCAGTCCCGTGGCATCCCTGCATCATATCTGTGTTACGCATCAACTGAAGGTATCAAAGTTTTCCTGTTTTAGTGGATGGGTACGCTCCCCTCAGAAGCTTATCATATTGAACTCCATGAAGTAGTGTGGCTAAGCTGTCACAGTCTATATGTCATGAGTATCTACTGGGTAGGGATTGCTGGTTGCTCATGGAGATGTGGACTGTGAAGAATGGTGCCACTACTGCATCATAAACTGCTGAAGATGGGGTTGCCCCTGAATCATTAGTTGCTGGTGGTAGTGCTGCCTGTACCAGTGGGTTTCTCACTTCTTCTACAGCACATTCTTCCCTTCCCAGGATGTCTTTGAATTTTCTTCTCTTTTCCCAGTCAACAGTTGAGGGTTTGACAACTAGTTCCCAAACAACTCTATTAACAATTTTCACTTTGAGGTTTCTGGGATTCATTTTTCTTTTATACAATTAACATAATAAAGTTATTGCCCATCACTGCAGCCCATAGCCCACACTCTATACTCTCCCAACAAGCCAACAGCACGGTCAGAATCTTTATAATAGGATCCATTTCATACACAATAGGTAATATCTCCCCACTCCAAGTTTAACAGCTGATGAAGACCAAGTCCTATTGCTATGCACCAATTCTCCAGTTATACTATTTAGCTCAATATTCAACCACAGCACAGTAAACAACAACATACCAGTGGCATGCCAGAACTGTTATTTTGAAATGCTGGTTTAGTAAACAAAAGTTACATTGAAAAATCCTGCTGTCTAATCACAGCTAAGGATAAAAAGCATTTAAAAAAGAAAAGAAAAGAAAAATCTTTAATGGATCCCTCCCAGGCTAGGGCATTCCAAACAGAAATTCTTAGTGAGCCCCTACAAAATAGAACCCAGGGACCCCTTTACACATAGGTCTCTGAAAGCTACCCTCTACTAGGTCTGAGGCACATTGTTGGTCAGCATCTTCTTAGACTTCATAGCTCATTAAATCCCACAGATGTGTTTCTTTTACTAGTTAATCAAAGAACTCATTAGTTCAGAGCAAAATACATTTGATTAAACAGTGTATAAAAATAATTAACGAAACAGTCCCCTTTGACCCCATAATGTACATGAGGGATACCCTCTCCTGTAAGGTACCATACCACCAATGGAAGAGGAAACACATGCAAAGAATTCGCTTAAACAACCATTTATTGAGCTCTTACTGTGTCCCAGGTACTGTACTAGGAGATGGCTATACAAAAACAAAAACAAAACATGTACTCAGATAAATATGTACAAAATAAATGCAGAATAAATAGAAATTAATTTGGGGAAACACTAACACGTAGAGATCAAGAAAGGCCTTGGAGGTAGTTAGGGACTACACAAAGTGACAATGGTGAAGCAAAACACTCTAGACATGAGGAACAGCTTATACCTTATACAAAGGCACAAAAGGGGGTGAATGACACATGGCAAGAGTAGCAACAATAGCTTGACTGGAACACAGAGTGTTTGAGGAGAAGTAATGTAAGACCAGTTTGGAAAAATCAGCCAGTCAGACCATGAAGGACTTCAAATATCAAACGAAGGAGTCTGCATTGCATTCTAGAGTTAATAGGGAGCTGCTGGAACCTCCCAAGCAAGGAAGGGACATGGTTAGACGAGCTGCAGGAACATCAGTTAGGCATCTGTACAGGGGAATACTGGAGAGAGGAGAGAATGGATTCAGGGAGATCAATTAGGAGGCTATTGTAACAGTATAAGGGAAAGGTGAAGAGAATTTAAACAGGAAAAAGGGTTCAATACAGAGATGCTGAGCTGGAACTGATTAGACATGGCATCTGACCAAACATGAGGTTGAGGAAGAGTAAAGAAATGAGAATGACTCATATGTTGTGAACCTGAATGATAAGGATAAAGGTGGCCTTAACAAATGGTGAGCTGGAAAAGGGAATGGGCTATCTGTGGGAGTATGACCTCCATATGTACAAGACCAAGGAAATCATAGCCAGGCTGACTCAGACTTACAACTCTACTTGCTTACTCATTGTCCCGCAGAGCTGTTGATTTCTCCTGATGATGTTATTATTTGAGTTTCTTTCTCCCCTGAGCTGGGGTCTTCTGCTGATCTATTCTCTCTGCTACATACCTATCTACTTGCCTTCAGATGCCACATGGCCTTTTCCCCATAACGGGAGAGATTTATCATCAATCAGCTTTTTTAGATTATAGTTCCAAGATATATTTTAGCTTTTATGATATAGTTCCCATCCAGTCACACTCAAGTCCACTACTTTGAGAAGTCCATAGGTATTTATGTCTGAACTTATTCAGCTTCAGCATCACCCTAATCTAGCTTAGTGATAGGGAGAGGAACTGGACCTGTGATTTCATTATTACAGGGAACTCCCAGTTGAAGGAATTTCCTCTAACGCTACAGGTCTAACACTACAGGTCAGCACCTTCTCTCCAGCTATGGTCTTAGCTGTCCAGGGCACTGAGAGGTTGTCACTTGCCTGGAATCACCCAGCTAGTGTGTGTCAGAGACAGAAGTGGAAGCTAAGGCTTCCCTGCTATAAGGCCAGCTCTTTATTCAATATGCTACACTGCCTTTCCTATTCAGTTAGGGTTAGAAAATTCATTTCAACTTCTTTGCATTTCCAACCCCTCAATAACAGTCCCTGTAGATTTCATGCCAAGAGCAAGACTGAAAGGAATTGGAGAAATTGCTAGCAGTAACAAGGTTGATGACCTCTCTACAGCTAAAAAGCACTTTATGTAGTTTCATCTGAGCCCCAGAAAACCTTATTAGATAGATACTGCAGACATAATTATCAGCATTCCCATTTTATAGATTTGTGTTGATGAAGGGAGTTCCCACAAGCAGTACTGATCCATTGTATAGATAAGGAAACTGAGAGCTATGAAATTTCAGAAATGGGATTGAAGTCCAACTTTCTCCTATTTCCATAACCACTACTTTTATACTTCCATGTGCTGGGAAATCTTGGCTACAAGGGAAGTGACTGGAAAAGAAGGCAGAGAGGCCTATTCTGGGGCCATCAGGAGAAAACAAAGGATATGGTCATGGAATAAGTTAGGGATAAGATGAGTCCTCTGATGGTGGAAGGGTTAACACTGGCAGGAGTTCCCATCCCCCACAACTATTTAACTTCTCACTCCCAATGCATCCCCATAAACCTTCACCTGTCCTAGGGCAGATATTTATCTGTGTTCAGGTTATATCCCCACAGTATAATGTAAAGCCCTTGAGTACAGGGACTATTTCTGTATTTGTATCTCCTGTGGCCTCCAATTTGCCCACATTTAATAGGCACTTAATAGATATTTGTTGAATTAAATAGTAGTTTCTTTCTGATTTTCTAAGACAATCATAGGATTTTAGGACTATGAAATTCCGAGTATAGAATCAGAAAAACTCAAGTAGGACAGAACACAGTCCTCTGCTTATGGCACATAGAAAGCAGGGAGGAAGAGCAAATGTGTCTGTGCCCCAGAGGGGTAGGATGGCACTGCATGTGGTCACTTCCTTGCCAAATTCTCATAGTTTCCTTTAGAATGTTGGGATATGGAATTAGCTATTAGAACTTTGAGGAAAAGGCTTAGTAGCAGAATAAGAGCTCCCATATCAACTCTCTAGCACTTTCCTATATCGTTTTCAGAGAGGAAGGAGTGTGAAAGACTACTTCACCTCTTCCAAAATGCATTATGATTTGGAAGGAGATCAGTACTGAAAGGGAGCCAGATTTGTCTGTCTTAAAATATAAATGTAGGATTTTGAATATTTTTAAAGTGCCACTAAAGTCAATATGAGTAAGTTTTGGAATGTAACATGTTATTTGTGAAAAAAGTCATGAGAGATTCTTGTAAATGGGTAAGGTGAATTGACTCCAAATAGGTCAGATGGGCAAGGATGATGTCCAGAGGTGAGAGTGAGGCAGGCTTCAAAGAATTTGGAGACACAGAAAAGGGATATGGAATGTGAAAATTTCTTGAAGAGATAGGAAAGAAAAGAGAACACACATGGTGGATTCCAAGATGGCAGATTGTCAGCACAAAGACTAGCAGTGATACCAAGAGGAAATAGGTTTCCTAGGGCCAAAACGAGGGGTGCCAGATGGGTTGGTGATGCCTATAACACCAATGTAGCCAGAAACTAAAAGTGTTGTATCCAGTTCTGGGCATTACAGTTAAGGGCAGATTCAAAGCACAAATAGGAAAGAATTTTAAAGAATTATAGGGATTAATGGCAGCTAGTTTCTGGAAAGGATTGGTTAGTACTTCTAAACCTGAATTATCTTCTGTTGGGCAATGAGATGACTGAGTTAATTTAAACCTCAGGGAGTTGATTGAACAATAAGAAATTACAATTTGTGAAATATCCTTACATAGGGTATGTCCCTTGAAACAATATAGAAAAATATAGCTTTGTTCCCAAACCACCTCAGTGTGCCAGACTGCCAGAGACAAGGAAAAAGGAAAATAGCATTACCAGAATAGCTTTCAAGTGTACAGAAAAGGCCAGGACTCAAAAGAGTAACTTTTTTTTTTAATAGGAAGAATTTTTTTGTTCTGTTTTGTTTTGGTTTTTTAACCTATGAGTGATACCAGTAAAGAAGAAGTCTGGGATTGGGCCTTGAGCTGATGCTTAGATATCAATTTCCTGGGCTAGCGCACTACTGTCTCACTTTAGGAAAAAACACAACACTTCTAGAGTATTGTATCAATTTCTGAGCACTTTGGATTTTTAATGGCTTTTAAATCTTATTTTTATTGATATCTCTCATTTTCAAATATTTGTCTTCATCACTCCTACCTACCTTGACTCAAAGGTGAACCCTCTCCATACCCTAAGGTGTCAATGTTCTTCTGGGACAGAACCATGAGATTCTCGTGAAACTTCAGGGGCAACTGATCTTTGCCTTATGGTTTCATGTACGGATTTGGATATATTAGTGCTATCAGTGCATGGAAACATGCTTGTATTTCCCAGATTTGTACTTCTGCCAGTCTTCGTGAATATATCATGTTAAGCTTATAGTAAACCACCTAGCTAGCTGAGAAGCAGATATAGATAGTAAAAGGTATAGGAGGTTGGGGTGAATCTGTATTAACTCCAGACTATGACCTGGAAGTTTTATTTTTTTTTTGTTTTACTGAACCATTGCTCTGACTTATGAAGGTGTGGGTGGGTGATTGGGGGCAGGGATGACTTGTCTCTTCTAAAAATAGGCTATCAAACAGAGGGAAAATCTAGTTCAGAATGTATTGAATTCCAGAACCAGATAGGACTTTAGAGAGAAGTATGTCCAATCCAGGGGCAAGTAGGTGGTACAGTAGATAGAGCACCAAGCCTTAAGTCAGGAAGACTCATTTTCCTGAGTTCAAATCTGACCTCAGACACTTACTACTGGCTGTGTGACCCTGGGCAAGTCACTTAACCCCACTTGCCTCAGTTTCCTCATCTATAAAATGAGCTGGAGAAGGAAATGGCAAACCACTCCAGTGTCTTTGCCAAGAAAACCCCAAATGGGATCATGAAGAGTCAAACACAACTGAAAAAACAACTGAAATGTCCAATCCCCATATTTTACAAATGAAGAAACCAAGACCCACAGAAGTTAAGAGACTTGGGGCTAGGCCATACAACTAGTTAGCACTAGGCAAAGGGGAGAAGACTCCCCTTTCTGTTTCCAGCTCAGTGTTCATTAGGATAACTAATCTGGTATTATTCTAAGATTTCAATGAAACTGGTTAGAAGTGGCTAAAAGATAGAGACACTGAAATGTAAAGTGAAAGGCTTTCAGATGCAAAATAGTCATTGCCCACCTTAACACCAATTGCTTTTGAAGTGGCCAGAGACAATAAACTTGCCTCTAGGACCCAGACTGATTTAATTTCCTCCTGAGTTTTTCCTGAGTAAATGTCATTTTAAGCACCTTCCTAGACTTAAGGCTAGACCTTCTACACTGAACAATTCAGAGGATGGAATAAAGACTAAAGCAAAGGTCAGGAGCAC
This sequence comes from Vombatus ursinus, assembly GCF_900497805.2. Lineage (NCBI taxonomy): Eukaryota > Metazoa > Chordata > Mammalia > Diprotodontia > Vombatidae > Vombatus > Vombatus ursinus. The sequence goes on from NW_020954596.1 coordinate 34,979,887, forward strand.
CTTTGCCGTATCACATAACTTCTCTGTATCCCACTTTCTTCATCTATTAAGTGAATCCAACCTGATTCTATTCAAGTCAACAGACCTTCATTAAACTCTTCTGTAAACTAGCTTTATCTCACTGTTACTTTGCTATTTGATTTCTTTCTTTCTTTTAAGGCAAAACTCAACTTGGCTCCTTGCATGGTTCTAAAGGAACCAGTTAAAAGCATTTAAATTGTAACCACAGAGCTCCTAGCGATGTATGGTTTCTGGACACTGAACTGTCATCACAACCACATGTTGCACTGTTTATTCTTCACTTGCATGGCCATCTCCATCAAAACCACACCCTCAGTTGCCAAAGCCACAGCCCCACCCAGCCTAAAGAAACCAAAGGCAACAGAAGGCTGACGGCTCCCTGGCTCCTAACTAAGAAAAGGGAGGGTGCACAGATTTCAGCTGGAATTGCGAATGCTGAGGGAAGCTGACTGGGCTGATAACAGCTTTACAAAATCTTATGGTTTGATTAAAGTTATTGCAAATCTCCCAGAGCCAATGCCATTCAATCAAGACTCATGTTGCCTGATCTGAGGTTTTTGGTTACTTTTCCTAGCTCCTACTTGCCAGTAGAGTCTTCACCAAATCCTGGTGCACCTTTAAAAGTTAATCACTTAGGATGCTGGTATGATGGAAATCATCTATAAATAGCTTGTTATATGTTAATGCAAATAATTAACATATAGGATGACAGATTCCATGACAAATGAAAATTGTCTAGAGCAGATGCAAAGGCTAGCAGAGTTGAAGTCCCAACTAGCTAGGAGAAGGAAATTAAATTTGACTCCAGATAATACTACAGATTTTTTTCTATCACACCTATGGCATAAGTGATTAGGTAACTGGCCACATTTAGAGATTACAATTTTAAAACAACTTTCCTCATTCCACCCTGGTGAAGTAATTCAAGTGTCATTATCATTCCCATTTGACTGATCTGGAAATTGAAATTCCAAGGGATTTTGCCTATCTGAGGTCATACGGCTAGTTAAATGTTAAAAAATGTTAACTTGTGAAATTTACAAAGTATTTTAAATGCATGATTTCATTTGATCCTCACAAGAACCCCAGAAAATAGGTAATACAAGTGTTATCCCCATTTTTACAAATGAGGAAACATTCTGAAGGGTGACCAAGGTCATTCAGCTAACAAGCAACAGAGTGCTATTCACACCCATGTTTTTTGGCTTTTATGTCAGTAGTCTTTCCACTACTTTATGCAATTTGTATTTATATCCCATTCTAAATCATTCCTGTTAAAAAGGGGCAGCTATTGAAGAAAGTGTCTACAGGATAGGAGGACATTGATACAACGAAATTCACTAATAAATAGAGCAGTTCATTTTAGTCAATTATTTCCTATTTCCTCTATAATCAAACTTGTTGTAGAAACTAACAATTAGCAGGCTAATTTGAAATGTCCTCTCTCCCTTTATGTATCTGACCTTTCCCAACTAGAGAACTGAAAATCCTTAATTGTGATCCTCTAAGGGGGTAGGGTTGGAGGGAGAGTAGCAAAGCATCTAGATTATCTATATATTATGTGCTTATCTCTTGGATAATCAAGCATTTAGGTGTTTCAGCTAAAGTTTTAATTTGATGATGCACATTGGCATGTGAACATATGCTTCCAGAGTGGGGTTTAAGGAAAAACCAGTGAAATGCAAACCTCCTTTCAGTCACTAATAGCACTCATCAGGACAGCAGCAAAAAGTTAGCTGAGGAAATAGAAAGTTAAATTGAAAGCAGCACAGGGTGTTAATTTCCTAATTGTTCTTTCTTCATCATGGCCTTTATCCAAAACACAATGTTTATTTGTGATATGTAAGGGATTAGTCATGACAATTAAAACAATATTCTTCACTAAACTGGATTTGTTTTAGTCTTTATGTATATATCAAGCTAAAACAGTAATTGGTAGATTTTTGTCCTTCATTCTCAAAGAGGACCACAATGACATCACTATGTTGAGGTCAAGATACAGTGTGTCACATTGTGGCTGACCAGATGAATAAGAGCTTGGAAGGTTCTACCACAGATCCAATACAAGTAGTCCATATGAACATTTGGAGTGGATAGACGTCTCTATATTTGCTCATCTCGTGCTTCTTTTGAACTACTGCAATTCTGTTTTGCTCACAGAGCCTTCTTTGGGCTATCAGAGAACCAATTACTAATACATAAAAGCACACAAAAATACCTGTAACATGCATCTTATTCTTTCCAATAGTTCTGATTCTTTAACAAATGTGGCATTTTAGGATGTGCAGAGCAAAAACAGGCAATTTTGACTGCTGCTTTACAAATGCATGATGATAATGATGATGATAACCAACATTTGCATAGCATTAAGCTTTACAAAGCAATTTATATATAGTATCTTGTTTGGACTTCACAATAACCCTGTACAGTGAGCTCTACCAGTATTATTGTCTCCATTTTACAGATGAAGAAACTGAGACTAAGAGGTTAAGTAACTTGTCAATGATCACTCAGCTAGAAAGTATCAGAGGTAAGATTTGAACCCCAGTCTTTGGAACTCAAGGTCCATGATTTTATTCCTCACTGGCATTATAAAATGAAATGACATCGTTTTCAAAGAACTATCCCCTACTTGAACCCCTCTGATTGAACCTGCTCAATTCTCTCCATCCAGTCAAATCCTACAGATCCTTCAAGGTCTAGCTGAAGACCCTTCTCCAGTATACAATCTTCTCAATTCACTCCAATTCACAGAACAAGCACCTTCCTTTGAGTTTATAGCGCCCATTTATCCATTAAACAGGCACTATCCTGTAACATCTATTAGTTAATCCCTGTATCATGTAATTATTTATTTCTATCTAGTCTGTTCAGGTAGAGAGATTTATGCCTCCTTAAGGGCAGAGAACAAGATATACTTTTTATTAGCTATGGTACCAAGAAGCATTAAACTGGGAATGAGGAAACCTGGGTTCTAGTTATGACTGATGCCAAGTCACTTTGCAACCTTGGACAAGTCACTCAAGGGAGCTCTTCAGGTCTCTTCTTTCCTCCACTGTAAAAAGAGGGAATTAGATTAGATGACTGCAAAGTTTCTTCCCTACTCCCAAATTCTAGGATTAGCATAATACCTTACACATATAGTAAATACAATTAAGGTTTGTTGATTTTTCAAAAATCTTTATAACAAGCTAGTGATTTGGGTAAGGGGAGGCATTATTCATTATTTCTTCTTTGCTGATGAGAAATTAAATGGCCAGCACAAGGCCATATAGCTAATTAATAACAAAGGTGGTCTTTCTTCCCCAGTCCAGTTTTTTGTCTTCACTACACCATTAAGGATGAAGCTGGCTGAAATGTATTAGATTAGCTGTTTAGAGGGAAAATTGTTGCACTGACCCCACCATATCTCCTCTTGAACCTTTTGAAATTCAATTAATACCCAAACTCAAAAAGATATGGGACCTTATTGATTTGGAAGTCTCCTTCAATGATACAGATTATATCCCTTTCACGCTTGCTCATCCTGTGTGACTCTTGTCTGTGTCTTGCCATATGTTTGCCACAGGGTGTTCCACCTAATAATAATATTAACATCAATAAAAAATAGTGAAAATTTATGTAGCACTTTAAGTTTTGCAAAGCACTTTACATGTGCTAATCTCATTTGAGCCTCACGACAATCCTTCAAAGTAGGTACTATTGTTGTTGTTGATCAGTCATTTTACAGATCAGGAAACTGAGGCAAATAGGCTCAAGTGACTTGCCCAGGGTCACACAGACAGTAAGTGTCTGAGGTCAGATTTGAACTCAGGAAGATGAGTCTTCTGGACTCCAGGTCTCTGGCACTCTATCCACTGTGCCTCCTAGCAGCCCCTAACTGCCTGTAGCTTAAAAAAGAAAAAAGAAAAAAATGCCCATTGAATCCTGTAGCTTAAGAAAAAAGTCCATTGCGTTTTAAATGGAGCTACTTAACTATGCCTTTAAACCCTAATCATTCTAGCTTTCATTGACTGGCCAATAATAGGCCCAGCCCAGGCCTCTGTGGCTCATTGTTTAGATTTTGATGGCTTAGAATGAGTATAAACAGCAATCCTCATTTTACTGATGAGAAAACTAAGGCTGAAAAAATTAAAATGATTTGCCTAGTTGACATGGCTATTAAGTGACTCCAAATCCAGCACTCCATGCACTGACCACCTAGCTGCCTAATGTGCTGGAGGCCTTTTTTGCTTTCTCCTAACATTTCTAAGCTACTAGTAGGGATCTCTGGCTGCCATCTCTTACCTTTGCCATGCGACCAGCCCATCTTTTCTTCCTATCAATTTCTTGATGGCATCTTTTACTAATTTTCTTTGAAGTTCTTCTTTGCTTATATGTTGTATCCTGGGGGCCCATACCCACCTTGCATCTCTCCACTGCTCTCTGTGGAATATTCATTTTTAATTCTTTGGAAACTCATTGCCAAATAGCACCAGTAGAATATTGACATTGAAATGATGCGCCTTTCATAGAGAAGTGCGGGATCACTAAAGGAGCTTCAGATTTTCTTGAAAGCAATCCAGCCTACTCTGTTCTTTCTGCTCACCTCTGGGCCCTGAGTTCACCCGCCGTCTGTGTTATCCCTCCCAGATACGCATAATGATGTACAAGCTCTTTAGGTTGTCCATTCAAATGCATATTGATCAATGGGCATTTTCTTCCACTTGACCTTTCTATGTAGATGATCAGATCAAACTCTTTCACATCTCTCCCAGAGACTCTTAAGTGTCGGCATTTGATGCAGTTAAGTACAATATCATCTGCAAACAGGAGCATCTGGAAGACCTTGCCACCTACAGGGAATTTCTCTTTAACTTGGACTCTACTGCAATGGTGTCAACCTCAAATAGAGGAGACCACTAATCTATACATACAGATCCCTGAAGGCTGCATATTGACTTAGTTTTGAAATGTAATATTATCTTTTTTAATTGTATTTTTATTTATGTTGTTAAATATTTCTCAATTATGTTATTCTTTTTCTTCACTTATTTTTTTCTCAATTACGTGTAAATTTTTTTTTAGCATTTGTTTCTTAAAATTTTGAGTTTCAAATTTTTTCTCTCCCTCCCCTGCCCCCTGCTTGAGAAGGCAAGCAATTTGATATAGGTTATACATGTGAAGTCATGCAAAACATAAAGAAAACACAGACCAAAAAAAAAAAACCAACAAAAAAATAAAGAAAATTTTAAAAGTTATGCTTCAATCTCTATTCAGACTCCATCAGTTCTTTCTCTGGAGTTGGATAGCATTTTTCATCTCAAGTTCTCTGGAACTGTCTTGGATCGTTGTACTACTGAGAATAGCTAAGTCATCCACAGTTGATCATCATACAATATTGATGTTACTGTGTACAATGTTCTCCAGGTTGTGCTCAATTTACTTTGCATCAGTTCATGGAAGTCTTCCCAGGTTTTTCTGAAAGCATCCTGCTCATCATTTCTTACAGCACAATAGCATTCCATCACAATCCTATACCACAACTTGTTCAGCCATTCCCCAGTTAATGGCCATCCCCCCATTACATTTTAATCTGGTTCCACCTGCACTTGGGAATGTTGTGTGCCACAGTGTCTGATACCTCTGTTATACTGGATCTTCTCCATCACAATGACAAACACCATCACAATAGCAAATGTGCATCTCCCTATTTTATGCCTTGTGTGATGCTTATGATTAGGGAATTGTTGAATAGGATTATTTCTGTTGTCATATCTTTCAGGGAATCTTGAATGATTTTGATGTATGGATGAGAAAGATGTTATCCAAAAAGCCCATAAGGTAGTATTTTGCTCTACCTAAATTTTTTTTTAATAAAATCAACAAATAATAGGCAGGGAAAAATCTTATATTCTCTACATTCTGCGGTCAATTGTGAAATGGTAAAGAAGTGATCTATTGTTGAATATTGTTCAAAAAAGCCTGCTTGTTCCTGACTATATTCTCATTGTAGATTCCCTTGATTTATGATTACAAATCATAAAGATTTTATAGTAAATTTATAAGTTGATAGTTATTGATGGTTTCTAGGTCACCTTTTTTGGTATTAAAAAGATCTGAGTTTTGTTTTCTTTTTTTCATGCCTTTAGTATTTTCCCCTCCTTCTGATACTTTGAATATTGGTCCCTCAGTGCCCTCACAAGTGTGTCACCTCCAGCACAAATCTCCTTTCTATATAGTTGGTCCAATTGAGCCAATTTTTCCCATCTTTTTTTTTTTTTTGGTACATTTCTACTTACCCTAAAAGCACAGGAGGGACTATGATGTTAGGGTCCAAGTGTGGTGGTTCCACTGCCCTAGAAGGAAAACAAAGTTATTGTAATTTTTTATAAATCTTTCACATTTTTATTCTGCTTATCCAATTATACTTATCCATAAATGCCCTTATGATAACTTTTAAAAGTGGATGTCTTGCCAAGCTTTCTTTAAATAATATCTAATAGTAGTAGCTAGCATTTATATAGTGCCTACTGTATGTCAAGGACAATGCTGAGTGCTTTATATATACTATCACATTTGAGCCTCACAACAACCTTGCGAAGTAGGTGCCATTATTATCTTTTTTATTGTTGGGGAAACTGAGGCAGACAGAGAAAAGTGACTTACCTAGGGTCATACAGCTAGTAAGTATCTGAGGCCAGATTTGAGCTTAGGTCTTCCAAATTCCTGGCCCTTGTCCACTGTACCATCCAGCTATATTATTGTTAGCTATATGATGGTGGGCAAACAGCCTCAGTTTCCTTATCTATAAAATGGGAATAACAGAGGTATAGCACCTCTCACAGAGTTATTGTGAAGGAAGTGCTTTATAAAATATAAAAAGTCAAATCAATGTGAGCTGTTGCTGTGAGAAAAAAAATGGAAAAAAGCAGGAGAATGAAAAGGAGGGGTGGAGAGAAAGGCAAAAGGCCAGAAAGCATTTCTTCTCCAGAAAATGTTTGTGTTACTCAGAAATTAGCATCAAAAGATACTAATTTGAGTATCAGGAAGTATAGAAGAAATGAGGAAGGCCAGATTCCTTGGTCAAAGGTAAGAGAACTGAGAAAAGTAAATAGAGGACAAAGGGGAAGAAGAAAGAGAAGTGGTTATATTTCTTTTGCTATTAAAAATTATCCCAAACTAAGTTTGCTTTCAACAACTTGACAAAGAAAGGAACTCTGTCTTCCCCGTTACCAAAATGTCCACACTAAAAAGAAAAAATCAAATATAATGAAAAGAACCTAAGGTCAGAATTTCCTACTTTTCAGGTTATTGCAAGCTTTTGTTCTGTTTTAGTGGGTATATGGGCCCCAAGTAGCACAGAGCTCTATTAGCATCAGGCAGATGCTGCTAGATTCTAAAATCACATCTCTCAACCATTTTGGAGAACAATCGGGGGCTATGGTCAAAGGGCTATAAAATTGTGCATACCCTTTGGTCCAGCAATACCACTTCTAGGTCTGTATCCCAAAGAGATCATAAAATGGGAAAAGTACCCACATGTACAAAATTATTTATAGCAGCTCTTTTCATGGTGGCAAAGAATTGGAAATTGAGGGGATGCCCATCATTTGGGGAATGGCTGAACAAGTTGGGGTATAAGAATGTAATGGAATACTATTGAGCTGTAAGAAATGATGAGAAGGCAGAATTAAAAAAAACTTGGAAAGACTTACATGAACTGATGCAGAGTGAAATGAGCAGAACCAGGAGAACATTGTACACAGTAACAGCCACATTATGGGATGATTGACTTTGATAGACTTGGCTCATCAGAGCAATGCAAGAATCTAGGACGCCTACAAAAGATTCATGATGGAAATTGCTATCGACACCCAGAGAAAGAAATATGTAGTCTGAATGCAGATGGAAGTATACTATTTGTTCTCCTTTTCCTTTGTTGTTTTGTTTTACTGATTCATTCTCATGGTTCCTCTCATTAGCTCTAATTATTCTTTACATCATGACTAATGGGAAAATATGCTTAACATGAATGTACATGTAGAGCCTACATCAGATTGTACACCATTTCGGGGTTGGGGGAAGAAATGGGAGAGGGAGAAAATTTAAAACTCAAAATCTTATGGAAGTGAATATTGAAAACTAAAAATTAATAAATTTTAAAAAATGAAATCACATCCCTCCCTCCCCCGCCATAAATAGAGGTAGTGTTTCAAGATCATTTGCTCCAATCCCTTGTTCCCTATTTAATACTTCCTGTCAACTTTCTGATCAAATGATTGTGGAGTGTTCCATGTTTGTTTCTGTATGATCAGTGCTGTGAGAGTTCATAAATGCTTGTTCATTGATTAATTGATCTAAAGTAGCCAAATCCAACACAGTCTTCTGACACTCCAGGATTTCTCCAATTATCTCAAGGAATGCTGTGAAATTCTCTGAACAAAATTAATTTTTACTTCATTTATGAAGTCAGTGAAGGCCATGAAGGATATTTAGGAGGGGTTTAGGTTCATATAAGTAAGGAACTCTCAAGTTCAGCTCCAAAAGGAATTAGGAATCACTAGTCTATTCTAAAGGTAGAGATTTAACAGCTCCTCAATCAACCTTAAGTTTGAGCAGGTCTGACCATAAAAAAAAAAAAAAAAAATGCTTTCCCCACAGCTATCCAGAACCTTTCTTTGTATAGTTTGAACTTTTTATTTCTCATCTGTCTTCATATCCATGAGGGACCATTTTTCCTTCTCTTCCTTTACAGCTATCAACTATCTTTTTTTGTTCTTTACTTGGGATTTCATTGGTATAGGAAATACTAATATTATTTCTGAAATTTCTACCTTTGGCAGATTTGGTTTATTTTTTAACAATTCACAAATATGCACACTAACAATGCTAAGAGCTGGGAGAGATTCAAAGCTTAGATAGGTCCTCGATCTCAATGAGATTACAATGCAGTAGGGGAAAAGGTTCAAAATCAGGTAGTTACAATACAAGAGAATAAGTAATGTGTGTGTAACACCTGTCCCAAAGTCTATTGGTATGGGATTTGCCCTGTCTTGTACAAGGGATGGGTGGAGTTGGTAAGAGCAGCAGAGCTTCAGCCTTCTCCACCCTGACCCTCACACAGGGCAGAGCACTCATCTCCACAAATAAGGAGAGAGTCCCATATCAATGGGATTTGGGACAGGGGTTACACATGTAACAGAGACCACCCTGACTCCTACTGCCTATAAGCCAGGTGCGTTAAATTTTACCCCTCCCCCCAAGGTTCTCCTGTATTTTTAAGGAAATTGGGGGATGTCTAATCTCAGCCATTGCCTCAAACTCCCATCAATTTTGTTTCCTCAGTTTTAGAGGGTCCTTAGCACCCCAGTTTCATTTAACTACCTAACAGCTAGATTAGCTTTTACAAAGGAATTTGTCTTAATTTATTATATTTGTAAAAAAAAAAAAAAGATTTACTTCAGAGGTAAGGCAAAAACAAATATATAAATACATTCTTCCCAAATACCTGGGGGCATAATCCCCCCTATACCACTGCAGTGTCTGGGGATGGAAGGGAGATTCAGTTCTCTGCTTTACCCAGTTCCTATGTAAAATAGTCCCACAAAGTTCCAAATCCAAAGTCCCCCCACTAGCGTCCCAGCATCCTGGCTTCTCAGGGCTTCCTTATTAGGCTGGCAGCAACATCTGTCTGGGAATCCTGATTCCATGGTCCCATGGTTGGTCCAACAGGACTGCCTGTGCCCAGAAGTAAAAAGGACAAACAAAACAGAACAAAATCTTAAACTCATTTCTGGGGGCCTCAATTCCTAAAGCTTAGTGCATGGACACCACGCTTTAGGTGATTAGGACCATCACTCCTGACTGACACTGGATAGAGATTGTCCCAGTACAGCAGTTGTTAATTTTTTTTTTAATCAAAAAAAATTTTCCCAGTCTGGCAGTTTTAAAGACATGGTCTATTCTACCTATATAGCCAATGGAAAGAAGCTGCTTCTACCCAGGTGGTAGGGGAATAAAATATCTTCTCCCAGTAGCAGATCTCTGTCATTTCTCACATGTGTGTCTCTATTTTAGGAGATTAGGGCATTCACAAAGCCTAATTATAAGTGCATTAGGGAAATGTGAAAATAAAGTAAGAAAAGCACTATATGTGGTCCAAGAAGGAAAAAAGTGATCAGTGGCCAGGAGCTGAGGGAAGATTTCATGAAAGATAGAGTATTTAAGTTTGGCTGCAAAGAACGGGTAATGATCCAAATGGTATTCCACATTATCAACCTTCACTCAAAATCCAAGGCTGGGACAATGGGTGAAGAGGGGGAGGGAGGACATCCAATACACAGAAAAGAACTTATGCAAAGCTCAGGAGGAAGGAAGTATAAGCCATATTCAGGGGACCCCAAGGAATCCAACTTGACTAGAACAGAGAGGAAGAATAAGTTCTAAATCGTAGAGTCATGCCATAGTAAGGAAAGGCCTTTGATGCTGGGCAAAGGAGTATGAATATGATGTCAGCCCCTTAAGTTTGTTTCATCTATTTTTAAATAAACTAACAGAATATAAAAAACCACATTTTTGAATACTACCTGATCTTTCCTTTGGAGCCTTAGTGGGGACTTAAATGTTGCCAAACCTAAGCTGTAACTAAAATGAGGTTGGCTTTTGTTTTCCTCAGTGATATTTCTGCCCATGTGCTCCATGGTTTTGAAGCCTGGGAGGCTTGCCCTGGGTTCAGTCCCCAGTGTATGATCAATTCAATATGTCGAGTGCAACCAAGGTTGCCAAATTATGAATTTGTCACAGACATTGTCCAAAGACTAATCCTGAGCTTCTCTTGGGAGCACTTGTGACTGACATGAAGAAAGTAGCAACGTGTATTTGTATGTAAATGTCAGGATCAGAATCATCACTGCAGAAGGAGGAATAATAAGGAATTATTATTGTTGGAGGCACAACGAATGGATGTAATGAGACATATATATGGCAGGGAACTCTTTATGATTTCAATATAAGAGTTAACAGCTACTTGCTGAAGTTAGTATGAAAAGAAGAATGCCTAACTTATTTATCAACCCAATTACATTTGACATTCTTGTAATAATAAAAATACTTAAAGAAACAATAACTTTCTTGGTTGATGCCACAATGCCAAGAATTTTACTGAATATAAAGTTCAATTGGGTTAAATTTGTAAGCCCTTTTGCCTTTAGCAAGGGACTGAGGGACAGAAGAATCCCACGTGTTATGATTTAACTGCTATAAGCAGGTTCTGTGTAAAGTTACCAAAAGGCCCTGCTTGCTTTATAATCCTAATCAGAAAGTCATGCTTCTGATTTATTCTTCTTGCTTATTTTTCCAAAAGTTTCACACCAAGGAGGAATGTATTTCTCTCTTCTGTTTAAGGTAAGAATCCAAAATAATCAGTATCTTGAGTTGGGCTGTTTTCACTTCATTTCTTTGGCCTGAGTCATACTCTCCAAGACCAAAGAGCCCATAGGGAAGATAGAGAGGAAATGATGTAATTCTCTTTGGTCTCTTTCATGCTTTTGGACTTTTTCTTTTGGCATGAGCTGTAATGGGTCTGTTTTCTAATTTGCTTGGGTAGAATACACCAGAAGTGTAGGCCCTCTGCTTCTTCCCTTTTCAATCAAGAAAGGTCATACACATCATATACTGGTTTAATGAAATCAAGTCATCTTGCCAATATTGACTTAAGTGTCATTCCGACATCTCTATCAGGTAACTCAAGAAAAAGTATTTTCATCCCTAGTCTGCATCTTAAGAAATCAAGTAGTAGAGAGTGATTTGCCCAAAAGTGGTTTGATGGTTAGACCCAGAAAAGAACCCAAGCCTGCTGATTCCTTAACTGCTCACCAGGTGACCCCTCCCCCCCTTTTTTAACTTTAAAAAAATCTGAACCAGAATCACTTACATATCTATTTTCATCCGATAGCAACATATTGGAGTCTCATTTAAGCACTTGGCATTGTGGAAAACATAATTTTATAATTGTTATGTTTTCAAACTCATGCATATGTTAACATACATGATTCTTTGATAAACATAATCACAGAGATAGTTGAATAGTTTTTTGATTCCTAATGTCATGTGAGGTATAAGACAGGGAAATGGATGCCTGCAAAAGGTATTTGCTATTGTCATGGAAGATGTCCTGCAAAAGGACAAAATGGAAGAAGATTCCCCTCGAGAGAGTGAGGTCTTGCAGATGTTGTCTTCAGATGACATTGTGCTAGTTCCATTAAGCCGTAGAACATTCTGAAACCTCCTCAACAAAACCTATGATTGCAGGGAGAGAATGTGTTTGACTCAAAAGAGATTGGTCTAACAGACCACACAGAAAAAAAAAAAGTTGAATGGATGAAAAATGCCTATTGTCCAGACTATGACTTGCAGGTAGATGGTCATTGAGTTAGTAGATCAGTGCATAACTTGGGAAAGGCAGTGCAGGTGGACGATAAGTTGGACTTAGAACTGAATGGGAAGAAAAGAACATAAAAGGAAGAATGCTATTTGGAAAATTGTACAGTGCTTCTTTTTTAAAAATTGATTTGAATTTGATTTAATATGAATTGATTTTAATTTTGAACTTCAAACACAATAGAATGGGCTTTTGCATACATGTAGTAGAACAGGAAAGGAGAATTGTACATGAAACTGGATGTCTCCATAGTGCTTTCAATGATCCCAAGATGCTTACTGTTATGAACCTCTCTCTTTTTAAACCCAAATGTTCTCCTGGTGATATTCTGTCATGGCCAATTTTGGAATGTCAAAGTGACTGAAGAATGAAAGTTTAGGTCATACAAAGGAAAATGAAGAGATACATAGTGGGCACAAATGGATCTTGACCTACATGCTAGAGGTTTTAAATGGGATATCGCTGAAGAAATGGATGATTCTAAAGGTTCATTATGTGGCAAGAATAAAAACTAATGGATGGAGTGTTGCACTGGTACCCCTGAAATGTAAAAAGAGCTAAAAGAATGTCTTTAGTATATTGAGGAGCTTCTCCTCTAAGGGCTGTATGGGATAATATGGAAAAGAATGACACAGGATGAGGCAGATTGTATGGGTTCGGAACTGCCCTGATGGAGGGAATGCTTTTTGCAATTAAATCATAGATCCTATCAAGTCCTGGAATACCAGTTTTGCTTTTTTTTCATATTCTTATATGAAAAAATATATTCTTCATATATTTATCTTTTGGGGTAAGGGGGCTTATTCCAGTAAAGCAAATCCTAAATTCTGAAAATGTAGGTGCTTAAGTACAGATACTTTACAGTGAAGTCAAAATCTTTAGAGTTAGAAAGGATCTTAGAGAACATCTAATGTTAACCCCTCATTATTCAGGTGAGATAAATATTTGAGACCCAAAGAGTTAAAATACTCAAAATCACAGAAATCTTTAAGGAAGGAATAGGGAAAAGGATCATGGCAAAGTGAACATTGTGAAGGACTTCAAGTCAAAAGACTGGGTTCCACCATCTTTAATACTTACTAGCTATTTGACCATAGGTAGGCCATTTAACCTCCCTGAGCCTCGGCTTCCCCAACTGTAAAATGAAGGGATTGGTCTTCAATGACCAATGACCTTTCCAATTCTAAACACTATGATCTTCTGATTCCCAGTTCAATATTCTTCCCACTGCTTCAAGAACCCAGTGATTTACATGGGACATCTACTCTACTTTCCACCCTACTTTCTTCCTTCACTTACCATTCTGTGTCTCAGCTTTTCATCTAATGCTCATTATCACTATCCACTTCTAATACTGATCGAGAGAGAGGGGATAGGTAAGGAAGAGGAGGAAAAGAGAAGAAAAGATAGAGGAGTAATAAAAAAGGGAGGGAAAGGGTAGAAAAAATAAATTAGAATGTACAAAGCTACTGTTCTAGAATGCTTTGGGGCTGCTAGCAAGTTGGGAGAGGGTCTTCAAAAAAGAGCAGGATGATGTTCCATTTTCTCCATCCTTTACTCCAAATCAACTGTGTTCTATTTAATAGACTGAAACAGTTATTCATTGAAAGAGTTCACATTCTTTACAAAGGAGACAAATCTACAAACAAGGTGAACTACATATTGGGAGAGGAGTGCCATGTTCTAGGCTTGGTGAACTTTGTTCTATTTGATTTAAACTATTTTTTGCAATTTGGGGCTGAATATCAGCCCTGTATTCCAGTGCAGAACAAAAACCACACTGAGGCAATGGGGAGTTTTGTTCCATTCAGTGACCCTAATGTCCTAGATATGTCCATTTTTCTATATCTCATAAGTATTTCTGAGATCCCATTGTGATAAAATTCCTATGTATACTCCTGTTCTAGCGAGATGGCAATCTAACCAACTTTATAAAATCCATAAGAATTAGAAACCTGTGTGCTCCATCCACTATTCACTTCTTTTAACCAATATTGAGACTGGTACCCAGAAGAGATTCCTGGGTAACCACAAAAATAAAAAGAAGTAATACAAGCTAACAGCAACTACCCTTCCCAGTATAACACAGTAAAATTGGTATAGATATAGGTATTTAGTTTGATACTCACCTTAGCACTGTATATGCTTACAATATGTTACACTTAAGTTTATCAGTAAGCATGTTTTGTTATCTCCCAAATAGAAGGGGATTTTTTTTAGCTGGTAGTTCAATAAAAAGATTAAGTCAATTCAAATTATTAAGAATTGTTAAGCTCCTGTTATGTGCCAGATACTGTGCTAAGCACAAGGGATAAAAAGACTAAAAACAAAAAATAGTCCCTGCTCTCAAGGAGCATATACAAGATATTAGGCACCAATTCCTTTGGCAAAACTAAGTAGCTAAACTACTTGACAAGACCAATCTTCTTGGATGCAGAGGAAGTATAATCGAGTCATGAAGACTATATATCCCTGTGCAATGTGATTATTACCACCACCCTGCATTAATAGTAAAAGAATTGCATGCCTCTTGTCCCCTGTCTTGTCTGATACTGGTGACAAGACCCCATTAGGTCCCAGGATTGCATATGCTAAGTAACAGCATTTACCATTTACCCTGGACCTCATAGCAATTTCTCTCATGACTAAGTTTAGGAATTGTGTGGGAGGCTCATGGGTCAACAGCACTACATATAATCTTCCTTATTTTTCAGAACTTTGACTCCTAGTCTCAGATGAAACTGAGAGGCATAAGCAAAAGAACATTTTAAAAGTTAACCTTTAAAAAAACTCACTACAGATTTTAGTAACAAATATATTTTTGTTTCATCTTTTTCATATTGATTCATTCCTTTTTTCCTGAACACCTACTGAAAAAGTGTCCCTTGGCTTTGACCTCATTGTATGTTGATTATTTTTGATGTTACACACTTAATGGTAGTAGAGGCATTTTGTGTGTGTAGGGGAGGTCTTATTTTATCTGCATAAACTATTTATTGTTGAAAACCATATATAACTCAGAAACCTGTGGGTAGATCTGTGGTGTGAAAAGGGAACTTGATGCAAGCAGTCAGAGCAAGAGTTTCCGCACTGAGGTGAATGTTTACATGACAACCACTGGAATCCTAGTTCGCATCTGAGCTTTTTCTTTCTCTGAAAATCACATTTAAAGTTTTGATTTCTTGTTCCTAAGACTGGTGGAAATAACATTCTAGATTTCTTGAAGTGTCATGGAAATAATACTTACAATTTCTCCAAGCAAACATGATAAAAGAAGCATTAAATGAAGAGACTATATTTGGAAACAGAATTACTTGTTTTTGTTCAATTAAAGTCAAATGTCAGTGTTTTGGGATCTCTCTGCCTCTCTGCCTCTCTCTGTCTCTGTCTCCCCCCATCCTTCCACCCTGCAACTTCCCCTCTTCTTATTGCTTCAGGATCTTTGTAAGCTCCTGGGCAGTTCTTCAAATTTCCTGATTTGGCAACTCTTGAACTCAACCCCTCCCAACCCCCCCCCTTTTTACTTGAGTAAAACTTCCTGAATTGACTTTGAAGAAACTGTTGCCTCATCATCCACATAGCTTCAGGTTTTAATTGTATGTGCACCACAGTAGTTCCCACTTCATAAACTACAAGTGACTTTTTCCTAACTTCCCATTAAAAAGAAAACTGACGACCTCCATGACTGCGAGCTGATTCAGAGCCGGCAGGCCTCTCAAGCGGGGCCTGGCAGTCATTAAGTGTGAAGACCTTTCCAACTTTTGATAGTCTGTTAGGAGTCCAAGAACCAAAGAGTGCCACAAATTTCCAGAGCAATTCTGAAATTTAGGAAAATGAAGGAGGAACAGGCAAATAAATGATCCCATTTTAAAACTTCATCCACATCATTGCTTGATAATTAGTTGTACGTACCCTCCTTCTCCTTAGAAGAGACTAGGAGGAGCCCAAGTACTGAAGATGTAACTATTTAAATACCTATTATCTCTTATCACCAGCAGCCATATTCAGGGCACTGCCCTTTGCAGAATTATACTTTGGTTTGTGAAACTTCTTGGTTTTTTGTGATATTCCTCCTCTGCCTCTTTCCTCTGTTCCAGAAACTCAGTGTGTTAATGCTCCCACCCCCAACCAATTAAAAATTGCTCTGGAGGAAGGATCTGTAATTATACTTTAGAGAGAATCAGTTTAAGTCAAAGTATTTACTTTTCCAAAGGGCACTTTCATTTTAAGCCTCATCTCTAATAATGGAATTTCCTTTCCATGCCACTCACATTGAATATGGCACAGGCTTATTTCCTGTAAGCAGAATCTGGAGAATCAGTAAACAAATTGGGGAGATATTTTTTTTATGCAAGGGGATAATTCTGGAGTCCCTGAAATCATGAGGTGAAGGTAGTATCCTATTCCAACTATGCATCAGGCCAATCTGATCCTGCCTGTAGCCCCACTACTATCCCTGGAAGAGCATAAATAGAACTCTTAAGACTAGGATAAAAATCAAAGGTTTGCCTTCTTGAAAAAAATTCAGGTAATATACACAAGCAGGGGTAGAATAATGTAATGACTAGAATGTTGAGTTTGGAGCCCTGAAGACTTGGCTTCAAGTTCTGTCTCTGCCACAAACTGGATGTATTAATTACTTTGGGCAAGTCATTTAACCTTACAGTGTTTCAGGCAGCTTTCCAAGACCATAAGTTGCAGTGAATATGTTCACCTGCATCCAAACAGGAAGTTTATCACTAGGAACTTTCTTTATCAATGAAATTACAGGTCCAGTCCCTAACCCTATGTCCTTTAACATAGACAAGTACTACAATACCTTGATTACGTCCCCTCAGTCTCAATGTTACCATTTTAAAAATTCAGAAAAGCACTAATTAAATTGCGTAAATTGTAGTTAATTATTTTTTCTGTTCCATTTTGTCTGGTACAGTGAATATTGAATCTCCTTGGGAAAATAATGATACTCAACTATTCAAGGTGGCTCAAAAAAGTGAGCAAGATCACAGATATAAATGGGCAAAAGAGACCAACCATGTGTGGTAGGCACAATATCCTAGCTCCTATCCTTTTGCAAACTAGTTTAGTTTTTCCTTAAAAGGTAGTAAGACCATCCTCAGGTCTTGGTTGTCTCAGTGGACTAAGGGCTCAATTTCTTGACAACACTCCCCCAACACCTGAGTACAGAATAGCCATAGCTCCAGGGGCACCCTGATGCTTGGCTGGTGGATCAAAGTGGGCAATTAAAGCAAGCAAGTTTCACTCAGTTGAATCAACTCAAGAGGTACTCAATACCTACCTTCGTTGAATATCCTGCTTTGGCCAAATAAATCTCCTTTTTGTTAACTGTTGAATAACCTACAAGTGTCTCATTTTGTTCTAATATTGAACCTAAACTACCAAGGGACTGCCTTTAGTCAGGTCCAGTCCAGAACACCATTGCTGTCAGAAGTATCTTGAGGACAGAACCTGTACCTTATTCATCTTTGTAGTCTCCTTAGGGCCTAGTACTCTGTCTTGTTGCAGAAAAATTTGCTGAATGAATAAAATGTATAGTTTAGTCTATCACAGTATCTCAGAATCTCAGATAGACCTAAAAATTCATTTAGTTCAATCCATACCTGAAGAAGAATTCCCATATAAAATCCTGGACAAAGTCATCATTCAGATTAAGTCAAATCTAATTGTTAAGAAGTTCTTAATTCTATTAAGCCCAAATCTATCTCTTTACAACTTCTGCCTGGTGTTCCTGGTTCTGCCCCTTTAAGGCTAAGGAGAATGAGTCTAATCCTTCTCCCAAATGACAGCCCTTCAAATTTTGAAGATGGCTGTCATGTCAATCAGTCAACAAGCATTCATTAAGAATTGCTAAATATGAGACATTAAGTGCTGAGGGAAAAGAAGAGGCAAAAATCATCCCTCGAGGAGCTTACATTGTAATGGGGAAGACAATATACAAAAATAAGAACATACGAGGTGAATACAGGATAAATGGTAGGTAATCTTGGAGCGGGTGGCACCAGCAACTGGGAGGAACCAGAAGCCACCCAGAAGAGGTGACTTGAGCTAAGAATTAAAGTTAAGGATTGTAAGTTAGAAGGGAGACTATTTCAGGTATAAGGACCAGTCTATGCAAATACACAGAGTGGGAAAGGAGTATGCTATATAAGGAACAGCAAGTAGGCCAGTATAGCTAGATCATAACATACATGAAGGGGAAAAGGATGTAAAAGTATTGATAGGAAGGCATCAGGTTGTGAAGAGCTTTAACTGCCTAAGGACTTATTATTTGATCCTAGAGTTAATAGGGATCTACTGGTGTTTACGGTAGGGCGGGGAATTGGGTTGCATGACATGGTTAGACTTACACTTTAGGAAAATCACTTTGGCACCTGACTGGAAGATGGATTGGAGTAGGGAGACACTTAAGGCAGAGACCAACCAGAGAGAAAGCTATCCCAACAGTCCAGCAAGATATGGTGAGGGTATTGACTGGGATGGTGGATATGTGAGAGGAGAGAAAAGACAAAACTTTGGTGAACACTCAGGGCTAGTGGCACAACATAGATGAAGATCCAGCAAAAAAGACTTAGAAAGAGTAGTCAAACAGGTAGGAGAAGAACCAAGAGAGAGTAGTCAGGAAAACAGAGAGGGGTGAATATCCAAAAGGAGAAGGAGGTTAATAGTGCCAAATGTTGCAAAAAGGTCAAGAAGGATTAGGATCAAGAAGAAGCTATTAGACTTAGCAATTAAGAGAAGATTGGTAACTTTGAATGAAGGAGGCAGAAGCCAATCTACAGAAGATTTAAAAAAGAGGAAATGTAGGTATCTATTATAGTCAGCTTTTTAAAGGATTTTAGCTTAAAAGGGAAGGAAAACATAGAATGATAACTTGCAGCTATGGTAGGATTTAGAGGGTTGGTTTTGTCTTGTTTTGTTTTTTGAGACCACATCTCCCTATCTCACCCAATCTGGAAGTATAGCAGCCACTCATGGTCTTAATACCACTTACTGATCAGGATGCATCTGACTTCTATGTGTGTGAAGTAGGTCAATTACCCCTTTTTTAGGCAGCCTGGTGGCTCGCTGTTGGGGGCTCACCATATTGATGCTGAACTTAGTGTGGACACCCAAACAGGAGATTTTTTTTTTAAGACGGAGGGCATTTGGGCATGTTTGTAGACATGAGGGAATGACCCAGTAGATAGGGATAAATTGAAGATTAAAGAGATATCAGGGATGGTTGGGGCAATCTGCTGGAAGAAATGAAATTGCCCTAAATATCCTAGTTTATTCAATTGATCTTTTTTCCATGTTGATTGTGTGGTCCAACCTGTAGCCTAGCCCTCTTATTTCAAGTAAGGATTTAAGTATGAAATCTATGACTTCATCTAAATAATTGATAAAAAATGTTGAACAGAGCAGAGCCAAGGATAGGTTCCCAGGGACACTCAGTTAAAGACCTGACTACAGTTTGATATTGACTCATTAATTACTACTCTTTGGCTTAGGTCACTCAGCTGTTCCAAATCCAAATCCAAAGTCCATGACAACGATAATTGGTGTTTATGTCTAATCTAGTTCCAAGAAGTACAAAGGATTAAACAACTTTTAAAAAAGCATGTGTGTAGGTCAATATTCATTCAGTATGGCATAAGTAGAAAAGGATCAGAACCAGCTATCAGAAATCTGAGGTTCTAGCCCTAGTTAAATCATTCACTACTCATTTAATCCCCTTGGGCTTCAGTTTCTTTATCTGGAGTAAATACTGCTCCCATTTGGGTCCCTGTTGCTCCAGGTTTAAAGCACTGTGTGGGTCAGCACTCACTCAAAACTGTAGCTCACAAGCCCCGACTGATGTCTTGACTTTTATCAATCAGTCACTCTGGTTTTCAACACCAGTCCAAAACAAACGACATTCAATCAAACAGCATAGCAAATAAAACAAGGAAGAAATATTTCCACCATCACCCCTACTATGGTACGTTGAGGTCTATTTTCCCACAGATAGAGAACACATATGGCTGGGAAATCTGCTTGGTCAGGGGAACTCTCACTCCAATGTTGCAAGGCAAATTTAGAGCTAGAAGGGACTTCAGATGTAGCCTCTGTCTCTCTGACGTTGTTATTTCATTACTCCTCTTTCCCTTAGGCATCTCCTCTCTGTGGAGTGTGTCATCTCTGTGTTACTCCTAGTGCCTTTTCTGGGCATTTCAGCTGGTTTAATAACCACTGGTCTCCTCTGTTTTAAGCATGTAGGCTTTATCTCTTCAGGATTACATGCTGGCCATCTCAATCCCCATCTTCTAAAGTGTAGTGACTAGATAGCCTCTCTCTGATAATGGCAAGCTGATCACATTTTAGTTATAACCTAGGCTATGAACTACCACATCCTGCTTAAAACAGTGGAACAAAAGCCAGGCTGTCTATCTCTAGGCATTGGTTTGTGGAACTTTTGGTGGGGAGAGGTTTGGACTACTTGTGCTAGTACTGAATCAAAGTTTATTGTCTTAGACCTGAGGGTCAGAAGTTATCATTTAACCTCTTATGGAGATTCAGTGCCCCTCAAACCCATTCCAGTTGCCTCTCACCAAGAAACTCTATGGAAACTATTTATAGGCTGAGGCTATGAAGCCCACTTTCCTACCAAGATCCCCTCCGGATTGGCAAGCAAATGAATCTAAACAATCAAAATAGCTAAGCAAAGAAGGCAAGATCATTGTTCTCCACTCTCCTGGCCCACATTCTAACCATGTATATCTGTCAGTAGCAAAAATAACCCTGATTTTTGTGCTCTATTCCAAATTTAAATAATCCCAGAGGTCCCTTCCAGATCCATACTTCTAAAGTTCTACTTATGTTCCTTTTTGCGGGTGAAGGTGAGGTGGGAAAGCAGGTATAAATATGATTGAAAGGGGAAATTAAGACATAGGAAGGTTAAGTGAATTGTCCAAGGTCAAATAAGTGAGGTTAGTGACAGCTAAGAAAATAACAGGCATTTTGATATGTAGCCCCACAATCTACCCACTAAATTATCATGCTGTTTCCTGACTCAGAAAGGCAATTAAATAAAAAAAAATCCTTTGACTTTATTTTTAAAATAAAAATATCTAGCCTGAAAGTATCAAATTTAAAATACCATGCTAAGAACTTAAATATGATAGGCTCAAATGAAAAGACAAGAAACCAAGGCTGCAAATGGGGACTGTTTTATGCACTATGGATGTAAAGTACTCTTGCTTAGTTAAGCGGGAGAAATATACATAGGTGGGTTAGGGTGAAATGGCTTCCCTGAAATGACACAACAACACACATCGTTCCAAATTACAATCCATGTTGGTTCAACCAACTGAGCCACTGATAATCTAGAGGGCTAAGTTGGACAAATATGTTTATTCATTTTTCTCCTATCATGCTGTATATGCTATCTCTTTTTATATTTTTTCAAATTATCTTGTGCTCCTTGGTTAAAATTGTAAGGTGAAATACTTAAAATCGTTTACCAGGAGAGTGGCCAGGTCAAGTGACAGGAGAGATCACTCTTGGTTGCATCAGGGTGTCAGAAACATATTTAGAAGTTAAATAATAACATACTGATAACATACATTTAACAAAAAAAAGGCTCCATTACTAAATGCTGAAGCTCTAATGTAAAATTTAGTCCCTCCCTTTTCTTCAGACTGAGGTTGTCTAACAGTAAAGAAACCACAGTGGCAATATAATATAATGACTTTCTCCTCAATCCATAACCTTCTATCTGAAGCTACTTCTTTTCCTAGATGGCACACTATATTGACTGTGAGCCATTTAAATGTTCTGTTTTGGGGTTGGGACAACTGAGACTTGAATATGAAAAGTCTTTTTATTACCTATGTGACCTTGGGCAAATTATTTTTCCTCTCTTAGCCTCAGTTTCCTCATATATAAAATGAAGGAGATGGACTAAAATGCTCTCTAAAGGCCCTCCCAGCTCTGAATACCATGAAACTAAAGTTTGAAATGGGCTTTTTTTCTGCCTATTTTTAAAAGGCTATACATACATAATTAATGGAAAATTTGAGGAGCCCAACAAAGGGTCGACCTTTTGGCTGTAAGTTCATAAAGTTCATTTACAGTAGAATGTAATCAATCAAATAATGGGGGAGGGGAGGGGAATAAGTATTCATATAGTGCCTACTATGTCCCCTTCACTATGCTAAGTACTTTTACAAATATCATCTCATTTGATCCTCACAACAATCCTGGGAGGTAGTGCTATTAGTATACCCATTTTACAGTTGAGGAAATTGAGGCAAATAGGTCAAGTAACTTGCCCAGGGTCACACAGCTAGTAAGTGTCGAAGTCACATTAGAACTCAGGACTTTGTGATTCCAGATTCAATGCTTTATCTACTGTGCCACCAGCTGCTTTAATAAGCATTTGTTAAATGCCTATTGAGTGCCAGGTGCATTGCTACATACTAGGGATAAGTGAGATAGTTCTTGCCTTCAAGAAGTATTTGTTTAACTTGGATTGGAGGAAGGGAGCATATTCACACCCAAGTAAATAAAGGATAAATACAAAATAAACCCAGAGTGTTTTCAAGGAGTAGGCACTAACAAATGGGAAAATCAGGAAAGGCTTCTTAAAGGAAGTGGCACATGACCTAAGCTTGAAAAGACCTAGGGAATTCAAGAGGTGGAGGTGAGAAAGGAGAGCATTCTAGGCAGCAAGTCAAGAGAAGGAATGTTGTGTCTGGGGAACAGCAGACTTAAGGCAAAGACTACTTATTTGTCCTTGTATTCCCAGGGCTTAACACAGTGTCTTATATATATTATGTGCTTTAAAAATGTATGATGGATTTTATGGAATCTATCTCTCAGAATTGACTAATTTGAGAGCTCAAGCTGCCTACTGTAGGTGTAGTCCAAGATACTCCCATTTCCTGACTCTATGTCTTAACTGGCTATCCTCATGCTTGGAATGCCCACCCTCTTCATCTCTGTCTCCTGACTTCTTCAAGATGCAACTCAAATTCCACCTTCTGGAAGAGGCATTTCCCAATCATCCTTCTCTTTTCCCACCTCTGTCACCTTGCTAGTGCCTTCTCTCTAAAATAATCTACAATTTACATTGTAAATATCTTGCTTGTATACAGTTGTTTTCATGTTGTCTGCCCCAACTGAATATGAGTTCTTTGAGAGCACAAGGGCAGGCAACTATATTTTTGCTTTTCTTTGTAACTCCAGAATCAGGCATAACGCCTGGCATATAGTAGGTACATGATAAATGTTGTTTGTTGTTTGTTGACTGGCTAACTCCAAAGAGCACAGTAATGTCCCATCTGGCCACCTGCTGCCTTTGTGAATTGTGTACCTGAACTTGTGTCTTTAGAACTTCTGTAGGCACTTTAGAAAGCAAGGACATGGTACAGAGCGTAGGGATCAGCGGTAAAAGAAATAAAAGAGATGTATCCTCTCCCAGCAGTAGAGATGACTAGACCTGTTCTCCTGGTGTTGGGAAGAGATGGAGACTCTCAGCAGAGGGCAGAGGGTGGATTGTCCATGTAGGCTTTACCTATATACAGGAAGAGCTGGAAACTAGCGCTGTCACCCACAGGAAGGATTTAGACTTTGTTATTTGTGTTTTAAAAGTTACTATTTCTCCCCATGATTTCTATCCTGCTTCCTTTAACTGATTTCTTAAGCATCCATGTCAGCTTTACGGTTGTTTTCTCTTTAAGTTATTACTTACTTTTAAAAAATAAAATTTCTGCCTCTTTCTCCCTCAGGGCCTTGTTTTTGGTTTTCAGGTCTATATGTCTTCAATATTTCTGCTCTTTCTCCTCCTGAACTCCACTGATTTTCTGTTTCCTTATCTTCATCATATGTTTTTAATTTTCATCTTGGACTTTTCAAATGAAGAGTACAACCTGCCAGGGGTGATTCTCAGGAAGTTCAAAGCTCTCTGAACTAGGGCTTTTCAGAAAACAGATCCAATGTTTTGAGGTGATAGCAATCACGTTTTGGTTGTTGCTGTTGTTATTGTTGTTTTGTGGCAAAATCTGTAGCATGATCACAACATTTTCAATTTATCTGGTTCTACTCTGAGTAATTTTTTTACTTTAAAATCATAAGAATGGAGCTTAAAAATTCATTTAGACATGAAACTCATGTGGCAATGTTGCCATTTATCTCAAAATCCTTCCCTTCCTTTTCAATCCCACTGCCACCACTATGATTAATCAACCAATAAGCATTTATCAAGTGCTCACTATGTGCCAGGCACCATGCTAAGCATTGGGGATACAAAGACGAAAGTAAAATAGTTCCTGCCCTCAAGGAGCCTATACTCTAATGAGGGAGATGTGTTCAAACATAGGTATGCACAAGATTTATACAGAATAGATATAACACAACACTAGAGGCAAAGACCTTAGCAATTGGGGGAAGAGGGGGCAGAGTAGGCGAAGGGAGAGAGACAACCAGGAGAGGCCTCTAACAAGGAGCCTCAGCTCAAGTGAGTCTTGAAGAAAACAAGAGATTCCAAGAAGGGGAGGTGAGACGGGAGAACATTCCAAGTTTGGAGGACCAACATTGCAAAGTTTCTTATTTATTGTCACATCCCTGTTAAATTATTTTTCTAGGTTATACAAGTAGCATATAGCAGAGCTGATATTGTATGGGCTTCCCTACTTCAGGGCTTTAGCTCATTCCTTTTCTTCATGCCTTTAACACTGCCTCACATTTCCTTCTGTCAAAACCTTGTCTATCCAAAGAGTGCTGAACTTGGAGTCTCAGGACCTGAGTTCTAGTCTAAGATCTGCAACCTGTATGACCCTGGGTAGGTCCCCTAACTTCTCTGGGCCTTAATTTCCTCATCTATAAAATGAGGATTTCACTAGATGATGTCTAAGGGCCTTGCTATGACTGCAAGGCCCATCTCAAATGTTCCCTTATCCATAAAGCCCTTCCTCAACCCTCTAGCTGGTAAAGATCTCCCTCTATGCTCATCAACCATAGTGCTTTGCTTATAATCTCATTTATGGCACTTATTCCACATTGCCTTTTACCATAGTTATTCATATTTGTGTCTTCTTTCCCCTTCCTGACTGAACTCCTTAATGTTAGGGAACTGTATCTTATTCATATTTTCTATTTTCCTCTGGGCTTACTTTACACAGGGTTGCACAACTAGCAGATACTCAATGCATTTTTGTTAAATTAATGAATATGATAATTTTTCTTCCTGCCTCTCTTCACTCTTTTTTGTTATTTCTACCTGAGGTCTCCCTAGCTTTTCCTTTTTTTCCTGTTCTGTGTTGAAATCTGTCCTCTTCATTTCGGAGAATATTATTCTCTTCATGGAGGCTATACTTTTTTGGTTCTTCTACAGCTCAGCTAAGTAATGAACAAAATTTACAAACTAAGCATATTTATTTTGCCATTTACAACTGACTACTTGTCTATAACTAAATGAGAAACTGAATCTTAGAATGAAAACACTGAAGAGAAACTTGCAAGGATTCCTTGCTTCCATGAAAAACTTCACCTCAACTAGATTGGGCATGTGGATGTCTGACTTTGAAGATTTCTGCATAAGAGATTTAAAAATCTCTGATTGCTACCAGCAAGAAGCATTCCTTCCCTTTTCTAAAGCTAAGAAAGTTCTACATACTGGACAGTAGGATCCAAAAAGATCATGATGAGAATGCTGGTTCAAATTTAATAAGGTGGAATTCCTTAAGGATGAATGTAAAGTCTTACATTCATCTTACATTTAAAAGAAAACTCAAATTCACAAGTACAAGAAAGAGAAGGTCTGGCTAGATAGCAATGTCGAAAAGATTTGGGAATATGAACCCAATAGGAGTCAACAGTATGAAATGGCAACCCAAAAAGCCAATGCAATCTTTGACAGCATTAAAAAATGTAGTGTCTAGGACTAGAGGGATGATTGTCCTGAAGTATTCTGCCCTGGTCAAAACATATCTAGAATACTGGGTTTGGTCCTGAGTGCCACATTTTAGGAAGGACCTTGCTAAACTGGAGATTATAGGATATCAGAATGGTGAGAATCTCTGAGATACTGACATATCAGGATAGACTGGAGCTATTTGGGATGCATGGCTTAGAGAAGAAAAGATTCTAGAAAGGATCTGATAGATATCTTCAAGTATCTGAAGGACTGTATTATGGAAGATGCATTAGCCTTGTTTTGCTTTGCCTCAGAAGGGAGAGCAAGGTACAAGAGGTGGAAGCACAGAG
This sequence comes from Vombatus ursinus, assembly GCF_900497805.2. Classification (NCBI taxonomy): domain Eukaryota; kingdom Metazoa; phylum Chordata; class Mammalia; order Diprotodontia; family Vombatidae; genus Vombatus; species Vombatus ursinus. The sequence goes on from NW_020954596.1 coordinate 35,006,576, forward strand.
GGTAGGTTTAGGATTGCTGTAAGGAAGAACTTCCTAATAGTGACAGCAATTCAGAAACAAAACGGACTGTTTTAAGATCTAGTAGATTCCCTGTCATTAAAGGTTGTTAAACAAAGACCGGAAAACCATTTGTTGGGTATATCATAGGGAGGATTCTTGTTCAGCTACTGGTTAACTCTGAGATCCCTTTCAACTCTGCAGTTTTATAATTCTGTATTATCCCTCATGACACTCTGACAGCCCTCTGAGACATGCTTGAGGACGTGTATCCTCAGCACTTAATGTATTTTAAGCACTTAAATGTGTACTGACTTGAATTTCTTCTTCAGAAACACATTTCAATACCGTACGGGCTCCAGTCAGAAAGTTCTTCTCTTAGCGTCCTTACCTTTGGATTTCCAGTGCCTAGGACAATCTCTTATGTATTTGTTGAGTAGCACTTAATTAGGCTTAAGATATTTCTATTGCAATTTAAAGCAATCTAGACAATCCAAAATTTGTTTCTAAGTTGGTTGTTTGGAACTTGGAACGCAATTCCATGCAGAATTACCATTTTAAATGATGGTTAGTTCCCAGACTAGTAGACAAAAGTGTATTTAATCCATGTAGCTGAATTATATAGCATAAATAGAAGTTCCAAGGCCTGAGTAAAATAAAATGACTAGGCTACCAGCCTATTTGGACTTTTTTTGGTTTAAAGGTAATAGCACTGATCCATACGTCTTAAAATTCATTTTGATTCATACACTTAAGTATCTTTAAGCATGCAGTATTAATCTATATCTATGAATGGGATATTAAATAATTTGTTGATATCTTTTAATGATAATTATGATAGATTTTTGAGGGAAGTATTTAGGTAAAACTGGGATGATATTTACAACAAACATTGTCTTTTATATGAGGATTTGAGTGTTTTTTCTTTTTAAATTGTTCATTTAATTATCTGAGAATGAAATCCTAAATGAGGGAGAAATTGAAGCAAGATGGGAAAAGTAAGCACAAAGATGCAGAAAAACAAGATCATACAATGGTTAAATTCATAAACACAATGAACAGAACAAGATAGAATATATTTTCTTTGACAGTTTTGTTAATAATTTTACTTAGAGTGTTTTCCAGGTATGTACCTTGGGAAAAGATTTCAATCCATTTCATCAATGGTCCTTTGTTATAACTACCTCCATGTTTTTCAACTGACTGACAATAATTATCTGACTTAGTACCTGCCTTTACCAATTTGAGATCTCTAGTTCATCTTTTGCAGTGCATATCAATGATGGTTGTGTCCTTTTGTTTGAGATATGACAGACCATTGTACTGCCCGTGTCCAGGAAATAGGTTAGCTTTTTTGTTCCTTCAATTATGAACAGCAGTGTGAAGCTCCAGGGAAGGCATTGGGTTTGTGCATAACTGAAGCCGACCTGGACAACTGTTCTGACCCCCAGCAGATGGTGGTGCTGGGGCTCTGGTGATCTGGAACTAATAACATGTGCCATATCTTTTTGTTTTGAACAGTCAACCAGGTCTAATATTTCCCTCCCCTTTGCACCAACAGCTGTATATACAGACCGAGCTGGTAAAACCCCTAACTGTCATTTCAGAACTCCTTCTATATTGTTAACTCAAGATTTCTCTACCATGAAACTCCAGTAAGTAATGCTGCACCAATTATTTCCAGAGAAGAAGTGGAGTGAAAGAATATGAGGCAGAGACAGAGACAGAGACAAAGAGACAGAGAGGGACAAAGGGAAAGACAGAGACAGAGAGAGGGAGAGAGGAAGGAAGAAAGAAAAGAAGGGAGTAAAGAATGGAGGGAGGGAGACAGGGAAGAAAAGAGGAAAGAAGGGAAGGAGGAAAGGAGGAAGGAAAGGAGAGAGAAGGGAAAGGAGGGAGGAAGGGAGAGAAAAGAGAAGGAAGGAAGTAGAGAAAGTGCTGGACCTCATTCAATTCTTGATCAAATCATGGGATGATAAGATCATAGATTTAGAGCTAGAAGAGACCTCAGAGGACATTTCATCTAATCTCCTCATTTTATAGGTAAGGGAAATCTAACAGGTACCTATAGTTCAGCTATTCTTTTTATAAAGAAAGTCAGAAACTTTGGGAGCTAACTTTCTGCTATGGAATGTTAAAGGTTGGACATATTTTCTTGCAAAGACAGAAAGTCAAGCTGGTTCCTCATGGCATGCATGTCTACAGATAGGACTGATATTTTTAATGTAGGCAGCATATCATAGTGGATGGAGCTGGATTTGAAATCATCAAGATCTGAATTCTGGTTCTACTTCTGACACATACTAGCTATTTAGACCATGGTTAAGCCACTTAACCTCTTAACATAAAAGTCAACTACCTAAGACTAAAGCTTCAGAGGAGTTCCCTACAATGAAGAAGTGATAGATCTAGACCCTCAAACAACAAATACAACAATATAAATCACTATTCACCTTTTTCGTTAAAAGAAACTCTGTATGGCCCCATTATGTACCTTATTCTAAGAACTGTATCTGATTGGACTTGCCAAGATGAGTTAGCTTTTTAAGCTATCCCTCAGAACACAAACACATTAATATATTTACCTGTTAATTCTAAAGTAACTCCCAGGGATAGCCTTGTAAGTTGAAATACAAAAAAAAAAAAAAAAGAAAAGAAAATTACTTCATTTAAAAAAAAAGGTTCTCTTTCCACTAGGTATACAAATAACAGAATAAGTAAATCTAGCAAAATCAGTATTCTTTTCTAAATAAGCATAAAGATTTACATGCTTTGGACAAATAGACATCGACTTTTCTGACTAAATATTATCTATAAATGTTATCTCCAAAGTCAGTGCAGTCTTAAGCTATAACAATCACATAGCTTAAAACTTATAGCTTATATTTTTATACCTTAAAGCTTATTATAGCTATAAAAGTAATTATAGCCTAAAATTCATAGCTTGTTATAGCTTAAAATCTATAATAGCTATATTACAGCTTAAAACTGCCCTAAGACTTATAGATAATATTTAATCAGAAAAATCTTATATATAGGTATCTATTTGTCCAAAGCACATAAACCTATATGCTTATTTAGAAAGGAATATTGATTTTGTTAGATTTATTTATTTTATTATTTGTGTACCTAGTGGGAGGAAACAGGGCAGGTAGGTGGCTCAGTGGATAGAGAGCAGGTCTAGAGTCAGGAAAACTGGAGTTGAAATTTGGCCTCAGACACTTACTGGCTGTGTGACCCTGGGCAAGTCACTGAACCCTATTTGCTTCAGTTTCCTCATCTGTAAAATGAGCTGGAGAAGGAAATGGCAAACCACTCCAGTATCCTGGCCAAGAAACCTCGAATGAGGTCATGAAGAGTCAGACATGACTGGCAACAACAACAAAGTGAGAGGAGAACTTTTATTTAAATGAAGTAATAATCTTTTTTTTTTTAAATATCAATTCAGTTTGCTGTGTGGTTTTGTTTTGTTTTGTTTTTATACTTCAAATTTACAAGGCTGTCTGTCTCTGGGAGATACTTTTTTATTTCTTTTGTAAACCGGTAAATGTACTGATGTGTTTATCTTTTAGGTCAAGAGGATAAGTGGGTTAACCATGGTCTAAATAGCTAGCATGTATCACAGGTAGAAGTAGAATCCAGGTCTTGCTGATTCCAAATCCAGCTCCATCCACTACACCATGCTAACTACATTAAAAATACCAGCTCTGGGTTACCCATAGGCATGCATGCCATGAGGAACTTAGTTGGCTTTCTGCCTGTGTAAGAAAATATGGCCAGTCTTCAACATTCCCTAACAGAAGATTAATTTTATTACTTATTACTTCATTTACTTATATTGTATCCTGTGAAATTTTTTTAGCTATGGTTCATAATGCTGATATATTTAGATTGTACGTTGGACAGCTGGTAGAAGTTTGTCTGAGTTTCCTATTCTGCATTGTACTGTAGGGTATAGGATTTTGTATATTAAAATGTAGTTAAAGTTAAAAGTAATATTTTTCCTTTAAAATTTTTTTATCCTTTTTCTGATATCTTTTGTTCTTTTATCATCTTCATTTCTGAGTACATTCTTCCCCCTAGTCCTACCTAGTGAGTCATCCCCTGTAACAATGATTTTTTAAAGAGTAGAAAAAAGCAAAACCAAGCAACACATCAACCCCATGTTATAGTATATGCAATATTCTATATTCAAGGTCCCCCACCTCTATAAAGAAAAGAGGAAGATTCATTTTTTCAATTCTTCTCTGGAGCTTAGCTTAGTTATTATAATTATACAGTGTTCATTGTTTCTTTTGCTATTGTTTCCCTTTTACACTGTTGTAGAAGTTGTATGTTATTTTCCTGGGTCTCCTTGCTTTACTCTGCATCAATTCATATTTTATAATGGGACAGTGAGAACACATGAAGGATCTGCAATTTTGGCAGTATGACCCAGAAGCAAATCACCTGTAATTTGGATAAATCCTAAAGAATTGTCTGAGACACATGGAATTTAAGTGATATGTCTGGAGTCACACTGCTAATAAGCGTTAAGAGCTGGGATTTGACTTTAGGTCTTCCTAACTATGATCCCAGCATTCTATCTATGCCATCCTTCCTCTACTAGCAGTTAATTATTGAGGGTCTATTTTGAAGGAATCACCTAAGAATACATGATTAGATATTCCACTAATTAATCAACTCATTTTTCACTGGATGTAAAATTCAATAGCCTATAGTGAACTAGATATAGGGATGGAGGGATAGATGCATATAAGTCCCTACCCTTAAAAATTTATGTACCTGGGATGAAGAAGCTAACATACATGAAACTTGTGAAGGAAAATTAAGTGCTAAACTGTGTGGGAATAGTATAAGAACAACAGGTTTACAGAGAAAAGAGAGTTTAGTACAGATTGGAGCAGTTGGATGCTATTAACTTAAAACTTTTAGGACTAGCTGCAGTCATATGTGGTCTCTCTCTACTAGAATATGAATTCCTTGAGGGCAGGGATTGTTTTTTTCTTTTGTTTGTTTTTCTTTTTATCCCCTGAACTTTGCACATTGTACCAGGCACATTGTAAGCAAGTAGTTCATAAATGCTTGTTGATTGAACTAGTTACATGAATGAACAAAAATTTCACTATATGTCAGGTACTAAATTCCTGGGATATAAACACAAAAGCAGAGAAAGCACCTGTCTTCAAGGAGATTTTATTTAAATGGGGAAAGACAAAAAAGGCACCGTGGTTTTAAAAGTTATAGAAAGGTGGGGCCAGAGGAGGAAGATTCAGGAAAAATGGCCAAGTAGATTTGGTCAAGGTTCTAGAACTGGATGGAGTTGGGTAGGGTGGAAAGGAGATGATTAGATTAGAAGAGAAGATGATTAGATTAGAGAGAAGAAAGTGAAGTGAAGCATGACTAGGGCTTTTGGGAAACAGTGATCAAGAGAATAATTATTAATTGGGACAGTGAGGAACTTCAAGGTGGAACTTCATCTTGGGCATACTCTGGTGTGGGCTGCAAGATGATTGTGGTGGCTGTGGAAGAAATAGCTGGAATTTTTCCAGTGTAGGGTTCTGGTAGTTAGTAGACGTATTTTAGGGAGTTGAATAAGACACAAAGATAGGTAAATAGAGTATTTGTTAAGCCCTTGCTATGTGCTAGGCATTTTGCTAGGAACTAAGGGTACAACCTTTGTTCTTAAGGAGATTACATTTTAGTTGGGGGGAAAACAACTCATAAAGGGAAGGTTGAAAGGGTAGGGAATGGAGGAGTAGCATGGTGGCATGGTTTAGAGCTGGTGGCTGGGAAATTAAAAGTTATGTGACTTGCCCAGAGAAAGACAACTAGTGTTAGAAGCAGAACTTGAACCCAAGTGTTGCTGATCTGAGCCCAGTATTCTACCACACCATGCTACCTCTTCTGGGATTCCATATTTTGTGGCGTATTTTAAAGCCCAAACAGTCTTCTATCTGCTATGTGCCTCTCTGTTACCTTTTGCTATCAGTTATTGAGGTTCACACATTAGAATATCGGCCTTGATCAAAAGCTGGATGAACTATTTGTCAGGAATGTCATAAAGGGGTTTCTGGTTTAGGTGCATGTTCAACTAAATGGTACTGAGATTCCTTCCAACTCTGTGATCTTATGATAACCAGGACAGCGAATTTACTAGGAAAATATCCATTCCAAAGCCAAATAACAATGATTTAGATTTTTTCTTGCGGGGAGGGGTACTATGTTGGGTTATCTCTGTTTGAACAATAATTCAGTTCATTAATATAGGTATACATATATGCATTTTGTATACATATATATCCATACAATATGTATTTCTTCAGGAAGTCTACAGATCTCCATTTTGACAATGAAACATCAATCAACAGTAAACCTCATTTAAATGCTCACTGGAACAGGGAAATTCTTGAAGTGATGCTTATAGTGCCAAAATCAGAATAATCAGAGGATTTGATTCAGAGAGACAGAAGTGAGCCCTTTCATTATTGGGGAATTTGTAGTTTCCTGAGGGGTTCCCCCTATGACAAGGGGAACTCCCTCTGTCTGAATTTCCACATTTTGATGCTTTAAACTTAACATGTTAAATATCTACATCCATTTAAATGCTGATTAGTTATATAACCAAGGGCATTGTAGCGCTATATATTAAAATAATATGAGACTTGAAAAGTCAGGAAACCTGGATATAAATCTCAGCTCTGCCACTTAAATTTCAACTGCCAAAGTCCATCAAATATGACACATTTCTTAGACTTCAGTAAATTATTTGACTAAAGTTCTTCATGCTATCCTTGTACACATAACAGAGAAATGTGTGTTGAACAGTCATAATATAGTTGAATGGATTCAAGACTGGTTGAATGACTGTAACCAAAGAGCAGTTAGTTATTAATGGGTTGATACCCATTTGTAGGATGATTGCCTAGGGGAGTGTCCCAGGGATCTATCCGCGGTCCTATGCCTATGCTATTTAACATTTTTATTAATGACTTGGAGGCAGGTATAGATGGTACACTTATAAAATCTGCTGGTGATACAAAGCTGAGAAGCATTGCTAACATGTTAGGTGACGGTCAGGTTCCAAAAACGTCTCAACAAGCTAGAACACTGGGCTGAATTAAATATAAAAGCATAAATGTAAACTACTACAATAGGTTTAAAAAATCAAGAAAGTTGAGGGAGGCAGGACAAGGACAGATTTTAGCTGGATGCAAATCAATATGAATTCACCAGTGTGATATAGCAGCCAAAATAGCCAGTGTTATTTTAGATTACAGTAAAGAGAGACATAGTGTCCACTACTAGGATGGTAGTCTCACTGTACTCTGCCCTGATCAGACTACACATGGCTTATTGTGTTAAATTTAGAATGGTGCATTTTAGAAGGGACTAATAAGCTGGAATGTATCCAAGAAAGAGTGACAAGGGTAGTAAAGGGCCTTGAGATCATGGCATATGAGGACTGGTTGAAAGAAATGGGGATTTTAAGCCTGGAGACTTGAGAAGGGGGGGAGGGAAACATCATAACAGTGTTCTGCTATTTGAAGGGAGATTATAGAAATATTTATAAAAGAGAATAGCCTTCTGTTGTGATCAAGAGTTTTGGAGAATGTAAGTTGTTTCAGTGTAAGGAAAAAATTGCCTAATAACAGGAGCTATACCAATGCAGAAAAGTTCCTTTCTGCTTCTGTGATATTATGAATCAGATGAAAGACACATCTTTCAGAGAATTATAACAAATGAAATAGTGACCTAAACCAAGCAGAAGGTATAACAGAAGAAACAAGCCACCTTTATTCTTCCCTTAGTACAAGTAATTACTAATAATTAACATTTATACAGCACTTTAAGATTTACAAAACACTTTACATATATTTAATTTGATCCTCATAACAACTCCATGAGGTAGGTGCTATTATTATTCCTATTTTACAGAAGAGAATGAGGCTCAAATAGGTTAAATGATTTGCCCAGGGACATACAGTTAGCAAGTATCTGAAAGCAGGATCTGAACTCCAATATTCTTTGAACTCCAAGTCCAGTGCTCTGGGGGCAGGTAGGTAACACAGTGGATAGAATGCCGGGCCTGGAGTCAGGAAGACTTATCTGTATGAGTTCAAATCTGGCCTCAGACACTTCCTTGCTGTGTGACCCTGGGCAAGTCACTTAACCCTGTTTGCCTCAGTTTCCTCCTCTGTAAAATAAGCTAGAGAAGGAAATGGCAAACCACTCCAGTATCTTTGCCAAGAAAACCACAAATGGGGTCATGAGGAGTCGGACATAACTGATAAACAATCATCAATGGTCTATCCACTATTCTGCCGTGTTTTCTCACTAGTTCAGAGGCATATAATTTTTCTTGAGTTTTATAGCCCACCAGCAACTAGCCTTCCCTGATATTTCAGTTGCTAGTCACCCCCCTAGCCTGCTGACAACCTTTTTTTCCCCTTTCTGGTCTATATAGGTAGGATTAGGTTGGATCGTGGGACCTCTAAATAGTGATACTGTCTTAGAACATAACTACTCTAAGCTCTTCTCCTAGAGCACTCTACAGCTTTATAATAAAATACATTACCACCCTTACCCTGTCTCCTCCCCTGGCAAGGAGAGTGAAGATAATATCCATAAAGTTCTATGAAGACCTTGCCAAAAAGGGGGGGGGAGGCAGCATATAAATTCATAATACTATAATTTATTACTCTTTTGTTTAACAAATAGAAATAGATGATTATCATTTACATGAATTTATGTTTTATTGTGGTACTTGAATTCGAGTATATTGTTCTTAAAACATGGAATCTGCACAGTCCCAAATTGCTGCCTACCTTACACTTTGGGGAGATCATTAGGGCCAACCACGTCCCCAACAATAGAAGGACTTATTACAGATGCTATAATTCATTTTATGTATTGTTACCAAGTAAGAGCTATTTAAAATAGCAGTGGTACTTTTAAGATCCTGTTATTATTCAGGCATAGACTTAAAGTGATCACTTTCCTGGCATACACATAAACATAAATGTAAGATGTGTTCTGCGGGCAACTGTCTGCTTATTTTCTTTCCTAGACAAGTGGTTAACCCATATTGCATATCCTGTGTTTATAGAATTCCAGAAAGGTTATATCATAGAAAGCACTAGTAGTATGTGTGATTTATAGCCAAAATGTAAACTGAAACATCTTGAGGATAAATTTATCAGTTTATAATGAATAAGAATTCAGATAAATGATGTTAGCATTTACTTATACTTGTTGTTTACTAAGTTCAGCATCTGTTATCTTTTATAAATATTGAGGGTTAAAAGAATAGAGAGGCTGAACATAGATAACCAAAGCCAGATACTCTGGTTTCCTAAACCTATCACTTGGGAAGTAAAAGCAAAAAAAAAAAAAAATCCCAACGCAAGCAGACTGAATTTGCATAAAAATTATATTTATACTTCAGTTTTTTAATGGAAAAATACAATAGGACAAACTTTCATTTAAGACTGCTGCCTTATGCACAAAAATTCAACCACTCATACTTAACAAAACAGTTGCTATAATTCTTCTTAAGAACTTTAATTCTTTTCTTCTAATTTTAAAAGTCCATTAGTACTACTATCAAAAGACATAACATAACAGCTTAATATCTTAATTTAGCTGAACCATTGACTTAAAATTATATGTCATTTTGAAAACATGTACGAACAATAACATATTCTCTGGTATCCTGTTTTATTCTCATTATTCTAATCTAAATATGACCCCTCTGGAAAATGTAAAATCAAATTTAACCCACAATATGGGCTTCTCTATGGTATTTTTAGATTTTTCAAATTTCATTTAAATACATACACAAACTGGCACCAACTCTAATCCCCTTTCCCCAGGCCTCACCAACTCAGATGACCATCCAGAGATGAATATGGCAAAAATCCAAAAACCACTCAAGTTTGGAGCTTGTATAAGTGAAACCCATCACTGTGTTGAAAGGAGAGGTTTTTCCAAAAGATTATGATGGGTTTCAGTTTTACAAAACAATATGCAGGATTTACATGAGACATCTGCATCACTGTGCTTTACATTAGCTATATGGCTCCAAAACAAACAGCTAAATCAGTCTTTTAGAGTAAAGGAGTACAAGGAAGAAAATAATCTCTCCTTGATAAGTAATAACTATAAATAGAATTTATAAAATCTCCACGAAATAAAAAAATTAATTCAGTATACATGCTTGTTCTTCACAAAGTTTGGGTGCCGGTAGGGAAAAGAAAAAAGAAAAAAAAACAAAAAAAAGAAAGAATGAAAAAAAGAAAAAGAAAAAGAAAAAGCTCAAAGCCCCAGATTAAATCCCTGAAAATGAAAAACTCAAATTCTTGTAAGCAGGAAAACCAATAACCCATGGAACTGATGAACTGCAAAGTATTATTCTGAATGGGACTTAAAACATACATTTGTAAATTGAACTTGAAGTAGAATTAATATGAAATTGGAGGAAATTAAGAGTTAGCCTTCAACCAAAACAGTTGGCCACAAAGATATTAGTCCCTTGAAGTAAATTGTCATAAGGAAACATTATTTTGGCACTCTCTCTGGGTGCTGTCCCATCTTGCTCCAGGGTCAGATTCCCTAAAGAGGGGCCACTATCTTAGGTTCAAGATATTCTGTGGGTCAGTACTCCTAAAAAAACAATTTACTAGTCCCTTCTGTGGTTTCAACAAATGGAATGGTGGGGTGGGGTGTAGAATAAACTCTTCCCTCAGGGATAGATTTGTTCACCCTATCAACTGTGATGCTATGAATATATTTGTGCATATTTCTAATTCTGGATAGCTTGCTAATGATTTGGAAAGGCTCTTGTAATGTCTTTTCAAGCACCTTTCCCCAGTCTCTTGTATTAAAGAATCTCAACAAAATTCCAACTCAAAGACAATAAAGAAAAGAAAAAGGGAAAAAAGAAAAAAGAGCTCCTCTTTGCTCCCCAGAGGGAAAGCTCTCAAGCTTTCAACAAAGATAGTTCATCTAGAGTTGATTGCAAGTGAGCACCTAATCTCCAAATAAGAAAGTAAGCTATCCTGGGTGAAAATTCCTGAGTCCCTGCAACACAAATGGCACCCAAACTTTCTCCAGGGATCTCTACAACACAGTACATTGCAAATGCCCTAAAACAAGTAAGACAGCTTAAAAAGAAATCAAACTCAGAAAAGCAGTAAAGTAGAATAATTCTCTCCAAAAGATATTTAAACTCCACTCAACGTTTTGAGAATATCAGGCAAATCTTACTTTATGGACTGCCAATAATAGTGTGGTCTACATACATTACTAGGTATTAGTATTCTAGGGATGCAACATCCATACTTTGTAGAAACAGCTGATAGTACAGTGGATAGAGCCCTGGGCCTGGAGTCAGGAAGACCGAAGTTCAAAATCAGCCTCAGACACTTGCTGTGTGATCCTGGGCAAATCACTTAACTTCTGTTGGCCTCAATTTCCTCAACTGTAAAATGGGGATAATAATAGCACCTACCTCTCAGGATTGGTGTGAAGATAAGATGAAATAATATTTGTAAAAGTGCTTGGCATGGTGCCTGGCACAGAGTAGGTGCTATACAAATGTTTATTCTCTTCTCTTCCATATTGGCTTGCATACTTATAACAATAATGAACACAGAAATATTATGGGTATCATTATATAAGTATTCAACCATCAAAAGTTACCTTTTTTAAAAAAAAGTCTGATTTGTAAAAGAAACACAAAAAAACCCCAAACTTTCCAATCATAGTATGAAAACAAAAAGGAAAAAAGACAAATTTTTGTCTAGAGGATCCCTGTAAAAGTAAATTATTACAGGTAGAGATTTTGGTTGAATAATCTCTCTAGTAGGTCCCTGCAAATTCATAGGGCATCCCAAATGCAGGGATGTGAAAGCTTCCACAGTATAGCAGCCCTTCACATACCCATATACTCATATACCCATATACCACAACTCACTCTCCTATTTATAGATTTGCTCCATCAAATGGCTACTACCTCATATTCTGTGGGTCTGTAATTATAAAATTATAGCTTACCAGCTCCCACTTGTACATTTACCTTTAATAGTCAATAGATATAATTAGCTATATACCATCTCAGCAAAAGCATTTGCTGAGATGGTATTTAGTAATAACAGTAGCTACAAAATATTATCCCCACAAACCTCAGTCTCATCTCCCCCGCTTCTTCCATTCTCTTTTGAATCCACAACTGACTCTTTACTCTGTTGCCAGGGGTTATACTATTTGGAACTGCTTCCATTGATTCTTTCCTGATGGATAAAGTGTCTCTTACTGGTCTAGAAGATCTTTTGCAACTGGGGAGGGAAATAGGAAGGAGAAAAAAATCTTCTTGTCCCTAACCTTCTCTGCTTTCCCCTCCATCCCCCCACTCCCTTCCCTCCCTCTTGAGGCACATTTGATTTCCTAAAGGAAAATCTGATTTTAGCAAATGTTGAGAAAAGTCAATTTCAGCAAGTTGTTTGACTTGTCTTTCAAGGCTAGGTTCTTTCTCCATAGCTGGATCTCTTCTAGACTGCCAGACCTCACATTCTTTGACACTGCTTTCTGCCTCACCTGTGTTGAGCAGTAAAACTTGTTTTTTAGAGGCTACTAGGGGTGTGAGTGATCTTTAACCAGTCAATCGAAAGCTGACCCTATAATTCCATTAGGAAGAACAACTTCACACTGTATAAAGGGATAATAGAGTATAGATTCATCAACACCCTGTCTTTGTTACTGTCTCTTCTGTGACTTCAACAACTTGGTAGAAGGAGAACAGCAGATGCTCAGGATATTCTAAACCACTCCTCCCAACTATGTTAAACTTCTGATCTTCACTCTCCCAATGAAGGAAAAAAAAATGTCTTGGAGAAGCGGTGAGTTCAGATACTCTATTTTATCAAAGACAAAAAAAATGGGAGACTGAAAGTCAAAGATAGAGGGAACTTATCATAGATTAATAAAATGGATTTCACAATTATGTTAATCTTTTCAGTTGTTTAATGAGCCTCTTACATCATAGCTCTTGGTTTTTTATTCTGGTCACTTTTTTAATCTCCATTAAATTTGTGAACATGGCAAACATAAACAACAGTTTTGAAAAATTTCTTCATTAAAAGGATTTGCCTTAAATTTCACAACCATTTAAACAGTAACAACATTTTTCATCTATGCAGCCATTCTTGGTGTCTAGTATTTTTTCCCTACATAAATTACACACTCTAGGGAGACTGCCCTTCCTCCTTGAATTTTCATTTTCTTTTTTAAATATCCTATTTATTCTTAAAAAAAAACTTATTAACTAATTTTGCATTTAGGGATTTTTTTAAACTTTGATTCACTAAGGAAATAAATCATTTCATTGATGAGGAACAGAGAAGATTTTGTGTTCATAAACTACAATGCCTACATTTCTCAAACAGGATTTACATTATTTGCTTTCACAATATATCTCTACAATTAAGTTGCTTTTCAGGAAACAAATTGCTCCAAAATGAATTCAGTGCTGGCTGACATTACTAATAGATGATTATTTCTTCATATTGACTGTCATGGGTTAATTTACATCAAATCTATTGCTATGATTTAACAGACAAATAGAAGTGAAACACTAAGAAATTACGTGGTGAATCTGACTTATATAGGATCCAATTGGGAAAATACTACCCCTTCCAAAGGGCACATGTGTAAAACACAAAGCCCTCACTCAAATGTTTTGTTAATGACTAATAGAATTCCACTCCTACTTCTTACTACCACTTAACTTGGCCTGCTTAAGCTTTGCCACAGGGAGGCTCTGGTCAAAATTTCAGGTCACTGCTTCTCATTCATTTGCATACTCTTTAGTAATTTACTTAAAATACAAATTTTAGATAACAAGGTAGTCAGCCTCAGGTTTATTACTTGAAAATTTGATTTTAGCAAATATAAGGAAAAGTGAATTTCAGCAAGTTGTTTGACATACTATAAATGTGTTGACTTTAAGTTGAGTGAATAGCATAACAGAATAGAAAGAGACTAGAATGAAGAAAAAAATAAATGGAAACCAGTCAATCCACAAGCACTTGCTAAGTGCCTATTATGAGCCAGACACTGTGCTAAGAAAGAACTAGGGGGATATAAAAAAATGAAAAACAGATCTTGCTCAAAAGCTTATATTAGCAGCTGAGTGAATCGGGAAAGGCCTCTTAAAGAAGATAGTGCTTGAGCTAAGTTTTGAAGGAAACCAGAAATTCTAAGAAGTGAATGGAGAAAAATCTAGGCATGGGGGAAAGTAAGTGTAAAGGCACAGAGGTAAGGGATGGAATGAGGAGGATATGAGGAATAGCAAGTAGGCTAATATGTTTGGAATATGAGGAGAGGAGTAATATATAAAAAGACTTGAAAAAGTAGGAAGGGACTAGGTTGTGAAAAGCTTTAAATGACTAACAGAATAGTTTCTATTTGGTCCTAAGGATGATAGGGAGCCATTGAAGTTTATTGAATAGGGAGAGGTGACATGCTCAGATCTGAGCTTTAGGAAAATCATTCGGGCAGCTTTGTGGGGGATAGATTGGAGTGAGGATGATTTGAGGCAGGAGATCAATTAGAAGTTTATTGACATAGTCCAGAGGAGTGGTGATAAGGACTGACTTTAGGCCCTTATTACTGTAGGCCTTATCACTTAGGGCTGTGTGAGTGGGGGAAAAGGGGTTAGATGGTAGAGGTAGAGGTGGTAGAGGTAGAAATAAGATTTGTCAACTGATTAAATATGTGGGGTGAGTGAGAGTGAGGAATGGAGGATAATACTGAGGTTGTGAACCTTGATAGCTGAGGGGATGGTGGTGTTCTTTGACATAAATAGGGTATTTTGGAAGAAGGGTAGGTTTTGGGGGGTAGGGGGTGGGGTGGTAAGATGAATTCAATTTTGTACATATTGGGTTGAGATGCCTATGGGACTTTGAAATGTCTGACTCCCAGTTTGTGGTATGAGACAGAGGCATCAAGTCCATGACTGATACACAAACTTTAAACGGAACTGAAAGAAGGAAGAGGGGCTGAATTCTTTACATTATAAGAAGCAGCAATGCTGAATGAAACTGACAGTATGTCTAGACCAGGAATCTGAATTCAACAGAGGCACCACAGTTATTATAGATCTTTTAAGTTCTATTCTGTTCCGTAATTCCATAACTTTAAGCTCTGAAAAATAAAGTATTTCTGAAATGATGCCAATTACTAGGGAGACTTCTCACTTAAAAACTAGAAACAGCCACTGTCTGCAGACAATCACCAAGTGTTAGCTTGAGGGACGTTTGGAATTGCAACTTCTCAAAAATGAAAACAACTAAATAGAACTTTACCACTTTGAGAGGCATTCACACTAGTAATCTAGTTAAGAATACAAGAACACACAAACACAAATCTAAGTTAATTTGGAACCATAGCCACATTCTGAAGGAGCTATCACTAGAACTAGGAAGAGTTCCTGGTCCCAGCAGGACAAAGCTAGAGGAGGAGGAAGTTTCCTTCTTTCCCCTTTGTAGATAGATCTTCCCTCATTTCTAAATCTACACTTTCTCCAGAAGCATCACTTTTTCTTTCACTACTTTTCTACCCAGCCTTACAAACCACCTGGGTGGCACAGAGATATGTTCCAAGACTCATTGTCTTCTCTTGATAAACATATGAATCTCTCTGCACAATCATTAAGCTTCAGTATCCCCCGCATGCCCCTCTCCCCCCCAACAGGGGCAGGTTGAAATGGATGTTCTTAATCCATGGTGATTTTCAGGAAAGGAGGGTTATTACTAGTACATAAAACTTTAAATTAGAGGTGCTAATTTTTGCTAAGATTTGTCATGCCACTTCTTCCATTGACACTTGTTTAGTGTAAATATGAATAGAATAGAATATTTTATTTTCTCCCTTCAACCAAATACTTTTTGAGTCTGTCAATGGATATTTTAAGGTAATGTAATTTTAAATTATAGTTTGGAGAAAATGACTAATCATTACGAAGTTTCTGATGATGTGTCTGAAAAGGATATTACTGAATTTAGTTTTAATTACTATATAATCCCTTATCAGAAATCTAATCTGATTGAATTTAATGGAGGAAAATAAGCTGAGGAAGTAATGTTATATAACAGAACCCATCCCCTCGATTTTTACATAAAGTTTTGAAGATAAATTTTATGTTGAGTCAAATACTTTGAAGTGGTTGGGTTTTTCTTTATTTTTAGAATCTTTTTTTAAGAATTTAATTTAAGAAAATAAGCTATGTTTATGATGATCTGTTTGTTTTGAATTTTTAAGAATTCCTCTAAAGTAAAAGTTTAAAAATTATTTTATGCTAAAATCTGAATTTATAAAACTGATTAAATTGTGGGGTACTTGCTTTTTAGGTGACTTGTTCATTTTAGAAATTATACCCATGAGATTCTCTAAAATAATGAGACTTCCTATAACTTAAAATTATTCCTTTATATTACTGTTACATACAACTTATCAGTAACAAATATATTGTCCAAAGTAAGGTACTCTGTTATATACTGTATTTCAGAAGTTATCTTGCAGTAAACTTTATTTTCTTTTCAAAAAGTATTTTTCCTTTTCTGAGAGTCTATACTTTACTGTCTATTTTGGAAACTTGGAAAGTACTATGAAAGTATAAATATAACGATGCTAGTCAAAAACAAATGTTTACTATCTTCTGGTAAAGGAAAATATTATGTACTTAGGTAAAACTGTACGATGAAAATCAGGTTTACATTTCATAAGAATAGTTCTGAAGAACTGGAGAATTAGAGAAAAAAGAAGCCAAGTTCTTTCCTCTGATGATAGTTTATAACTCTCATTGAAGTCAACAGCAATTCTGAGGGAAGTATTTGGGCCAAAGTGTTTGGAAAGCTTGAATAAAAAATGAAGAAGCATGCACAAATCCACAAATCTTTCCAAAGGACTTAGATTTCAGGTTTATGATTAAGAAGAGCTTGAGAAATTTCTTTTTGTCGGTGGGACACTTCATACATAACACCTAAAAATGTTTTGATCAGCTTTGTACTGAGTGCTGATCATGGAAACAGATAAATAACTGCCTAAAACTGTACATACTTCATATACTACAATCTCTAGCTCTTATACTTCAAAAAAATTATTTACTTTAGGTGAATACCATAAGAGACTGGTTCAAACTTAGACCTTTTAATTTTTATTTTATATCGAGGCAGTTGTGCCAAAAAGGTCATATCTACATACAGATGCTTATTAACATAAAACAGTAGATAGAATGAAATCTAACTGGTAGGTTCTCTTTGAAAACACACTGATAAAAGTCATTAATGCCCAAGATTATGGTAACACAGGTCAACCTAATTATTAAATTTTATTCAAATAATTTCAGCAAATATTTGTTGTTTCTACTATGTTCAAGGCATTAGGTTTGAAGGGTACAAAGATGAATGGTACAGAAAGCTTTAAGTTAAAAATCAATATTAACCAAAATGTTAGATGCTGGACTATATAATGTACTACAAAAATAAAAGTTTAAGGAAAACATTTTTATGTATTTTATACATTGCATAGTGTTTAATGGCTTCAGTTTTATGATTCAGATAGTTTTTTTAAACTATTTATTGAAATGACAATATTGCTTGGCCTTGGGTTTATTATTTCGGTCATGTTATAAAATGACCGTGTCAAAATTTTGCATGTCTCTCAGTTCCTAGCACACTGTACTCTACACTGAATAAGTACTTAATGAATGTTTGTTGAACTGAATTGAATCAGGATAGGGTATTACTTTCTTCCAATTTGCTAAATTATCCAAGGTAATGGAAAATTGCTACAATTGCAAATACTTCCCCACCAAATGGTCACTGGCACTAAGGGCATTTATTTTGAGGACCTTAACCTTTCCACAACTCTTACTACTATCCTTTACTGTCCCACAAATCTTAAGGCTAAACAAATTTGACATCTGTGCCTAACATAGTGCTTAGTACATAGTAGGTACCGAAGAGTTGCATGTTGAATCGTAATAAATCCCCACTACTCAGACAATTCTGGGGAAAAAATTGAATAAAATTTTAAAAATGAGGCAGAATACATTATTGTTATTTTTGTTTTTCTGATTTGCTGAGACCTACTGCTTAATTCCATTGCTTATTTCTTTTAGTCTCTGAACTAATGGGTTACTGCTCATTTTCATTATATATAATCAAAATTTTGAATTCCCACACCAAAAAAGTTCCAGATCCTTGATGGATAAATAGTTTAAGGAATTTAGATCACTATTTTTTTGTCCTCTAAAGACTTTTTTTTAATTAACATTGGTTAAATGAAGGGTTGATGTTACAAATATAAGGAATGGCACAAAGGGTTAACACGGCAAAATGATCTGGCCCTAGTCACAAGAAAAGATCGTTTAGTTCATTTAAGGCTGTCTCTCCCAGTAACAGCAGGCATCCTCGGGGCCCTTACTTATGGTTACCTCTTCATTTAATCACTGTTCCCTCTGCTACTGCTTCATCTAATGGGTTGGACTATATTATTATTATTATAAAGTCTCGTCTAATACTAATATTCTATAATGTAAAACTGGTGGTATGTTACAGGGGGAAAAAAAACAAGAAAGCTGAAGCAGAAAAAGCTGTTCTTATTTTTTTTTTCTCTATAACATAGAACATCTGTAACATATGACCATCGCTCTTAGATGAATACTTAACTATATATGCAAATAGTGCAATGGGAGACAAGGACTGGATTTTTTCATTTGAAAGCATTTAGTCATTTGATCAATAGGCACTACGCACATGGCATGCTGACAGATACTAGAAATACAAAAGGCCTGTCCTCAAGGAGCTCATGTTCTGACAGATGACAAAATATGAAACAATTATGTACACACAAGATATATACAGGGTAAACTGGAGGTAATCTCAGAGGAAAGGTACTAGGAATGTGGGGTACCAGGAAAGGTCACTGGCAGAAGGTTGTTGTTGAGATGAGTCTTGAAGGAAGCTGGAAGACAGGAGGCAGAGCTAGACAGGATTCTGGCAAGGAGGAACAGCTAATGAAAAATCAGGGAGTCAGGCAATAGAATGTCATGTGTAAAGAATAACAAGAAGGATGGATGGTAGAGTATGTGGAGGGGAAGAAAGCATAAGAAGACTAGAAAGTAAGGAAGGCAATACTAGATTATGAAGCACTTTAAAAGCCAAATGGAAGATTTTATATTTGGGAGCAATAGAGGCTCTAGAGTTTAAGACTGACATGGTCAGGCTTGCACTTTAGGAAGAATACTTTGGCATTTGAGTGGAGGATGGCTTGTAGTGGGAATTGACTTGTGGCAGGGAAACCAACCAGAGGTTACTGCAATAGTCCAGGGTGTGAAGGTGGCAGTTGTGTGAGTGGAGATATGAGAACTATTGCAAAGGTAGAAATGATTTAGCAACAGGATGGATATATTAGGTGAGTGTGAGCCAGAAGCCAAGGATGACACATGGGTTGTAGTGCCCTCAACAGTAATGGGGAAGTTCAGAGGAGGTAAGGGTTTGGGTGGATGGATAATGAGTTGTTCTGGACATGTTGAGTTTAAGATGTCTATGTAATATATAGCTCTGACCAAGCAGAGCAAGTCTAATCCTTCTACCATGTGACAGCTCTTAAAATACTTAAAGACAGCTAGATAGCTACTTTACTTCCCTTTCCTATGAATACTAGAGAAGAAAAAACTTGGCAGGGGACCAAGGGAAATGTCATTTTGAAGTATTAGACTGGCTATGCTTGGCCACAGAGGTCAGAGCTAGAAGCAATGGGTAGAAATTTGCAAAGAGGTAATTTTAGGTTTCCACTAAGCAAAAACTTTGTAACATTTATCTACAAGTGGAATGTATATCGCCTCACAAGGTTGTGGACTCTCTCCCACTACAGGTCTTCAAGCAAAACCGGATAACCACTTGCTAAATATATTGGATGAGATTCTTACCCAGGTCTAGGTTAAACTACATGTCCTCCCAGGTCTCTTCCAACTCTTACATTTTCAGTTCAGAATCCAGTTTGGTTGGAGTTTGGTGTATGTGACAAGAGAGTGATATAAGAAGATGGAAAGAAAAGCCGAAGTATTGTATATGGCAGGTGTAGGGAACCTGTGGCCTTGAGGCCACATATGGCCCTTTAGGTTCTCAAGTGTGGCCCTTTGACCGAATCCAAACTTCACAGAACAAATCCCCTATAAGAATTTGTTCTGTTAAATTAACAATTAACAGTCCCCTATGAGGATTTGTTCTGTAAAACTTGGTCTCAGCCAAAAAGCCGCAGGTTCCTCACCCTAGTATAGAACTCTCAATGTCAGGTTAAGAAGTCTGATCTTTATTCAGCAGGTAAACAGAAAGCCATTGAAGCTATTTAAGCAATAGATTGATTATAATCATATCTGGGCATCAAAAAAAAACCCAAACAAACAGATTAGCAATGCTGTATAGGATGAGAGAGGAAAGAGTATAAGTAGAGAAATCTTATAGGGAAATATTAGATAAGAAGGCCTGAAATCGTGAGCTCAGATAGTAGAAACGGAGAAAAATAAGATGTTAATATTCTTCTATTCTAATTAAAAATTATTCTGCTATACACATGTACTTTTACTTCTTCCCACTGTGTGTATTACAATTTGCTAGTCAATGAAAAGTATAACATTCAACAGAACCAAAACAAAAAAAGGAAATAAAAATCTATTGATTACCCAATAAATTATAATTTACAACTTAATTAGAATGGTACCTGCCTGCAATGAAAGCAAAAATTGGACAGATGCTAACCTAGCATAGTAGCTACATGTAGTAGAACCATGGACTTGGAATTAGGAAACTTGTATTTGAATCCTGGCTGTGATACTAGGTTGTATGACTGTAAGCAGGTTACTTAATCTAGTTCCCCATAAGTTAAATGAGGTTAATAACATTTGTACTGTGTATTTCAGAGTTGTTTTGAGAAATGCACTTTGAGAACTTTAAGGCACTATAGAAATGTTAATCATTATTGCCAAATTTACCACAGCTATGAAACGAGGATATTTGATGAAGTTAGAAAAGAACTTCAATGACCAAATTGTAACTAGAAAAAGTAAAGAATAATAGCCAGTTGTGAATGACTAAAAATAAAGCCAAAAATGGTATGATTTTAAACAAATTGGGAGAAAAAAGGAAAGCGAGACAAAAATGAGAATTCATACTTCGAGTTAGAGTTAAGAAAGATTGATTGAATGAAAAAGTATTTATTAAGAGCTTACTTAATGCGGATAAAAATACAAAAGAAAAATCACTCTTAGCCTTTAAAAAGCTTACATTTTAGGAGGGGAGGCAATAATCAATTAACAAGCATTGATTAAGTGCTTATTATATGCTAGGTACTCTAATAAGTGCTAAATTTTATATACAGGGCTGTGGTGTTCAGGGAGGGGCACTTTGGACCTGAAAGTTACAGGGATATGTGGGGCCATAGAAGAGTAGACTGACATATCCCATGCAACAACGGTGGAAGAGCTGATTTGATCACAGCTGCAGAAAGGAGGAGGGAAAGGCTGACTCCTAGGTCAAGGCAGGTTAAAAACCACCCTGGCAGTAAGGAGTTTGGTAAGGCTATGGAGAAGACTGCTGGAAGGAGTGGCTGGGGGGTCTTTCTGAGAGTAGTCACCATTCCTATCAGACGGAATCAAGGGCTGAAGTTTCAGAATTGAAAAGGTTAAAACCTCCAGAGCATGGTCTACAATGGGTTTGGTGGGGGGGTGGGGGATGGGAGCAGGGATTGAAACTGGTGTATAAGGATGTTTAAAAGAATAAGGACGAGGGTGGATAGAGCACCGGCCCTGGATTCAGGAGGACCTGAGTTCAAATACGGCCTCAGACACATAAAAACACTTATTAGCTGTGTGACCCTGGGCAAGTCACTTAACCCCATTGCCTAGCCGGCCCCCACCCCCCAAAAAGAATAAGGACGATGGAGAAAAGTTCAGCCAGGGAAAATGGTAGAGGGAAGCAATAAGGGTCACTTTAGGGTACCTTAAGAAAGGAGTTCTTAACCTGGGGAGCCCTTTTTTTTTAAAAATTTTTTTTATATCCAATTTAATAAACATTAAGCATCATGTGCCAGGCACTGCTAAGTGTTGAATCTATGTATATCTATAAAGAGAGATATTTCAGTATCATTGGTTTCCTTTGTCATCTGTGCTAAGCGTTGGATCTATTGATCTATCTCTATAAAGACAGATATTTTAATTGGTTTCCTTTGTAATCTTGGGTATTTTATGAATTGGAAAACATGATAAGAAGCGCTCCACAGACTTCACCAGACAAGGGGAGGGATTCATGACTGTCTGAAGGTTAAGAACCCCTGCTTCAAGTCCTGGTGGGGAACAAATGACAGGAGCATCCTCTTCAGTTCCGTCTTTGTGGGTGGCACAGGTGGGGGAAAAAGTTACTCTTAGAAAGTAACACGGGGACTCTGAACTCGTGTGATGGTAAGTTAAGTAAGCAGTCACCAGAGTGGGTGACTCAGGGAGGAATGACTCAACGCTGTAACGAAGTGGCGGGGGCCTCGTCTGGCACCCAGAGGAAAGTACCAGGGAGGCCCCGAGACCCGAAACCTCCCCCGAGGCTGCTTGGCGCTTCAGCCCGACTCCTCGGTGACCTCTTTCTTACCCTGTGCCCAGAGCGGCGGCTTCCTCCCTTCCGGGAGGGCTCTCCCGCTGCCCCCAGGGTCTTTCCACTCAGGGCAGATGTAGGTCAAGGTCGGCGGAGGGAGGGGAGTGGGGGACTGAGGGAAGAGAGGTACGTTGGAGTGGGCTCACGCCTGTCTTTACTCCTCTAACTTTCTTCCCTTTTCAGCCACTATCTTATCCGCTGACCTCCACAGTCCCCCCAACCCCCTCCAGAGCCCCGCTGGGCAGCGCTCCATTCAGAACCTGAGAGCTCTAACAGCGCCCGGAAAAGAGGCGGGGGAGGTAGGACAAGAGACCTGTCCCTCCTCGGCCTCGCGAGATTGGCGGAGGTGGCCGCAGCAGCCCGGGAGAGGCTCTCGCGAGGTTTGGGAAAGTTCCCACGGCTGTGTTGTGTCTGAAGGGGCTGGGGCGGGGGGAGGAAGGGGGGAGGAGGCGGAGGGGGTAGTTGAAAAGGTGATGTGCGAGACTAGGCTGCCCGCATTTAGTAAATCGTCTTTAGCGGACGAGCATGCGCAAAAGACCGCCGCACATGCTCCGTTGGTCCTCCTGAACCTTCTTGAGGTTTCAGTGGAAGTCCAGTTTTCCGGGTTTGAATAGAACACATGGGGAAAGGAGTACAACATTTCCTGGACTGGGCGTTAAATCCCCAAAGATAGAGTTGCAAATGGGCTCATGTAGGTTGGGCATACAATAAAATAATATGGTTTCTACATGTGTGTTTCACACTCCAGTTCTAAGAGATCAGGTTTCTTAGCTATCATTTCCCTATACCAACCCACTACTGTCACCATACAGGGTGTACCAAACATCCCAGTGTGGTTTTAATCTATTATTAAATATTAAAGTCGAAATAGCTTTAATAATAAAATCTTAGTGCGGTTTTAAGCTATTATTAAAGCTTGGATGGCTTAAAACCGCACTAAGACTTTTGGGGTATCCTGTACGTTGACAACAGCATTTTTAAAAAATATATATATAACTATGGAATTAAGATTATAAAAAGGAGTTTGTAGAGAAAAATACTTGTGGCAAATATAACTACTGGAGAACTTTGAGACCCTGGACAGCTAAAATACCTGGGCCGCCTTCACGCCCGGGAATAAATAGTTCCTTCTACGTAGACCCTCCTAGATAACTTCCTAAACACAGGTAGGACTGGTTTTCTGTAACTGGGTCATAAAGAAACAGAAGCAGAGGTCAGCTTTCTCTGCAAACTTTGCAATTTCTCCTGGAAACAGCAGGGCGCGAAAATGGGGAGTTTCCTCCCAAGGAGCATTGGCTAGAATTTCATTTATCAAAAAGAAAAAAAAAGTTGGATGCCCTAGGGGAAAAGTTGGGGATTTCTTCCTGGGACACCCTGCAGACAGAATCAAAAGCCAATCAATTAAAAAAAAGTTAAAATGTAAAATTCCTTCAGAAGGTAACCTATCTGGGAACCCAGAAATCTTTCGTAACATTCTGAAAACTCAGGGCAACGGGGGCTGCTCAAAGAATGAGGATGAAGTTGGGTAAGCAAGCAGAAAGGCTGCAGTTGCAGTAAGGGTTGTTCAGTGACTCGGTTCCTTGCATAGTTCAGACTCGGGAATCCCGAGTTACTAAAAGGTAAGGATTACAGGATGAATTGCGGAGTCCACACGGAAAATTCCCATCTGCTGTTGATTTTTCCCAAGTCCTTTCCTACCTTTCTCCAAGGCCCCTCCTCCTGACCCTAAAACCCTGCCATTCCCCTTCCAGTTTTAATCCCCTCAGGTCCTCCCAGTCCCCGTGCTTATCTCTCTGGGAGTTTTTAAAACATCAACAACCACCACCCCCGGAAAACCCAAGCTGGCTTTCCCCACGGTCGCTACGCAGAGGGAGCTCCAGCGGCGGACCCGCCTGCGCATGCTCTGTCGCCGCCAGGGTGGGTTTCCAGCGTGAGCCGCGGGATCTCCTACTACGAGGGCGGCGCTCCACTGGGAGGCGGGGGTAGGGGGGAACTCGCTCTCCTCTGCCGATGGAACGGGAAGGGGGGGAAGAGCCACCGAGAGAGGGAGGGGGTGGAGAGACGAGCGAGGAGAGGGAGGGGAGGCGGTGGCGGCCGCAGCGGGGATCTCGCGAGGGTTAGAGTTTTGGCGAGAGTTTGTGGAAGATGGCGCCTGTTGTGACAGGGTAAGTCTGGGGACTCAGAGCTGGGGGGTGGGGGAGAGGCAAAGTTACCGGCGGCTCCCGACTTGCCGAGAGGCGGCAGGGGCCGGGGCTCGGGGCAGGGGCGGCGTCCTCCGTGCGGAGCGGAGCCCTCGGTGCGTGTCTGTGTCCCTGTCCGTGTGTGCGTGCGGGGCTGCGCTCTTCCCCGGGACTGTTGCTCCAGCTCCCGTGTGTTTGTGTGTGTGTGTGTGTATGTGTATGTTATGTATGCACGCGCGCGCGCGTGTGCGTGGGAGCCAGCGTGAATGGGGGCGCAAGCCGACCCACACCTGCCCCTTGCCAGGGCTGCTGGACCACCGAGGGCCCCCTCGGCCCGAGCCGTCCCCCTTTCGCGGAGTCCGGGGCCGGGCGTGGGGGGGGTGAATGTGTGTGCACGCGTGGGGCGTGGGGGCGTCCCCTTCGCGCGAGGCTCGGAAGCCGTCCCCGCGCAGCTTTGTCTCCTCGCCGGCCGCCCTCTGCCGCCTCTGCTCTTGCGCTCCGGTCCCGGGCGCTTTGTCTAACCTTGGTTTCCTCCATCTCTCCCCATCCCTGGCTCTTTGTCTCGCCGCCTCGAGCGCTTTGTCTGACCCCTGGCGCCCCGCGTCCCTGCCTCCCCGATGCCCCTTCTTCACGCCCGCCGGTCCCTTTGTGCTGCCCTCTCTTGCCCCACCGCCGTACCCCCTGCCTTGGCACCCTATCTTTGTCTTGATTCCCCCCCCCCTTCCATTTCTTCTCCTCCCTCCCTGCTAAGCTTTCCATTTGTCCCGATCCCCGGGTTACTTCTTCTCTACCCCCGGGGCTTTGTCTCCCTCTCCAGTGATTTACTTTCTCTCTCTATGTCTCCCTCCTCCAGTTTGATTTACCCACCACTGTCCGGGGAGCTTGTCTGTTCCGTCTCAGCCCCAGGGACTCATCTAGTGCTTCTATGTGGAGACCCCCCCACGATTTGATGTTGTGTTTGTTGGTCTCTGGAGGATGCCACAGAGACATTTGAGTTTCCTCTCTAGTACCCTCTCCTTCCCTCCGCACTCCCTTCTCCCGGGATTACATTGTCTCGGATTCTAGTACTCTGTCTCCTCGGGCTAGGTTGTTGTTTTGCTTGGAAATAGTGGCGGGGGGAGGGGGGTAGTGGGGGTGTTAAGAGTCTGGTCTCTTGGTGATTATTGTCCCTGCTTTCCTCTCTGGGTTTCTGCCAGCAGGACATGGGCAGCTGTTAGCATGTTTGCATCTCCATCTCTCTGTCTCTCTCTCTGTCTCTCTCTCTCTCTCTCTCTCTCTCTCCCCCCCCCCCCCCCCCGGTTCCCGGGGGGGGGGGGGGGGGGGGGTGGGTATTGTGGGAGGACTGGAGAGAGAGAAGCAAGATATTTTTCTGTTGGTGCCTGAGTAGCTTCAGATCTTCGCCATTGGATATTCAGTCTTTGTGTTAGTGGGATTGGAGAGGTTCTTGATGTAAACGTTGGGAGTTTCAGGGTGACATTTTTACATTTACTGGACTTATCAGCTGTATATTTTAAGGGAAAAGGGAAATAACTGATGGGGAATTGACTAATAGGTTTGTGCAATTTTTTCTTGCTTAAACTTTAAAAAACTGAAAATCGTGTACATTTGCTGCCAGGTACTGTCTAAACCAAAACCTCTGCAGCTTTGGCTCTGGTGAGAAAGGCAAGTACTTAAAAGACTACTCAGTGTACACTAATTTCAGGTTCTTAAGAAGACATTATAGGTTAATCAAATGGCAATGTGTAATTATCACAAAGTTACTTTAAACAACGAGATTTTTCCCCCCCAGTTAATCAGTTAGTTATAATACTGGGGTTTTAGGTTGTTTTCAAAGTTGTACTGTTATGATATTTAAAAGATTGTCTAAAAGATGGAATGCCTTTTACTAGTTGTAACATAAAGATATTTGTAGATTGATCAGTAAGCACAGCATAATAATAACCAAGCTAAGAGCATTGACCTGGATTTGATGATTGCTTTGCTGTCTTTAGGATTTGTTAGCTGGTTTTGGAAGATAGATTAAATATTATTTCATTATGGAGAGTTCCTTTTTCTAATTTGTAGAAATTGTGTATAAGTCAGTCTGATAGCTTTAAGGGATCAAGAATGTAGTATAATTATTGGAGTAACACATGACATTGTTTATTTAAAATTAATTGTTATTTGTGATGATTGTAGTGACATTTTTTAATCAGTGGAGAAATTTTTTTTTGATCAGTTTTATACATTTCATGAAATTTTATAAGAATTTAAAGTAGTGTGGGTTCCATTAACGAAATGAGTAACCCAGTGAAAATGTAGATCTCATCTTCTATTGTAAATTAATCATTGAGAGATTAGCTTACAGTTTTTTTCTACCTAAAATCAAGAAGTAAAATACTAGTATTCGTGATAATATATATAAATTTAGGATATTTTCAGTAATGTCTAAGGTGTGTAATGAAGCGGTACATCAGTAATTCAGTTTTTATATTCTCAAGTTCAGTGCCATTTTTCACTACTATATGTGTACTACTATATCTTGGTGCAGAACCTTGTATCTTCTTTAAGAACAGCTCAAAAGGAAAGAGTGCTCCAGCAGTAAATAAAGAACAGCAATTTTGGTTGGAAAACTTAAGACATACATCTAGGAAATGAGATATTTAAAAATTAAGACTTCAAATAAAATATGCTAGTTTATGCAGAATTAATTTTATAGGTAATTAGATAAATTACCAAGTATAGTTTTAAGAAAAAGGTCAGATGTCAAAGAAGTTTTAGACATCCATAGGTACTCAATTTTAAGTAATTAGATTCTTAGCTGTCATTGCCTTATAACAATATATTGCTATCACTATAGTGAAATTTTTTTTTTGTTTTGTTTTTTACTTAAGTGGATGAAATAAGGATTATAAAAGGAGTTTGTACAGGAAAGCACTTGTGTTGAATTCAACCATTCCTCAGGCAGCTATCTAAGGGAAATGGCTTGTTTGAAAATCTCTGTTTACATATCACTTTTTTAGCATTGTCATTGCACATAATCGTGCTTAATAAATGTTTGCATTACTATTTTTCCTTTCCTTATATATCAGGGTCAGATAACTTTTAAAGGTTCTTTGATTTGAGTGCTTTTCCATTCTTACTACTGAACTTCATATTCTCTCAACTAGGGGCAGCATTTTCCCAGGGAATGACTGAAAGTTGTTCTTGGCATCTGACTTTGTGATTGTGTCCAAGTTACTTTACCCCCTCTGGGTTAGTTTCTCAACTATGTGGTAAAAAAGGAGAATTATAATACTTACCACCTATCTGTAAAGGATGATTGTTGTGTATTACTGTTTATATGATGTCTTCTCAGTTGAAACATGTGTTTGAATCATTACTGTAGCTGAATATGGAATATGGTTAAATTTCATAGGGAATGCCAGATTATAAATTCTTAAATTTCATGGAAGTCTTAATGGTAATAAAAGAATGAATAAGTTTAAATGGGTTTTAAAGTTTGATATACAAAGCAGATGCTTAAGGTTTGCTGCAAAACAGAGGGCAAACAAAGGAATTTAATGTGTTGGTATTTGGGATTGGGGCAGAGGATGAAAAACTACCACAGAATATGAAATAAAACAAAGATATATTGTAAGTTACAGAATTATCTTTAAAGATATACTTTCCACCATAAGATTATCTTGAGAACATAAACTGTTAAGATTGCACATTTTTAGGATCTTATTTCTATTTTGGAAGTATTTCCCAAGTCTGAAATCATTCAATAAATTAATTGCCCATACTTACTTGAGTTACTTGTTCTAAAGAATATTCCTAACAGTAATCATGGAGATGATTTCAGATTTAAAGAAAGTGAGACCAAATGCCTGGCTATATGATATACTGGAACTTTGATAGAATGTAATTCACATGGATTGGAATTCATTATAAGGTTCTATTGGTTCTCATGAAAGGGGATTTAGTTACTGAGGTACCAAAAGAACATTATCATAGGTGGTTTTACTCATGGTGTTTCTAAAGTATAGCTCCTGAGAACAGTATTATGGTAAGTGTCTAATGTTCTTTCTTGGATTTTCAGCAAATCTATTAAATTGTATTGTTTTGTATGTAACTAAGGTGTTTAATACTTGTATATTTTCTTTCTATCTTCTTTGGCTGATTGGTATCTGAGTGGTTATCAGTGCTAAATGTCCTCCTCTTTCAAAGTCTCCCCCTCCCCTCTTGCCCCCCCTTACCTCTTACCCTCCTCCCTCCCATGCTAAATATTCTTCAGCCTTCTCCTCTAAGACTACCTGGCATCTACTCTGTATTTATGTTGTATATACTAATTTGTGTTTATATTTTCTCCCTCATTTGAATGTAAGCTTCTTGGGGGCAGGAAGTGCTTTTGCTTCCCTTTATATTTTCTGCACTTAACCTCTTGCCTGATCTGTAGTAAGCACTTAAATACATTTCAATTGATGAGACTAGGCATTGAAGCAGGCTTGTTGTGCTGTTCTTAGGGTCTGTGTTATAACTTGACACTGTGTTAAATGTTTATTGGGAAAAACCAACCTCCCCCTTAGACTGGGTGCAAGATGTTATACTTGAATTTATGGTTGATTGGTTGTATTATAGAGCAGCAACAGTGTATTTAGTGTATTTCTCAATAACTCTTAGCACATGTGCTTTGGCTTGTTAAGCTATCTGATTTGGTATATTAATCTCTAGTGAATGCCTGGCTATTGCCACTAATATCCTGGAGTCACCACCATCTGTTGTGTCTCACACTTTTTTTTCTTCCATCATGACCTTTGCTTGAGTAATAATAATAATAGTAATAATAATAATGATGATGATGATGATGAATAGCATCCATCCTATTATTCCCTCACAATTTACAAAACTTTTTATTCACAGTAAGCCTGTGAGATAGGTAACACAAGTACAGTTATTCCTGTTATATAGATGCTCTGAATGCCAAGCTGGTACCATACAGGGTGCATTCTAGGTATGTACTCTGCCAGTACTTTTGAACGCCCTTCAGGTCTGGCACACCATGAAAAAATATTTTGCTTTTTGTCTCATTAGTTGTAGTGCACTAAAAGATAATTCATGGTGTAAAAGAGCTAATATACTGAGTAGAGACATCAGGGGAACTGATTCAGTTTATAGGCTCTTCCATTTAGAGCT
This sequence comes from Vombatus ursinus, assembly GCF_900497805.2. NCBI lineage: Eukaryota > Metazoa > Chordata > Mammalia > Diprotodontia > Vombatidae > Vombatus > Vombatus ursinus. The sequence goes on from NW_020954596.1 coordinate 35,036,613, forward strand.
TGAAGGTAGATGATTCAATCCAAACCCTTAATTGAACAAAGTTGACCTTTAAGTTTTCAGTCAGGAAACTGGCACCCAGAGAAATTCTCAACAAGCATTTATTCAGCACCTACTGTGTACCAGGTACTCTGCCTGAGTGCTTGGGATATAAAGAAGAGCAAAGAACAGAACTCAAGGAATTAACAGTCTAATGGATGAAGACCACATGCAACCATGAACAATCAATATCAACTGGAGGTTATGTTAGAGGAAAGGTAGTAGCATTGAAGGGGACTGGGGACTTAACGCAAGGTGGGGATTTTAGTTAGTTTGAGAAGCTAGATGAGAGAGAGTGCTGGGCCTGGAGTCAGGAAAACCTGAGTTCAATTATGGTCTCAGACACTTACTGGCTTTATGACCTTGGGCAAATCACTTAACCCTGTTTGCCTCTGTTTCCTTGTCTGTAAAATGAACTAGAGAAGAAATGGCAAACCATTCCAGTATCTTTGCCAAGAAAACCCCAACTGGACTCACAGGGATTTAGAGACATGATTGAAATGACTGAACAACTAAAAGAAGGGAGTTAGGGAAGCCAGGAGGTGGAGATAAGGAGGAAGATAATTCGAAGTATGAGGGACAGTCAGTGAAAATGGATTCAGGTGAGAACTGGAGTTGGGAGATGAAGGGTTTTGTGGGAGGAACAGGAAATGGCCAGTGTCACTAGATTGTAAAGTGTGTGGGAAGGAATGATGTGAAAGAAGACTGGAATGGTAGGAAGGGGCCAGGTTGTGAAGCACTTTAAAAACCAAACAAGTTTTTTTATATTTGATCCTGGCGGTGACAGGAAGCCACTGAAGTTTACTGAATAGGAAGGGTGTGTGTGACATGGTTAAACCTGGTCTTGAAGAAGATCACTTTGCTAGGTGAGTAGATGGGAGTGGGGAAGAGACTTGGCAGAGGGGATCTGCAGGAAAGCTTTTGCAGGAGTCCAGGCATGAGGCGATAAGGGCTTGTGCGGGGGTGGGGGCAGAGCTAGTGGAGACACATGAGAATTGCCACGAAGGTATAATTAGCAGGACTTAGTAACAGGAAATTGGATATGGGGTTGGGGGAGTGAAACAGAAGAACATAAATAATTTTGTCACAGGTAAGCAAATTTGGGATTTGAACTCCGGTCCTGTAACTTCAAGTCTAGTGCTTTTTCCACTATACCACACTGGCACCCTTTATTGTTAATAGTGGTCATTTTGAATGTAAATCTTGGTGTAGATTGATTTGACTTAATTAATTAATTGATATGACAAAGTTGACCTGTCAGTTTTTCAGTCTAATATGCTGTGAAGACTACTTGACACAGTAATAGTATTACTTAATAGTATTGCAAATTATAAAGTGATCTTTATATTCAATTAAACATTGAATAAGCATCTCTTCTCTGCATGGTACTAGAGACACAAAGACAAATGGACAATCTCTTACATTCTACTGGGGGATATCGTGTGGACATAGAGAAGTAAACGTACAGTAATTTTAGGTAGAACCCTAAGAAACTGAAGGTTGATTAAGGGGCTGGTAATTGAGCCTGAACCTTGAAGGAAGATAAGGAATTCATTAAAAACAAAGTTTGAGTGAGTTCATTCAAGGCTTGGGGAATGGCATGCTCAGAAGTGGGAGATAGGATATGGAGTTGGGGGGAAGAGGTGTAGGGTACCCAGCCGTCAGCAAAGCTGGAAGGAGAGTAATGTGAAATGTACCTGGAAAGGTAGGTTGGAAACATATTGTTGATTGGCTTAAATGCCAGACTGAACCTTGTGAGTACATCAGATCTCTGCTTTAAAAAGATTATTTGTCATCTGTGTGAGGATGGAGCTGAGGAGAAAGAGATAGGGAAACAAGGAGATTAATTAGGTAGCTGTTGCAGTAGTCTACAGGAGAGATAATGAGAGACTGAACTAGAGTCGTGGCTGTGTGAATGGAAAGGAGACAGTGTTGAGAGTTGTTGTGAAGGTAGGCTGGACAGGACTTGGCAACTGATTGGGTGGGGGGGGTGAAGTATTGGGAAGAGTCAAAAATGAATCTGACATTATGAATCTAGGTGAATTTATGGTGGTAGTGCCATTACCAGAATTAGGAAAATCTGGGGAGAGATGTTGATGGGGGAAAAGATGACTGGTTTCATTTTGGACTTGCTGAGTTTGAAATACCTGTAAACCATCTAAGTGGAAACATCTAGCAGACACTTGGTGATATAGAATTGATGTTGGGGATAAAAGAGTTAAGACAGGCAATAATGTCTTTTAATATATATATAAGGGGCTGAATCTTTACTCTTAATAATGCTGTTATCTGTTGAGTATAAGGTAGAATTCTTCAGTACTTCAAAAGATTTCATTGGTGTGGTACAGCAAATTTCATTCCCTCAATGTCCAACCTCATAGTTCTTGTGGTAAGACCCTGCTAGAACTTGCCATTTCCCTAGCTGTAAGGGTTTGCTTCTTGATGAGGTTTCAGACTAGATATTAGAAGAGATACATTAGAAAATAAAAATTGCCCAAGTCTCTCTAATCCTACATAGAGATTAGAATGAATATGCAAATTTTCCCTACTTAATTGGCAACTGGGCTTAAGTTAGTTCAAGAAAATGGAGACTTTTTTGAGGAAGCTGATACTAATTTGATGATAAACAGCCATGGAAATAGATTTTAAAATAACTTGTATAAGGTTTTATTAGTCAGGGGAAATGTTAGCTGGCTTATAATAATTTTATTAACAAGAGTTATGATATCCTATATTTATCAATGACAAAAGATCCCACATATCCTGACATTGAGTACCTGTAGCTTAAAAAATGTAGTGCCAGTGCTGTAGATAATTTTTTAATTGTAATAGTTAAAAACCTTTTTTTATCCTACCTTGTTTGAAAATCTCAAATCTATTATTCTATTATTATAATGCTTATTTTGTAATTGTAATAAAATACCTTAATACTATTTTTCCCACATTGGAGAATTGCAGACCTACTAGGGACTCTGTACTGTGTAAATAACTATTTCACTTTTATTTGGTTCAGTAAGCTTGACTTTCAAAAATTCACATGTGAGGGAAGCTGCTTTTGCATGAAATGAAAAATAGAACCATGTAAAAACCCCTAAACTCATTTACTTGGCCAAAAATGGGTGGTAGTTAGAGTAGTCTCAGGCTTATGAATGAGTGGTTTAAGAGAAGTATGAAGTTTAATTCTTTGATGGCTCATCTTTTTTCATGATGGAGTAAATCCAGAATATATATAAAAAGAAGGTGATATCACCCACCTGGTGGCATTTAACCTAGAAATACTTGAGTATTCCTCCATGAGGTGCTATACATATACATATATACATACATATAATGTTAGTTTTATAAAGATTGTCAGCAAACTAGTGTTCTGGATAAGGTTAAAGACTGTTTATACTCCGTTCTGGTTATAACTCTGCCAGAGAACTGTGACATTTTGGTCTCAGTTTGTTAAAGGAACATGGAGTACTTTGGTAGAGTAGAAAGGCCAGCCAGTAAGATAGAAAATGGGGAAAGTATAATGGAACTATGATGATTTATCCTGGAGAATGTGTCTGAAGGAAAAATCATTGTTGGTCTTCCAGGAGTATGAAGATTTATTAATAGGATAGTTAACAGTTCTTCTCTCTCCAGAGTAGACAATGATGAAGATCATTTATGTATAATCAGATGGATTTATATGGCTGTATTGGTTCAAATGTAAGGTGCACTTCCTATTCCTCTCTTTCTCTAAATTTGACTTGCATAAAACTTGATTGTGGCCATTAATCACTTTTAAAGCATATTTTATACATACATCCTCACATGCCATCATGGTATATTGAATAGAGAGCTGGTCTCTGAGTTAGGTGACTTGAATTCAGATTCCATTGCCACCAGTATACACTTGGCTACATGACCCTAGGAAAGTCATTTAGACTCCTCTGGCTCCTCAGATTTTTTTGTTACAGAAAATATACCTTAGTAATGGGAGATTTCCTCACTGAGAGTTTCCTGTGCCAGCAAAATCATGAGTGTAGTCAATAGTGTATATGTGTTTGTGTTTGTTTTCTTTCAAAGAGATCTCATTTTGTGGTGTCGACTATATTTTGGAGTATCCTGTACTTGCACCAATATGGTAGATATGAGGGAGTGTTTTTCTGATGTTTGGTGCAATCTGGATGGAAGTGTATTCCACTAAAATGTGGATATGAACTCTTTCTTGTCTGGCAGAGGATTAAAAAGAAGTAAGTAATGCTTAACTACTTGGGATACAGAGTTGTAGATTTAGAGCTGAAAGGAAACTTAGACCATAGCTTCCTAACCTTTCTCAGAACTTTTTTTTTTAATGCATAAAATAAAATGTATAGGATTACAAAGAAAACCAATTATGTTGAAATAGAGTCACCTATATATGTGCGTGTATATGTATTTTGTCAGTCATTTCAGTTGTGTCCGTCTCTTTGTGACCCCGTTTTGGGTTTTCTTGGCAAAGATACCGGAGTGATTTGCTATTTCCTTCCCCATCTCATTTTATAGATGAAGAACTGAGGCAAACACAGTTAATTGACTTGATTTGCCTAGGGTCATGCAGCTAGTAAGTGTGTGAGGACAGATTTGAACTCACAAAGATGAGTCTTCTTGACTTTAGGCCTAGCACTCTATCTACTGCATCACCTAATTTCCCTATGTATATGTGTACGCGCGTGTGCACACACACGCACGTGTTTTTTTTTTTTTCTAAAGTTCACAGACCTGAGATTTAGAACTCCTAGAAGTTCTAGTCCATTTCCTTCCATTTTTTATAGGTGAGGCAACTGAGGCCCAGAAAGTGATTTGCCTGATCAACACAGCTAAATATGTAACTGCTATGGTTTTAAACTCGTTCACTCTGACCTTAAATCTAGTGCCCTACAAATGGAATATCAACAGAAGGAGTCTGACTGCAACTTTTTTTACCCTAGGAGTATAATTTCCTGACATTTCACAGAATTTCATCTGTTTTCAGTATTGTTTTTTGCTTTTGCACATTTTGCTTTAAAAAGTACAGCATTTTAACTGGAAAATAGTATGGCAGAAACTAGACATAGACCAATAACCTATACCAAGATAAAGTCAAAATGGGTACATGATGTAGATATAAAGACTGATACTATAAGCAGACTAGGAGAGCAAGGAATAGTTATCAGATCTATGGAGAAGGGAAGAATTTATGACCAAACAGGAGATAGAGAATGTTAGGAAATAGAAAATGGATGACTTTGATTACATTAAATTGAAAAGTGTTTGCACAGACAAAGCCAATGCAACCAAAATTAGAAGGGAAGCAGAAAGCTGGGAAACAATTTTTATAGCCAGTCACTCCGATAAAGACTTCGTTTCTAAAATATATGGAGAACTGAGTCGAATTTATAAGAATACAAGTCATTCCCCAAATGACAAGTGGTCAAAGAATATGAATAGTCAGTTTTCAACAGGAAGAAATTAAAGCTATCTTTGGTCATATGAAAAAATGCTCTAAATCACTATTGATTAGAGAAATGCAAATCAAAACCACTCTGAGGTACCACCTCACACCTATCAGATTGGCTAACGTGACAAAACAGGAAAATGATAAATGTTGGAGAAGGTGTGGGAAAATTGGAACACTAATGCATTGTTGGTGAAGTTGTGAACTGATCCAGCCATTCTGGAGAGCAATTTGGAACTATTCCCAAAGGGCTATAAAATTGTGCATACCCTTTGACCCAGCAATATCACTACTAGGTCTGTATCCCAAAGAGATCATAAAAACAGGAAATGTCCCACATATATAAGAATATTTGTAGCAGCTCTTTGTATGGTGGCAAAGAATTGGAAATTGAGGGGATGCCCATCAATTGGGGAATGGCTGAGCAAGTTGTGGTAAATGAATGTAATGGAATACCATTGTGTTATAAGAAATGATGAGCAGGCAGACTTCAGAAAAACCTGGAAAGACTTGTATGGACTGATGCTGAGTGAAGTGAGCAGAACCAGGAGAACATTGTACACAATAACAGCAACATTGTGCTATGATTGACTTTGATAGACTTAGCTCTTCTTAGCAATGCAAGGATCTAAGACAACTCCAAAAGACTCAGGATGGAAAATACTATCCACCTTCAGAGAAAGAACTTAAGAGGCTAAATGCAGGTGGAAGCATACTATTTACTCTCCTTTTCTTTTGTTTTATTTCTTTTTTCTCATGGCTCCTCCCATTAGCTCTAATTCTTCTATACATCATGACTAATATGAAAATATGCTTAATATGAATGTATTAAGTAGAGCCTATGTCAGATTACATGCTGTCTTGGGGAGGGGGAAGAAGAAGGAGAGGGAGAAAATTTAAAACTCAAAATCTTATGGAAGTGAATGTTGAAAACTAAAAATAAAAAAAATTATTAAAAAAAAAGTACTAGATTTTCCAATGTGCCTTTTACATTCAAAGAATATTAGGAACTTCAGAGAACACTTAGCACTTGGGCCTATTTTGCTTGAAGAGTCTGATGGCTAGCTAATAGGTGCTAGGAATAAAGCCTCGGTCTTCTAATATTGGTTCCACTGTTCTTTCCGTAGTATCATTCAAGTCTTTATATTGTTTGGTTTTCAAGTTGATTTTTAAGGAACAGAAATCTACAACATTCCCATTATTGTGAGTGATGTCACAGTGTTTGCTCCAGGCACCAAAACTTGGTTAGTAGCACACTTTCATTGTTGCTTAACAGCTTTTCCCAGTATATAATAAATCTTAGATACTTTATAAATTTGCGGAGCAGTTGGTGGTTTTTATTATTATAATGATAACAAAGAACCTGCAGACTATCTGCCCACTTGCTTTATGCCTCATTGTTGACTGTTTCATGCTCAGTGTTGGTCCTTTGAGTACCAGGCCATGTGGTATTCTGGGAATGAGATTGAACATGTGCTAGTTAACCTGGCTTCGGATCTCATTTTTGCTGCTAGTTAGCACTATTACTTTGGAAATCATTTAATCTTTTTGGGCTTCAGTTTTCTAGTTGATAAAATGATCAGGTTGGGTTAGGTGACTTCTTACATTTCTTTTAGCTATAACATTCTCTGATTTTTCTAGAGGAAGCACTGCATAGTGTAAACATTACTGATTCTGGAGCCAGATATACTGAGTTCAAATATTACCTCTGGCAATACCTCTGTAACTTTGAGTAAGTCACTTAACCTTCAGGGAACTTGTCCTTATTTGTAAAACAAAGAGATTGGACCAGAGGCTTGCCTCTGAGAAGCCCATAGATCTGTGATCATTTGGAATGCTCCATTTTAAAGCAAATTATTCCAGAGAAAGTGGCTCAGTTTCCCTTGTCCTTGATAAGCACTGGGGCAGCAGAGGTAGCTGTACCACACTGATCGATGTTTACCTTCATCCTGGTTTGAGCTGCCCCTTCCAAACTGGCTGAATACCTTTACCTTTGACTTCAGTGCCCATTCTTATTCTTGTTCTACCTTTTATCTAGGCTTTTTGTTTTGAACCTAACATCTCCTTTGGTTCCTTGTCTGGTTGAATGCCCAGGGGCAAGGGAGTAGAGTGGAAGAACAGCTGATCTTTCTCTAATACAGAGTATCTCAAAAATCTTAGTGTCATTTTATAAATGTGAATTGTAGTTGGTTGCTTTTTTTTTTTTTTTTTGGGTGAGGCAATCAAGGTTAAGTGACTTGCCCAGGGTCACACAGCTAGTAAGTGTCAAATGTCTGAGGTCAGATTTGAACTCAGGTCCTACTGACTCCAAGGCTGGAGCTCTATCCACTGTGCCACCTAGCTCCCCCAACAATAGATTTTTTTAAAAAAAAATTTTCTTTATTATTTATTTTACTTTCTAACATTCATTTCCACAAGATTTTGAGTTCCAGATTTTCTCCCCATCTTGCCCCTCCCCCCAGCCCAAGTTGGTGTGCATTCTGAATACCCCTTCCCCTAATCTGCCTTCCCTTCTATCACCTCCCCCCCCATCCCCTTCCCCTTCTATTTTCATGTAGGGCAGGATAGATTTCTATACCCCATTGCCTGTATATCTTATTTCCCAGTTGCATGTAAAAACAATTTTTAATATTTGTTTTTAAAGCTTTGGGTTCCAAATTCTCTCCCTTCCTCCCTCTCCACCCTCATTAAGATGGAAAGCAACTCGTTACATGCTATACATGGGTAGTCATGCAAAACACTTCCATAGCAGTCATGTTATGAAAAACTAACTATATTTCCCTTCATCCTATCCTGCCTGCCGTTTATTCTGTTCTCTCTTTTGACCCTGTCCCTCCTCAGAAGTGTTGGCTTCAGATTATCCCCCTCACCCAATCTACTCTCCCTTCTATCATCCCCTCACTCTCTTATCTCCTTTCCCCCTGTTTTTCTGTAGGGCAAGATAGATTTCCCTACCCAATTGAGTGTGTATGTTATTTCCTCCTTAAGCCAAATCTGATGAGAATAAGATTCACTCATTCCCTCTCACCTTCTCCCACTTCCCCTCCGCTGTAAAAGCTTTTCTTGTCTGTTTTATGTGAGATAATTTACTCCATTCTACCTCTCCCTTTCTCCTTCTCCCAGTATATCCTCTCTAACCCCTTAATTTTATTTTTTTAGATATCATCCCTTCATCTTCAACTCATCCTGTGCCCTCTATCTATCTAGCTATCTATCTATATACATATATATTTTTTCCCTCCAACTACCCTAATACTGACAAAGGTCTCATTAGTTACAAATATCATCTTTCCATCTAGAAATGTAAGCAGTTCAATTTTAATAAGTCCCTTAAGATTTCTCGTTCCTGTTTACTTTTTCATGCTTCTCTTGAGTCTTGTATTTGAAAGTCAAATTTTCTATTCAGCTCTAGTCTTTTCATTGAGAATGCTCGAAAGTCCTCTGTTTTACTGAATGTCCATTTTTTCCCCTGAAGGATTATACTCAGTTTTGCTGGGTAGGTGATTCTTGGCTGTAATTCTATCTCCTTTGTCCTCTGGAATATCATATTCCAAACCCTCCAATCCCTTAATGTAGAAGCTGCTAAATCTTCTGTTATCCTGATTGTGTTTCCACAATACTTGAATTGTTACTTTCTGGCTGCTTGCAATATTTTCTCCTTGACTGGAAACTCTGGAATTTGACTATAATATTCCTAGGGGTTTTCCTTTGGGGATCTCATATGTTCAAGAGATGATCGGTGGATTCTTTCCATTTCTATTTTACCCTCTGGTTCTAGAATGTCAGGGCAGTTTTCCTTGATAATTTCTTGAAAGATGATGTCTAGGCTCTTTTTTTGATCATGGATGTCAGATAGTCCAATAATTTTTAAATTATCTCTCCTGGATCTGTTTTCCAGGTTAGTTGTTTTTCTAGTGAGATATTTCACTTTGTCTTCTATTTTTTCTGTTCTTTGGTTTTGTTTTACAATGTCTTGATTTCTCATAAAGTCATTAGCTTCCATTTGCTCCATTCTAATTTTTAAGGAATTATTTTCTTCAGTGAGCTTTTGGACTTCCTTTTCCATTTGGCCAATTCTGCTTTTGAAGGCATTCTCTCATTGGCTTTTTGGACCTCTTTTGCCATTTGGGTTAGTCTATTTTTTAAGGTGTTATTTCCTTCAGTATTTTTTTGGGTCTCCTTTAGCAAGCTGTTGACTTGTTTTTCATGATTTTCTTCCATCACTCTTATTTCTCTTCCCAGTTTTTCCTCTACTTCTCTTACTTGCTTCTCAAAATCCTTTTTGAGCTCTTCCATTACCTGGGACCAGTATATTTTTTTTTGGATGCTTTGGATGTAGGAGCTTTGACTTTGTTTTCTTCTGGGTGTATATTTTGATCTTCTTTGTTACCAAAGAAAGATTCTATGGTCTGACTTTTTTTGCTCAGTTGCTCATGTTTCCAGCCAATTATTTAACTTTTAAACTCTTTGTTAAGGTAAGGGTCTGCTTCCAGTGTGGAGAATGTACTGTCCCAAGCTTCAGGCAGTCTCCCTCTGATCAGCCTCTCAATTCCCCCTCAGTCTGGGTTGGGAGCTCCAGAAGCAGCCGCTGCCCTGGGGCTGCGCTGGGACTGGGGCTGGGACTGAGCTTCTCTCTCACTGTGGTCACAGACTTTCCTACTGACCTTCTAAGTTGTCTTTGGCATTTGTGGGTTGAGAAGTCTGGAAACCACCACAGCTGCCCGTGATTTAGTCCCCTGAAGCCTGCTCCAGGTTCGTTGAGGCCTAGTCTTTGCCTGTGTGCCCACGCTGAACTGTGCTCCTATGCTGAACTGTGCTCCTATGCTGAACTGTGCTCCTCTCCCAGCCCAATGCAGTAGACCTTTCCCAGCAACTATCCAGGTTGTCTTGAGCTGGAAATTTGTTTCACTCTGTCTTTTTGTGAGTTCTGCTGCTCTAGAATTTGTTTAGAGCCATTTTTTACAGGTATTTGGAGGGGTTTGGGGGAGAGCTCAAGCAAGTCACTGCTTTGACTCTGCCATCTTGGCTCCGCCTCAATAATAGACTTTTAGGAAACAATAAAGGGCATATTTTGTATTTGTATTGATGATTGGATTTTGTTTTGTTGATAAGAGTAATGGATACTATTTTTTGTCAAACAAGGTGATAGTTCACTCATTTTAGTTCTTTTGTAGATTGTGTCTTAGAGGTCATAAATGACAGTTGTACTGTGAATTGGATAGATTTAAGTACATTCAAATACATTAAGATTTGTTTGAATTTATCTAGTAATCTAGTTTTTTAGGAATGATTTTATATTTGGTTCTTTAACATTGGGAACTATTGCCGGTTTTAATTTGTTTCTAAAATTATTTAAAAGAAATGTACTTTGTACTGTCTCTTAGAAGTAAGGTTCATTATCTTAACAAGTATCATGTTTATTAATGTTTTATATGCTATTTTTCAGAGATTTCAGAATTCTAAATAGGGTTAAGATCTACTTAAGATTAAGATAAATTTTAAAATTTCATTTTAAAGAAATTCACTTTTCAAAAATGAATAGATTTTAAACTGAAATGTTTCTGTAAAAATATGGTTTATTTGTGATAGAAATTTCCTCTGTTGCAAAATTCCTGTTTACATAGCATTTTTATGATAACAACTTTGTGAGCTATAGGTATTGTAAATATTAATAACTTCATTTCACAGATGAAGAAATTTAACTTTGTGAAGTTAAGTGACCTGTTAAAGGACACCCAAGTGTCAATATTGGGATTGAAATTCAGACTTCTCTTGACTCCAAGATTTCCATCACAACATATTTTTTCTGAGTTTATCTCTGCGTTTCAGAATAAAATTGGATTTGCAGCTATTGGATATCTTGAACTGGATGTGCCTTATGCATCTTAAACTCAAGGTTCCAAATTCAACTCGTTATCTTTCTCTTTCTTACTGTCCAGGATACTATTCTTTTCTCAGTTGCCAGACTTGCAACCTCTCTCATACTTCTTACCACCTCCTCCCTCCCCTTCCATATCCAGTCTGTACATACCCCTTTCTTACCTTTGACATTGGCACTCTGACACTAGATTAATTTGGACATAGAACATTTTGGGGTCTGAAATATATTGATGGAACTCATAAATGTTCCTCTGGGGGACATTCTATATGGATTTGATTAGGTCACTATATAGATTTGGTTTAATATTCCTTCACTTTAATTCTGAGACATCAAAAAGGGAAATAGAGTGGGCACTACTCTTAAAGATACTTGCAAGTGAAATATTTCCAAAGCTGCGTATATGGGTTCTGTCAATATATTTTAATTGGAAAGTGTTCCTTGCACGTGGTTGTGGTTTAATAAGTGCTTGTTATGTTGAAAAAACAGGATACCAGGGAAATTTCGGTACGAAGCAGTTTTGTTTTCATACCCTTCTTCCTACAAAATAGCCACATGTAATTTTTTTGTTATAGACATTTCTTTTTTAATGTTTTTGAGGGGAAAATATCACTAGCATTGAAACTTTCTTCTGGAAATTCTTAGTCATATTGTATGGAAAAACTGGGCTTCTTTGGAACACCATTTGGGAAGAAAATGTGAAAAAACACTGGACTTGGAGTCAGAACACCTGAATTTGAAATTGGGCTTTGTCACTACTTAAGTTTGTGATCCAGAACAAATCACTTAAATTCCCTGGACCTTGGTTTCTTCATCTTTAAAATGAGAGGGTTGGGCCATATCTCTAAGATCCCTTCCAGCTCTAAATGCTGATGGACTTTTAAGAAATTCTAGTCTAGTGGTAAAAACATAGGTCAAAGTAAGGGGACATAGTTTCCAGTCTTGCTTACCACTAAACTGCTGGATTAACTTTGAGAAGTCACTTTAACTGCTGTTTGTCCTAATTTTTTGATTTGTAAAACAGATATATTTTGTTCTATTTATCTTACAGGATTTTTGTGAGGATAAAAATGGCATAAAATACGTGTAAAAGTGATGTCAAAAAGTCAGACATTATAGAAGTATTAAAATATTTATTACTTTTAAGATTATTATATATCATTTACCTTTAACTTTCCTGCCTTACATTTCCATTCAACCCCCAGATTTTGTAATGACATGTCATGGTTCTAAAGCAGGCCTGCTTAATTTGTGGCCCACCAAAGGATTTCCTCTACCTACAAAGTATGTTTTCCTCTACATTTTTCACTGGTGGCCCAAAATCCTTTGGCATTCTGCAAGTGGCCTGTGGGCTGCAAGTTGTGCAGGTCTGTTCTAAAGCATGGACAGAACCAATTAGACTGAGCTTGAGCTCCAGAGCTCCAGCCTTCTTTCTACTCAGAGTTCATTGGCTCCTTCTTTTCCCAGTGATTATGGATCTGGCCTCTTCAGGACCCTCAGTTTTGGGCAGACATGGCTACATGCACTGCTTTGATGAGCAGGATGTCACCAATTGTCCTTTGGTAAGATGGAAGACCACCAGAGTTTACCATCTACCCTGATACTATCTCTGAGGATCACTGGGCCCTGCCATCCTCCTTTCCATAGCACTAGAAGGACTATCACCTTTCCACCTTCCTTACATCACATAGTAAATCCTTAATAAATACTTTTTCATTCGTTTCTTCTGCCATCAATTTTTCATGTTTATCTATCCAGGAAGGACCTGGGTTCCAGTGGTAGGTAATTCCCCCGACTCTTAAGTTGTATAGAAGGTACATTGACATAGGGAGTTCCCTGTATCAAGGAAATCCCAAGTCCGGTCCCTATCTTTATATTATAACTTGGATAGCAGCTTTATGTGTAACTTAACAACTTGTCAGTATTTAAAGGACATTGAAGAGTCTTTGGAATCAACATTTAGAATATATTCTCTTCATGTGTTTCTTCTGAGCACTAAATGGGATGACATTGGATGACATGACTGAGATAACTGTATTGTGGAAATTTTTAGAGAGTTATTGTTTCAGTGCTCACTAATATACTGATAGGTACTAAGCCCCCCCCCCGCCCTTTTTTTTTAAACCACTGTCTCCAAGGTTTTTTCCTTTACCTTCTTACTGTGTGGGGAGGTGTATATATAAAAATAACTGTTCTAAAAAGGTTCATGGAAATGAGTTTTCTGTTGCATTTAACATATTTTTGAGTCTTTACTTTGTACAGAGTTCTGTGTTAGATGCTATACTAGAATTACATATCACATTGGTTGCTTCAAGTAGCCCAAATACTCTGGTAATGAAATAATACTCTTATAGTGCTACTGCATTAAGTCGAAGATGTATCAAATGTATACAAATGCTTTTACGCTGAGAGTTGAGCAAAGCATTAGATTTCCTAGCAAATGTATGAAGAGAATTTTGATACTTGTACTTTGAGAGGTACTCTTAGCAATAAAGGAGAATTTTTCTGCCCAAAAATGTACAATAAGCAAATGATGATTTGAGAAGTGGGGCTTCTCATATTATATTTTTATGTAATAAAAAGGATTGTAGAAAGCTTCTCGAAAAACAGGCTATAGCCAACTTGGGAAGTAGAAATATTATTTTCTTCAAACAGATGGCATTGCCAACAAAGGGCTCTAATGGCATTTAATGAGATTTCATGACCATGATAGATGATTTTCTAATAACATAACTTTGTTTTTGAAAGATACACCTGGTTGTGGCATAGGAAACTAGTATTTAAAGTATCCTAATTTTGGGTATTTTACAATTTCCAAAAAGTTGGTTATGTACATTGTATGTAGTGTTTGTACTTAGAGGATTTTGCTTTTCCATGTACCACCTTTGGCCAGTTGATACTTCATTTACCTTAGAATCACTGAAGGCTATTTCTAACCCAAATACATTTAAGGGGGTTGGTCCCATTGACCCACTCCTGTACTACCTGCCTTCAGTTAAGCTCACTTATCAACTGCTTTTCCCATGCCTGGTTATGAGCTAGCAATCTAGTGTTTTGAAGGGTCTCTGTGAAGTTTCTATTAAGAAGTTGTGACTGGGTACCGATGGCAGGCACAAGACTGCTTTCAGCCCTGCCCTTCATTTCTAACATCTGTCAAGATTAGGCAGGTCATAGCTAATAAACACAGATCTGGTGCTATTGCTAATCATTATATGATGCTCCCATGTCACTTATTGGTGGGAGAGATATACTTTTCCTTTCGCTGACCAATAATTGACAACTGGCCACAAACATACTCTCTTTTGCTTCTACACTTCCAAAGCCTGAACTGAGATGTTGGGTGAGTATCTGTGTTGTTCTCTTTATCAATTCTCATTTGCTATTTAGTTTGATTTTCAGGAAATGTAGGGACTGACCAATGAAGTCACTGGCTGCTATCTAAATATATTTAGAGATATTAAAATTGGTTCTAGAGACATTTGTGGTATTTTGTGAAGTATGAAGATGAATGTTTTCCTCTTCTCTACCCTTAACTCCCTACTTAATGTGATGGTAATTGGGGCAATTCTAAGAGTAGGCATTGTTATATTTAATATTGTCTAGATTCGTACTGACGGAAGGGGTTATTTTTACCAGTGAATTGCTAGAGTAATTCAGATATTTTAAAATGCGTGTTTTCTCTTATAAGGTAGTCTCATGAGTTTAAATTGATTTTGTTGATGGTTGGTGCTCAGACTCTGTAACAAATTTGTTAATAAAGAATGTATAACCTTGAAGTTGAAGTAGACAATAGTGAAAGCAGACAAAGAGCTACAAACAAATGAAATTCATTCATTTTGGTTTTCCTGTCTTTTTTTTGTTGTTGTCTGTTTTTTGCTTGGCAAGCAGTGAGGTTAAGTGATTTGCCCAGAGTCACACAGCTAGTAAGTATCAAGTGTCTGAGGTCGGGTTTGAACTCAGGTCCTCTTGAATCCAGGGCTGGTGCTCTATCCAGTGCCCCACCAAATGCCCCCTATCGTTGTTTATTGGAAGATTTTTATCCTTATATGGCAAGGAGTATTGTTTAGACTTGCAGTTTAGTCACTTCATTGGCAGTTAGCTTGTCTAGTGGAGAAAATGCTGGCCATAGAGTCCTGAGTTCAAATGCAACTACAGACACTTTGTAGCGGTATGACTCTAAGCAAGTCACTTGCCTGTCTGACTCAGTTTTCCCAATTGTAAAATGGGGATAATAATTTCATCTACATCCCAGGATTGTTGTAAGGATCAAATGAGATAATACCTGCAAAACACTTAGCACAGTGCCTGGCATATAGTGGATTTTTAAATAAATTCTTGTTCTTTTCCCTCCCCTTCTCTTATTTTACAGATAGGAAAGTGAGGCCCAGATAGTTTGTGACTTATCCTAGTTCGCATAGGTAGTCAATGATAGAGGAGCACAGGCTCTCTAATTGTAAATCCAGTGCTCTTTCAATTGTCCACAGTTTTTCAGTCTTTTAGCTCAAAACTTGTGATGAAAAAACTAAGGTTTTATAACTTACTCAAATAATACTTTAAAGTTTAAATTAATATTTCTTTAACTCAGCATCCGCCACACTCCAAAAAACAAACAAAACCAACCAGAAGAACCATTCGAATTATAAGAATATACTATATGTCTATTAAGTAACTAATGAATTTTTTATTTTCATGTTGAAGAACAGAGACAGTAAGATAGATAATCCTGGATTGTCCCAAACCATTTATATTTCTCTTTAAAAATCATTGTATGATGCGGGAGGGCGGGATGGGAAGGAGCTGGTATGATTTACCTTATCCGTTTATTTGACTCACCCTAATATTAAAATTAGGTGGCATTCAGGAAGTATTCATTGTCACTTGAGTGGGTGTCTGAAGGAACCTCATCTATGACTTTAAAATTTGATACGTACAGTCTCTAAAGTAGCTAATGTACAGTTTGCATATAAACACCAAATATGGGATCAAATTATTTCATAGCACAAAATTTCACTTTATTAATAGAAGATGTGAACTTGTTCTTGAATTTTTATGCCATCTCAAATATATAAAATTACTGTCAGTTACAGTTTATAGAACTGTTTTATGTTTCTGGCCTGGATTTGCTGAATGTGAAAGTTGCAAGGAATTTAACCTACAGAAAAAAAAAATGACCACAATTTTCTAGACAGCTGGAGATGAAGTAGGCGTCAGTGGCTACTAAGTATAATTTGGGAATGAATTGAAGTTATAGAGCCAATAACAACCCAAGATGCTTATATGTGAGTACATTCACGAGGATGGTGCAACACAGTAGTGAGGTAAGCCAAGAGCTTTGAAACTTAAAACTAATGCTGCCTCATGGATCATCCCTTGCTTGGGACCAGTAAGATTTATGTTGGCGTTGAATTTATATTACTACTTGTGGACATGGCAGACTAGAAGAATATTCTTTTAATATTGTGATACTTAATAAGAATTTCGTGGTAATTCAGGGTCTACTAGGAAAAATTTTCAAAAGGTATGTTACTGGATCTTATTGTTGAAGGGTTTTTTGTAGTTTCTGTTTATTTCGCAAAGGTAACATTCACTGCATATCCAAAGCATATCCACGAATTCTTTTCATGTCCTTTGCTCTAAGTTGACAAACTCTTATTGCATAATACTCTTTACACTGCTGCACTGCCTTCCATGTAGCATTTTCCTGGATAATCTGAAATCTTTCAGAAATTATTATTGCAAATGCCATATTTTTCTGCTTCCTATAATTTTGCAATTCTTGGGCTTAATCAGAAAAGGAAATGAAAGGAGAGGCTAAGGCGGCAGTTTAAGAAGCCCATACCTTCATTAGTGTCACTATTTCTGTCAGTGTATTAGAAGAAAGAAATTTGTATTGGTGGGTATACCTGGGTGGCACTCGGGGGGGGAGAAAGAATAGGGAAGCAGGGGGAGGGGGGAGCAGGAAAGGGGGAAGTAGAGAGAGACATAGAGAAGGGAAGAAAAGGAGGAGCAGGGAAACATTGTAATAATCAGTAAGCATTTATTAAACATCTATTATGTGTTAGGCTGGGGATACAAAGATAAAAGTGAAGCAGTAGTGATTTTCAAATAACTTACCTTATGTTGGAGGAGATACACTCACACACATACATACACAATAAGTATGTGCAAAACAAATGCAAAGTATTTTGAGGGAGGAGCACTGACAGCTGGGGGATCAGTAAAGGCTGAAGTACATGATGGTGCTTGAGCTAAGTCTTAAATGAAAGGAGAGATTCTGAGGTTGTGGGAGGGTAATAAGTGAGGAGGAAGACAGAGTACAAACCCAGTCCAAAAGCTTGGAGATGAGAAATGACTTACTACATTAGGAAGAGTAAAGAGGCTAGTTTGGCTGGATGGAAGTGCTTATGAAAGGGAGTAATATGTAATAAGACTGAAAAGGTAGATTGAGGCCAGGTTGTAAAGGACTTTTAAATGTCAGTTAGAATTTATATTTGGCCCTCAAGGTAACAGGAAAGGACAGGAATGTACTGAGTAATGGACTCAAGTGCTCAGATCTTAGCTTTAGGAGAATCATTACCTGTGTAGAGAATGGATTAGAGTAGAGAGAGAGAGACTTGAGGCAGGGAGAGCAGTTAGGAGACGTTTGGAATATTTCAGGTGAGAAATACTGAATGAAAGTGGTGGTGGTGTGAATCAAGAAAAAGAAACATAAATGAAAGATGTTGTAGATGTAGAAATGGCAAGATTTAGGAACTTGATTGGATATGTGTGAAGGAGAATGAACATGACACCAAAGTTATTGCCTTTGGAGACTTGGAAGAATGGTAGGGCCTTGACAGAAATAGGGAACTTGAAATGGGGGATGGCTTTGGGGGAAGGATGAATTTTGTTTTGGGCCTCTGGGACATCTATTTCACAATACCCAATAGTCAATTGGCTTATACACCTGGAAGCCCAGGAAAGAGACTAGAGCTGGCAATGTGGATCTGGGAATCATCTGCATAGAAATGATAATTGAACCCAGGGGAGTTGATGATGTCAGTGAGTATAAAGGGAGAAGAGCAGAAGACTTTGGATAGAACCTTGGGATACATTCTTTCTCAGGAGAATCCTTTGTCCCATGTAGTCCCTGTTTCTGGTACATGCAGACATGAAGTATGCAGGATTACAGTGTCTTCATATATAAACTACCAAGTGTGATTAGAAAAAGCACACATGAAAGTGACTTAGTTTAAAATGTCTTTTAAGTTCTATCCTAGCCCCAGAGTACAGTGGAAATTGGACAGTACTTCAGGGTTTTGAGGATAAGGTACTATTTATCTGCATATCTGAGTCATTCTGGGATTTGTGAAAGAAAATATCTCATTTCAAAGTCTTGTCTCGCTACTTGCATGGACAAGTTGCTCACTTAACCTCTTCAGTCTCCTTAACTAACGTGGTTGCTGTAAGGCTTAAGTGAAATATTGTGTGTAAAGCACTTATGATCCTTAAGCTCTATATGTCAACTATTAACTATTAAATGTCAACTATTATTAATAAGAATAATAATAACATACTTTGTCCCAGTTCATAATTCTCTAAGGTATATAGTCTTGTGTGTATGGAATAGGAATAACAATACTTTCTCTGGGATAATTAGGTGATGCATGTTTCCACATAAGTGAAAATTTCCAGATAACTGAATCTTCTCCATTTAAGTATCCTACATTTTTTGATTTAGTTTAGGGTTTTGTTTTTGTTTTTTGTCAGTCGACAGGCATTTTTAAAGCACTTACGACATGCCTGTTGGTGAGCTAAGTGATGGGGATACAAAGGAAGACAAAAACATGGTCCCTGTCTTCAAGGAACCCATATTCTGATGGAGGAGACAAAGTAAACAATTCTATACACATAAGATAGGATGAATTTAGTGTTATCTTGAGGCAAGGCACCTGTGAAGTTGGGAGAATATGGGGAGTGGAGTACAGTTTAAGAAAACTGTGATTAAGATATTTAAAACTTCATTTATTTGTCTGCCTTCTGAAATAAAATAAATTTAGTCTGAGTTTGAAATGCTTACGGTAAATCCAGTTCAAGATGTTCGAGAGGTGTTGTAAAACTAAAACTCAAGAGAGAGGTTAGGGCTAGACATATAAATCTGGTAGTCATCTGCATAGAGAAAATTGAACTCTTGGGAACTGATGAGGCAGTGACCAAATAGAATTCGAAATATAGGTTATCTTAGTGCAATCTCTAGAAAACTTGGCAAAGATAATGTTTTAGCAGAAATGCCATAGGGTTCAGAGAGAATGTGATTTCATCCATAGGTTACATAGTTTTACCTTCTTAAAACCATGGAATTTTGGGTGGAAGGAACCTTAGAAATTATCTAGTTTATCCCCGTGATTTTACAGATGAGGAAAATGAAGCCCAGCCAGAGAGGTTAAGAGATTTGTTCAAAATCTCTTACATAAATTTTGGATGACTTGTTATGATTATTGACTCTTTTATTTTTATTTTTTGGAGGCAATTGGGGTTAAGTCTTTTGCCCAGGGTCACACAGCTAGTAAGTATCAGACAAATGTCAGTGTCAGTAAGAGACAGATTTGAACTCTGGTTCTCTATCCACTGCACCACCTAGCTGCCCCTTATCATTGACTATTAACTTATGCTGTAATGTATTCAGGACCTTGTTGTTACTCAATAACTAGAAAGTTGATTGAAACATTCTGCTTTTCAGTGTTCATAGAATCATAGGTTTAGAGGTGCAAGGGATCATTAGAAGTTACCAAATCCGACCCCTCATTTTAAAGATGAGGAAACAGATCTAGAGAGGTAAAGTCATTGTTCAAGGTTACATGAGTAGTAAGTAACAGAGCCAGGATTTCTACTTAGGTCCTCTGACTTCAGATCCATTGGGTGTTTTTCCCCCCTTTTCATAGTTGTTAATGTGTTTTGTGGCTGTAATCTGATACCTTAGTAGCAGATTATCTTTGATGGCCTCTGGAGTGGGATAGGCAGATTGTACCACTTCTGTGAAAGTTCAACAGTTATTTACCACTTGGCTAACTTTTCCTTTTCCGAAGAGAACCATATTCCAGATGGTTGAATCTGCCAGAAGTCTGATCTCTGGATAGATGGTATATTACTTTAACTACGTAACTTGCTATTTTGGACTGCCTTTAAAAAAAAATCTTATTTAATATTTCATTTTTCCCAATTACATGTAAAAACAATTTTAACATTGTTTTTTTCTTCACATTTTGAATTCCAAATTGTTTCCCTCCTTCTCTCCCTCCCCCCATTGAGAAGGCAAGCCATTTGACATAGGTTATACATGTGTAGTCATGCAAAAAACATTTCCATGTAAGTCATTCTGTGAAAGAAAACATAGACCAAAAAAAAAAAACCAAGAAAAAAAATAGTATCTTTGATCTGCATTCCGGATCTACCAGTTCTTTCTCAGGAGATGGACAGCACCTTTCATGATAAGTCCCACAGAATTGTCTTGGATCATGGTATTGCTGAGATTGGCTAAGTTATTTATAGTAGGTCATCATACCGTTATCATGCTGTTACTTTGTACAGTGTTCTCCTGGTTCTGTTCGTTTCTCTTTGCATCAGTTCAAGTAAGCCTTTTCATGTTTTTCTGAGAGCATTCTGCTCATCATTTCTTAAAGCATAGTAGTATTTCATGACAATCATATACAGCAACTTGTTCAGCAATTCTCCAATTGATGGACATTTCCTCAATTTCCAGTTCTTTTCTTCCACTAAAAAAGTTACTATAAATATTTTTGTATATATAAGTACTTTTCCTTTTTGTTTTTTATCTTTTTGGGATACAGATCTAGTTTGGGCATAGTTCCAAATTGCTCTCCAGAATGGTTGAATCAGTATACAATTTCACCAGTAATACATTAGTGTTTTTAATTTTCCCGCATCCCCTTCAACATTTGTCATTTTCCTTTCGCCATATTAGCTAATCTGACAGGTGTGAGGTAGTAGCTCAGAGTTGTTTTACTTTGCATTTCTCTCATCAGTAGTGATTTAGAGCATTTTTTTTCCATATGATTATAGATAGTTTTGATTCCTTTGTATGAAAACTGCCTCTTCGTATCCTTTGACCATTTATCAGTTGAGGAATGGCTCTTATTTCTATAAATTTGGCTCAGTTTTCTCTATGTTTGAGAAATGAAGTCTGCCTGATATCACATGATATCAGGACCCTATGGCATTTCCACTAAAATGACATCTTTGTTAAGTTTTCTAGAGGAGCTTGCCCTAAGATATTTTATATTTCAACTTTGTTAATCAGCCCCCATGGGTTCAATTATCATCTCTGCAGACAACTCCAAGATTTATATATCCAACCCTAACCTCTCTCCCAAATTCCAATTTCATATTACTTATTGAACATGTTAAATTGGATGTTCCATAAACATCCCAAACTCAGTATTATCTTATTCCCCAAACCCTCCCCGCTTTTAAATTTCCCTATTACTGTCAAGGTCACCATACTCCCAAACACCCAGGCTCATAACCTGTGTCATCCTTAACCCCTTTCTTTTACTCATAGACAGAGTCTTGTCCTTTCTATCTTCACAACTTTTCCTAAATGTCCTTTCGTCTCCACTCACACAGTTGCCAGTATGGTATAGGCTTTAATCATCTTTGTACTATTGCAGTAGCTTTGTGGCTGCTCTCCCTGCCCCTTTCCATGTCACCCATTCTCTCTTAGCTTCCCCACCCACACCTTCATTGAGCTCCTGTGATTTCCTATTAACTCTAGGATCAAATGTGAAGTCATCTATTTGACATTTAAATCCTTTCTCTCACACATGTCTCCCCTACCCCCTTGCCTTTTCATTGTCTGTCTCCCATGCCTGTAATATTCTCCTTCCTCACCACTACCTACTGGTTTTCCTGGCTTTCTTAAAGTTAATGCAAATCTCACCTTTTGTTAGGAGGTCTTTCCCTATTACTTCTAGTACCTTCTTTCTAAGACTACCTTACATCTGTTTTTGTCTGTCGTGTATGTATATAGGTCCCTCCCTCCCCTCATGTTACCACTCCCTTTAGAACATGAGTTTCTTGAGGTTGGGACCAGTGTTTTTGCTTTCCTTTGTATCCTGAGTGCTTCATGTAGTGCTGGCACTGAGTAAGTACTTGATAAATGATTATAAACCAACTGTAATGGCAAGATGATAAATGCTTGTTGATTTATTAACTTAAGCCAACCATAATTAGGAAGGTAAGCTTGAGTTACTTGCCTTCCTAAGGTAAGTTGTGGGGGGAAGTTGAGGTGGGGCAAACAGCAAAGCATGAATTATTTAACAGTTATTTGCTAATTTCAGGGTACATAGGATCATAGGATTTAGAACTTGAAGGACCTTAAAGTTCATTTAGTCCAATTGTTTTTTTATGTATACAAATGAAAAAATTGAGACCCAGAGAACTTAATAATAACAAGTAATTTATAATGCTTTAAGACTTGCAAATCACTTTACACATGGTAATAATAATAAGTAATGTTTTAGAGCACTTTAAGGTTTGTAAATCACTTTATATATGACTGGTCTAAATTACACGGGCTACTCCAAATCCAGCACACATTAGTTTTTTTTTGTTTTTTTTTTTAAGAAATGTGGGCAATTGATTGATTTGATTTCTAATCTGAACAATATTTCTTCTAGACCTGGTATCTAAATGTCACTTTGAGCAGTGTTATTTAGTTTGATTAATAAATATTGTAACATGAACAGATATATTTGTATCAAATTTGTATCAAATTAACCCTGTGGTTATCGGGGGCTTTAGTGGAAAGATCACCAAATTTGGAATCAGAATATCTGGATTTAAATACTGGTTCTGCTATTTATTACTTACAACTTTAGATAAGTCATGTAATTTTTCTGGGAGCCATTTTCCTCATCTTCAAAAGGGGGGGGGGGTCTTAGATTAGTAATTTTTAAGGTACCTTATATTCTAGTTACCTAGAAGTACAAGTATTTATTTCTACTTTTAAAAAAATCTGTACATAATAAAAACTTACAGTTCCGCATAAAATCCCTCTTTTCTGTTCTACTTTACACACAGAAATGGTCTTTTGGAGGTGTTTGCTGAAGTTCAGAATAATTTTTCTGTAATGAAGAGAAGGGAAAGTCTAGGTAATGAGAGTCTAAGGGAATGAGCAGAACAGTGGTTAATAAAAAAAATTATAGAAGTGATGCAAAAGTACAAGTACTTTGAAGTACAAGTATTTCAGGATATTGAATATTTTCAGGTTGCTATGTTAGTATACAGCCTGAGTACTTTTGATAAGAGTTTTTGTGATGCTGGAATATACAAAAAAGCAACAACAAAAAGGAAGGTGGTTAAAAGTTATGAGTATATTTTTCGAACTCAATTTTATTTAAAATCAAGCCTTTTGCTTGCAGAGTTAGTTAATAGTTTATAATGCATGTGTACATGCAGTTGCATCAGCTACCTTATCATAGTGGTTGAGATGTTCTTTGCATTCTGTTTTGTTTGCTATAGCCTTAAGTTTAACTTTGTGAGCTTATTTTTTAAATGTTTGAAGCTAATTTTCAAAGTTAGACCAAATTGCTGTTTGCTTTTTATTCATTATAAGGCCTTGGGGGAAAAAACATTTAAGATATTGGCACCATTTAAAAATGCACACACATATTCAGACATTCAAGATCTTCTCATTTTGAATTAGTATGGAAGAGAACAATTGGCCAAATAATCATATACCTTCTTCAGGAGGACATTCCTTGTATCTTTTACTCATTCTGCAAACTATCCTAGCACAGTGAGTAATAATAGCATGTACATAGAAGTTACTTCATAAATGTAATGATAGCAGCTAGGCTAACTGCATATTGGAATAAGATTAAGTGATCCTCTTTAAAAGGTATCATCTTAATTGGTACTAAATCATGACTTCAGAGATTTGCCTTCATCCCAGGAGTTTGATATTTTTAACATTCCCTTTATTATTTTTACTCAGTATTAAGAGATTATTTGATAAATAGTATCTCACATTTTGTCCTGCTTTTTTGTAGTACTCTTAACATGTAATTTGCTTGTAATTCATTTTTCCTTTCTCAGTGTCTCATCCCTCCCTTGAACCTTCCCCCTCCCCTTTTTTTTGCATCACTTCTATAATTTTGTTTATTAACCACTGTTCTGCTCATTGCCGTAGACTCTCATCACCTAGACTTTCCCTTCTCTTCTTCATCATAGAAAAATTATTCTAAACTTTAGCAAACACCTCCAAAAGACCATTTCTGTGTGTAAAGTAGAACAGAAAAGAGGGATTTTATGTGGAACTGTAAGTTTTTATTATGTATAGATTTTTTTAAAAGTAAAAAATAAATTGTGTTAACTTTCAAAGCTGCTCTGCTTGTCTGGGCTTCCTTCTGAACTTTCTGTTCTTTTCTGTGAATATCTTTAAATGCTTTCTGTTACTTTCTTTTTAGTTTTTTGACAACACTTAGTAGCTTCTTTCTTCCTTCATTTTCCAAACTTATCCCCATTGGAAAACAAAACAAAAAATCCTATAACAAGTAAACATAGTCAAGCAAAACAAATTCATATATTTGCCAAGTCCAAACAAGCATGTATCATTCTGCAATTTGAGTCTGTTACCTCTCTGTTGTAGACAGTAGGATAGCTAGCTTCATTGTAGGTCCTCTATAAAAAGTCAGTGCATTGATCAGAATTCTTAAGTCTTTCAAAGTTGGTTTTCTTTTTTTTCTTTCTTTCTTTTTTTTTTTCCCAACCAAAGACTAGGTTTATTAGAACATCCGTCATATTGGACAGACTCTTAAGGAATCTGAACATTAGTAAGCTTTGGGTTAGATTATAAGAATCTGAGCAGTGGCTAGATTTTAAGAATCTAAGCATCTTAATGGAGACAAGATGGACCTTATATACAGAAAGCCTATGGGAAGGATCTAGGAGTGGCCAAGTAGCCTATGAGGTAATAGAACTCTAGGGTCTTGGACCACTTGGCCAAGAGATAATGGAGCCTAGATAGGATTAAGGGTGGGAAGTGGCCTGGGACCATGGGGAGATAGGGCTAGGCTAGGTTAAGGATAACAGAATTGGGAGATTAGGTATAACCACAATGAAAGACCAGTTGATGGGATTATAGCCTCAGGGGACCGCCAGTTTGGTCGTGTGGGAAAGTCCAGGGTTTTTCCTTTTTGGCTGCTAGATCCCATCCTCCTCATTCCCCCTTCGAACAAATTGGACCCAAATTCTTTTGGGGTAAGGGGCGAAGGTCTTGGCTTCTAAAACTGCTTCCTGCTGGCAAGGGGCATAGAGCTGTCCCTGCCTGGAGGGGGTCCCAAAGAGGAGATTGATTGTAACCAAGCACAGGCTGCATCCAGGGAACAATGGGGGGCACATTGACTGGTACCTGCTTTTGCTACCAACTGCAGGTGAATAGCCTGTAGTCTGGAAGACACAAATCTGACAGAAAAGATTGCAAGGACTAGAGTTAGGGCCCAAATATGAAAGGATAAAACATCCTTAGTTCTGTTTGGACTGAGATAATTCAGTTTTCCAACCATGCAATATCAAATCCACCTCATAGCCAGACTCAGGAATAGCCAGGTGGGTAACATTCCTTTTGAAAGGAACATAATGGGGAAACTGAGCCAGGAAGCTCCCATCTGAGACTGAGGCTAAAATTGTCCTCTCAGCTTTTCCTGATGCTGACTTCCTACCAGTATCACATTCTCTGAGTAGCTTGTAGCGTTTCTCTCAGATGGTGGATTATTGATTATCAGTGGATTGTTATGATCCATCAGACAACTCAAAAGAAAATCCTGTGAGCTTTTACCTCACACTGCAAGTTTCACTAATCACAGCTTAGGAAAAACTTTTCCAGGATTTACATCTCAAACTTATATTTGTCCTGGTGTAAAAAGCCAATCATTAGAGATTTCTATATACTTGCAAATTCTCAGCAAGCCATAACCCAAACAAGCTTTTTGGTTAGTTTAGGCATTAAAATAGTAACCAACAATAGCCAGGTTATTTTAGTGGTAACCAAATTATGAAAAGTTGCTTGACATAACTGATACAAAAAGTTCACCCACTTGGAACTTGAAACAAACCCATTACCGATCAGGTGACTTCAGTTTTGTTAAATTCATTTCCAAATTACTTTTCACAGAGAATCAACATCTCATTAACAGTTAAAAACAACAACAATTAAAACTACAGAGGGCTTACCCAAGTTCAGAGGCTAGCTTCTTTACCTTGAGCAGGATGTGCTGAACCTGGGTGATGCTTCCAGGCAAAGGTTGCCCCAGGACCTAAGGCCATTGCCAGTGGGGCCCACACTGTGGCTACTGCCTCTCACCCCTCTTTCCCCAGGTGGGGGAGGGCAAAATCAAAGGTGAGGGGGAAAGGGTAAAACTCTTCTTCTCCTATGAGAGGGATTAACAAATACCCTCTTGACTCAAGGGAAGAGAGTGAGAGAAAGGAGTGACCAGGGTTGTAAGGAGGAGTTTCAAAACTCCTTAATGATCAATCACAAAACCTCCAGAATCTACCAAGATATTTTTAGCTGTTCTAACTGTAACCTCCATGAAGGAGGATTCAGGGATTTAGAGGAAAGGGAATAAGTAAGCCTCAGGGAACCAAAAAGCAATTGCAGTTTTCCCCAATTCCCTAGCACCGAGGGAATTAACAGAATTGGGCATACACTTCCGGATAGGGCATCTGTCCTTGTCCTCTATGCTGTGGAAGGTGTACCTAGGTCCATGGCCTCGAACTAACCCAGTGGACCGAGAGCCTGTCAGCGTCAGGCTAAGTGCTAGACAGCCTCCTAACTGCCCGAAAAGCACCTCCAAGCCTTGGTGCTTGGAGAGTGACCCCAACTGCAGAACAAGAAAGGAATAGAAGAGGAGGGAAGGCTTACATACCTTCCAGTCTTGGCTGGAGAAGAACTTGGGGTTAGGCATTTTCCCCATATGGGCCACCAACATGTTGAGGTTTAGGCTCAAAATCACAACACGTGAGTCCTGCCTGAAAGAATTCAACCCAAGCCTTCTTTCAGCCAGAGACAAGGTTTATTAGAACATTTGTCACATTGGACAGACTCTTGAGTCTGTAAGCTGTTGGCTAGATTTTAAGAATCTAAGGCCAAAGCCGGTTTTCTTTACAGTGTTATTATATAAATTATTTTCCAGGTTCTGCCCATTTCTCTCTTCATCAGTTATTATAAAAAACTTTTTCAGGGTTCTCTGAAAGAGTCCCTTTAATAATGTTTTATGGTACAGTTCATATACTATAATCTGTTTAGCCATTCCTCAATTGATGAGCACTCCCTTAGTTTCCATTTTGTTTTTGTCAAAACAAAAAGAGTTACTGTAAATATTTTTGAATATACATTATTAATTTCTTTGGGGACCTAGAGGTATCGCTGATTCAAAAACTATGCACAGTTTAATGACTTTTGGAGCGTAGTTCAGAATTGCTTCCCAGAGTGGCTAGACTAAGTATGCCTATTTTTCTGGAGCCTTCCAGTTGACATAGCCCTGTCCTGTGAACTTTGCCAGTCTAATAGGTGAGCATCTCAAAGTTGCCTTAATTTGAACATCTAATTATTAATGATTTGGATAATTTTTTACATGTTACTGTTAATAGACTGGATTTTTTTTTTCCTTTGAGAATTCCGTGTACGTACCAATCCTTTGGTTACCTTTACTGCTCTCCATATTTCATCCATTTGCAGTTCTTTCAGTCCTTTACTGTTCAGAATCACTAATGGTTACAGAAGTGCAAATGGAAAGAATTATGAATGTTTTTATATCAGCTCTAACAGCTTATCAAATTGGCAAAGATAATGAGAGATGGCAAAAATTAGATGTTGGGGATGTGGGAGAAAAGCAGTTCCCTGCTGATGGAAACTGTAAATTGGCTTGGTCATTTTAGCTATAATAAAAGGTAGAACACTACTCACTCTTTGACCCAGCAATTACTTTTTTAGGTTTATACTTCATGGATATTATTGATAGGAAGAAAAGACCAGTCTATTTAAACAGTACATTCATAATAATACTATTTGTAATTTCAGAAAACTAGAAATAAACTATTTTTGCAATTTTAACTGTAAACTTACAATTTACAATCTTTTACAGTTGGATAATAGCTAAATAAATTGTAGTATATAATAATAGCAACACTAAGGAAATTGTGATACATTTTAAAAATAGTTTTCATCCAAAGTAGTTAAAATGCAGTTCTGTGAAAACGAACTTACAGAAAATTAGTACTTCAGGTAATGAATGATTTTTCTAGATAATGCAGTTCACAATTTTACTGTAATTTGGTTTTGGATAGAAAATAAACTGAACCATTACCATAATGCAATATAGAATAAACTTTGGTATAATTTTGGAATTGCAAGTTGTAGTCCTTTTTGTAAGAATGTACTACATTATTTCTCCTGATTTCATACTGAGAGAATGTTGCTGTCAGTGCTTCCACATGTACATTCTTGAACATTTGTGTCTTTGTGCTACCTGTTTTGCTGTATAAATCAGTTTGTGCAAGAGTTTTTGCTGATTTAGGGCATAGTGTTTTCAACTTAGAATTACATGCATGCTGGAGAGGTTGAAGTGTACATATCTTACATAGTGGTACAGTGGATAAGAGTGGCCTTAGAGTTAAGAAAATCTGAATTCAAACCTCAGATCCTTGCTAGCTGTGCAAGCCTGAGCAAGTCACTTAACCATTATTAGCCTCAATTTTCTCATCTGTAGAATGTGAATAATAATAGTACTTACCTCTTAGGGTTTTTGTGAGGATCAAATGAAATCACATATGTAAACTGCTTTGCAAACTTTCATATCGAATCTGGTCAACAAGCATTTATTGAATATTTACTGTGTGCCACTGAGAGTATTAATAGCTATTAATACAAATACAAGCAGAAAACAAAGATAGCCCCTGCCCTCGAGGAGCTTACATTCTAATGGGGAGAAAGACTACAAACAAAAGGAAGCTGAAAAGTGGAGGGGAGTTAAGGGGAAGAAATCTAAGTACCTGGCTTGGTAGCCTGGTAGAAAAAGTCCAGAGAGTCAAGAGTGCAGCTTGGAGAGGAATAAAGAAATGGCTAGATGGCGTGTCCTTGGGCAGAGGAAGCGCTAGTCGGAGCCGGCGAGCGCGGGGCTGCGGGCCGAGCCCAACTCACCATGGGTGACGTGGAGAAGGGCAAGAAGATCCTTCTTTGTTCAGAATTGTAGTCAGTGCCACACCGTCGAGAAAGGGGGCAAGCACAAGACGGTGCCCAGTCTGAGCGGCCGCTTTGGCTGAAAGACCGGCCAGTCTCCGGGATTCTCCCACACAGATGCCATCAAGAACAGAGGTATCACCTGGGGAGAGGATACGCTGATGGAATGCTTGGAAAACCCCAAGAAGTATATCCCAGGAACCAAAATGATCTTCGCAGGCATTAAGAAGGGAGAAAGGGCAGACTTGATAGCATACCTTAAAAAGGCCACCAATGAGTCATAGCTGTCTGCTGCCTTATTTATTATAAAAAGGAGATGGCTCTGTGGAAATAAAAAAAGAAATGGCTCGCTAAATGGAGGTTCTAGAAGGAACTAACCAATCAGAGGGAAAGTTTACAGGGGCAGAAGTTCCTTCAAATGTAAGAAGTTCAAGAGTGGAGTGCGCTTTCAGGTTTCTGTGGCATAGTAGAGAAAGTCCAGAGAGTCGAGATTGCAGCTTAAGAGAAGAATAAACATCCATGCTATATAAATATTAGCTATTGTCGTTATTATTTTTTGTTATTGTTATTACCACCAACAATATTAGACTATTTAGCATGCTGTCTTGTGCAGGGGAAGAGTGTTGGAACACGTTTAATTTATTCCTGTTGTTATATAGCTGGATAATGATATGTTGTAAGATTAGATAGCTAAGATTATATTGTTAAGTTTTATCTCAATAATACTATATTCTTATCATGCATATCAGCCGTTTGATATGCACGTGTACTGCACATTAGCTCCTCATTGCAGTATTTAGCCAATACCATGTCACATCATCTCCAATTGTGACAGTCTAGTATGCCTCCCTATATACACAATATGTTTGCTATATGTTTTGGATATAATCTTAAAGATATCTAAAGCATTACTTCTGTTTTTCTGCATCCATTTTTAAGTAACCTATTCATATTCATGGTGATTATTATGTGTGTGTGTATATATATATATATATGCATACACACATGTATATGTATATATGTAAAATTTTTCCTGGAAAAATTTTGCATAGTTTAAATATTTTCATTTTTAAGGAGTTAATATAAGAGAAATCTCACATGAATAAATTCTTTTAGCAACATTTTTAATAACTTAACTACAGTTTAGAAATTCCTTAATAATACATAACAGTTTATTTATAAATTAAAAATTTTTTTAACTTTGTAAAAATGATTTTGACTTGTTTATGTATTTAGTCACAATTGGTTTTATTCTTACCTGCAGTTTTTTAATTGTCACAGTTAATGTATATATTTTTAGAAGGGAAAGCAATCTGAGAAATAGAAAACAAGTAATTTCCATGCAGAAAATTTATGTAAAAGGAGAAATTAACTTTTTTTTTTAAGCATAGAATTGACTCTTATTTGGGTTGGAATATTTTTACAGAATATTTAAGCTTAAGAGTTGTTCATTCGTTTATCTTTAGGTAAAAGCTCAATTTTAAAGTCATAAACTTTCCTTAATATTTAGTATCTTTTTTAGTTCTTTATAAAGTGGTTGGAATTGAAGAACAGGAGATGAAGTTTATTTCATTTAGTTAAGGGTAAAAAGTTAAGATTGTAGTTTCAATTCCTAAATAAACCACTTAGCTATATGCAGAAAGTATATGTTCCCTAGTCACAGAGGCTGTCTAACTTTGATCAGCCATCTTAAAATATATGTGATTAGGGTGAATATGAATGTTTGTCACTCAGTCTTTATCTGTAACCACTACTGATCCCAGTAACTTGAAAGTTCCACTAATGGATATAAGTACTCAAATATATTTGAGCTTAATATCTGTAATGTTGAAGTGAATAATTACACACCCACCCACCCAGTGACTTTGATTGCAGAAAGCTACTTCCATATCCCTTAGGATGGCTTATAGAAATAATGCTTGGTTTTGTTCTAGTTGGTGAAAATTATGTACAAGTGAGCTTGCTTGTGTCCTGGTCTCTTTTCAGTAAACAAATGCCTTCTATCATGAACGTGTTTGATTGAGTACTATTTGAATTGTAGTTAAGAATGCTAAGCTTTGGCCCCTTCCAACAAGTAGCAGTTACTTTTAAAGTTTGAACCCATCTCATCTCAAAAAATCCCAACCACTTAAATGCTAAACCATCTGTCACAGCAAAACAATACCCCAGAAGATCTAGGACCTATATAACTAGGGTGGACAGTGCTCTGTGAGTGCTTGTGTATGTGGTTTAGGCAACACTTTTAAATTTCATCTTCATCAGCCTGAAGACCGAGAGTCTGATTTCTATCATTGCCTTCATTTTAACAAAATTCCATTTCCATAAATTATTCTGTATGGCTTTTAACTCATTATGATGTGATTTTTACTGGAAGCGTCTTTCCTAAAAAGCAGATTAGGATATATACCTTAAACTTTAAATCTTAAACCAATCAGCATTTGAAATGGAAAAAATAAAGGGAAGGTATATGAAGAGTGGTAAAGGTAAATTTTAATCAGATACAAATTAATGCTCATAAGAATTGAATGAATTTTTTCAGGTGTCGTATTGAATAAATATACAGCTGTTCTTTTCAGCTTCGTCTGAGTACTTACAGGTGATGTTAGTTTTTATGCGTGGAGGAAGGTAAGGTTGCAAGTCATCCTTGTTTATTAGCCTTTTAGCTCTTTTCCTTTAACATTTTTCAAGTAGCATCACTTCCATATTATTGTAGTATATGGGAAAGACTAACACAAAACACAATAATTCTCCTTAATTAATCTCCTGGTAAATACTTCATAAATGTTCTACCAAATTACATGTTATTTAGCTCTGCCAGCAAATTTAATGATCAGCATAGTATGCATATTTAAAATATGATCATTCAAATACTAAATTTTTACTAATAATTTCATCTTTTTCCTTTGCCAAAGTGTAAGAAGTTGGACTGATTTCAGTTTCATTTCTGCTTCTCTTTGGTGCCAGTAAAATATTGACTTGACCAGAGGTAGAATGGGAAATAACAAATGAGATGGCTGAATAATCTACAGATTACACGTCCTCAGCTCCTGAATAGTCAAATTGATTGAAATTTTTTTTCCCATTTAAAATGTCAGAACCTTTTTGCTATACTTAAAATTCAGTGTTAATAGAAATATATCAGAATCATTTTTGTTTATGCTAACATAAAAATGCAAATTTATCAGCTTAATCAAATTTTTTTGTCAAAATGTTAGTTTTTAATTCAGCCTTATGTAAAAGATTACTACCACCTTCATCCCAGAAAATTTCACCAATATCTCTGCCTTCTCCTGATATCCATTATTAGGATAACTAGGGGGAAGGGGAGAAAGATACTAAAATTATAACTGAACATTGAGAGTTTACGCACAAATACAATCACTGCCAATGAAGAAATCTATGTGTACACACACTTTTTCTTTTTAGAAAGGTAATTAAAAAGAAGAAATAACATTTATTTAACTGCCTTTTTATAGCCTAGTTTGTGTAGGAATCTATTAATATACATGTTTAGGTTTAACATTTAAGTGAAGATTTGGGATGTGTATTAGGAAAAAAATGTTTCATCTGAGTAGTATGGAAATAAAACAAGTTTCCCTATCAGATGTAGGCTGGACTGCCTCCTTTTGGGGATGTCATAGAAGGGATTTCTGCTTGGGGATAGGTTGGACTTAAGTTCATTTCCATCTGTGAGATTCTGGGATCCTAGGCATTTGTATGAATTTAATTATTTTGTCAACTTGTATCATCCCTTCCTGGCCTCAGACCCCTGTCCTCAGCCATTTTAGGTTAGACCATGCCTGTGATTAGATAGAGCCTGGACTGTTTTACAGATGAAGAAACTGAGGCTCAGAAGGGACTGAGACTCAAGACTCATAGCTAAGAAGAGCCCAGGCTCTTTGCACTACAGTACACTTACGTAGACAGTCCTTAAAGATAAAAGATACTCTATTAAAGTTTGCCGTATTGAATTTGGGTGGTGTAACCAATCTGTTTTTCATAATTGTGTTTACCTCTACTATGAGGCCCCATAATAAGGCTGAAATTTGTGGCTCCTTGTTTTGAATCCTGAAGTCATTACTACATTAAGTGCTTCATTGTCGGTTTTTGGCCCCATGTTAACTCGTTTTACAGTAATGAAACTAAAAATTGGGAAACATTGAAAAGAATAGAGCTCCACCAAGTGGAGCTCCCTTAAAAAAAAGAAAACTGAGCCTTTCCTATCCCCAAAAGTGATCCATAAGAAAGTATCTTTTTTATTGCTAGTTTTTATTCCTAGTTCAGAACTAGTAATTCAGTATTTATCCTCTTAAGCAGTTGGTACTCAGTAATTTTTGTAGTATTTGATTGGATTGAGAATTACGATATTAATGTATAAATAAAGAGTCAGACTTTTTTGTAATTCCTGTCACTATTCAGATATCTCTTCCTGTTGACCTGAGTTTCTAAAAAAAATAGTCTGTAGCAGTTGACATTCTAAGAACTTGTGGAGTTTCTCATTTTTAATAGTGGAAGGATAACTTTAAGTCATAGTTAAGTATTTCCAAGTAGTTCAGAACAAGAGTGCTCTTAAGTAAGTATCCACAGAGTATGTATCTAAGAGGCCTTGCTTGGTCACCCATATCCTGTCTTTTCTTAGAGTCATAGATTCTTAAAAAGTTGGAAGGGACTATTCTAATGTCATCCATTTCTTTCATTCTCTTTTTAAATCATGCTCAGGTCATATTTTTTCTGAAGCCAACATACCACCCATTTTATCTATCAAATGATCTTTTCCAAAATCTATTCTTCATAAATTTTAATCTGACAAACTTTGGGGGAACTCCTATATGTTCAAATCTCAGCTGAATTTTTTGACAGGCAGGTTTTAATCACAGACTTGGAAATCTCATCAAACCCCCTCATTTTATACACCAAGAAATCGTTTCAGAGAGCAGTTAAGAGGTGTGCTTGAGGTAAATACAATACAGCTAATCATTGACAGATCTCAGTCTAGAACCCAGGAGAACTGTTCTTCCCACTAAACTTATTTCTTAGGTGCTTTACACTTTTTACCCATTAAATGCCCATTTTCCCCCTCTCCAATTGTACCTACCCATGCTACAAAGTATTTTTGGTTATTAGTCTATATATGTTTGCCTTTTGGAATATTGTATTTCTAAAAGACTATACTCATTTTTAGTAGAAACTGCTTGCTCTTATGTGAATGCTGACTGTTCCTTGATGCTTGGTTGCTTTTTGGTGCGTGCAGTATTTTTACCTTTGATAGGGAAGCTGAGGATTTTGGCTTTGACTTTCCTGGGACTCTTCCTTTGTGGTTTTCTTTCAAAATGTGATTGCTAGGTGGCCCAATGAATAGAGCATTTGGTCTGAAGTTAGGAAGACTTGAGTTCAGATTTGGCCTCAGATACTAGCTATGTGACCCTGGGGGCAAGTCACATCATCTAAGTTTTCCTAAGTTTCCTCAACTCTAAAACCGGGAAGATAACAATACCTAGTTCTCAAGGTTGTTGTGAATATCAGATGAGATATTGTAAAGTGCTTAGCGCAATGCCCAGCACATAGTAGACATTATGTAAATGCTTATTTTGTTCTGCCTTGCCCTTCTGTCTGGGCAGTTTTCACTTAAAATTTCTTGAGATACTTTTGATGGTGGTTTTCAGGGACTGTGATGATTATTAAATTCTCTTTCATCAACCTGTTTTCTAAGTCAGTTTTTTAATATAAAGTATCTTATCTTTCTTGTATTATTGCACTATCTTATATCTTCTTATGTTATCTTTTTTGATATTTTAAAAATCATTTGATTTTGTTCTGATATTTTTTTCCTGCCTAATGGAGGCATTGATTTCTCTTTGGTCTGTTCTACTTTCAAGAAGTTCAATTCTTGAGTAAGATTTACAACTTTCTTTTCCAAACTATTTATTTTCCTTCTAGTACTTATGTATTTCTTATATTTTTATCTTATATTATATATTCTTAGGTTTTCTTATTTTTAAAAATGGTTTGATTTTGTTCTAATATTTTTTCCTGTCACGTGGAGTCATTGGTTTCTCTTTGGTCTATTCTACTTTCAGGAAGTTCAGTTCTTGAGTGAGATTTACAACTTTTCCAAATTATTTATTCTCCTTTCAGTTCTTTCCTCAAGAGCTTCTATTTAATTTTTTTAAAAAATCCCCTGCTTCATTTATTTAGGTATTCAGATCATTTCTTGGTGGAAATTATATTTTTCTTCCTTTGAGCTGCTGCTTGCAGCCATTACAGAGTTACTCCTTTTGGAGGACTCTAGCTTTGCAGTAATTTTTTATATTGGTCATTGTTTCCTTTGATTTACTCATCTCTAGCTTTAGTTCTTGAATTGGGGCTTTGTACGAAGGCTTCAGTTCCTGCTGTGCTTTGGTCTTGCCCTGGTTTCCTGTGCTGATTTCTACCTTCCTAGGTTACCCCACCCCCTCTATAGATTTTTGAGATTCAGAGCCCTGAATCTCCACATCTCTCTGGCATCTCAGAAGATTATTCTAGGGACCTCAGAGATCCTAAGGTTGGATTGTCCAGGTCTGGGGTCTTGACTGCCATCGGTGACTGTTGGTTGCTGTCTACCACTTCCAGGCTGCCCTCACTGGGGCTTTTGCTAACAAGCCCTCCATTCTTGATGCACCTGTACACAGAGCCTTGCAGGCTACATACATGTCCCTAACCCTTCAAAACCCTAACCTAACCCTAAGCTGGTGCCTGCTTTGCTGGTGATCCCCTTTCCTGTTGCTCTCAGGGTTTTGGTTGGATTCCTTTTTCAGTTCTGATGTGGAAGAAGTCATTTCCTGTAATTTCTCATTGGATATCTTGATCATTATTTGCTCTGGTGAGAACCTCAAGGGTTTTGCTGGAGCTGGAGTGGGCTGGGTGATCTGCCTCCTTCCTAGCTGTAAATTTCAGTTCAATTGAATTTCGTCTCCCATGCTCCTTTGGGAATTTTATGTGAGTGAATGGTGTGAGTGGCTAGGTCCTGAGGTGGCTTGTACTCTCTGGGCAAGTCCTTGGTCTTGCTGGCATCTTTATTTGCAATTGAGCTGTTCAGGTCTGCCCTTTGTTGAGTTTTCTATTTACCTTTCAACTTCTGTCTTCTAACCCCTGCAGTCTTTTCTAAGCTTTTTTCTGGGGTCTCACTAAGATACAATCTCTCTTACACAAATAATAGAAGAAAACATCCCCTGCCATCTTGGAGTTTACCTTCTCTTGGAAAACATTCACAGATAAATATAAAAGATATACAAAGTCAACTGGGGGGGGTATTGGAGCCTGGAAGATCAGGAAAAGTCTCCTGTAAGAAGTAGTCTCTATTCTTAACTTGGAGGGGAGCCACTGATTTCTAAGAGGCAAAATTTTGAGTTCTCAGGTAGACTTTTTAGTTCATAGGATTTAGAGCTGTAAAATTACCTTCGGAAAATCTTTTTATATTAGACATGCTGTTTGTCACTGTAATTTGGACATTGGTTGAGTATTAAGACTTTTCGTGTCCACTAATATCTAAATTATAGTATTTATACATCAGTTCCCTTAACTTTAAAAATAATTTAAGGAAGAGATATAAAAATGGTCATTAATTATTTTCACAGTTTGAGACTGTGAGATTTTCATTAAGTCAACATAGAGAAGGGTGATAATTTATAGTTTTTTATACTTTGAAAAAACCTTACCCAATTACCCATTTTCTGTCTTTGGGCTTGGGGCTTATAGAAGTGTTATAATAAGATTATATAATTAAATATAATGTGGTATTTTACAGTAGATTTTCTTTGAAAAGATGTTTTTTGTTTATTTTTATCAACTGTGGAATACTGGGGATCCACAAACCACCATCCATGGATAGATTTCAAGGGGACTGTGAACTTAAAATTACATCTTTATTTTCATTAACCTTTAATTAGGCAGCTAGCTGGTGCAGTAGATGGAGTATTGGATGTGGAATCAGGCAGACTCATTTTCCTGAGTTCAAATCCACCCTCAGACACTTAACTAGCTGTGTGACTCTGGGCCAGTCATTTAACCTTGTTTACCTCAGTTTCCTCATCTATAAAATGAGCTAGTGAAGGAAATGGTAAACCACTCCAGTATCTTTGCCAAGAAAACCCTAAACGAAGTTACAGAGTGAGACACAACTGATAAATGACTGAATAACAACACCAAACTGAGATTTAGCATTTCCGTCAATTATGACTTAAAAAAAAAACCAACCTGTTATTTTAAGAAAGACTCTATAGTACCACCTTCTAAAGAGGTTCATGACACAAAGGCTAGAGTCCCTTGATTTTAAATATGTTCAGATCAGTACACTTGCACATGAACACATTTCCTTCTGCCTAATGGCTTAAATTTGTAGTTTACATTTAATAAAGTTAAGAATGTAATGAATTGACAGCTGTAAACAAAATCTTAAATTTCCCTGTAATTGTTCAGGAAATCTGAAATTTCCCAACCATTTTCTCTTTGCCTTTTTTCGTATTTTAATTATTTTAATAAATATAGTATTCCTGTTACACTCTGTACATCTATTTGTCCATGTCTGCTTATAACAGTGTTAACTGGGCTGAAACTTATATGAATGAGACTACTTTCAGCTCATGAAAGTACATTTGAGAAATACTCCTGTGCTGCTTATTAAAAAAAAAAAAGTATACTGATTTATGAAATCCTGCTTATTCTGCAAGGTTCAACTCAAGTGCTACAGTGTTCTTTTTAAGTATTTCTCCACCCACCTCCCTAACCCTTACCAAAAATTGGAAATGAATTTTTCTTCCTTGGACCTTGCATCATATTTTATGCTTAAGGTTATATTTTATTTAACATTAAAGTTTTGTACGTTTTATATTAATGCATAGTTTGTGTGTGATTTTCTATTCCTCCGTGGGGAAGGTGGTAGGAGGAATAATTGTCTTTGTATCATCCCCAGTACCCTGCCTGTACTTTGCAATAAGTATTTAATAAATGACTGCTAAATGAATAATGAATACTTTAGATCTTCTTTAAATATATAATTCTAAAAGGTTTGCTCGGCACTAGAATTGTTTTCTATGGGAACATGTCTCCATTTTAAAAAATAAAAAAGTCAATAGTGTCTTATGATTTGGGTGTAAAGAGTAGTTTCAGAAACAGTTTGTAAAGCAATTTCTTTTTTTTTTTTAAACTAAAATTTATTTGGTAAAAGTTGATTTTTAAAGAAATTCAGAATACCAGTTAGGCTGTAGTACCTGATGATGGAAGCCTTGTATAATATTTAAATTTGTTGTTAATATTTTATTTTGGTTTGTCTTTTAGTGGCTTAGTATCAGTCTCAGAATAATGTTTTCTAACATTTATAAAGTAAAATTTTTTATCCTGTGATTTTGCTATGTTCCCTATCATTTATAAATAGAAATAACTTAGTACCTTATCTCTTATCATCTACCTAGTCTTTTTTTCGTGGTCATTGAAATCCTTATTTAATGTTCAGTTACATCAAACTTACCTTGATTAATCAGAGCTGATCCTAAAATATCACTATTTCCTTTTTGATAAATGTGTATGTATATATGTATTTGAGTAGCTATTAGCTCAGTTTTGTCTCCCTCCCTGTAGACCAAATTTCAAGTTTCTTTTTTAAACATAAAAATAGATGTGTAGTAGATTAAAAATAGGAATTACAGGTGAAATCTTATTGCCCACCCCAAAAAATTAAGCATGGTTTTTAATAAGAAAAAAAAATCCTACCAGTCTACATCATGAACAATCAAGAGATGCCAAATTTGTGTATAGATTTTGCTATCTCTGAGTTAGCATTTATATAGAATGCTGTAAGAAGACCTTACCAACTGAAATTTTTTCATTTTGTTAGAAAGTGTACAAATTTAAATCAACATGATTTCCGCTTTAGGAGATCTGTATCACTTCCTCTTACAAAAAAAAATTCATATCTGTGAGAGAATGCCTACCTGCAAGTATGCTACACAGCTTTGGGCCAAATAATTATTCAGAGTCTGACCACTTTGGCTTCAGTGATTCGTTCTATCTTCTTTAGTTGATGGGCAAACTGAAGCAACAATTGAGGTTTAAGCAGCTTGCCAGGGTTTTAAAGTGAGACCACAGTAAATCACAGATTAAATTTTTTTTTAAATTACTGTTCCTCAGACCACTATGGCAAAACTTTACTACTTTACACATAATAGTATTTGTTTAAAAAGATAGTGTTTCATATTAGCAGCAGCTTATTTATTTTTCTTGGTCACGGCAGTTTGTTTAACACAGTTCTCTAGTGTTTTAACATACTAACACTTAAAGTCATTTTTTTGTTTTTGTTTTTTTAAAGTTATTGAAATTTTGTATGAGACTGACATTGAAATGGAAGCATTATAGTTCTTCGGAGCCATTATGATCTCCAAAGGAAAGGAGAATGATACACTGGCTGAGGTGTTTTGAGGTGCATCGAAGTGTGCCGAGCCGTGGCTCACCTTAACATGTTCTTGAAGTACCATGGCGTGGATTAAAAGGTATGACTTGGAAACATCCCAGTGACCCATTGTTCTTAGGTCATTGACAACATAAATCCCAGGCTTTGTTAGCAATAATTACTGAATATTCTAAGGTGCTTTATTATGTGGATTGTAGATAAACGGTTTTGAGTCTGTACTATTAGCATTTTGTATTAAATGTATAACTTGCATGCCATGCTGTAGAAATTCAAGGACTGAATTAAAAATAGCTATAGGAATCATTCAGCTATTAAGTTTTATCTAATTTTTAAAACAGTTAATAGGCAGTAATTTTTTTCATCAAAAATTCAGAGGAATATTCACTTTAGGTTGTAACTAGTTTTTTTGGTTCAGAGTGCAGATTTTTCTTTGCTTCAGTGCTGTCATTTGGGTCATAATATAAATCTGATTACTCCTCTGTAGGCCAGAACCATGGTGTGTACTTTTTTTGTTCTACATATAAAGTTTTCATTGAGTGAAAATGAGTGATTCATTATTTTTAGTATGTGTATTGTTTATTCACAAATGTATATCTTATTAATCATAATTCTTGTATTTGTGGTACCTAGTCTCATTGTTGTTTGTGGTTAACAATAATGGTAATTCTAGGTACATAGTATCCATAATCACTGAAAAATGTTCAGACGTTTATCTTCCTGTAGTTTTTCATGAGTGATAAAATCAAAACCATTTTGACTTTTTGAAACCATGGAAAACCCCTGATTTGGTAGTGCACAATTTGTTGCCAAAAGCTTTCCTAAAAGTAGTAAGATATGAAACAACAGTGGAAAAACACTTTATTTATAAAGGTTATGCAGGATGCAAAATTTCTTATCTTTTAGTAATAAAGAACAGTATATGTTGGAGGCAGATAGGAAGGTAATTCAATTAAGTTTAATTTAATAGAACATCCCAGAATTTCATATAGATTTATTGGTGAAACCACCTTATTATAAAATTGTTTTGATATTTCAGTAATTAAACATGTTTTGGAGCTGTTACTAAATCTAAGACATTTTCCTTTGTAGAGACAGTGTCATAGGTTCTAGAATGTTATCTTCTTTTAAAATTAATCCACATAGGGGCAGCTAGGTGGCACAGTGGATAGAGCACAGGCCGTGAAGTCAGGAGGACTTGAGTTCAAATCCAGCCTCAAACCAAACACTTGACACTTACTAGCTGTGTGACCCAGGGCAAGTCACTTAACCCCAATTGCCTAAAAACAAAACCAAAAAAATAAAATAAAATGAAATAAAATTAATCCACTTGATTAATTGTTGGTCATTGATCTATGTACTTGCCTATATCCTTTCCTTTTTGATGATCATGTTCCCCAAATTCATATTTTATGAAAGAAATAATTAAGAATTATATTTTTTCTTTTTCCAAAAAGATATCTGTTAAACATCTTTTCTTCTTGCTTAATAGACAAAGCTTTTCAAGGGCTATGTAGTATTCTGATATTTTTAGAAACCAGCATGATAATATCTTTTTCAAATAATTAAGGTCTATAAATCTATAGCCTTCTTTTTTCCTTCCAATTCTTAAATTTCATATTTTGGCTTTTAATTCCTAAAGAATGATTTTTAACATTGCTGTGTTATTCTTCCCTCTTATATCCCTATGCAAGTAGCAAAAATAAATTTTGATTCAGTTTTGGTGAATGCTTTAGCCATTCTTCACTAGAAAGACATAGAATACATTCTCCTTGGGTAGATTTTAAAATTTACTTGGAAAAACAAAAAGAAAAAGACCTAAGCCAAATAATTTTTTGATTATGTTATGATTAAAAAAAAGTTAGAAGTAACTAAAGTTTATTTGGAAGTTATATGTAGGAAGAACTATGAGACATTTCACATTTTTAAAATTTTAAAATTTTATTAGATTTTTCAGGTCATCTTAGAATCTTTTTCATTAAGGCTATGGAAATATTCTGAATTCAAGACTGAAGTTTCCCATTCTAACATCACTCTTTTTGGCCAGGGAGTGTTGGGGGTCAGGTGAGGGTTCGAATATACTCATGAGTTAAACCACTGTTTTGTAGGCTGGTGGCATTTAGTGATACCTTGTAAAATTATGTCATTGTCCTCATTATATGAATAATACTGAAATTTCTCATTGAAATGAGAAATAGTTGAGACCATCTGAAAAATCCAACTGCAGTTCTTTTATGAGCTCAAAAAAGTTATGCTTTTGTGACGGTTGGGTAAGGTTGAATAGGTATTTTTTCTGCAAAGACTGAAACATTTTCATATTTCCCATTAATTTATCATATTTAAAAATGTGTCTTGAATTTTCATACATCTGTAACAAGCATTTCCATTTCTTGTCTTAGCACAGAAGCTATGAGATCCTGCATGTCAATGTAGGATCATAGGAACAAAGATTTAGAAGTGGAAGAGTCATTAGAGATAATATTTAGTACATTAATCAGTTTATTAAATCAGTAGAAGTTTAAGTGACAATCCAGCTTTTCACAGTAAGTGGTAGAACTGAAATTTCAATGAAGTCTCATTTTAAATCCAGCGCATTTTTCATTGTGCCACATTGCCTGTAGGCAGGTAGGGTAGGTTAGTTAGGTAAGATTGTCAAAAGAAATATATACTGGGTTCCCTCAATCCAGGGGCAAACAGACTGCTAAAAGTAGAATACATTGTGTTTTGTGAGGCAATCTGTGATTTCCTTGGTTTAAGAAGCTCTCAATGAGGAATCTCCTACCAATATAAAAGGTCACCTGCTCTGCAGTTTAGTCTTATAGAGTTGTCTGGGGTACCAAGAGTTTAAGTGACTTGACCAGAGCCACACTCCTAGTGTGTGTTAGAGGTGGAACTTGAACCTAGGCCTTCCTTAATACAACTTAAACTCCTTATAAACTATCCTGTACCACCTCTCCCTTAGTAAGGGGATTCATTTAGGGGGAAAGGGAAAAGTCAGTAAGTAATTAAGCCATAGATTGGGTAAAGTTTTATATGCAATATTTTAGCATTAAAGATAGCTGTCAAACTTTTTAAAAAAATCACCTTTTTCTGATACGCTTTCTTCATTTACTTTTATTTTTCAAAGACTTCTAAAAACAGTAGTAAAGAAAAAGCTATATAGAAGAAAAAAGCTAATGTATATGTCTAATCCATTCTTTAGTTTTATGTTGAAGGCCATTCCCTTTGCAAAGGGAAAATGAAAGGACTATGCCATAGATTTCTGAATTTTCTTATGTCTCTGAAATTGTAATAACAGTTAGCATTTATATTGTGCTTTAGGGTTTGCAGAGCACTTTACAAATATCTCATTTTATCCCCATACAAAAAAAATTTGAGGAAACTGAGGCAGACAGCTTAAGTGACTTGGGCAGTCACACAGTAAGTGTCTGAGGCTGGATTTCAATTCAGGTCATCCTGACTCCAGGCCTAGTACATCCCTTAGCTGCCTAATTGTAGGACTCTTGTCTGTCACCTTGTCTTTACCTCATCTTATTTAAACATCAGCAATGACACTCTTCATTGATGCTGTCATTAATATACTTCTAATCCTGAGCCTTTCGATTCTTTCTCCATCTCTTTCTACAAAAGTGCAAATGAAATAATGCCAGTGATACAATCAAAAGCTCCTTCAATTATGTTTCCGTTTTACTTAGCATTTTCTTTGATGGTAGAAGGAAGTAGTATTGCGTGTGAGAAACTTCATATTCTCTCATATTTGGTTCTTTTGAAAGTTGATACCTTGTAAATTTCTCGTATGTGTGTGTTTAAACCAGAAAGAGCTGTAGTGTTGACTAAGAATCACTATTTTTATGTTGCTATGCCATACTATTGCTTCTGATGTATTCCTCCATGCCACTGAACTTATGAGTATTATTTAAATTGTCAGAGCTTTAGTTTCCTTATTTGTCAACTGGAGAAAATAATACTTGCACTTCCTACCTCACAGGATTATTGTGAAGAAATGGCTTGGAAAGGCATACTATGTAAATGTGAGTGGTTATTATTTTTAACAGCAACAACAGTATAAAAAGAGAAACACCATACTAAAATCACCTAATTTATCTTAATCTTTTCATTGACTCATCCCATATGAGAAATATTTTGATGCATTCATGAATAACAGATTAATTAATTTTGATTAATTGATCAGTTAATGATTAGTGGATTGATTGAATTATTAATTCAATAGACAAGTTTAAAGTTGGGCATTTTATGGTAGGAAAAAGAGTTAAGGTAATGTCACATGTATCATAAATATTAATGGTAATAGTGTTCTATTTTTAGTATTATTTTTTTTCTTGGACTATTATCAAAAGGGTCCACAGCACCTAGAAAAGTGAAATATTTTATGATATGGTGATGAAATATATTTTATGCTGAGTATTTTGTAGAAAGTTGATCAGAGCTCTCAGATTTCAGAAATTGAGCAGTATTGACATACAGTTGCTTGTTTTAGATGTCTATGTCTAAGCTTCTA
The DNA here is from genome assembly GCF_900497805.2 of Vombatus ursinus. Classification (NCBI taxonomy): domain Eukaryota; kingdom Metazoa; phylum Chordata; class Mammalia; order Diprotodontia; family Vombatidae; genus Vombatus; species Vombatus ursinus. The sequence goes on from NW_020954596.1 coordinate 35,081,168, forward strand.
CCTCTTCCCTTGTCCCAGTAAAACAGTAGGAATATGTTAAATTATATGAAGAATTGGCAGATTGTGTCAGAAATGAATGAAATTTGTATGTTTAGTCTGCACTAACATAATAATAAAATATTTCTAGTAAGTCAGTTAGGCACTATGTATTTATTAAGTGCTTATTATATACCAGATATTGTGGTAAGGGAAAAAACCACCCCCCTGCCTTCAAGAAGCTTAAATTCAAATGGAGGTATGTAAAAGATACATAAAGAGTAGATGGAAAGTAATCTCTCCAACAGAAAGTGAGATTTGAGCTGAATTTTGAAGGAAGCCAGGAAAAACTAAGAGGCAGAGAGAGCATTCCTACCATGGGGGACAGCCAGCACAAATGCATGGAGATGGAAAATGGAGTGCTAGTTTGAGGAACAGCAAATAGGTGCTTATAGTAGATCATAGAGTACCTGGTCTATGTTCATTAGTAACTCATCTTCCGTTCATCAAGAAACGCATCCTTAAAGTTATATCTGATCAGGTGCTCTTAAGAAATTGAGTTGAATATGCATACTTTGTCTCAAAATTTAACATAGAGGTGCTGTAGGCACCACTACTTTAGAAGCATGGCAAATAAAGTAGCACCGGCAGAAGAGTTACGAGTTAACTATCATGCTGATGGTTGCTTATGATAACCCTTTGATGGGGCACAAACATATGATGTTGTGGGAAGGCTTTGAGAGAGGAAAAGGACATGTAATTTTTAGATTCGGAGAGGAGGAAGTTGGTAAAGTTTTCATTTTTTAGAACTACGACTTTTTCTCCCGTCCCTTTGTCTTTCCCCTAGATAACTATCCTACAATTCAAACTCTTGAAACTTTCTTGACAGCCTTTGACCATCTTATAATAATTTTTTTCACTTTTGATGAGCATTGTGTTATACCGCTCTTCTACTCCCATCAATTTATTATTGATAGATATTGAAATATCTTGCTGTCATTTTAAAATATTTGTTTTCTTTGAAGCTGTATCTGTCACCATTAAGTGACAGATATGTAGACAGTACAAATACATAGAATTGTTTTTCAATAAATTCTACTTTTCTTTGGGTTGTTTCATGGTCATTCAATTTACTCTTCTGATGATATGGCTTGAGAGCAAAAAGAGACTGGAGGAGTTATGTTTCTCTACAGGGTGATAGATTTTTACAATTAAATATCTGTGTGTGTGTGTGTGTGTGTGTGTGTGTGTGTATACATACATATACACATGCACATAACCTAAAATTGGAACACTAATGCATTATTGGTGGAGTTGTGAAATTATCCAACCATTTTGGAGAGCAGTTTGGAACTATGCTTCACAAAAAAGCAAAAATTAATATTTGCTACCACTGATTATATTCAAGAGAAAATACAGCTCCTAAAAGCGATTTCAAAAGAGGAGTCGAAAGTTTTGAGCAATGACAGTGTTGTTGGAGTATGTGTATAATTTAACAAAGTGGTGCCTTCTGTCATCTGATGGTCCCTGTTAACCAAGAAAAGGAACATTAGACATCATTGTGTTCTTTATTCCTATAATGAAAATACTTTCCTGGGTTAGCTTTTGTGATTCTTGATAGCCTTACTATTTGCACTTGGGCTCTGATTGCTGGGCCTCTTGTCTAAACCTAGGGATAGATTGTCAGCCTCCTGGTACTTAAACCTTCCTATACATCAGACCTTCTAATTGATCTTTGGAGTCTTACCATTTCATTTGATTTGCTTGATTCTTTTCATCTATTATTACTACATGTCACTTTTCACCTCTCATGTGGTACTCTTTTGATGTTGTTTCACAAATAAAATGTTTGAAGGTGATGACCATACCCATTTATTTGGATGTAAAGGTTCTGATATGTATGATTAAAAAAAACTTTAGTTTTAGATAAAACCTCTATGCATGTGCCAAATTGAAGGTAAATGCTTGTTTCACAAAGGTCGTGGACCAGTTGCCTTCAAAAGTTCTTGGTATAGTCATTCATTTCACCTGAGGAGTCTGTCTATCCCTTGTGAAAAAGGTACTGTGAGATGAGTTTATTGCAGTATTTGGCTAAAAGGGATTATCAGAAAAGTGCTTTCTTGTTTGAGTAGCTGTGAGAATGACTGGACAGCGTAGTGTATCAGATTAGAATAGAGAAAAATTGTGCTTGTTTGTTGAGTTGTCACTGCTGGCAACTTCTGTGTTTTGTACCTATTTTGAAGGACCTGTAAGTCCATAAGTTTTGAGAAATCAAACAAGATTTGAGTGAAATAAATGGCAGTTCTCATGGTTCACTTTTGCTGTCATCCCCAGAGGCCAATATTGGCCTAGTTTCGTATTTACAGATACTGACTTAGGAAGCATCAGAGGGGGCCTATAGTAGTCTGTGAGGTGTCCAGAAAAGCTCTGAGTCACTTCTGGAAGACCCCCTTAACTTTTTGGGTCTGTTATTTGAAGGACCTTTATCTGAACCCGAAGGTTCATTTTTAGATTAACTCTCTGCTAATGCCATGTCCCCAGAGTTTCTCAAATTGGGTATAACCTGGGATTAGATATTGTTTTGTGTACATTTTTTTTCCTAAACTTAAAAATAACAAAAAAGAGCATTTTCAAAAAGAAGGTTGTATATGAACCATCAATCTACAATTTCTGCCATTATTTTTTAGAAAAAGTGTATGATAAATTCTACACATTGCTTTCAGAAATGTTTTACTCATATTTGCTTCCTTTTTAACTTCCTTCCATTCTCTTCTGTACATTTAAAAAAAAACAAACTCATTTTACAAATAAGGAAACTGAGGCCCAGAGGAGTAAAGTGAACTATTTAGGGTCACTGAGGTAGAATTTGTCAGGCAGGATTCAAATCCAAGTCTTTCTTACTCTGTACACGCTTTGTGTTTCGGATAAAAGGGAGACAAAAATAGACACTACAAATTAGAAATAATTCTAGGTCTTTTCCTTAACCCTTGGTTTTATTTGACATAATAATCATTGTAACAAATGTCTTCTGGAACCTGACTGTAGGAGAAGAGAAGATTGATCACATTAATTTACTGACAACAGTAAATGAATAAATAATATAATAACTGTATAACAAAAATAAATAATAAAAAATAAATACACCACCTGGTGTGGTTCATTGAGGGATCTGATTTTTATTTCTTTTGATGCAGAAGCCTGTGGTTATAGAGTTAGAAAAATACATTATCATATCATTTTTAGAATTTAAAATTTTGTTTCTTTTAAGGACATTTATATTGTAAACTAAACCAAATAAAGTTCGTCTGATAGGCAAAGTAGCACAGTAGTTATTTTCAAGATTTTCTTAAGAAAAGGAATTATGGAGGCAGCTAGGTGGCGCAGTGGATAAAGCTCCGGCCCTGAAGTCAGGAGAACCTGAGTTCAAATGCAGCTTCAGACACTTGACACTTAGCTGTGTGACCCTAGACAAGTCACTTAACCCCAATTGCGTCACAAAAAAGCAAAAAGGAATTATGTGCTAGATATTGGGTAACTAAAGTTTGAATGCATAATAGAAAAAGAAACACTGCACAAGGTAAAACCTAGTGTAGTGCAATAACTTCATTCAGCATAGCATTACCCCACCATGTCTACTAGCTGGATTCCTGTCTATTCCCTCTTCTTCCTCCATATTAGTGACTCAGTCTCAACTGTGCCCCCCCCCCCCCCCCCCCCTCCCCCCCCCCCCCCCCACCGCCCCCCCCCCCCCCCCGCAGTGATTTTGCCCAACCAATATGAAGATGGCAAGAAGAGAAAGAGCTTTTGTACCTCAAGGCAAAAACGCTGGAAGCCAGCTGGGGCCAATACTATCCTTTGCTCCTCCCCCCTCTCCTTTTCATTTTGGGCAGAAACCAGAGTCTCTCAATATGGGAAAGCTAAAAATGTCCAGCCTCAGGGGAATCAGTGAAGCTGTGGAAGGATTGAGGAGCTAAAAAATGAGGAGGGAAACCAGAGGAAAGTGACTGCGAATGCAAAAGGATGAAAGGCCAAAAGTCCAACAGAGAAAGTTCAAGCAAATAAAATAACAGAGAGATTCATAAAGATGTGGGGATAACCTAAGGGAAGCCAGAATACATTGAATGAGTATTATATTGAGGGAAAATGAACAAAAATTTATCTGTGAAAAATGAGAATTTGCAGAACCTTACCACCCCAGAGATCATGGAATGATAGCAAGAAAGTCCAGAATGGTTTAAAAGCGAAAACAATTAAAAGGATGGTATTAGTGATGAAATTTAATTGGAAATTAGAACTTTCATTACATGATTTTAAACAGGAGCAAAGAACTGAAAAGGGAGACAGTTTCTCCAGAGAAGAAGTTCAGAAAGAAAAAATGACAGATACATAATAATACTGCAGTAGATGAAAATTTGGCAGAAGTGAAAAGCAATAACATTTAAGAGAGCACATGAATTCTGTAAAAGCTAAAAAACTGACCTTAAAGACAGTATGATAAGTTTAAGCATGATAGGTTTCCTAGAAGAATGTCATAAAATTTTAAAAACATGAATATCAAACTGAAGGAAGTAACATAAGAAACTATATAGACAGTCTAAACTATCCCAAACTTTTGAATGTAGTCAACAACTGTTTGATCAATCAAATTCACATACTGCCATCACAAAAAAAGAAAAACCCCTTTCTGAGACTCTTAAAGGATGTAGATGTTAAACTTTGCAATTTTACTACATAATTTTGTAAGCAGCTAGGAACAAGACCTTCAGATATGAAGGAGTAACAATTCAGAAAAACCTGGAATAGTCCTGAGTTCTGAGAAGTTGGAGAAGGAATAGAATTGTATATTCCATAAAGGAAAGGAGCTCAGCTGCAACTCAAAATAATATATATCCTGCAAAGGTAAGCCTGATCATTAAAGAAAAAGAAAAATGAACCTTCAACAGGTGAGGCATTTCTGAAATTTTTGCAACAACAATAAAGAGGATATTGATAAGCAGGATATTCAACTTAGAAACAACCCCAGTGAACAGAAACATAAGAAAAATAAGTATACTTATAAAGAAAAGTCTAGAATTATTATATGTTTTTAGACTATTTTATAAAAAGAGAGACCAACCACATCACACCTATCAGATTGGCCAACATGACAAAACAAGTAAATAATAAATGTTGGAGAAGATGTGGGAAAATTGGAACACTAATGCATTATTGCTGGAGTTGTGAAATTATCCAACCATTTTGGAGAGCAATTTGGAACTAAGCCCAAAGGGCTATAAAAATGTGCATACCCTTTGACCAAGCAATACCACTTCTAGGGCTGTATCCCAAAGAGATTATAAAAATGGGTAAAGGACCCACATGTACAAAAATGTTTATAGTAGCTCTTTTTGTGGTGGCAAAGAATTGCAAATTGAAGGGATACCCATCAATTGGGGAATGGCCAAACCAGTTGTGGTATATGAATGTAATGGAATAAAATTGTTCCATAAGAAATGATGAGCAGGTGGACTTCAGAAAAACCTAGAAAGACTTGTATGGATTGATGCTAAGTGAAGTGAACAGAACCAGGAGAACGTTGTACACAGCCATGTTGTGCTATGACTAATGTTAATAGACTTAGCCCTTCTCAGCAATGCAAGGATGCAAAGACATCTCCAAAAGTCTCATGATGGAAAATGCTATCCACATCCAAAGCAAGAACCATGGAGTTTGAATGCAGATTGAAGCATACTATTTGCTATTTTTTTTCTTCTGTTTTGTTTTGTTCCCTCTTTCTGGTGGTTCCTCCTATTGGTTCTAATTCTTCCTTACAACATGACTAATGTGAACATATGTTTAATAGGAATGTACATGTATAGCTTATATCAGATTGTGCACCATCGAGGGGGGCAGATAGGGGTAGAAAAATTTTAAACTCAAAAGCTTATGGAAGTTATTGTTGATAAATCAAAATAAATTAATTAAGAATTAAAAAAAAAAAGAGAGAGACCAGAATGAAGAATAAAAGAAAAAACAAAGAGGGATCAGAAAGGATCTAAAGGGCTGAAGATTTTAGGGGAACTTAAAGAATTTGGAGAAGGGACGGTGGACAAGCTGAATTAACAGCCCATGGATTAAATCCCCTGACCTCTAGAAATCAATCAGTATTTCGGGGAAGGGGTAGGGGGTATAAAATAGTAAAATGTTGTGAAAATGGAAAGGAGAGGTAAAAGAAAAGATATTGAGATATACTCTGATCAAGTTCATAGGTGAGTAGTAGAGGTATTAGTTTTCTTGGTAAACCTATGAAAATCATCAGCATTTCTATAGAGCAGGAACAAAACTCAGGAGGCAACAAAAGGGAAAGGGCAGTCTCACTCAGAATAACTACAAAAGGCATACAATATCTGAGAGTCAGTCTACTAAGGCACCCTCAAGGCTTCTATAGGTAAAATTACAAAGATTCTTTAAAGAAAAACTTAAATAACTGGAGAGGTATCCAATACTCATAGCTAGGCTGTACCAGTATAATAAAAATGATAATACTTCATGGAGTTATTTATGATCTAGTGTTATACCAATCAGACTACCAAAGGAATTTTCTATAAAATTAGACAAAATAATAAAATCCATTTGGAGGAGTTAAGGAAAATAACTAATAAAAAGTAAGAATGATGTGGTAATAGTACTTCCAGATTTCAGGTTATGTTATAAAACACACAAGGTGGTTTATACTGGTTTAAAAAAATAGAAAATTAAGAACAGACAAGATTAGGAAGAATGACTCAGAATAAATTAAGTTTGACAACCTAGTGTTGTTTTAACCCAAGAATTTAAGTTATTTAGGGGAACAGTGCCCTATTTAATAACTGCTGGGAAAACTGGAAAACACTTTGGTGGAAATTAAGTTTAGACCAACATTTTGTACCATATACCAAAGGACATACCAGATATCAAAATTCATAAGTGTCCTGATTATTAAAGGACAGACCATTTAAAAAAAAACCAAAAAGAAAGTAAAAATAAGGTACCTTTCCCAGGGAAAGGAATTTAAGTAAAACATAGAGGTGATCATAAAACACAAAATAAATTAGGTTACATGAAAAATGCAGCCAGCATAAGGAAACCAGCTGGGGAAAATATTTGTGTCAAATATATTTAATAAGGGTCTGATCGCAGGATGTGTGTGTATGTACACGTGTGTAGCATGTGTATATATGTATATAAATACATGTATATATAAACACGCATGTACAGGAAAAGTCATTCCCTGCTGGTCAAAGCAAGGGTGGGGAACTTGAGGCGACATGTGGCCTTGGGTGCGGTCTTTTGACTGAGTCTAAGTTTTACAGAACAAATTCTTTTATTGAGGGTATTTGTTCTGTGAAGTTTGGATTCAGTCAAAGGGCTGCACTTGAGGACCTCGAGGGACACATGTGGCCTCAAGGCTGCAGGTTCCCCACCCCTGAATAAACAAAGGGTTCTGCAAAGAATAGCAAAAGATTGAAAATTACTCCAAATCACTAATAGGAGAAATGTAAATCAAAAGAACTCTGGAGTATATTACCTTACACCTAGAAAAATTGATAAAAGATGGGTATAGTCCATACTGAAGAAAGATTGACACAGTAATGCTCTGTTGAGGCTAAGGATTTTTCAACCATTCCATAAACCAATTTAGAACTAGGCTAAGAAAGTAATTTAAAATATCCATAATTCTAAGGAGGTCAAAACTTAAAAGAAAAAAAAGGAATGATATACACCAAAATATTTATAGCAGCAACAAAAGCAAATTGAAAATGAGTGCTGAAAATTATGTTGACCAAGCCGAATCCTAAAGAAGAGGTATAACATGCACTCTGCAATTTTGCAGGGGGCTTTAGTGTACCATGCATATGGAACACTATGTATACTTTTGGACTTGATTGAGAAGTTAATTAGTTTTGTTGAACTCTTTTTTTCCCCTCTTTTTTTAGTTATAAGGAGTAGTTCTCTGGTTGGTACAGGGGAGGGGAATATTCTGAAATGAAGGTAATGTTAAAACATATACATAAAATTATTTTTAAGAAGTACTAGGAGCTGTAGGGGAATAGGATAAAAATAAAATGAGAGACACTGGGATGGAGGAGTTAGAAAGAGAGCCTTTGCCTATTAAGGGCAAGAAAAATATGACCTTAAACAACACTTCCCATGGTGAGGGGAAGATGTATGTCTATTGTAAGAGACAGGGCTTTATAATGAATTTCATTAAGAAAAATTCACATATTGGGAAAGCTACCTAATCCAAGAAAGGGTTGAACTTCTCAGGGCAACATCCAGACCAGGAAAGGGATGTATGGAGTTGCCAAGGTAAGCTAGCACCCAGTGTAGTGGAACTATAGAATCAGAGATAAGACAACCAGGTTGTTAGGGAGTCTGGAATGATCATGGTAAGAAAAAGGGGTAGAACCAGGCTTCGTATAATAATTCTCACCACACAAAACTGCTTCTATTTAAAATTGCCTGCTTCATTGAATTGATGTTTCTGGAAGTGAGGCACATCAATAAAGGTGTCCACCGTCCATGATTTCAAAGGCTTAATGGTGAAATATACTATCCACTGCTTTACAGAGGGGTGATAGATTTACAATGCAAACACTCTCTCTCTCTCACACACACACAATCATTTTTATATAGTAACTGAGGGAATTTGTTTTGTTTGATTATGCATTTATGTTACAACGAATTCTTTTTCCTTTTTTCTGTGAGGTGGAGGGTGGAAGGGAGAGAAAATAGATTTGTTAATTTAAAAAACTGAATAAAGAGATTGGTATGCTATAGATGTGGAATGGTGCATGTACTTTAAGGTGAAGTCACTTTATTGTTAGATTTGATTGTTTTATTTTTGTTATAAAAAACCTCACAAAGTGGGGGTAGATGTACATATTTATAATCTTAAAAACAAAATATATCAATACAACTTTTAAGAAATGAACCATAAAGCATCACTTAAAAGGAACAAAAGTGAGGCACAGCAGAAAATAAGAAGTATCTACCCGTAACAGAAATGGAATAGAAGAGGGAACCCTAGAAATAGTTGTTGGACATAATCTTTAAAAGGTTTATTGGAATGTTGGTTAGTTCTGTTAGACCCAAATAAATAACTTTTAACATTTTATAATTTAAAAGACAATTTAAAAAATATATAGAAACATTTGAAATAGAATTTGAGAATTCTGTGATTACAAGATAATGTAAAGGTTATCAAATTCAAGTTCTTATCCAATGGAAAAACCTTTTTAAATAATATTACTCAGTGCCTCTGCTTGAATACTTCATTTATACTCACTATTTCAAAAGGGAATCCATTCCATTTTTGGACAGTTCTTATTGTTAAATAATTTTTTAAGAAGCTTGTTCCGAGTATTCCCACACATAAAAACTTTGTTATAATAGCACTTAATTCATATTTAGGGAATATATTCATTGCTACTTTTGAAGAAAATTTAGTCAGTTGTAATTTACTGTTTTAGGTATGTTTTTTTGTTTTAATATATCATACCAATTTCCTATTGAGGGAATTTTTAGGAGGGAATTGAGACGGAGCCTGAAGGAAAAGGTGAGGGACAGAGATAGTAGGTATCCTATCCTCTTTAGCATATTGTGCATGTGAAGTATGCCCATTATATATTGACCAGTTACATGGCAGTTCAAAAGGTATAAGGTCCATGTATTGGACTGATTTATGGATGGCCCTGTGGTCTAACATGTAGTAATGCTAGGTTGTTACTGATGATCAACATATATAGTGGTGCTGGTTTATCCTATTGTCCTTCTTGGCACTTTGAAGTTAAGAATATTTCACCTGTAAAGTAGAGTATTAACTTCATTAAAAGATTCATGGAAGCATTGCAATATAGGATTCCAAAATGTGGAAGAAAAAATGTTTCTTTCATTTATGTTGAAGGTGTGTTTTACCTTTATATCTGTGCATCTATGTGTATCATTTTGTCTATTCTGTAAAACACTATGTAAAGCAATGATAAGTTCAGTAATAATTCAATAGCAAGAGAAGTTTTTCTTTTAAAAAAAGAAAGGTATACTTTAGAAATTTGAAGAATTTTTTTTACAATTTTCCTTCTTAAAGTGTGTTTAAATTTATTCACTTTGTAAGGAAAGAAAGATAATATAGAAAGAGAAAAAAATTGTGTGTGTATTTTATGTCACAGTTCAGGATCATAGCAGAGGTATGGTAGAATATTGTTCTAGTGAGTAGAATATTGTTGTCAGACCGTGGCATTTCTGTCTTCTAAACATCTCTCATATGTCCCCATCTCTCCACTCATACAGCGATAACCCTAATTCAGGCCCTCATCATATATATATATATATATATATATATATATTTACATGTTTCCATTGTTAGAACATACACTCTTTGAGGGTAGGGACTGTTTTTGCCTTTCTTTGTATGCCTAGCACTTAGCACAGTGCCTGATACGCAGTAAGTGCTTAATAAATGCTTCTTGACTAGGAGTGAGTTTTACATTAGAAATGACAGGGGGAAAAACCCAGAGAATTGATCTCCAAGATTAATAAGTGTGCTTATCTAAGCTTTATGATAACATCACCTGACCTAAATGAAATGTATTCTCAAGTCCTGAAACAAACATTAGATACCTTCTATGATATTTGAAAGGTCATTTGAAAATGGGAGCAGTACCATAGGACTGAAGAAGGGCGTATGTTTTAATTATCAATAAATAAATGAGAACAGAGTCTGCAAACTATAAGTGAGTGAGCTTAACTTCATTCCCTAGGGAAAAATCTAGAATGGGTCATTTAAGAGGTGGTTGGTGAACATCTAGAAAGGGAAATGATGATTTCAAAGAGCCAGCTTCCTTCATCCAGAACAGGTCCTTCCAAATTAACATAATTTCCTATTTTGTCAGAATTACTAAATAAGTAGATGAGGGAATTGCTATAATTATATTTTACCTGTATTTTTATTTTTGTTTTCATATTAAACCTGTCTTCACATTAGTCATATTGTAAAAAAAGAATGAGAACCAATGGGAGAAACCAGGAGAAAGAAGAAACCAAGAGAGAGAGAGCAAATAATATGCTTCGATCTGCATTCAGACTCCATAGTTCTTTCTGGATATGGACAGCATTTTCCTTCATGAGTCTTTTGGAGTTGCCTGAGATCCTTGCATTGCTGAGAAGGGCTGAGTCTATCAAAGTTAGTCATTGCATAATGTGACTGCATAACGTCACAGTGTACAATGTTCTCCTGGTTCTTCTCACTTCACTCAGAATCAGTTCAGGTACCTCTTTCCAGGTTTTTCTGAAGTCTGCCTGCTCATCATTTCTTATAGCATAATAGTATTCTATTACATTCATATTCTACAGCTTGTTCAGCCATTCTCCAACTGATGGGCATCCCCTCAATTTCCAATTCTTTGCCACCACTGAAAGAGCTGCTATAAATATTTTTGCACAAGTGAGTCCTTTTCCCTTTTTTATGATCTCTTTGGGATGCAGACCTAGTAGTGCTATTGCTGAGTCGAAGGATATGCATATTTTTATAACCCTTTGTGAATAGTTTCAAATTGTTCTCCAGAATGATTGGATCAATTCACAACTCCAACTCACCAGCAATGCATTAGTGTTCAGATTTTCCCACATCTTCTCCAGCATTTATCATTTTCTTGTTTTGTCATGTTAGCCAGTCTGATAGGTATGATATGGTACCTCAGAGTTGTTTTGATTTGCATTTCTCTGATAAGTAGTGATTTAGAGCATTTTTTCATATGACTATAGGTGACTTTAATTTCTTCATTTGAAAACTGCCTGTTCATATCCTTTGACCATTTATCAATTGAGGAATGACTTGTATTCTTATAAATTTGACTCAGTTCTCCATATATTTTAGTAATGAGGCCTTTATCAAAGACACTGGTTGTAAAAATTGTTTCCCAGTTTTCTGCTTCCCTCCTAATCTTGATTGCATTGGTTTTGTTTCTGCAAAACCTTTTCAATTTATTGTAATCAAAATCAAAATTTCCTAATGTTCTCTCTCTCTTGTTTGGTCACAGATTCATTCATTCTTCATAAATCTGACAGGTAAACTATTCCTTGCTCTCCCTGTTTGCTTATCGTATCAGACTTTATATCTAAATTGTGTAGCTGTTTTGACTTTATTTTGGTATATGGTGTTTTGGTTTTTTTGTTTTTGTTTTTGTTTTTTTTGAGATTAGGTCTCCCTATTTTGCCATGTCTAGATGTATAGTGGCCACTCACAGGTGTGATCCCAGAACTAAAGGGTACGTTAGGTGAGACCTGTTCCACTTTTTCTCACCTGGGCCAGTTTGCCCTTCTTGGGCAGCCCCATGCCCAGGGGCTTATTAAACTGGTTCTAGACTTAGTATGGACACCAAATAAGCTTTAACCCAATTGCATCTCAGAACTCCCAAGCTCAAGCAATCCCCACCAGCTCCAGCTTTCCCCATAACTGGAATAATGTGTATATCGCCATGCTTGGCCATTTACGTAGATTTTAGCAAAGCTTTTGCATACCTCATACTTTTGTGGTGAAGATGACATACGAATTATGTGACAATGCAATCAGATGGATTCAGAACTCACAAGACAAAACTTAAAAGAGTAGTTGCTAATGGTTCAGTGTCTATGTGGTTGGAGGTCTCTAGTACCACAAAGGCTCGACTTGACCCTATGTTGTTTACTGATTTTATCAATAACTTGAATAAAGGAAAAGAAGATGTGCTTGTCAGACTTCTAGTTACACAAAACTGGGAGGGATAATTGCCATAATGCTTAACAAAATCAGGATCCAAAAGGATCTTCATAGACTGCAGTTTTGGACTGAGTCTAATAAGAAAATCAAGGAGGGATAAATAAAGTCTTTTATTCAGGTACAGAAAAATCACTCCCACAAATGTAATATGGAGAAGGCGTGGACAGCCAGCAAGGGAGAAGGAGGTTGAGGCAGAAGAGTTAATGAACTGCAAGCTCAATATGTTAGTAGTATGGTAGCCAAAAATGCTAATGCAGTCTTGAGTTGCATCAAGAAGTGCATAGTTTCCAGGGGCAAAGCTGTGATAATCCCATTGTACTCAGCTCTGCTCATTAGATTTCATCTAAATTATTATGTTTGGTTCTGGGCACCAGGGTTTAAGAAGAGGATTGGTTATTTGTAAAGTGTCCAGGGGAATGTGAAAGGTTGCAAATTCATGACATGGGAGAATTTGTTGAAGGACCTGGGCATGTTCAGCCTGGAAGAAAGAAGACATAGAGGATAGTAGCTGTATTTCAAGTATTTGAAGGGCTGTCCTGTAGATACAAGGATTCATTAGAGTCCCAGAGGGCAGAACCAGGAACACTGGAGAGAAGTTGCAAAGAGACAAATTTAGACTTGATGTCAGGAAAAACTTTGTAACAATTAGAACTTTCCACAAGTGAAATGAGCTGCTTTTAGAGGTGGTGGGCTCCTTCTCCTTGGAAGTTTTCAGGCAGAAGCTAGATGACCACTTGTATATGTTATAGTGGAGTTCCTTTGGGCTATGGATTGGGATAAATGGTCACTGATGCCTCCACTCCCAGATTTTGTGATTGTTATTCTCTTTGAAGGTTTAGAATCTAGACCTCTAGATAGATGTCTGGTCTTCTCAACTGCACAGAGCCCAATAGCACTGAAGCCTGCTGCATTCACCTTACTTGGCCATCCATTATTCATAACTCTTCCCTTTCTCCCTCAATAGGTACATGCTTAGGTCATAATGGACTTGTGAACTTTCTGCTTTGGACATTCCCCCCAAAGATACAGATCATATCCATTTCTGGAGACCTTGTTTTCTCCTGACAACAAAAGTGGAATGCTCCTGCTATCCACCTGTCATCTTTTGCTCTAGTGATGTGACCAGACCCTCTTCTTTTCCTGTGTGTTTCTCAGATGACATCTTTTCTTCCTCTTCTTTAGGTTTTCTCTGGCTATGGGTTATACCTGGCCTACATCTACCATGCCTCTTTTGATTAACTGCTGTGATACTCATTCTTAATTCTGTTTATTTATTTTGGTAAATAGTATTTTATTTTTTCAAGTACATGTAAGGATAGTTTTCCACATTAATGTTTTATGAGATTTTGAGTTTCAGATTTTTTCTCCCTCTCTCTCACTCCTTCTCCCCAAGATGGCAAGCAATCTGATATAGGTTATATGTGTGCAATCATGTAAACATATTTCCACATTAGTTATGTTGTGAAAGAAGAAACAGAACAAAAGAGAAAAGCCATAAAAAAGTGAAAATTGGTATGCTTCAATCTGTATTCAGACTCCATAGTTCTTCTTTCTGGATGTGGACACTATTTTCCATCATCAGTCTTTCGGAGTTGTCTTAGATCCTTGCATTGCTGAGAAGAGATAAGTCTGTCAAAGTTAGTCCTCACAAAATGTGACTGTTATTGTGTACAATGTTCTCCTAGTTCTGCTCACTTCACTCAGCATCAGTTCAGGTACCTCTTTCCAGGTTTTTCTGAAGTCTACCTGCTCACCATTTCTTATAGTATTACAGTAGTATTCCATTACATTCATATACCACAACTTGTTCAGCCATTCCCCAACTGATGGGCATCCCCTCAATTTCCAATTCTTTGCCACCACTGAAAGAGCTGCTATAAGTATTTTTGTACATGTGGGTCCTTTTCCCTTTTTTATGATCTCTTTGGGATGCAGACTTAGTAGTGGTATTGCTGGGTCAAAGAGTATGCACAATTTTATAACCCTTTGTGAATATTCCCAAATTGCTCTCCCGAATGGTTGGATCAGTTCACAACTTATTGAATGGTTTTAAAGACTAGAGGGCCCTTCTTACATATTTGGATATGTTTGTGCATTGACAAGGCAGGAGATGGATTGACCAGATAAATGTCCAGACCAGACAGCTGACCAGGTTTTGGATGCATTTTGACAGTAAGAACATGGAAAGAACAACAACTTGATACAGGGCAGTGATAAAATTTAGTGGGCAAGCTAACATTGGGCTCAAGGACAACATAAAGTTAAAAAAAAAAAAAAAGGGATCTGACCAGTCGTATTACCAGGGAACTGACAGGGAAAAGGTATAAGTGTCATGCCTTTTTCAGACATCCAGATGGAAAATATGTAGGCAGGGAAGGAAGAATTAAGTTGCAGATTTGCTTATGTTAACAGGGATATTTATGTGTACTGAAAAAAGCCATTGAAAGGCTTCCATTAAAAATGATTATTGATTCACTCAAGAAATTCTCCATGGTATCACTTTAATACTTTGGTGCATTTAAAATGACAGGCAGTGTGACTTAGAGTCAAGAGACCTGGATTCTGCCACTTAGTAGTTGTGTGACCTTCAGCAAATTACATAACTATGACTACCATGACTTTCCATATCTGTAAAAAGGGGATGATAGTCCTTGGCCTGGCAACCTCACAGAGTTATCATAAGGGTCAAATGAGTATAACATTCCTTTGTTTTTGTAGAACATTTTTACAGTTTTATGTGGTGATACAATTTTAAATGATTCAGTTTTAAAAAACAATTTGCACATAGTTTTTCAGGAATGTGTCTATTGGACAAAACATCACTGTTACTGAATTTGTATCCAGGTTTTAAGTCTGTTATAATAGGTAGATACAAATTTAAAAAAAAAAACAAAGTTACTGGTGACTTAAAAAGCGAAATCATTTCATCATTCTTTATTGACGGGTTTTTTTTCTCAGAATATAGTAGTTGGTATGTAGAAGAGAAAGATGTTTATGGAGTTAGAATTAATTTATTAAGAAAAATTATACTATATATCAAATGTGCTTCTACAGTTTTATAAAACTTTTTTACTCTCTGGCCAAGGCTGGTTCATCCATTTTGCTAGTAGATCTCTTATTTAAAGTTAGAAGAAAATTACCCAGTTTTAAAAAGAAAACAAAAACAAAGTTTCATAAACTTTTAAAAAACCAACCAACCCTTTCTAACCCTTGAACTTGATATGTAAATTTGCTTATCAATGACTAGATAGTCTCCAATATGATAAGTTTCGTTTAAATAAAGAAGTTAAGACTTGGGTAATTTTTTATACCCTTTTCTTCTCCCCCAAATGCTGGGCAAGATTTTATTTTAATTTCTAATAAACATGACTCTGAAATTCAGGCTATCTTTCCCAGAGCTTGTTATTAGCATTTTTGTATTAGCAAGCAATTTATTGCCATTTAAGTCAGAATTAACTTTGCTTAAATATTTAATAAATATTTTAGCCTTTTTCTAGTAGTATTTTTTTCTTGTTTGATTTTTTTTTTTTTGGTCACCCAGAGTATTTTTAGCCAGAAAGGTGCTTAGATGGTGTTGTTTTGATAACTTTATTCTTGTTTGACCTTGATACATTTGTGGTTATACTTCCTTAACAGGTTGGTGAACGTGGGTGTAAATGCAGATAGTGTGGGGGAAACAATATTGCACCTTCACCCAAAGTAAAGAGGAAGTACTTGTTCTCTGTGTATACAGCTTCTTCAGCAGAGTTAAAATGCATAGTGTTCTGAGCATAGGATAATACATAAAGCCATTGTGCTCTTTCCATTGCATGTAAAGGTTACTTAGTACATTGCTCCAGATACTAATGGATTGTAGGATATATTACTGTGTCAATGCCATTTACAGGTAAGAAGAGCTAATATAGACAGAATACTAAGGTGTTTTTGAATACCTTTCTTTCAGATTTGGTAAATTAGACTACAATAATTGCAGCTTTCCATAGCTATAGTGAGATTGAGTTAATGTAAATCATAGTACATTAACTGTAAGATGAAGTTGAGGTCTTTGTTTCTTAAGAATGTAAACTAAATTACAGTGAAATAAATATATAGGGTAGTCTACAATTACATGATGGCATTTGTATTCTGAGTATGTAGCTTTCTATAGAGCCTTAGCTTAATTGTTATTTCTGGGTTATAGTAATACTTAAATGTTTTATTTTTCTCTCCTAGACTATAGAAAAATGAAGGTAATTTTTAGGCACCTAACAAATGTCCATTGAATGAATTAATGAATTTATAAGTCAGCTGGAGTTTCTTTAGCCTAATATACAATAAGATGGAAAATGTATTAGAATATTTCCAGCCATAAATTAATTTTTTAAAAGTATGTTAAAAATATAAACTTTTACCTTTTTTAAAAAAGAAACCAGTTTTAAGTTTTAAAATATTTGAAATTACTGGGACTGAATACATTTGTGGAGAAGACCTACATTGTGGAGAAGACCATTTATCAGCTGTATTATTCTATCAAGTTGTGTTATTTTTGTTATGTTTTAAGCAACACTTTTTTGTGAGGGTTGAGAAATTTTACTTCTAATAAAATTTCTAAAGAAAGTGTTTTAAAGTTAGGAGCTTATTCTTTGCTTTACAAAGAGGATTTACAATGATATTTCTGCATGTTGTAGGCTCTCTTACTGTATTTTAAAATATACATTTATTTTAAAACTACTAAATATATCTGTTTCTGAAACACATTTTACAGTATAATCTAAAGTTGGTTGATTCCAGTTTTGATTCAGTTTTCACATAGCCTATCAACAGAAATGATATAATTTTAAAGCAGATTTGCAAATAAGGATGAAAATGTTTGCTGTAGTGACTCCTTCCTAGGTAAATATAAGCAAAGAGCATGAATAATCTGTTAAGTTTTATCTATCCCTGAATAATTCTGACAGTGGATGAGTTACTTTTTCTACATAATGTCTGATTTGATATAAAATTTTATGAATCATTTAATACCAATCCATAAAACTTTAAATAAATTCATGTTTTAATAAAAGGTAGTTGATTGAATTTTTTTAATGTCTGTAAGATACATAAGTATAACGAGAGTAGATAGTATGACTCAGGGTTCCCATTCAAAGTATACTTTTTATGAAAAATATTTCTGACAAGCTTCATATAAATCAATTTAAGTGAGGTACAGATTTTAAAATATATTACATTTTTTAAAGTACGTATATAAGTAACCAGAGTTGTGAAAATCGTCCTGTTCCTTTGTTCAATTTACTGTTCTTTTAAACACAGCCCGTACATTTTTCAAAGAAATGAAAAGTAATTGGTTTCTTATGAAATGATAATTGCCTTGCTGTGCTAGCATTCAATATAATTAGATTATTATAAGCCTTTCTGTCTTTCATTATAGTAACAATCCCTGTTCTAGCTATCGTTCTGTTAGTAGGCATCCACTACAGAGAGAAAACATTTAATTTGGCTGAAGTATAGCCAAATTAGTTTTTTTTAATATTGATCTTAACAAATCCTTTCATTTTATTGATAAAGAAATTGAAGCCAGAGAAAAGAAAACCCTTATCTACAGATAGTTAATGACTGAGATGGAATGTCAAAATTGCTAAATCCAGTGGCCTTTTCTCAGCCTTCATTCATTTAGCAAATATTAATTTATTCAGCCAACAAATACTTATGAAGTGCTTGCTGTACAGAGCTTTTATGCTCAGTATTAGCTAATACATAGTTCCCTGCCTTCATGGAGCTTACAGTCTAGTAAAGGGATAACAAGTGCTATAGAAACTTACAAAACAGAGTGGTATTTTGACTTCCTGTGGAAAGTCATTAATAAGTAAGATAGAGTCGGGGGAAGTGGGTTAGAAAAGATTTTATTGGAGGAAGGCAGCATTTGAGTTGGTCTTGATGGGATGAGAAAGTAATATATCCCAACCATTGAGAATAGTATGAACAAAGATGCAGGACCAAAAATAGGCCAGTTTGGCTATACTGTTTTTGTGTAAGGCAGCAAGGTAGGTTAGGTTGCTGCAGTGTTGTAGGGGATTTTGAATACCAGACAAAGGAATTTGAATTTTACTTGTAGCCAGTAGTCATTTATGATTTATCCATCAGCAAAAGAATGACATGGCCAGATTTATGCACACACACAAAAAGATTATTCTGACAAATTTTAAATCCTCTACAATTTGGTTTTCAGCTCAACATTAAACTGAAACTAATCTTCCCAAAGTTACCAGTGACCTTTTAATTGCCTTTGTAGCCTTTGACATTATTGGTCACCCTGTTGCTCTTACATATTCTCTCTTCTCTAATTTTCTGTGACCCTGCTCCTTTTTGGTTTTATTCCTACCCATGTCGCAGCTTCTTTTCATTCTGCTTTGCTGGATCTTCTTTCAGGTCATACTCATTAATTGTAGATGTCCCCCGGGGCTCTGGAGGAAAGAGCTAGGTAATCTCATTGCATCTCTATGGGTTCAGTTATCTCTATGCAGATGATTCCTGGCTCTTTATCTAGCCTTAACCTTTTTCCTGGATTCTTACTACTTCACCAGCTACCTCTTGAACATCTCAAATGAGGTGTGCCCTAGCTATCTCACCCTCATCATGTTCAAAACAGAATTCTTTATTCTTCTCCCTGCATGTTCTCCTCTTCTCATTTAAGACTCAGTTCACAAAAAAAAAAAAGACTCAGTTCAAATATCATCTTCTGTAGGAGGACTTTCCTAGTCATCTTTCTCTTCTCCCCTCCTTCCATCTGAGATTATCTTTCATTTACTCTGAACATATCTTGTATGTACATAGTTTTTTGCATGTTTTTTGCCTCTCCCCCATTAACATGTAAATTCTTAGAGGTTTGAGATTGTGTTTTTGCCTTTCTTTGTATCCCCAGAACTTAGCACAGTTCCTGGCACATTGTAAAAGCTTGATAAATTCTTGTTGGCTGATTAAAGATGGATCAGGGAACTTATTAAGTTATTGAAATGGTCTTGGCAACAGTAAAGAAGAAGCTCCACTAGAATTGTTATTATCATAATAGGGAGCAAGGATTGCAGTTGGGAGACACTTAGGTACTGGTATCAATAGGAATTTGTTAATTAGGTATCAGAGATAAGGGGAAAAATAGTATCAAAAACAATCCAAAAGTTTCAAACATTAGAGACAGGATAGATGGTAGCCTATAGAAAAGAAGTAATGAAGTCAGGATAGGTTTTGTAAGAAAGAAAAACTGTTACATTTTGGGACGTGTTGAGTTTGAGGTGTTGTTAGCATATCTGGGTAGAAATGTCCTGTTAGAATTATGTAGGTTAGAAGAGATCACAGCACTGGAGATGGAAATGTAAGAGTTTTCTACAGGGATGATAGATGAAGCTGTGGTAACTAAAGAGATTACCAAAGGGAAGGTATGGAGAGAAAAGACAAGTCTCAGGACAACCATTAGAATATGTACTTAGATCGAAGGGTTAGGAATAAGATGAAAAGCCAATAAAGAAGCTGTTGCAGAAGTAGGAGAACTTGAATTGCATTTGTCCTTAAAGTTAAGAAAAGAAAAATTATCTTGTAAAAGGAGTTGTTCTGCAATGTCAAAAGTTAGAGAAAGATAAAGAAGGATGAGGACCGAGGATTGTCAGGTGACTGTGGCTTTTGTGAAGTAGTTCAGTGGTGTTGGGGGAGGTTGAGGAAGAAATGGGAAGTGACTTTTTCAGAAAGTTATGCAGCAAAAAGAACTACATAGGTAGCTGAATTGGTTACGTGGATGAAGGAAGGCTGAATATACTTTTATGTAAGCAGATGAGGTGAAACTGGGAGAAAGGTTGAAGGTAAATTCATAAGTGAACAGATGATTGCTGAATTAAGGTGCTGGATTAGGCAGAAGAGAATAGAATTCAAGGATGAAGTAAAGAGAATGAATGACTAGAGGAAAGGAGGAGAGAGTAGGTAAAGAAAAGGACAAGTTTTATATGATGGAAGAGAGCTGATAAAGCAGATGTTAGTTGATCTCAGTCTCCTCAGTGTATTAAGAGATCAGTTTTCCATTGTAAAGGAATAGAAGTAGCTTGAAAATTATAAAGGTAGAATAGAAAAACATTTTTAATAGCAGCAAAGTTCCCACCTGGGATTATAGTCCATAAATAGGTAAAGGAATCCTACTTGATATAACTTCTTCACCTCTGGGTAATAACTAGTGAAATAGTGATGTGGCAAAAACCATGTGATGAAGATGGGATGAACCAGTAGAATAAATATGGGCAAATAGTTGACATTTAATTAATGCTTAACGATTTGTGAAACACTTTTTTACATCATTTCATTTGTTCCTCATGACAGCTCCAGGAAGTAAACATTGCAAGTGATATCTCCATTTTACATATGAAAAAACTGAGGTTAAAGTTTATTGAGGCTGACCATTGCCAAAACTCACATAGCTGGGAAATGTCAGATGCAAGATTTAAACCCAGGTTTTGCCTGACTCCAATTCCAGTACTCTTACTGCTGCTCAAGACACTTGTTATTGTGAAAGTGAAGAAGGGGTTTACTATGAGAGAAAAAGTAGGATAAATATTCTCATATTCTTTCACCTGTCTCTAACATTTGACATTGTTAACCATCCATCTCTCTCATAAACTCTCCTTTCTTGGCCTCTGTAACATATACCATCCTGAATCATCTATCCCTATGATCATTCTTTCTCTGTCATTATAAATCTTCTTTATTCCACCCCCTTAATATAGACATTTCCCAAAGTGCTACTGTTAGCCTTCCCCTGTCTCTTTATCCTATCTCCCGTGGTGATCTCATGTACTACTATGGTTTCACTTATCCTTTCTACAGAGAACACTCAAGTCCACATCTTCAATACTGATCAAGTTTCAGACTTGTCTGGAGCTCCAAACTGAGCTCATTTTCTTTCCCCTCTAACTTGTTCTTTTTTCTTCTTGCCTTTCACAGTCATGGAGCCCCCATCTCCTCAGTCATTTAAATTTTGTGACTTCGAAATCACCTTTGATTCTGTCCCATAAATACAGTGTCTCTAAATCCTGTGGATTCCAAGCCCATAATAATTCTTCCATCTTTGTTCTTACTGTTACAGGGAGTGACACGGTCTAGTAAACAGATTGCTAGATCCTACCTTTTCAGCTCTGATACTTCTAACTATTTGTCCAAAAGTAAGCTGTTTAGCCTCTCTGAACTTCAGTTTCCTCATCTGTAAATTTGGTATAATAATACTTATATATAATATAAGCTTGAGAACATTGTTAATTATTAAAGTGACCTATGAGTTTTTCATTTCATTTCAGACTATCAGGTTCCTGGACCTAAGTCAGGCCCAGCCCAGAACAGAGGTATTGTGAGGAAAGTACTTAATACCCTAGGTCTTCCTTACTTCTCCTTGGTCTTTTTATAGTAGTTTTCTTTATAGGCTTTCTAACCTCTCATCTCTGCCTTTTTCTAATTTTACTTAACACACAGCTTCAAGATTAATCTTTCTAATGTGTAGCTCTGATCAAGGCATTCCACTAATTGGAAATCTTCAGTGACTTACCATTGCCTACAAAATAAAACCCCGAACTCCTGGGCATATCTGAGGCCTTCCACAATCTCACATCAGTCCACCTTTCCAGCCTTAATTCATTGGTACCTGATCTTTCTCCTACTTGTCTAACCACTCCTTAGTCTCCATTTGCTGGATTTTCATTGAGGCTAAGCCCACTTACTGTGGATGTTCCCTAAGTCTCTGTTCTGGGCCTTCTTCTTTTCTCCCTCTGTGCTGTGTTGCTTGGTGATCTCATTTTCTCCCGTGAATTCAATTATCATCTCTATGCAGATGATTCTCAAATCTGTTTGTCAACCCAACCTCTCTCTTAACCTCCAGCCTCTCATTTCCAACCGCCTATTGGACATCTTGATCTGGATGAATTGTAAACATCTTAAACTCAACAGGTCCAAAATTGAATTCATCTTCTCAGCCACCCAGGCTGGCAACCTCAAAGGCATCCTTGACTCCTCACTCTCACTACCCTGTCTTCACCCCCATAAAGTCCTTTGCTAAGTCTCACTGATTCTGCGTTTACAAGATTTATGGTATATAGCCCCTTGTTTCCTCTGACACTGCCATCACCTTGGTGTAGTCCTCTTGTCATCTTACTACCTGCATTATTGCAGTAGCTTTCTGATTGACCTCCTTACCTTAAGTCTCTCTTCATGCCAGTCCATCTTTCAATCATCTATCAGAGTGATCTTTTTAAAGCTCAGGTCTGACCATGTCACTCCCTTAGTCACTAAGTTCCAGTAGCTCCCTATTGCTTCCAGGATCAATTTGGATTTTAAGCTGTTATAACTTGGTCCCTTTCTGTCTTTCCAGTCTTTTTGTACTTCAGTCCTTTCTACAATTTAGTGTCACTGGCCTCCTTATTGATCTCAAACAAGACACTCCATCTCCTGATTCTGGGCATTTTTACAAGCTATCCTCTATACTTGGAATTCCTTCTTTCCTCACCTATGCATCCTGACTCCTTTCAGATTTCAGTTACCATTTTGTCTTCTGCAAGGAGCCTTTCCCCTGTATTCCTTAATGTTAGTGCCTTCCCGCTGAGATTATCTCCAATTTATGCTCTATATATTTTATTGGTACATAGTTGTCTGCATGTTATCTCCCCCATTAAATGTTAACTCTTCAAGGGCAGGAGCTAATTTTGCCTTTCTTTGAGACGCTAGCACTTAGCAGAGTGTCTGACACGTAGTAGGTGCTTAATAAATCCTTTTAACTTGACTTAACTCTTAGATATTTCAGCCATACTGGATACATCCTCTTGAAGTTTTGTTTTGATGATTCTTTCCCTATACCTGGAATACCCTTGGGCACACCCTTACATTTTCTGCCTTTTGACATCTTGTCCTTCCAGACTTAGTCAAATGTTAGCTTTACCATGAAATTTTACCTAATCAACTTCTTTCCCAGCTGGAAGAAATTTCTCAAACACATAATTATTCCAGTCACATAGGCTCAAAATTGCCTTCAACTTTTATTCTCCTTCACATAGCCAGTCATTCATCAGGTTCTGTCATTTATATATTATTTTTCTTGTCTTTCCCTTCTCTCCCTTCCCTGTTCTCTCTGCGCAAAATATCCAAGTTTTCATGAGGTTCTGTCATTTATAAATTATTTTTTATGTATTCCTTGGAAACATCATAGTTTAGGCCCATATTCCTGAAATAGTGAATTATTCTACCTGATTCCTCCTGCCTCCACACCCTTCTTCTGTCTTTGTTTATTAGTCTTTATTAGTTTTCCATCAGTTTTAACGTCTATTCCCTGTTCATTACCTTTGCCGCCTTCCCATTCACTGCCTGTAGGATAAATCCCAATCAACTTTTCCAGCTGTACTTCCTACTATTCACCATCACTGACCTTCTGTAGTAGTCAAACTGGATTTCTCAAAATTTAATGAATTCTTGTGTGAAGGATTGTGTTCCAAACACAAACCAAACAGACCCTGACCTCGAGGATCTTACATTCTGTTAAAGGGAAATGACACCATGGAGACTATAACTTGTACTCACATAAATATAACGAAGGTTTAAGTGGGAGAGGACACTAACTAATGGGGGATGAGAGATTCAGAGAAGGCTTCATAAAGGAGGTAGCACCTAACCAGAACTTTGAAAGAACAGGATTCCATGAGGCGCAGAAATCAAGTAGACAAAGATTCCAACTCTTGAAATTGGTTTGTAGAAATGAACACTGTTTTCCTATTTGGGTGGCTTTACTAATGCTGTACCCTCTAACCTCAGCCCCGTTCCAGTATGTAATAATTATTATATTATTTATACAAAAATTCTTTTGTTCTGGAAGTTGATTTATTTTAGACTGATAATATTTCCCATAGACTTTAAACTTGAGTTTTTGTTTTCATCTTTGATTGTACCCGATTGAGAAACTAGAAGTTGGAATTTTATTAGATTCATCTGAAGTATGACATTGGGGCAGATGCCATTGGATAAATGATCTTGATTAAATAGGAATGATTCAGGAATTTGAATTGTCTCTAGGACAGTCCTGGGATTTGCCCCATGTCTTTGAACTTATTTGAACTCTTGGGTTGTTGAAAATCCCTGTCTCCATTAATAGAATCTTTGGGGATATAGTAGAATTAAATTGACCTCCAGGAGTTTTTACTGTGTTTAGGGCTTTGTTGAATATTTGTCTTAACTTTAATGCAAAGTAACAGTATGGTACATTGGTAAAGTGGTCTGAGTCAGAGGACCTGGATTCAATTATGCCACACCCCTTCAATTTCTTCATCTATAAAATGAGTATTTTTGACTGGATGACCTCTGAGGTTCCTTGCCATCTCTAAAACTATGGTTCTGTGATCCTAGGAAAAGAATATACTTAAGGATATTTTGTTAAAAGGTATTTAGAATTGTATGTCATTTTGACTCTGAGTTCAGGCATTTATTTACAACTGCATTTTTTCATTATCTTCCAAAATATTTTTAACAGACTGAAAATCGTATATGTCATAGAGTTTTCACTGTATCTGAAATTTTAGTTAAAAGGGGAGGGGATTAACAGTTTTACTGTGAAATGTATTCTACAAGTTGTTTTAAATTTTTTTACTTTTTTTTTTCCACAGGAAATTTGGTGAACGGCCTCAACCTAAACGACTTACTAGGTAAGAATTCCACTCTTTAAGTAAAAATATATCCTTAGCACTAGAAAACTGATGCATACCAAGATGATGTCACAGGGCCAGTAAGTGTCCAGTCTTCAACTTAGAACCAAGTCCTCGGACTCCTGAGTCCAGTGTTTTTTCCATTTTATGCCTCCGTACAAATACCATACTGTTTGCTGTGCTCCCATGTTAATGACACACTCAGAATATTTTATTTAAAAACAAAAAAACTTTTTTCTCTGACTTGAGCACCAGTGCTGTTTTGGCTATTGAATAAATTTTTTTTATTCTTTCGGTTAAATTAGAGATATCAAATGTTCTTTTAGGCTGTAATAAAATATTGTATAGCAGATATGGTAGAGTATATACCAATAATGTTGGCATTATAATACATCATCGGGGGGAAATATTCTTAACAATTATGTACTTAGAAAACTTTCTAGTAGCATAATTTGTATAAATTCAATGTTTTATTTCTCCAACCTAAAGCTAAAAAAAAAAATCTTATGATTAGCATTCATCCAGAGTGAATTTAATCTTTATCCAGATGTTTTCTCCTTTGCTTTCTACCTTATTTATCTTTTCCCCTTTGTTTACAGGAGGATGTGTTATTTCTTTTTCACTTACTAATTTCTTTGCTACTGGATGCCCCATTTTTTGGTTTTCAGCAATAGCTTTTTTACTGACAGTAAAAGGAAGAGTGCTTAAAGAGTGTGTTAACCACAGTTAAATTCTTTGACCACTGCTTCAGCTGCCTCAGTCTGAAAATTGTTAGATATTGTAGCAGGATTTGCATGTAATGTGATTCCACTGATTACTGTCAGATGAAGAAAGTTAGGTTCTGTAACGAATAGTACACAAGTCAAATTCTCTTTCAGCAATCTGTAAGAAAGATAGATTTTTTATGTCATACTACAAGTTTTGTAGTACTTAATATTACATGAAATTAGGATGTTAGTGGAGTCTTAAAAGTATCTGCTATATAGTTTTTTTTGTTGTTATAAAAAGGTACTGTATTTTAAACTGAGCAAAAACTTTGACTTGATTTAGTGAAATCCCTTTTCCTTGTTAACAAGATCTTTTTTTAATGATGAAGAATAAAAGCAACAGTGTCCTACTGAGTTGACCTTGTGCTGTTGCTGTTACAGCAAGCATTCTTTATTTTTAAAATTTTTTATTTATTTATTTTTTCTCACAGACACTTTGAGCAGTCTGGGGAAATCTATGGACCTCTTTTCAGAATACTGTTTTTAGATACGTAAAACAATGTGCATGAAATTACAGAGGAAACCAATCATTGAGATAGTTATAAATTTTTTTTTTCAAGTTCACAAACTTCAGGTAAAGAACCCCTGCTTTCAATGCAGGATTTGGAGCTGGAAGGGACCTTAGAGATCAACTAATCAACTAATCTATTACAGCTGCCTCACTTTACCAGGAAACCAAGGCTCATAAATGTTAAATGATTTGCCCAGAGTTATAGAGGCCTTAAACAGCAGAGAGAAGATTTGAACCCATATCTTCCAGCCCTGAATCCTGTATTCTTAAGAGGAAGACAATCAGTAAATTATCCATTCATATTTTCATCATGACTTGGATATGTATACTTTGTTGCCTCACACTTACAGTGTTGACATTAGAAGTTGTAGGAATTGGCAAAATGTAAATGTGCAAGTAGTAAACCAGGGTAATAATAAGAATATGCAATGGTAGAAGAACAGTGCACATAGGCTGGAGAGGCTCCTGTGTATATTGGCCGTTTCTAATTATCAGGCATATTTTCCTCAAAATTCTAATTCTGGGCCTATTCTTTAATCAGCAATTCTTAGTTTTATTGATAGTATGTCCTAATTAAATGCTGTTGTACCTGTTGTTTCACCTCCTTCTTTTATAGACTACTTATTTTCTATTGTTCAGGTTTGCTAGCACTTTTTTAATTGTCAATATCTGGGATGTAGAAAGATAAACCAGAAAATTTTTTTTTAATTTTAGATCTTGACCAATAGCACTTTTTAAAAAATTAATTAATTAATTTTGATTTATCAACAATCACTTCCATATGCTTTTGAGTTTAAAATTTTTCTTCCCCTTTCTCCCCATCACCCTCCCCAAGACGGCCCAATCTGATATAGTGTATATATACATACATATACACACACACATTCTTATTAAACATATTTTCAGATTAATGATGTTGTAAGTCAAAATTAGAACCAATAGGAGGAACAATCAGAAAGAGGAAACAAAACTAAACAGAAGAGTCTGCATTCAAATTCCATAGTTCTTTCTTTGGATGTGAATAGCATTTTCCATCATGAGGCCTTTGGAGATATCTTAGATCCTTGTATTGCTGGGAAGGATTAAGTTTATCAATATTGGTCATCACACAACGTGGCTGTTATTGTGTACAACGTTCTCTTGGTTCTGCTCACTTCACTCAGCATCAGACCATACAAGTCTTTCCAGGTTTTTCTGAAGTCAGCCTGTTCATCATTTCTTATAGCACAGTAGTATTCTATTACATTCATATACCACAACTTGCTCAGCTATTCCCTAGTTGATGGGCATTCTGTCAATTTCCAATTCTTTGCCACCACAAAAAGAGCTGCTATGAATATTTTTGTACATGTGGGTCCTTTACCCATTTGTATGATCTCTTTGGGATATTGCTCTAGAAGTGCTGTTGCTGGTTCAAAGGGTATGCACATTTTTATAGCCCTTTGGGCATAGTTCCAAATTGCTCTCCACAGTGGTTGGATCATTTTACAACTCCACCAACAATGCATTAATGTTCCAATTTTCCCACATATTCTCCAACATTATCATTTTCTTGTTTTGTCATCTTGGCCACTCTGATAGGTGTGATGTGGTACCTCAGAGTTGTTTTGATTTGCATTTCTCTAATCAATAGTGATTTTAGAGCATTTTTTCATATGACTATAGATGGCTTTAATTTCTTTATCTGAGAACTGCCTGTTCATATCCTTTGACCATTTATCAATTGGGAATGACTTGTATTCTTATAGATTTGAATTAATTCTCTATATATTTTAGAAATGAGGCCCTTATCAAAGAGACTGGTTGTAAAAATTCTTTCCCAATTTTCTACCTTCCTTCTGATCTTAGTTGCATTGGCTTTGTTTGTGCAAAACCTTTTCAATTTAATGTAATCAAAGTTTTCCATTTTGCTTTTTTTGTAATTTTCTCTGTCTCCTGTTCATGAATTTTTCTGTTCTCCATAGATCTGATAGGTAAACTATTCCTTGCTCTCCCAGTTTGCTTATAGTATCAGCCTTTATATCTAAATCATGAACCCATTTTGACTTTATTTTGGTATATGTTGTGAGGTTTTGGTCTATGCCTAGTTTCTGCCATACTCTTTTCTAGTTTTCCCAGCAATTTTTTTCTTTTATTTTTTAATTTTTTTTTTCTTTTTTTTTTAGGCAATTGGGGTTAAGTGACTTGCCCAGTGTCACACAGCTAGTGTCAGGTGTTTGGTCTGAGGCCGGATTTGAACTTAGGTCCTCCTGACTTCAGGGCCAGTGCTCTATCCCCAGCATTTTTTTTCAAAGAGTGGATTCTTATCCCAGAAGCTGGGGTCTGACCAATAGCACTTTTAAAAAATGATGTCAGTAACTGTTGTATGTGAGAAACAATCTAGGAAGATATAGCTTACGTCATAGCAAAGTTAATCTTCCTTGTCTTAAGCCTTTCCTTTAGCATTCTCTGTCTTATAGCTTCATTACAATAGTTCTGGACAGAATTAGAGTCTCTATTAGTGCATCCCCTTCCTTACCACCCGTTCGGTTTTCAGCCCTCTTTATTGTGGTTTTTATACCAACTATGCCAATGAAATTGCTCTCTGCAGGGTTAACTAAAGACTTAATTGCCAGATTGCTACATCTGTTGGCCTTTTCTCAGTCCTCATTCTCCTCAATTGCCAACAACATTTGATGTTGTTCACCACTGCCCCTAATGGAGCAGTTTGGAATCAGGAAGATTTATCTTCATGAGTTCAAATCTGTCCTCAGACACTTAAGTAGCTGTGTGACCCTGGGCAAGTCACTTAACCATGTTTGTCTCAGTTTCCTCATCTGTAAAATTAGCAGGAGAAGGAAATGGCAAACTACTCCAGTATCTTTGCCAAGAAAAACCCAAATGAGGTCACAAAAAGTCAGACACAACTGAAAAACAACTGAATACTACCACTACTACCCCATATTTGATGCTTTCTCCTCCTTTGGCTTCCTTGGCAATGCCCTCCTCATTCTTCCATAAGTTCTCTGTCTCTCTTATTTCCTTCCCTGGTTCATCTTCCTTCTCTCAGCCTCTCAATGTGAGTACC
>NW_020954596.1:35110956-35186303 GCF_900497805.2 Vombatus ursinus
TTGATACCCCTACATTAACATATGGTGGCACAGTGGATAGAGCACTGGCCCTGGAGTCAGGAGGACTTGAGTTCAAATCCAGCCTCAGACACTTGACAATTACTAGCTGTGTGACCCTGGGCAAGTCACTTAACCCGATTGCCTCACCAAAAAGCAAAAAATTAAAAATTTAAAAAATCTAAAGTTTATTATCTTTCCCCTGAAAAACCTACCCCTCCTTCCAACTTCCTTAATTCTGCTAAAAGCAGCAGCGATAGAGTGACCTCAGTTACTCAGACTCAAAACCTCAGTCATCCCCCCTTCCCTCCTCTCTACATTCAATCAATTACTAAATGCTACTTATTGTTCCCCTATATCTCTCATTCTGTCTTACCTCTTCCTCTTCACTCATACTTCTGTGGCCCCAGTTTAGACTCATTATTGTTTTTGTTTTGACTTATCCTTCAATCAAGCATTTATTAATTACCCACTAATTTACCAAGCATTGTGCTAGATATTGAGGATGGAAATACAAAAGTGAGATTCACAAAAACTTAACCTCAAGAAATTTGCTGTCTACAGCTTCCATATTACATTTTCTTATTACACAGGTCAGACTATACCTCTGTCCTGTTGAAATGTCTATTACCTTGTAGGAAAAATGACTGACTCCTTAGTTTGACAGTTAATGCTCTCTACAACTTAGTCATACCATTTTAATCTTATTTCATATTACTTCCCTTCACACATTCTAAATTTTAGCTAAACTGGATTGCTATTTGTTCTCTGATCTTATCTTGTACTTTCTTTCATGCATGAATGCATTTGTGTAGAATAATAATCTGTAGACTTTTTGATGGCACACATCATCAGTAAAAAAGCATTCTTCCTCCATATGTGTATATTTATTTATAAATCATAAATGTACTGCTTACCAATAATTATGTACATCATACATATTACCCAAAAATAAAAATTAAAAAATGATGAGTTATGGATGATCTTAGAGTCAGCAGGGTGCCACCAAACTTTGAGTAGTAGTAACACTTTACAAAAATTGCTTTGGCACCTGTGTGGAGGATGCATTAGAAATAGAGGAGACTTAAGAGTAGTGAGGCCAGTTAGCTGACTACTGTAATAATCCAGATGAGCAGTGATAAGGGCTTAAATAAGAGTGGTGGCTAAGTAGAGAGAAAGAAAGATTAGAGAAATGTGGAGATAGAAGCAATGAGATTTGGCAACTGATTGGATGTGTGGAATGAGAGAGAGTAGATTTAAGAATGACACCAAAGTCATGAATCTGAGTTGCTAGAATGGCAGTGCCTTGGGAAGTACTAGAGAAGTTTAGAAAAGCATGGGTTTGGGGAGGGGGGGGTGGAATCTTCCATGCAGGTCATAATCCACTTATGCGTACTTATTCTGTGTGACTTATTCTGTCCTACTCAAAAAGAAAATAGATCCCAACCTGTATGGGTGGGATACTTACATGTCATTGCTGGAGAGTAAAGAGCCTGTCCTCTTAGGGGCACTTGAAGTTTTGCGGGAGGTAGAGAGTGGGTATGAGAGAGAGGAAGGTCTTCTAGAGGGCAATTGTGCAGCTGCTGCTATGGGTTTCTGGTTAAAACCAGTGATTAGATTATAACTCTCCTGAGTGATGATCCCTGAATTAGAAAGGGAGAGATTAGGAGCTTTCACTGTGGAGTGAAAAAGTGGAGGCTGGGAGTATTAGGAAATAAAAGTAGGTATTGTTTTGTTGGGAAAAGGTCCCATGGTTGACTGTCTCTGGGGAGGGTGGCTTGAAACCCACCTTCCTGCCTTGATTGGTATTAATCACACACCCCTCTGGAAACCATTGGTATAAACTATAGCCTCATGCCTCAAATATATTCTCATCTTCACGTTGAAATCCTTATTTTCTCTCTCAGGTGCCATTTTTTGAAGCCTTCATTATCCCTGTTCTTCAACTCCCACATAAAAGTAATCTCTCTCTCCTTAATTTTTCATATCTTATTTTACTTTTATTTTTTCTTTTACTATTATCACATCTTACCTTGCATCATATGTATTTATGTCATACCCATACCATGAGTCCCCTGTTAGACTATAAGTTCCTTTAAGGCAAGAAATGTATTTTTAATCTTTGTTTCCCCAAAATCAATAGAATGCCTTTTCAGTAACTACTTAAAAAGTGTTTACTGAACATTTATTGTGGGCCATAACTGTTTTATCAAACCAAGTGTTTTTAGAATTAGCTTCGAAGGGGGAAGATGACTTAGGAAGCTTTTTAAAGGTATCTTTTGGGGCAACTAGGTGTGGTGCAGTGGATAGAGCACTAGCTCTTGAGTCAGGAGGACCTGAGTTCAAATCTGACCTCAGATACATAACACTTACTAGCTGTGTGACCCTGGGCGAGTCACTTAACCCCGTTGCCTAGCCAAAAAAAAAAAAAAGTACCTTTTGAGGACCCTGAAGTCATGTTTTCTTCCCTGCTTTTCCAGAAGGGGGAACACCTAGCTTTGGTGTTTTGGGAGCCAATGTATAGGTTCTGGGAGCCAAGACAGGGCTGAACTTGGTTGAACAGGATAGCATCTCTGTAGGAATCACTTTATATTTGACTGTTAAAGATAAAACTAGGACTGAAGGAGGAGGAAATAAAACAAAGGCCCAAGTTGGAAGTAGCTGAGAACAAGAGTTATGGGTCCACAAAAATAGGACAACATATGAGGCAGTTTCACTGAGATTTATATGTGGAAAGTGACTGTCATTTCTCTCATCAATAAAATAACAGATCTTTTGATGTATTCAGATATATGCTAGCAAATTCAAACATGCAAAAAAACCTTTGGGTGTTCACCTGGAAACATCGACCATGTTGTTTGGTTTCAGAAGAAAATCCAGTGAAATTGCTTCAATTCTGTTATGAATGCAGCATCACAACGTCACAGATTTCTTGTGGACATTACTTCCTGTCATCATTTAGTGTCAAAAGGAAACCAGCTAATTTATTTCTCCTTACTAACACAAATAACAATAAATAATACCTCTCTTGGTAACACAAAAAGCTAAACATTTCTAGAATCTGTTACGTGTTAAAGTTAGACAATGCCGTATGTGAAAGTAATGCTAACTTACTTGTTAGCATTATCCTCCGACAAGACACTCCTGTCACCCATCTCAGTGCCTTTCCATATCTGTCCCTTCTTCTCTGCCTCTTAGTTTCAGGGGCTTCCTTTAAGACCACTCACATCCCACCTGTAGGAGGTCTTTCTTTATCTTCCAGCTGCTAATACCTTCCCTTCCATCTACTCTGTATCTATCTAATCTGTTCCTAATTTGTTTGATGTTATCCCCTCTTCTTCTATTCCCATTTCAACATAAGCTCCTTGATGTCTATTTTTGGCCTTTTTTGATGTCTTCGATGCTTAATAAAGTTGGTTGTCTACAAAACTAACCTATTGCCCTTTGTCGGCTGGAATGATAAATTTTCTTTTACCTTAAAATGTCAGTGTGCTAGTTTATCATGTATATATTTGTTTAAAAATGGCTCTTTTGGATGACTTTGTGATTGTGGCTGTCATCCAGCTATCTACTACTATTTTTAGCAGCTACATTTATATTTTAATTTATTTCATCTTCCTGCCATTTTAAATCTAGAATAACTTGTTGATAGGTACACAAACAAAGGTAGGAGTACTATCTTGCCATTTGATTGCCATTAGAAAAAAAAATCAGTAACTTGAAAATAAAGACATAAATGAAACTGCTCAAGAATTTGAATATGTTGTCATTTGTAGTAGGTCTAAGATTAGCTTTGATGTTTTGAGTCAGAGATTACTTTCATTTTGCAAAACATGATCTGGATCTTACTTGACATCTCTAAAATTCAAATGTTCCCAACACCTCCCAAGTTTCTTGATTTAGTCTTCTCTTCTCTTTCTCTTTCTCTTTCTCTTTCTCTTTCTCTTTCTCTTTCTCTTTCTCTTTCTCTGTCAACGCAGCATACCTGCTGGAGACACAGCATTCACACAACAGGCATTTTTCAGCTTTGAATCACCAGGGAAAATCTTTGGTTTTCTGTGACATATAAGGTAATTGCCAGTAATGCTTGGGCAGGACTGTAATGGCTCCACGTGGCTTCTTGTCTATATGCTACCAGAGTACTGTGGTCATTATAAAGCAGTTCCTCATTGAATGGTTTCAGGAATTTTGATGAGGCTTATAGATTTTTCAGCTGAGTTTTCCTAGAGAATAAGACGTCTAATAACATCTATAAAAAGGGAGGGAAAATTACTAAGACAGTTTTCTATAGTACTTTATTAAGCAGACAGACATGTACGTAGATTTGTGTTTGGGCCATGTGAACAGTATCCCATGAATAAATGGAAAATGGATATTTATGTACATACATGATTTGTATCACATACAGGTCTCCAAGGTGCTAAATATGTTTTAGAACTGAATATGTAATTAGGTGAGAGAGCAGAAAGAATAAATAGCTGTGTACATTCCCTGTCAACCTGGAATGACTAAAGAGAAATAGTTATTAAGTATTATGTTATATGTCAAGTATAAGTCCATAAAGTAGAATTAAACTGAGCCCAGTGAACTTTCTTAACTCCACTTGTGATGGATCTGACATAATGCCATTAACTTTAAAGGATATTACATAACTGTATAACTGGCTATGTTAAATGTGCTTATTTTATTTTAGTCATAATCCTATCTAAAATCTTTACTACTCAATATTTACAATTCTCTTAACAATTGAACTTAGTCACTGTCCAAATCCTATGGTCTTGGAAAAGTCAATGAAAGTGGGAGTGTAAAGATTTTTTTGTTCTTATACTTATTATAAATCTGACTTATTTCCACTTTATTTCATCTTAACTTAAAGTCAGGTTACAATTCTAAAAGCATTCAATTTGTCCACTTAACACAATAGCTAAACCAGAGTCTTAGCAGCTCCAGGAAATGAGACATCTAGATAGTTACCATACTCTTACATATTTTCATTTATTTTGTTTTATTTTAACTTTTCCTCTTAAACATAATGACTTTTTGCTGTCTTTGAAAGTTTGAGCTATTTTATTAATGTCTGTTACATTTAGAAGAAATGCTCCTTATATATGCCCATATAGGTATTTGAGCAACCTTCCTTCATACTAAGAAATTATGGCAAATAGACCATCAACTTCATTACTATTCATATTGCTTATAGCATACCTTTCCTTTCTTACAGCTTTTTAAGGGGGCAGAAGGTTGAAACTGTTCATACTGCTAAACTTTAGTGGTCAGGAAATAGAAACCCATTGTTTTTAAATCTGTTGAAGAATGGTAAAGCCATTCTCTAGGAGGATATATACGTAAATTATAATTTTACTAGATACAGAGAAATTAGATCTTTTAAAAATCAAGGATTTTCCTATGTCCAATCTGGATTTCAAAGCCCCATTTTCCACATTTTTTGCATTATTTAGCTGACCCAAGCACTTAAAATTTACCTTACTAATACCAATGGAACACCCAGATTATAGAGGCTTCAGTTGCCTTTTTTTTTCTTTTTCTCTCTAGGAAGCTTGCTTTTTCACATGAAGGAAAGAGAGAAAGAAAATTGGAATCTTGTCAGCCTGCATGTCATTAACATTTTTGCTAAGCTTTTTGGATAATTTAACATTTAGCAAACTATCTTAAAAACAAATACTGTCATAGTGTCATGTTTTGGCTCTCCAATTAGATCATACTCTTCTTAAAGGCAGAAACATTGTTTTATACTCCTCTTCTATTTACTCTTGGCTGGGGGTGGAAGGTGGGGAAAGGAGTTGCTAATAATTGGATTAATTGAATCTTTGGCAGTACAAAGTATTGTATAAGGAGGCTATGAGGGTCTGTGCACAAAAAAAGATTCATAATATCTATCATCTTCATTATTGTAATATATTTCTAACAAGTTTTCCTACCTCTAATCTCTCTTCTCTCCCATCCATCTTAGACATATACACCAGGTTAATCTTCCTAATGCACAACCTTGATCAATTTATTTTAGGGGTGATATATCATAATGGATTATGTTAGAGTTGTAATCAGAAATATTAAGAGTTTGAATCTTGCTTCCAACATGCTGTCTTTATGAACCTGTACAAGTCACTTAACATAGCTTCAATTTCTGCATTTGTAAAATGAAATGAGAATCAAATGAGATTATACATGTGAAGTGCTTTGCAAACATTAAAGCACTGTGTAAATGTGAGCTATTAGTATGGATCTCATTCCTCTCATCTTATATTTGATAAAGTTCAGATAGAAACAGGGTATTCTCTTGCTGTTATTTTATACTTAATATTCTGAGAACTATTGAAGAGGTGAATAAAATTACTGATTTTTTATAGGTGAATAAAAGTTTTAGGACATAAACTGGTTTGTAAACTTACTGCTAGCATTTTTGAGGCAATTCCATTAAATACAGTGTGATGGGGATGATAGGAATTGCATCCTTTTCAAACATAATTTTATTTTTTCCCCACTAGGTTTCTGTTTTTTGACAGCTTTGCATTTCGTATAACTTGGGGATTGAGTCTTCAGTATGGCAACATCTCTTCTAAACATTGTTCTTAAATTTTCATAAATTATTGTTATTTCCAGGAAATTGTGGACAACAGTTTTGTCTATGATAATGCTATAGTCTTAGTTAATTGATTGAAGACTAAAGAAAATTTTGAGGTCTGTATTTATCTTATGGGGATTTGCTGTCAGTTTATAAGTTTCTAGCGTATGATACTGGCCTTTTCTTGCACAATCTGCATTGAGTCCAGAGTCTTTTATAATAGATAACTTTTCTATAAGTTCTTATAGCATTGTCTGGGTCTTGAATTGCTATGATTTGTCTCTGTTTCTATAAACAAATCCACGTAGTTCAGCCATTTATTTGACACTTCTTTACCAATATAGTCTTGGTTCCATATCACATGGAGATCTTCCTTGGAAGGCCTTTTGTGTAACTTTTTCACTGGTCCTTAAAACGAATTCAAGTTCTGATTTGTCCAGAAGCTGAAGTAACGAAGAGGCAGAGTTCAGTTCAGTATAAGGAAAAACTTTATGATGATGATAGCTGGTAAAAAGTGAAATTTGCATCCTAATGAAATAGTAGGTTCCCCTTTATTAGGTATTTTAAAATCTATATTTTAAGGTGGATGACTTGAATAACTGTGTTTTGGAGATTTTATAGAAGGAATTTTGGATTAAGTACAAGTGAACTAGATGACATGAGGTCTTTTCCAACTCTTAAGTTGTGTGTGTGTGTGTGTGTATGTGAGATACCTCAGACTGATGCTGCATATTGTTGAGTTGGACTGAGCTTAGAATTTAGAAATATGGCTGGATTGCATTTGGGAAATTGTACTATGCTTTCACTTGTTTGAAATTGTACAGAGTTAGGAATACAGGCCCTGAAACCTGTATTCTCTTTGTCATACTCTATGATCATAAATCATTAAACTGTGCAGTGTAGAAAAATTGAAATGAGCTAAAGTACAGTAGCAAGATACATGGTAGAAATAAGCATGCACAATATGTCTCCAGATGATTTATGTATATTAATTGTTATAAAATTCATGTGTGTGTATGCGTATGGGAAAAGGAGATAGACTGAACTGTGAAAATCAGCAACACCTGAGCGATCCATTACAATTCCTAAGATTCTGAAAGATGACCTCTGGTGCCTGAGGTAAATCATGCAGTCAGAAACAAGCACTTATGAAGCACCTATTTGCCCAGACCCAGTGCTTAGTGCTGGGGATACAAAGAAACACAAAAGCAATCCCCGCCTTCAAGGAGCTTACAATCTAATAGGGGAGACAACAGGAAAACAACTATGTACAAACAAGATATATATGGAATAAATTGGAGATCATCAATAGACAGAAGGGACTAGAATTAAGAGGGATGAATATTGGCTTCTCAAAGAAGGTGAAATTTTAGCTGGAGATGAGGAGGGAGAGAATTCTAAACTTAGGGACAAGCCAATGAAAATGCCTAGAGTTGGGAGATGAAATGTCTTGTGCAAGCGATAGCCATTGTCAGTGTTTTACAGAATATTGCCAGGATTGAGAGACAGGGCAAGTAAGACATAAGACTGAAAGGGTAGGAGGGGGCCAGGTTATAAAAGGCTTTAAAAGTCAAAAAGGATTTTATACTTGATCCTGGAAGTGATGAGGAATCACTGGAGCTTATTGAATAGGGAGATGATGTGGTCAAACCTATACTTCAGGAAGACTAGTTTAACAACTGAGTGAAGAAAAGATTGGGATGCAGGAGACTAAGCAGGATGCGGTTGCAATTGTCCAGGCATGAGGGAGTGAGGACCAGCATCAGGGTAGTGGCAGTGTCAAAGGAGAAAAGGGGATTTATATGAGAGATGTTATGAAGGTAGAATCAGCAGAATTGAAAATAGATTGGGTATGGTGGGGAAAGGGAAGTTGAGAGAGTGTGAAGAGTAAAGATTGCCACCTAGGTTGCAAGCTGAGATGACTAGGAAGATGGTGCTAGCCCTGACACTAATAGGAAAGTTAGGGAAGGAGGAGAAGATGGGGGAATGGGGGGAGAAAACAAGTTCAGTTTTGGACATGTTGCACTTAAGATGTCTCTGGGACACTTTTTTGGTGCATTTGTGGAAAAATGTGATTAGATATATAAGGATATAGAGAGAGATATGTCAGGGGTTATGTCAGAGGAGGGAGTACTCACTGATAAAATCATGGATCTTTGTCCATACTACATAATCCTCCACAGAATTCTCTTTTTTTTAATTGATAAAAATTGTCTTTCAGATTGATTATATATAGAGTTTGTATTTAGGGAAAATAATATTCCCCAGTTCAGGGAGTCTGGGACAAGGCACAACTAGAAGCATGAAGCTTCAAAAGCATTTTTATTTGGTTTGTAAAAATTGAAGTAGCTTTAATAGTGTACATAATAACGATAGATATTCTTGAATTTGGAGATGTAATGTTGAATTGGACAAAATCGGTTAAACCACAGTGAATTCTTGAAATTAGAGAATAAATAAGTTCTTGGGAAAAATGAAATAGTATCAAGTTGAAAAGCATTTTAAAATAATTTTAATATGAATTTAATGAAAAATGTGAGCACGTAATAGGAACTATTTACAATAAGTACTTAGAAATTGTAATTTACCTTTTAGTTTCTTTGCATGCCTTTCTGATCTTTTTGTTTAAGTATATCCTGATAAAAATAGACCAAGTAAGCCAACATGCTATTCTTTAGTTTTCTAAAAGTTTCTTGTTAAAATATGTAAAGACTGAAATTTTCCATATTCTTTTAATGAAATTTAATTTGTCTTTTAGAAAGTGGTTAAGTGTTTGAGCTTCTTGGTATTATTCATTTTACTGATATCTATAAAGGAGAAAGAGCCTTTTGAAACTTTTTCCTCTAATCGTTTTCATATTTGATCTCTAGGGAAGCAATGCGAAACTATCTGAAGGAGCGAGGTGATCAAACCGTACTAATCCTCCATGCAAAAGTTGCACAAAAGTCTTATGGAAATGAAAAAAGGTAGGATAATAATTTTTTTTGTTAAGTGGAAAATAGTATTTTTTCTGTATGTTGTTTATTTCAATGATATGCATCTTGCTCTTCTGCTCAAGCTAGGGCAACTAATAATTATTTGACTTATTTAAATGATTCCATTCTTTACCACATTCAAGAACCACTGAGAGGATTCTCTACAGCAGTAGAATCAAACTTAAAAAGAAATAAGGACCACAAAACTGTACATAAGGATCCCTGTGGACCACATATTGACTTAGAAAACCACATATTAACATACCACTGTTCCATTGTATTTTTTTTTTATTTCGTTAAATATTTCTCATTTACATTTTAATCTGGTTTGGCTGCAGGCACTGGCTCCCAGGCCGAGTA
Source organism: Vombatus ursinus (assembly GCF_900497805.2). NCBI lineage: Eukaryota > Metazoa > Chordata > Mammalia > Diprotodontia > Vombatidae > Vombatus > Vombatus ursinus. The sequence continues at coordinate 35,120,872 of NW_020954596.1, forward strand.
TTTGACATAAGTACTTTTCAGGTGTTCTGGATATTAGTAAAGGTTGGAGATCATACATTTGGAGTTGGAAGGGACCTCAGAATCCATCTAAACCAGGGGTGGGAAACACCTTGTGGCCTTGAGGCCACAGGTTCCCCACCCCTGATAGGCCATTCCCCTCATTTTACAGATGAGGAAATTAATGACCAGGGATTTTAAGTAACTTGCCCTGTGTCATTCAGGGGTTCTCACCAACAAGGCAAAGTTGGTAAATAGAGCAGACATGATTACAATCTGGGGAAAGGGAGAGGTGGTCTGTTTGAACCCTCCATCTTAGAATTTGTGATGGGGCAGAGGAGGGGACAGCTAGGTGGTGCAGTGGATAGAGCATTGGCCCTGGAGTCAGGAGGATCTGAGTTCAAATCCAGGCCCAGACACTTGACACTTACTAGCTGTGTGACCCTGGGCAAGTCACTTAATCCCAATTACTTCACCAAAAAAAAAAAAAAAGAATTTGTGATAGAGGAGAAGAAACCTGGGCATAGTCTTACATGTTCCTGAGATTTCAGGAAACCAGATTTTAAAGCGGTCAGAAAAAAAGAATGGGTATGTACTATCCCATGTACAAAAGATCATACAGGAGAAGTTATCCCAGTAAGGATGCATGAAGTCCAACTCTAAGGAAATTCAATAAATATTCAGAAAATGTTAAGAAAGAAGAGAGGTAGTTATCTAACGAACCCAAGATGAGTACACAGGGAACGTATCAACCAATTTAGATTTTTTAAAAGATGGAAGCAAGGACTGGTTGTGAATGAAAAATACTAAATCATGTTGTGGTCCTATGAGAATGGTTGCAGGAATTATGATAGATTTAGAACTGGAAGAAATCTTAGATGTCATCTAATCAACTTCCTCTTTTTATAGATGAGGAAAGTGGTACCCAGAGAGGTTAAGTGATTGATTCATATCATAAAGTAGGATGGAGAAGACTGAGGATACAAACCTAGGTTCTCTGACTCTAAAACTAGCACTCATCTGTACCACACTACCTCTATTTAATAAAGCTCAGAATAAGTTGAGGCCGACAAGGAAAGCTAAAGATAGCAAAAGGTTTCTCTTTAAGCCATATTTGGAGAAAAGGAGAATCGGGGAAGACATATTGCTTAGGATAAAGAGTTCAGGGATAAACAACAAAGAAGAATAGGTAGGGTAGTTCAATTCTTTTTTTTTTTTTAAACTAGAAATTTTTTTTGTTACATTTTAAGTTCTGAACTGTGTCCCTCCCTCCCCATCCCACACTAGAGAAGGCCACCACTTGACACAGATTTATAAATATATGTAAAACCATACTACTATACATTCTTCTGTTTATCAGTTCTTCATCTGGAGGTGGATAGCATTTTCAGCTGAGCTGCAACTGCTTTCTTCAGAGTTACTAATTATTTCTTAATTACCAAATCTGATGACCTTTTCTCAGTCATGGTCCTTCTTGACCTCTCTTCAGGCTTTGACACTATCACTCTTTGTCCATTTTTCTTCTCTTTCTAGGTTTTTGTTACACTGATCTTTCCTGTGACTGTGGGTAACTTTCCCCCACGGCCCTTTAATGGGCCCTATTCTTTTCTCCCTCTATTCTGTTTTGCTTCATGAGCTTACAGTTCCAGATCTTATAGATCTCAAAGTTCATGATGGGATTCTTCACCATGGATTGAGTTATCATCTCTGCAGATCATTCTCGGACATTTTTGTCCAGCCCAAACCTCTTTTCTGACATTGTGTTCCGTTTTTCAGCTGCCTTTTAGACATCTCAAATTGGGTATCCCATAACTTAAACTCAGTATGTCCAAAACTGAACTCATTACCACCACCCATCACATCCCACCCAAAGTTGTGTCCTCTTCTGAAGTTCCATATTACTGTTAAGGGCACTACCGTCCTCTTGGTCACCCAGGCTGACAGCCTCGGTGGCGTCCTCAACTCTCTAATACTCCATATCCAATCTTTTGCCAAGTCCTACTGATTTTACGTTCATAAGATTTCTAGCATACCATCTCTTCTGACACTGCCACCACCCTGGTGAATCACCTGATTCCTGGACTATTGCAGTAGCTTTCTGTTTGTTTCCTTGCCTCATGTCTCTCTCCAGGCCAGTCCGTCTTGCGCTCAGCTGCCAAATGGATTTTCCTAAAGCACAGTACTGATCATGATACTGCCCCCTCCCCTATTACAATAAATCCCAGTAGCTCATTGCTGTACTCCTTTACCCAGAATTAGGAGCACTTTTAGGTTTTTCATTAGTATACTATGTAATTTCATTGATTCAGTAAAAGAAGATATATCTATGGAAGAGTAAATAAGAGAGTAATAACTGTGTTCACCCCCATGGTAAGAGAAAGTTCCTGGGACTTTAACTAGTTTAGATAAGTCCTCTACTTATAGAAGTAACATTGAGTCTTTAGAGTACCAAGGGTGGGAGGAAAGACCCTAATTTCCCTCCAAAATATCCTTTTTCCTTGCTGATTCAATTTCAGAATGATTCTGACCAGCCACATATGCCATACTGAAACTTGAAAACATGTCTGAAAATGGCCTCCCACTCCTTGACATGTTGACTTTATTGAAAGATTCTGGGTCACGGTGTATGATTAGGCGTTTTCTCTCATCCCCACTACCTCTCAAAACTCTATAATATAAGAATTTTGTGCATGGTGTAAAGCAGTGGCAGGTGTCTCTAGAGACTCTTACTAAGAATCTTAACCCCTTAACAACCTGAGGAATTAATAGCACAGAAACTAATCCCTAACAAGTTTACTCAGCACCCACTACTCTACCACTACCCATGTCTAGCATGGCTTTTCAAAACACCTCTTAAGCTTGTCTTCTGGGTTTCACTGAACAGTTTTCTTGTAGTATCTGTCAGCATGCCCCCTCTGACCCTATGTCTTCCCCAATATTTTGTAGCAACAAGCAATACAAATAAACTCCTCCACCCTCTATGAATGGAGGAGGTAGAATTAAAGAAAAGTGAAAATGTATTTTCCCTCAGGTGGCAATATATGCATCAGTGCTCAGCCAGAGAGCTCAACAAAGGTAACTGTGGCAGGGTTTCAGCTTGTGTGGAAAGCTCCACCAGGCCTGAAGGAAAAGGGACTAGTATCCATTTCAGTGTGCCCCCAGATTGGATCAGGGATTGAGCCTGGCAAAAAGTTATTATTAACTAAAAATTATTAACTAATAATAGCCAATGAAGTCCATGTGGAAAGTGGTCAAGATAGATTTTAAGTCCTGTTAGTTAATCTGCCATCAAAGAGGAAAGTGAAAGTAAGTGATAGGAGATTATGAGGAAAATTACCAAAGACCCCAAGAGGAAAAAATTCAGTTAAAATCCTTGAGTACAGGCAGATAAATCAGTAGGAAACATATTAATAATACAAGGGAAGATAACCCCCAGGATATCTAATGGAATCCAGACATCTCAGAATAAGTATTGCAAGACAAAGGAAACTGAATCAAATTGAGTGAAGCAAAGAACTCTTGAATTCCTGAGATAACATAAATGTAATCCTCACACCTCAACCAGGTACAACCAAGCAAATAAAAACTACAGAGGGATACCATTAATGAATATCAGTTTTGAATCGATCCAGTCAAATAGACTATAACAATTCATTCAAGAAATCATTCATTATGACCAAGTTGAATTTATACCATGGATGCAAGAATGGGTTCAACATTAGGAAATCAGTCAACATAATTCGTCATATTATGATGAAACAAAAACACTCAGAATCGTATAACCATCAAACGCCTTTGACAAAGTATAGCACTCATTTATTTTTTTATTTTTTATTTTATTTTATTTTTTTTAGGCAATTGGGGTTAAATGACCCAGGGTCACACAGCTAGTAAGTGACAAGTGTTTGGTCTGAGGCCGGACTTGAACTCAGGTCCTCCTGAGTTCAGGGCTGGTGCTCTATCCACTGCACCACCTAGCTGCCCCATATAACACTCATTTATGTTAAAAATACTACAAAGTGTAAATGAAGAGTGACTTTTTAATGGCATAAAAAGTATCTAAAGCCAAAGGCAAACATTATAAACAAGAAAAAGAAATTAAAGGTATAAAGATAGGTAAAGAGGAGATAAAACAATCCTTATTTGCTGATAACATGATGTTTTATTTAGAAAATCCTACATAACCAGCAAAGATAACCAGTTGAGGCATTTAATAGTTTTAGCAAAATTTAGACTACAAAAATTTCATAGGCTACAAACTAAACCCACAAAATTAACAGCATTTCTGTATGGTAATAACCCAACAGGCAGTAATAGAAATTTCTCACCCAACTGCACTGACATGAGACTTCTTGGACTAACTTCTCTACTGAGCCCCAGGAAACTCATTATTGACATAACCTCATCATCCCTTAAGATCTTTTCAGCCTTGGTCCTTCCACTTCATCATTACCCTCTGCCTCTCTGGAGGTTGGAGCTGTGAACTCCAAACCTCCATTTAAAGAGAGCTTAGCTCATATATTAAAGATGAATATTATGTATTATATTATAATAAATAATAATATACTAAAAATATAATTACTAAAATTACTAAATATACTATAATTACTAAAATCTGCTTATCTTTTGACCCAGAGATTCCACTGCTAGACTCATTCCCCAGAGTTATCATTTATAAGAAGAGTATCTCCATAAACATTTATAGCAAAGCAAAATTTGTGGTAGTAAAGAATTGAAAGCAAAGTAGATGCCCACTGATTGGGAATGGCTAAACAAATTGTGGTAATGGAATATTACTGTTCTGTAACATGATGAATGTAATGAATACAGAGCATCATGGATATATTTATATAGTCTGATGCCGAATGAAGCAGGTAGAGCCTAGTAAACAGTATGTACAGAAGTTACTACAATGCAAATGGAAAGAATGACATAAATCAATAGAAAATTATTGTTTTAGAATTACTAAGAACAAGCATGACTCTAAAGAAAGGATATGAAAAGACACCTCCACCCTATGCCTTTGCAGAGTTGGGAGGTACACATGTATTATATTGCATATATTTCTAGACTTTTTAAATGTATCCATCCATTTTCCTGGTTTTGTCTTTTTTTTTTTCCCCCTGTTAAAGGTAATATTATATGGAATGGCTCTCTTGGAAGGTGGAAGCAGAGAGATTGGGAGAAATTCTGGAGATGTAAAAAAATTATCAATAAAAATTTATCCAAAAAAATGGAAATATTTCAGCAAAAATAAATTAAAAGGTTTCTTGTGTTTCGTATTAACATTAGTGTATTTTTGTCATATTTCTAGAACTTTGATTTAATCAGTCTAGGGATTCCTGGTGTGGATACTCTCTTCCAATATACATTAGCCTCTTGTGTGTAGTTTTTTGTCTGAGAGTTACTTGGGGCCCTGAGAGGCTAAATGATTCATCCAGGCTAACTCAGCCATGTTTGTCACTCATAACTTAACAACTCTTCCTGACTAAGTTAAGCTCTTTAAACCAGATACCCTATGCTGCCACCATACTAATGGTTTTTAAATGTCTGGGTTATGTAATAGGAGTGCAGCTCTGACATTAAGAATAATCAAAACAACCAACAATTTATTGAGCACCTTCTCTGTATACAATGAATGAAACAATTCCCATTCCTAAGGAGCTTATATTCCATAACAATAATGTTTATCTGATCCAAAATTGTCTTTTTTAGGACTAGAGTTGTTTTTTTTAAATCATTTTTATAGTTTCTTTGTTTCGTAGCCCTTCAGTTCCTAACTTGCAGCACTAATGGCATTGGTGGTTAGAGTGCTAAACTTGGTTTCAGGAAGACTTGGGCTCAGTCCAGTCTCTGACAGAAGCTGTTTTTTGTTTTTTGTTCTTACCGTGGGCAAGTTGTTTAACCTTTCTGGACTTAGTTTCTTCATCTTTAAAATGTAGGCAATACTTATTCTGCCTACCTCATAGGACTAAGGTGAGGCTCAGATAAGGGGTAATAGTTCAAGTGCTTTACCATCCTTAAAGCAAATATCAATTATTATTAAGTTAAAATCATTCTCAATCTGGAGTGTTTTTCCATGATTTCACATATATTAGAGGGCCTCCATACGATTACAAAAGACTGCAAAATCACTAGATTTCTAGTGAGATAATATATGTGAGGTGCTTTGCAAAATAAAACATTTATACAAATATTATCAATTATTCAGAGGAAGTGGGTTTAAAATCTAGCACTTCATACCTGGGGATGGTAGCTTAACATCTTCATTTAAGGTCTTAGTTTCCTTATCTATAAAATAAAGACATTAGATTCAGTAAGTTTCAAAGGTCCTTGCTAGCTTTAAACCTTTGATCCTAAATAGCATAATTTTGGTAGTGTTATTTGGTTAAAGAAGGTTTCTTGACCTATATTGCATTTTCAGAGTCTAAATTGTAATACATTTCAATATTTTAGGTAAGTTTCTTAAAATTAATTCATTAGAAATAAAAGGATTGCTTTATAAAATTGTCTGCTGTAAATTAAATCTAAATTGTGTGTTTATTGCCACCTAGTGGAAGAGAGCAGCATTGACTTTTAACAATTGTTTGACAACTAAATAGAAAGTAATAGGAAAAATAAAGGCAAAATTGCTTCTTAACATCTCTTTTGAACCATGTATTGCAGCCTTATAAACTAGATGTCCTTTCGTAAATATATTAAATATGGAATATCAGTAGTATTAGCTGAGATTCACATAGCATTTTGTTATACAAATCTTTGACGAAAATTTTGAGGGACAGTGTGATATAGTTGTGAAAAGACATACTGGATTTAGTGTTAATAGACTTGGGTTCAAATTTCTGCCGTGAAGCCACAGTTTCCTTAATGGAGCAGCATTACCCCATGGGGATAATGTTGGAAAGTTTACCAAAAAATCTGAAGTGAAAACAGTGGATGTCAAAATTTAGGTGGGGGATTAATATCATGGATGTATCATTTATGTATGATCACAAATACCTTTTTTGAGTAGAGATAAAGACTAGCTAGTAATCTAGTCAGCTTAAAAACAGTCATTGGAGACTCTTTAGTAATCTTCACCTTGCTTACATTTATTACTTAAAGATTTATAGAACAATTTCACATAAAACCCAGTGCTAATTATGAGTAATTATGGTTTTATAGCAGCAGGATTTCCGTTGAACTTATCGAGATCTATCAAACTTTCTATTTTCATGCCTTTTGTTCTAGTCTTTAGAGAATTATCAATGCCACCTCTTTTCCAGATTTTCATACAATTAAGTAAACTTGTTTATTAAAATAATTAATTGTATTTGGATGATTTCTCAGCGTTAGATCTGTTGACATATTAAAGTGTTACTCTTCTTATTTTGCAGTTATTACTCACAGGCCTGTCAATGCTATCTCTAAATGATAGCCATTCATCTTTGCCCTTAATCTTTTAACCTCTTGATACTAGAACTGACAGAGCCCATCTTAATGTTGCATTTCTTCCATAGCAGGCTTAGGGTGACTCCTAGAGCTGTAAACTAAAACAGGCCCTAATGAAGAATTGAATGTTTGGAATCCCACCAAAACCATCTCAAAACTGTGAGGCATTTGTCTAAATCTGAAATGACCCAAGATTGGTTCTACCCTAGTCTAGACCTTTACCTCTGAATGAGTTGGAAGGTTAGTACTGTACTAGGATGGAAAACCACCACCCCACACCACCTCCTGGTTTGTAACTTTACTTGTTATAGTTAATGTACATTAAATTTTTTTTATTTTCAAAATTTTAACGGTTATTAAGTTACTAATATTTAGGCCTATGTCCTGATTGGCTTTCAAGTTGTCTCTGGGGTGGGATTGATTGAGTAAGTAGTCAGTATTTGGTAATAGTTGTTGAATGAGTCAGTGATAAGATTGTTGTTTGATATCTTTTAGAGACTAAAAGTTACTGATGTAAGTCAAACATATATATATATGTGTATATATATATATATTTACATGTATAAAATAATATTAAGCATATCAATTAATCCTGTAATGGATCAGTGACCTTATTGATCACTATAACGGTATAGATCTGAGACTGTCCTTGCCTTCCCATCCTGTGTAATTGTTGACCAGAGGATCAGTCTAACATACTTAAAGGACTACCTCTAATTCTTCAATGTTTCAGTAATGCCAGGGCAGCACTTACACAGCACATCACACAGTCATATACATGTGAAAATATAAATAACATGATAGTGCAGTATATAATTAAGTGCCAAATGAATAACAGAAAAGAAAGGAAAAGTTATCTTTTGGGAATTATTAGAGAAGGTTACTTGAAAGAGAAGTTAAGGTAGGGTACGAGTAGTATTTTATTAGACAAGCATGGGACAGAGATTATAGATGAGGGAAAGGATGGGAGATGTGCAGTCACAAAAGTTTTGTCAGATAACCAAAACAAAGCTTGTCTTTATATTAGTTAAAAGAATACAATCTGTTAAGTTATTTAGTCATCATCAGTAAGCATCAACAGTTTCTTATGGAGTGCCTGCTGTGTCCCAGGAACAAAACAGATACTGTAGAGCAGCTGACAAACAAATGAACAGTTCTTATTTTGATTCTGATTTTTACTGATAACTTCAATGCTTCAAAAGATACATGATATTATTGGTGTGAGTACTTCTTCTGTTAATACAGATCACAACTTGTCTCTGCCATTTTTTTTATTCTATTCTTGTCCAAGCTCTCCCGTGGATCTCTGGTAGAGGGACTACCCGTTGTGGTAGAAACCTTCTTCTACGTCAGGCCTTCTTCAACCTTTATTGTTGTGGACTCCTCAGAATAATATTTTTGAATGCATAGAATAAACATATTGAAGGGTAGTTTTGTGTGTGTGTACTTTTTTTTTAAGGTTCACCACCCTAGGTTAATCCATGCTTTAGGCCGTTTTTTGTTCTACCAAGTCCAATGTTTTGGGGCTGTTTTGTTCTTAACAGACAATAAGCATAACATCTTTGCATATCTCACTCAGTTATTTGACTAAAAATGAGGTCATTGTGAAGAATCATTTGTGAAAGCCTATTCACTTCCCATATTTTTATGGACTATACCCTTTATATGCATAATGATCAATCTTATAAGGATTTTATGCCATAGGAATCATGTGTTGGTAGTTATTGATGTTATCTTAGTCACATTTGTTGGAGTATTGGTAGGATCCATGACTGTCACACCCTTCCACCCCCCTGTTGTTTGTTATGTGCAATTTCCCGAGATATCTTTTAAAGAAGTCTTTCAGTGCTTTTATGACTGTCCCTTCTTTCATGGAATTCCTCTGTGTACTTGATGTGTTCCAACCTGCTTTTCAAACTTTATCTTCTTAAATGTCACTTTTACCTTCCAGATAATCCTGTTAGGCACTGAACTCTCAGCATCCAAATGTGGTAGTTCTTCTCTTTCTGCTCATTATAGACACAAATCTTTACACATATTTATTGTCATTTCCCCTCAAGTTATCCACTAGGTTCTTCAGATGATGTAGCTTATCATCAAGCTTTCTCTAAACCTATTTTCATTTCCATTGCTTTTAGATATTCTAAATGATTGCACTGTCTATAACTTTGTGCTATCTTCATTCACAGTGTTTTACAAATGAGTTTGCATTCTAAGCTGTTCCAAGCCTTGTCTGCTCTCTTTCTCTGCACCTGGCAAAGGGATCAAGTATTTGCTGGTTAAGACAAGTTCCCACTTTTTTGACCCAGTCTTTTTGCAGTTGAACTTTATTAGAAAATGGTGATAATCCAGGTTAATATCTTTTTTTTTCCTTTTCCCTCTTTCATTATCAGTGAGTCAGAATAGTGTAAATGTTTACCAAATTTGCTTTTCATCTAAAGATTATTATTTTTTTTTTTTCAAATTTGATATTGATTTTTACCTTGGAGCAAGTAGGGAGGGAACAAGTATTTGTTAATTGCCTACTTTATGACAGGTACTGTGCTAAGTGGGTTTTTTTTTTTAAACCAATACTGTTGCATTTTAACTATTCTATTGTGTAATTGCTTCTATATAGCCAATTCTGACATGGTTCCCACAACAATAATTGGTCACTTCCTGTCTGTTAAGATAGAGTCAGTGTAAGTATTTTGATGACATTAGTACTTACTCTCCATAACCGAAGCCTTTTGCCTCTTCTAGGCTAGGTTTTTTTTCTTTTTGACTCTAAAAGGCAGAACTTGGAACAAGTGGTAGGAGTTGAAAAGAGGCAGATTTAAACTTGGGGTGGAGAGAGTACTTTACAATAGAGTTGTCTAAAAATAGAATGTCCTTTCCCCAGAAGTCATGGGCTTCCTGTCTTTGGAGGTCTTCAGACAGATTTTAGACAACCATTTATCAGTATGTTTATAGGAGGGAATCTTAAGAATGAGTCAAACTAGATGGCTCTTAAGTTAACTTCCAACTCTCAAAATTCATGCTTCTATGAAGTGTTCATTATCTATAAGCATGAGACTTTTGAATAGTCTGCAAATCTTTGACCTCTAGGGTATTTTAAATCCGAGCCATATTTCTTAATATTTTTCACCATGCTCTGTCCTGTCTGCCTTTGCTACTGGTTTTGGAGGCTGTTGTGAAATTCTTATAATTTCTTTACCTCTTCATCCTCTGGAACAGTTGTTATATGACAGTTACCTTCTGCTAATCTTTTTGCTCATGCTCCTTATGAGCAGTGCAAAATGAGACAAGTATTGTCATCTTGTTTCCTTTATCTCATGAATATCAATTTTTTAATATGTTTCAGTTCTCCTAATGATAATCTTTATAGTTAATGTAAAAACTATGATTCTTAACACCTTTTCTGCTACTCTGACACTGTTACTGTAGAAACAGGGCAATAGACAAATCTGAGGGGAATTTAAAATTTTTCTTTATTTCATGGGTTGCCATCATTTAGTGCCCAGACTATAAACAATGTCTGTCCATTAATCAGTTTTTTTTAGTTAACAAGCAAGCATTTTTTTCTTTCTCATACTTCTTATAACAAATATGCTTTTTTCTTTTCTTTTCTTTTCTTTTTTTTTTAGTGAGGCAGTCAGGGTTAAGTTACTTGTCCAGGGTCACACAACTATTAAGTGTCAAGTGTCTGAGGCCAGATTTGAACTCAGGTCCTCCTGACTCCAGAGCCAGTACTCTGTCTACTGCACAGCACCTAGCTGCCCGTAACAAATATGCATAGTTGAACAAAACAAATTTCTCCAATGTCCATATCCAGAAATGTGTGTCTCATTCTTAACACCCTAAGTCCATCATCTCTCTCAAGAAATGGGTAGCATTCTTCATCATTGGTCCTCTGGTATCATGATTGATTATTGTGTTGATTAGCATTCTTAAGGCTGTTACAATTGTTTATTCGTTTGTTTAATAATAATATTGTTGTTATTGTATAAATTGTTTTTTATACAAATTGTTTTTGGTCTGCTCAGTTCACCTTGTATCAATTCATGTTTCCAGGTTTCTCTGAAACCATCTGTATTTCATTACATTCATTTAGCATAATTTATTTAGTCATTCCCTAATTGATGGGCACCCCCATAGTTTCCAGTTCTTTGCTGCTACAAAAAGAGCTGTTGTAAATGTTTTTGTACGTGAGTCCTTTTCCTTCCTTTTAAAAAATCTGTCAATAAGTATATTAGTGGTATCACTGGGTCAAAGAGTATAATTACATTATTACAAATTTCTGCTGACTATACATTTTACATCTTAAATCATCAAATGAATTACTATTATTACATCAGTTATTATATCAAATGAGTACTGTTATTCAAATACTATATACTACATCTACAAACTTTAATGGTTTTTTAATAGCAGTTCTCATGTATGGCTTTGCTTAAACTGGATATTGAGCAACTCAACAGAAGATATGTCTATAGCTAAATCATCTTTGTACCGTAATAGCCCCAAATATTTAAGCTTGACTTTCAAAGAACACAAACTATAAACATATAGTTTGATATTCTTTACTTGGAGTTGTCATATAATAAACCATGATAAAATGCCTTGCAATAATTTAAAAACAGTATTTTAATTGAAATTGTGATTAGGCTATTTGCTGTGCGGAAAATTAGCAAATTTAAGCTGTAAATATCTACATTTGTTTTAATTTAATGAATCAGCTTTGGTCATCTTTGGATGGGCTGAAGCAAATCGTTTTACAAATCGAATATTGCATGTGAAGGATTTTTTCCCCAAAAACACACCAGAGATTAAAATCATGAGATTATTAAGTAGGTGTCTCCTACTGTTTAATAAATTCATAATCATAGTATAAATCTGAAAAATCTTCAAAGCTATTGAGAAGTGAAGACAGCTGCCTTTGTTGGAAAGGCATTAAGTTGACCAACTTAATCAGGTACCAAATCTAATGAAATCTTTTAAAATCAAAAGAAAAGTGTGGTAACAGTGTAGTTATGGCCAAAACACTGGAAATAACCATATTCCTTTAAACATAAGCCTACCTAATATACAGAATTCCTTTATTAGGATGTTAAACAAAATTGTTAAAACATTCAGCCATTCATGATCAGAGTTTTCTGATGAAACCAATTTTAATAGTCAGTTATGGTACATTTTAAAAGGTATTTGACATATAGTAAGCATGTTATGCATAATTGTTGACTGATTTTTTTTCTTTTTTGGTGAAGCAGTTGGGGTTAAGTGACTTGCCGGATCACACAGCTAGTAAGTGTCAAGTGTCTGAGCCAAGATTTGAACTCAGGTCCTCCTAACTCCAAGGCTGGAGCTCTATACACTGTGCCACCTAGCTGCCCCCCTGACTGATTTTTTTTTAAAAGAAAAAAATCTCACTTCTTTTTGCAATAAATCAAATAAATAAAATTTTGGCACATAGTAAAACACATTATAAATAATTGTTGATTGATTTTTTTTTTTTAAAGAAAAAATCTCACTTTTTGTAATAAATAAGAAAGGCAACTATTACTCATTGGAAACTTTTTTGAGCTTCTGTCAAGTCTGCCCTTTCTTCTTTCTTAATTCTAGCAAAGATAATTTTTGTTTCAGGACTACATTCAAAGTATTTTATAAGAGCATACCTGCCCAGATGTTCTCCCTTTTCTTTTAATTGGCATCTGTGCCAGAGAATTCTGGAACTTGATCAGTCTTTCTTCTAGAAAAAACTACTCAGATGAGGTCTAGTCTTATGTTTGCCTCCTTTTTCCACCATGCAGCACTGTACACACACTTCTGAACAAAAATTTTGTCCTTCCCAGCATCATATATTGTGAATTTGGCTTTGCCCTGCCTTCATACATGCCAACTCCCATCCTTATCCCACTTTCCTTTCATGTGTTCATTTTTTTTTTTAGGCAGTTGGGGTTAAGTGATTTACCCAGGGTAACACACAGCTAGTAAGTCAAGTGTTTGGTCTGAGTTCACATTTGAACTCAGGTCCTTCTGATTTCGGGCCTGTTGCTTTATCCACTGCGCCACCTAGCTGCCTCGGTGTGTTCCATTGTTAATTAAGCTTTTCTTCAAGCATAACTCTCAAAGACCCAGGGTCACCTCCACACTGATGGGATCTTGTAGTGGCATGTAGTGAAAGCTTATCTATAACCCTCAAAAATATATGTATAATAGAGTCTTTTTATAATGCTGTATTTTGGATATATACCATAGAAGAATATGTGATCTGTTGTAATAAAATCCTTATTGCAACAAAGCCCTCTTAGATCAGGACTAAAATGATACATCAACTTGTGTGTTAGATTCCAGTAAGTAAAGCTAATGATATTTTCTTAGCTTTACCAGTATACTATATTTGTGTGTGTGTGTAATGAAATTCTTGTCCTAAAAAAATCTATAGTCTGTTTGAAATGTTGCCTAACTTTAATATACATGTGTACTTTACTTTTAACAAACCCAAGAGAATATATGAAAGCATATAAATTTGAGTAAGTATTCCCCCCAGTATATTTTAATGAGACTGACTTTTAAATTTAAATGTTTTCATGTAGCTCATTTTTGCTTTCTTATCTTCAGGTTTTTTTGTCCTCCTCCTTGTGTATATCTTATGGGCAGTGGATGGAAGAAAAAAAAAGAGCAAATGGAACGTGATGGTTCTTCTGAGCAAGAATCTCAGCCATGTGCATTTATTGGAATAGGAAACAGTGACCAAGAAATGCAGCAGTTGAACTTGGAAGGCAAGGTATAGTAAGACCTGTACATATTTTCATATAAGGGGGAGTAATTTTTGTAGGTATCAGTTCTTTCCATCCTAGAGAAATTAATAAAAATTTTAAGTTAGTGATGTGGTTTGGGGGTTCAGGGGTGCTGGGACCCCAAAATCACAACACGTGGGTCCTGCCTGAAAGAATTCGACCCAAGCCTTCTTTCAGCCAAAGACAAGGTTTATTAGAATATCCATCATATTGCGCAGACTCTTAAGGAGTCTGTGGGGTAAGCAGTGGCTAGATTATAAGAATCTCAGCAGTGGCTGGATTTTAAGAATCTAGGAATCTTAATGGAGACAAGATGGACCTTATATACAGAAAGACTATGGGAGGGATCTAGGAATGGCCAAGTCTATGAGGTAATAGAATTCCAGGGACCTGGACCCCGTGACCAAGGGAGAATGGAGGTCCGTAATGAAAGGCCAGTTGATGGGATTTTAGCCTTAGGGGAATGCCAGAAGTTTGGCGGTGTGGGAAAATCCAGGGTTTTTCTTTCTGGGGCACAGTTCCCAACCCCATCATTGGGATTTGAAAGATACACCTTAAGCAACTAGTTTACAACAGGCCAAGTGTTGGTACCTATGTTGACTTACGGTGACATTCTCAGCTTTCTGATAGAATTCACTGGGTCAAGGAGTCTGAGATTTCTAATTAATGCCACTGGCAAATTAAAGAGTCACAACTTAACAGTTGTAGAATATTTAATTGTTAATTTTCCATCTGCTTTTTTGAGGCATAATCATTAGAATTTATGGAAAACAGTATGCTAATCTCTTTGCAGTGGCAGGAAAAAAAACCCTGGGTAAATTCTCTGAACAATTCATTTGTTTCTAAGGTAAACATATTAGAAAAAAATGATGTAGTTTGCTTTATACATGGAACAAAACAGTGCTAGGTATAGGAGAAGAGAAGCTTTATTCATAAACTTGTTGCAAAAAGCTTTATTTCAAAATTATTTTGTGGTAATTATTAAATTTCTTCCCTTAGCAAATTATTCCATTAGCTAGTTGACCTTACTGTCAAACACATTATGTTAATGTCTAAATTAATTCTTTTTCCTTTTATATTCAGGAAATAACTCTAACTCTTTTCTCTACCTTTAACAATCTTAAATAGTTTTCTTTGTTACTCATTTTTATTAGCTATTCGAGTGTTAATTTCTCCCATTTGGCTTTAAATGTCATGTAAATTTTAGTTGTATAGCCTACTTAAGCTTTTGCTTTTCATTTTTTAACTACTGTGTGAATTGCTTGAATATATCTTTTTATTAACATTTTTATTTAAAGTTTTGAGTTCCAAATTCTATCCCTCCTTCCTTTCCCCCACCAAATGGTAAGCAGTCAGATATAGGTTATACATGTACAATCATGTAAAACATTTCCAGAATATTTATCTTTTAAAATAGGACATTTTAAATAACATTATTTGTATGCAACCAAATGCAACTTAAAGATATCAGATAGATGTTAAAGGAAAAAAACCACTAAAAAACCTTAAAGGACTCACAATGAAAACTGAACACAAGTTGCTATCACTTTTTTGGTTTTCTCTCCTTAATGTTTCTTAGAATGTGTATCTACCTGACTTTGACTATATATTTTAAAATTCAAGTCCAAGTTTAATCCCACTACAATGAATTCTGTTGGCACTGTGCACACTCCCCCCTTTTTTTGTGTGTGTAGAGAAACATAATTTTAATTAACTTTGAAAAGTTTTTGCCAATTTAGCAAAATAAATACTTTTTGATATGTTTCTTCCAGTAGATTAGTTTCTTACACTATTTAATTTGCCTATAGCTGCTTAAGATATATTTGAACAGTGGCTTAAAAGCCACCGTTAGAGATAGACAGTTGAAATAGCCAGTCGATAACAAATGACAGAGACCCAGGGATTCTGGCTACTCACGCACTCAAGGGCTTTACATTTAGTAGCCCCATTATTTCTTTTGGTGACCATTACCTTCCAGAGCTGCTCTCTGGTGGTTGCTTTACCAAGGGGTTGGGGGGGAAGGGAGTCCTTATTATGCTGTCTTCCATCATACTTAAGTTTGAGTTAATCACTGGTACATGTACAGTCCCATAAAACTTCCTCCCAAAGCTCTAACAGTGTTTCACAGTAGTAGAGAAGTGAGGGATGGATGCCAAAGTTAGTCTTGTTCTAGGTTTTCAACTTACTCCTAGTTACCTCTAATCCACAAGAAATATGTTATTTGTGAAGTAATTGTCCAGATAACTTCTTTACAATCATTATCTGAATAAAAATCATTGTAACAGCGTATTTAATACCTGATGATATGGTATTGGAAAATGTTGATAAAGCAGTTTGTTGCTCAGCAGTTACATGGGTAACCATATTCACAGCTTTGGATAAATGGTGATAAATGAGGTGACAGTAGGTTAATGAAGAGAGACTCTAACTAACAAAGGAAACATGTTTTATTTGGAATTAAAAATAAAAGTAAAGCAAATATTTGATTCTGGCAGGAAAAAACATATTTGGAGAAAATAATATTCACTATTGCTTCATCCGTATTCGTACTTTTAACATATACTTACACTTTGTGTACTAAAAAATGTAATTAATCACAAATTTATAGGGAATATATTTTTAAACTGCAGTATCTGTTTTTAACTTGCTTTGAAAGGTATTCAGTGTAAGATACTGTGGGAAGATAGAGCGCTGCTTAGAAGATCTAGTTTTAAATTTTGACTTGAGTATTTAGTAGCTGTGTGACCTTGCTAAACCTGAGTTACCTATTCTGTAAAATGTGGATAATAATACTTAAATCAATAAAGTTCTTAGAGGGCTGCTCTGAGGAATTATTATGTAGATTCTTTTGGTGGTGTTAGTACTAATAAAATGTTGTACTTAGAAAGTGATTCTCTGGATGCAAGGTTTACAAAAACTTACACTTCACAGGAAATTCAAATAGAACTTTTTATAGACCTCTTTGAAGAGAAAGCAGTTTTCCAAAGAAAGTGATATTGTGCTTTTTGTCATGCCTCATGATGTAAATAAATGGTTGGTCAGCATTAAATTCATCTTTATGTAGCAAAATCTTCAATCCTAGTACTTCTTTAGAATTACCACCATTTCCTTTATTTATTTATGTGGATAATATTTGACACAGCCACTTCCTTCAAGTATTTAATATAAAAAGATTAACAGCAGCATAGTAGCTTGTCTAAGGACTGTGTGCATCTGAACCCTATCAAACAAGATGAAACAAACAAGATACTAATAATAAATTGTTCAACAGTGAAAGAATTTAGATACTACTCAGAGTTCTTTGCAATGGCATTTTATTTGTTTCTTCCTAGTATTAGTAATCATTAAGGGCAATACTTTTTTTCCTTAATCAGTCTTAATATTTATGTGTTGTGACAGTTCTTTTCCCTAATTGTTTCTTATAGATGAATTTAGAATAAGCTAATTCATGAATTTCATATTTAAATTATTAATGTTCTTATTTTCATCTGTTTTGTACTTTATTTTCTGTATACCATTTTGCTAGTATTATCTTAAGTACTTTCCCCAGAAATAATGAATGTGTATATGTGTAATCTTATTCAGATTACTTATTTCTCCTGCTATTTTCCTTGGCAACTTTTTCTTTACTTCAGTGTTTTATAATGCCCCTTTTGAAAATGAACTAAGTATTTTTACACTCTTCTTTTAGGGAAATTGTCACCTGCAGTATTTTTGTTTTAGAGCTCCTTCAGCTAATTTAGCAACATTATGTGCTAAAGTAATTATACTTAGTTTCTATCTTTTACAAAGACAACATATTTTTATGGTCGTAGTAACTTTTTTCCTGTATGACAATTTGGGAAGTTTGTATTCATTATATCCCAATTCCTTATGTCTTTTAACCAGCTCTTTTCTACCAGTAAGTAGTAGTTCTAGTAAAATTTCTTAAGGTCTTCGTGAATTGAAACAACTGAATTTCAATTCTTCCATGAGAGTGATCTTTGGATGGTTTAATTTTATAAAGACATTATAAAATATCTTGTTTGCCTCTGGTTCTTAGGATCAGATATCCATTATACTTCTTTCCCTTTTGTGTTTGCTAACCAATGTTTTACCATGACATCTTAACTTATTCTTAATATATGATGCTAAACTTCACTACTTTCTCCTTTCCTGTTTTATATTGTATACAGCTATCCTTCCCACTCCAAATTAAGCTATTCCTATTAGATTGTAACTGCCTTAATTTAGAGACACTTAGTGTTTGCTCCCTGCATTAGTGTATGTACACTTTAGTACATTAATTTTCATTTTCATAGACCTCGTCTTATGTTGCAGAACAATTCCATAGTTTAGGCTAATTTGACCTACTATGCTGTCACTTTAAAAGTATGGCGGACCCATGGCTCCTGCCACAACAGCTTACAGATGCCATCTTTGAGCGCTTGGAGATCCTTGGATGAAAGGCGCTATGTGAGTGCAAAGTACTATTTTTTTGTTTGTTTGTTTTTATTATTACTATTAGCTTCATCTTAAATTTGCTGTCTGCAGAGCAAATCCTCACCAAGCTTTTAAGGCTCTTTTGAATTATAAAAACCTCATCAAATATAAAAAGAAATTCAAGATGGCAACCAAACCTCCATTTTTAAATATCTCTGTTACTGAAAAATCTTAAGATAAACCTGCAATATTTTTGTTCTGCTACTAAGGCAGTACATCTAGTTAGCAAAGTTAATTAAAACAAACAAAAAATTTGAGGTTTAGCATCCAACTTCCTAAATTATTCTGTTAACAAAACAAAACAAACAGAAATTGGGCAAAATCACATGAACTCAATCTTAGGTTTAAAAATATATGTGATTAAATGGAAGTAAACCAAATTAAAATATGCTTTTTAAAAAAAATATGACATTGTTACGTAAAGCTTTTTTCCAAGGGTTTTACAAAGAAAAAATCAAGAAGATGTAACTATTTCCTTCTGTCACATAACCCTTTTATGTTTCTATTTCCCCATTTAAAAGTCAGAGGTAATGAATGCTTTGGGTTTCTCATTAGTTCCTAAAGAAGTTGCAAACCTAAAATTGTAAAAATGAAAATTCAATGAGGTCTTAAAATAACACCAATTAAAATGTGTGTAAAAAATATGGAGTTTTGTTTAACCTTTTTTAAAATGCTAGATGTTGTGCCCATTTGTAGCTCCTTTTTAGTTGCTAGCTTTCTAATAATTTGATAGACAGTTGGATGATTTTTCGGTCCAGCTTATCAACATGTAAGTGTCTGATTGTGGTCCTAGTTCATCAAATGTCTCTTCCTCTGGTGATAGAATAGCCAACCTTTATATAGCAAGTACTTTAAGGTTTGCAAAACATTTGACACTTACTGTCTAATTTAAACAAAGGTTATTTTCCTATTAGCCACAGCTATCCATTGTTTTCAGTGGATATAATCTATATATTTCCTTCTGTTTTTAACCTTTTACTATGTAATTTAGTGGTACAATTAGTGAAATGTCCTTTCCCACAAACTTTTGGGTTTATTATTTGATATTCAGTTATAAAGACAAATAAAGCAAATGTACATTGAAGTAACATTTTATATAGTATTTTTAGAAAGACCACTGTTAAAATCTTTTTTATAAAAAGATTCATATACCCTTGTTTTTCCCTTTTTTCTTTTACAAAAAGACAGTCATGGACTTTACAATTTTAAATGTATGTCTTCTGAATGAACTGCTATAATTATTTTTAAAGCCATTTAAAAAGATTTAGTGGTATTGACAGCAAGGCAAGGCTAACTTTTTTAAGTATTAAAATTGAAAGGGAAAATTGATACGGTATTTGTTAAGACTTACTAGTGAAGAATTTTTGCCAACTTTCTCGGAGATAATTTCACTTTGAAGATTAACTTTCTTTTTGATACTAGTGTTTATAAGATACCCAGTGAAATATCACAAATCTTAAAGCCATACTCAGCCTAGCCATGGCCATTCTAAATTGTTGATAGTGTATTTTTATGGTTTTGGTGCAATTAAATATTTCTTTCCACAGAATTATTGCACAGCCAAAACACTGTATATATCTGATTCAGACAAGCGAAAGCATTTCATGTTATCTGTAAAAATGTTCTATGGCAACAGTGACGACATTGGTGTGTTCCTCAGTAAACGGATCAAAGTCATCTCTAAACCTTCTAAAAAGAAGCAGTCATTGAAAAATGCTGACTGTAAGTATGATTGAGTTTGATAATTTAGTTTATGAGTAATTAAGCATAACATTAACATTGAAGAAGAAAGAAGGGAGCCTATTCTCACATGCACAATCTTATTTTCCATTAAATGAGGAAAAAAAATGCCTTGTATATATATAACTCAAGCAATTGTTGAATTGATTTCAATTTTTAAGTGAAATTTAGAGGATGAGAGTTACTATGCTACATCTGGTTCCTTTTTTAATGTTAACATAATATTTGTTTACCTGTTCTGTAAATGACTGATGTTTATCATTTTGGGATTGATAGGTTTTCATAAAACCTATTTTGTGAACCATAAAAACTGGAAAATGACATTTTATGAACATTTATGCACCAGTTATTTACTTGTTAAAAAGACCTAAATATAAAACATAGATGCTCAGAAGACAAAATAATAAAAAATGTTTTCACTCACAGTATGCATAGCTTCAGGAACAAAAGTGGCATTATTTAATCGACTTCGATCACAAACAGTCAGCACCAGATATTTACATGTAGAAGGAGGGAATTTCCATGCCAGTTCACAACAGTGGGGAGCATTTTATATTCATCTCTGTGAGTATAAACATGTTTTCAGTATTTTTCATTTTGAACATTGTAATTCCTTTTTAAAAATATTAAAAAACAAACACTAATGAGTATAATCTTCATGAGCATTTGATGCATTCTAACATGAGAGAATTTGGTTTGTTTTCTACAGTGGATGATGATGAATCAGAAGGAGAAGAATTCACAGTGAGAGACGGCTATATCCATTATGGACAGACTGTCAAACTTGTGTGTTCAGTTACAGGCATGGCACTCCCGAGATTGGTAGAGTTCCACTTTTACTTTAGTAATATATAAACTAATTTTTGCAGCAAACAAATGACCAAATTACAGTTGTGTTGCCACATGGATATATATTAGTTACATGCTTTGATAAGACTATAGTAGTGAAGTAATCATAGAACTGACTTTTATGGACATTTGTAATGGATGCATAGTGTTTTTGCATAGATAACTATTTTTCTGGTGTGCTTTATTTTATTGTGAGTGAATAAATCTGTTCAGTAGAGGGCACTATAAATTGCATTTATAAATCCCCAGGTTAACTGTGAGTGCTTCATTCTGTTCTGTATTTAGAGCCTATTCACTGCATATGGTATTTTCTTTTGGTATTGGTATTCCAGGTATCCAGAAATTCTAGTTAGATCTTAAAACAGATTTTCCTGGGCCACCCCCAGGAAATATATTGTTTTAAAATAAAATTAACTCAGCATTCTTTATTACTAACAATGCTCAATTCAACAAAGTCAACTAAGGGGACTTTTGCCTGTGTTCAAAAACAAAACAAAACACTGATAGTTCCAGAGGAAACTATGGTAGACCCAGTACTCTTTGACAGTTCCCAAGGGCAGAATTGTTTAGCTTTTTGTCGTAGCATCTATCCCCAGCACCTCACACTTTACTTGCACTTAATAAATGCTTGTTGAATAAATGAACATGAGGTTAACTTCACTTTCATATCTATTGAGATGGGGGACAGATATGTAGCACGGTGGAAGGGCAACGGCCCTGAAGTCAGGAGGACCTGAGTTTAAATCCGGTCTCAGACCAAACACTTGACACTTAATAGCTGTGTGACCCTGGGCAAGTCACTTAACTCCAATTGCCTTTTAAAAAAAAAAATCAAATCTATTGAGATTAAAGCATTTTGCCTCGACTTCTTTGTCCCCTTGCTGTTCCAGTGTCATCATGGTATGGAGTCCTTGAAGCCCAGAAAGTGGAACATAAATTCTGGCAAGTCTTATCAGGATAGGCTAGAAAAACTTGGCTTTAAGGCTTGTCTGCAGATGATCTGTCAGCCATATGAGGATTCATTTGGATAGGCTGGTTGGCCAACAAATTAGATACCAAGTGATTCAGTATCTATCTCATTGGTATTATTCCTTAAGGCATGGGTGGTTGCAATGTGTAATCATGGTGGAAGAAAGTCATAGGTCCTTGAAATATTGAAGTGGGTATTATTACTATTAGTAGGCCTAGATAAATCATAACTCAAGTTGAGAAATCAAGTAGTAATTTGTAAGGCTGTCTGTTCATTAGGAAGGAAAATTTTAAATTTTAAAAGTTAAATTTCTCAGGCAAAGTTAAAAAAGTACTTTCTAAGTATTTTCAAGTCTGAGGGGAAAATATATATTTTTTATATATATATACACATATACATACATACTACATATAGCTATATATACTATTTAAGTGACTTAAAAGTGACAATTTTTTCTAAAATTATGAAAAATCCGTAAAGTAATTATACATTAAAACATTTGCTTTCTCTTTGAACTACAGTTTTATGTTCCCTGAAATAGTCCTTTGGTTCTCATTCTCTGAGGCAGCTCAGCAGACAATATGCTAATTTATCACTTCCCTAGAACTCTGCTGGAAAAAGAAGCCAGCTTGAAACAGGTCAGGTAAGCACTGTTTGGTTTTTTTATTTGTTTGTTTCTTTTACTATGTCTCATGGTTTTGCAAGGTGTTTTGATTTGCTATTTCTTTACAATAGTCTGATGAACATAAAGCATAAATAATTTTATAAAACTTTGCAAAACTAGAGCTAATAGTAAAATTAAAAAAACAAACTAACAAAAAAACCAATACAGCAATTACCTGGATAATTTCCTATTCATTTTTCCTTTATCTGAATCATTGTTCCAGCAAGGTTCTTTTGTAGTTTTGACTGAGACGCCGTAAATCATGAGATGAGAGAATTAGAAAGATCTTAGAGATAATCTACTATAACCTCATCATTTTACAAATAAAGAAACTGAGGTCCAAAAAGGTTATAGGACTTGTCCACAGGGACATAGCTAGCAAACATGAGATCTGGAATTTCGAACAGTTATATTCTACATTAGATTTTGCAGGACCTAAAATAAGCAGGCAGGAATAATAAGAGGAGGAAACATTAATAGTTTGAATTACTAGTTGATGCAGTTCTTCAAATATCATGTTTAAAATAACAATTGTGGCTGACCCATTTGAAAATTATCTTTAAGTGTATTATTATTATTGACAGCTAAATCTGTACTGGCTATAATATTTAAACAATGGGAAAAAAGTAAACCTAGAGAATATATTGAAAAGAGTGAACCCTTTGCCATCTTAGTGCTGTCAGTATATTGTAATTATGCTGTCAGTGTGCCATGATTAACCATCCTCAAAAGGATGAATTAATGACATCTGTAAGACATTACATGCATGACTACTTGCCCTAATCAATTAAAGATTCTAGTAAATGTTTGCTGAACCCTTGGATATTACCTTTACTCTGTAATCTGGCATATAAAGACATAGGAACACGGTGCTTTTTACTAAACATTTTAGCTTTGTAGAACTTTGTATCTGAAAGTATTTAAATATGAGTTGTTAGCTCACTTCCCAGTGGTGAGGTTTAGTATATTTTTGGAATATAGGTCCCAAATTGGAAATCATTGTTTTTTTGGAGTGCTTTTATAGCACACATGTAACCAGCTTACAGGCCAATAAACCACAGGCTTCACAGGGCCTCATATTCCTGGGTCTCCCAAAGTTCCAGAGTAATGTTGATACTCTCTTGGAATATGGCTAGCCAAACACATGGTTGAAGTTTTTATGGGTTAGAATACCCATGTGGGATGGCTTAAAAATAAGTCCCGTATCTTCAAATACTGTCTATATTTTCTTTATCCTTGACCTTAATATTTAGAAATTGTCCTACCTGAGTGTCTCAGTGAATTTGGAGCATAGCTAGGATTTGGCTAATGAAACAAGACAGAGATGTAAGTGGTCATAGGAAATATTTAGAATAAATGCCAGCCATAATTATCTTTGATTCAAAGGTATTACCACCTCCTCTTAAATACGGATCTTATTATATTTCTCTATATCATTAAGATTTGAAAACTAAATTAAACAGCCTGAGATGACTTAGCGTTGCAGAACACCCTGGAAGCTATAGTTGGTCAAAGTGCAGCGTCCCACTCCACTATTTATCCTGCAGCATCACATATTATACTTGTCCAGAATGGCAAGTATTTTACCTCTAAATGGCTAGATTAAGAATTTGGAAATGCAAATAATGCATTTTGCAATACTAGGGAATATCCACTGATTAAAGTCTAACTGAGGGGAAATCTTAAGACTCCT
This sequence comes from Vombatus ursinus, assembly GCF_900497805.2. Classification (NCBI taxonomy): domain Eukaryota; kingdom Metazoa; phylum Chordata; class Mammalia; order Diprotodontia; family Vombatidae; genus Vombatus; species Vombatus ursinus. Next base: position 35,145,477 of record NW_020954596.1, read on the forward strand.
CCAGTTGTGTAGAGCACTTTTGAATGTTATTAGGGTCCTGGGATGAAGTGTCTTTTATTTTTAAATTACAAGTTAAATTTTTTTTTTAGCACCTGCTACATGTTTTAATCTGTTTTCACTTTAACAGATGACAATCAGACAAAAAAAATAGTATTCTAATAATTTGCTTTTATGGTAAGCTGAAGTGTAGACTGACTGTTCTTTGCCAGTTAGTGAATTAATGAAAAAAATTGGCATTGTCTTTACTAGTTTTTTTTTCTTAAAAATAGCATGGTTTAAGGTTTCATAATTATTGCACTTAATATATTATTAATTAAATTCTGTATCTGTCATAATTATGTATTAGGAGGAACAATTGAGTTGTTCTCAAAAGATCATCTAGAGGAAGAAATAGTTGACTAATACTTTATAAGATCTCTAGGGAGGAGGAGGTGACAGGTACTACTGCTTATAAGATCTCTAGGGAGGAGGTCACAGGTACTACTGCTTAATGTCTATCAAAGGAAGAAGTGTTTCAGTTTTTCTGCCCTTAATAACCATTATTTGGTTATTTCAGCGATGTGGGTATAAACCAAATTTACAGTGTATACAGTATATACTTTCTTTACTGTTAACTAATAGAAGTAAAAAATGTAAATTTTTCTCTGTATGTATGAGTTTTCTTTTGTCTTTGTTGAAATAGATTATTCGAAAAGTTGATAAACAGACCGCATTACTAGATGCAGATGATCCAGTGTCACAGCTTCATAAATGTGCATTTTATCTTAAGGATACAGAAAGAATGTATTTGTGCCTTTCCCAAGAGAGAATAATCCAATTTCAAGTGAGTTATTTATGGGAAAAATATAAAACATGACAGTCATTAGAATTTTGAACTGTGATAGAGTTCTTGCCATAAGAAATTAGATAAGACAATGGTAAGCTTCTTTTAAGAATCTTCATCCATTTGTATCTGACAATAAAGTAGAATTCAAATGATTTTCCCCTCTGGTCACACTTGATTTTAAAAAAGTCTTTTCCAGAGCTATTGTAAAATTAGTTCCTTGGAACCTCTCATGGGGATATTGAATCCTTTCAATATGGGAAATTGGTTGTTCATCAGTTGAGAGGCTCTTATAGATCTGTCTGCTTTGTTGCCTGTGTGTCCATCCTTTAACACCACCTACCTCCCGGACTGAGGAAATTGCATTGACAAGGTGTTGTGCAGAAAATAATAATGGACTAGGATTCAGAAAGTTTGCATTCTAGGTCTGGGTCTATCACAGTATAACCGTGGGCAAGTCACTTAAAATCCCTGTCTCAGTTTCTTCATCTGTAAAGTGGGGGTGGTGTCTATACTGCCTACTTCGTATTATTGTGAGGATCAAATGAGATATATGCTAAATCATTCTGGAGACGTGAAGTGCTATATAAAAGTAAGGTATTTGTTGTTCTTGCTGATCGTAATATTGATAATGATATTAGTCCGTAACCTTGGTGTTCCAGAATAACTCCATTCTTTTCCATTTTGTTGTGAAATAAAATTAGCCAGCCAAACATGGATGCTCATGTGGCTGCTCATGAAAAGAAATATCCATCTTAGCCATATTAAAAGTATTATCCTTTCATTCACTAAATAGTTAAGGTGTCATTCATTGATATTCTTTGAAAAGTATCCGTTGACTGGCTGTGAGGCAGGTGGCTCTACTGCAGTGGGCAGTGCCACAGTCATTGTCTGCCTAAGGAGAGCCAAATTGGGGAGGAGGTGGGGATGGAGGAGAAAGAGAGAGTTGTGTTTATTTTTTTCCCTGCATCCTGTTTATTCTGTCAATGTGACTTTGATAATTCTTATTATATCAACTCAACTGCTCACCATCCTTTTATTTTTTTCATCAGGCCACTCCATGCCCAAAAGAACCAAATAAAGAGATGATAAATGATGGAGCTTCATGGACAATCATTAGTACAGATAAGGCAGAATATACATTCTATGAGGGTATGGGACCTGTCCATGCTCCAGTAACACCTGTGCCTGTTGTAGAAAGTCTTCAGGTGAGCAAGTACTTAATTACTTCAGCTCTTTGTTTTCATGCACAGCTTGTTTCATTTATAAAATCCAGTCTGAGTGTTTGTTATTAATTCGTTGTAGTGTTGGTTGGGGTATTGAAGTATTAGGTATGTCTGTATAATACTCCTGTCTGTACATTCAGAATATTCCTTTTTCATAATGATCTTCTGATTGTGTTGCAGTTGAATGGTGGTGGAGATGTAGCAATGCTAGAACTTACAGGACAGAATTTCACTCCAAATTTACGTGTCTGGTTTGGCGATGTGGAAGCTGAAACTATGTACAGGTACAGTAGCTCTTTATCATTCTTAATTCCTTTGCATTATTGGGCCTATTCTTGATAATAAAAAGTGATATTTTCATCAGATGTATTTGGTTGCTTTTTGTTAATTTTGTGGAGTTTTTTAAAATGTTTACTACTTTTACCTCCTGCAGATGTGCAGAGAGCATGCTTTGCGTTGTCCCAGACATTTCTGCATTCCGAGAAGGCTGGAGGTGGGTTCGGCAGCCGGTCCAAGTCCCAGTAACTTTGGTTCGTAATGATGGAATAATCTATTCTACCAGCCTGACCTTTACATACACACCGGAACCAGGGCCACGGCCACACTGCAGTGCAGCAGGAGCGATCCTTCGAGCCAATTCAAGCCTAATGGCCACTAACGAGTCAAACACAAACAGCGAGGGAAGTTACACAAATGTCAGCACAAATCCAACCAATGTCACATCATCTGCAGCAACAGTTGTATCCTAACCACTGTTGTGACCTAGGACTTATCCTGACTGTCCAGTGCTGCAAATGAGAAAACTGAACAAGCTTTTGTGGCTGCTTGGGAAAACTCTCCATTCTGAGCAATCTTCTTTGAGCTCCATTACCTGCAAGTACTGATTTGGAAAAGAAGAAGCCACAATAAAAAAAAAAAGTCAAAATATAAAACTTTATTGGGAATCTATTTTTCAGCTGGGTTTTTGGTTTTTTGTTTTGTTTTTGTTTTTGTTTTTGTTTTTTTTAATGGGCAAGAAATAGAAATGTGGCTGGGACAAAGTTTAGAAAACAATGAACATCACATAGTTTTTATGGACCAAGGAACTTGTATAAGCTTTAGTAAAAGGTACATTTTCACCATACCTTTTTTGTATCACAACATATAGTACACTTTTGTTACCAAATAGTTTATTTTTTTTTTCTCCGAGCTATTGCTCTGAAGTATAATCAGGTTTCATACCTGACCATACTTTTATAATCTAATTACCATATTCTTCCAGTTTAAAAAAAATATATATATTTTTGGTCTGTGGCTGGAACTGTTCCTTTTTTAAACTGAAGTCTTGTGACTTTTTATGAACTGAAATTGTTTTGATTTCAGCAAGTAGAACCTTGTAAAGGCCAGCATATTTTTTTTAAGATTATATGAAGTCTGTGCAAAAGCTTTAAAAAAAAAAATGCCTCTGCCTTGCCTGCAATACATGCAATGTATGTTAACTTAGTGCTTTATTTTTCCCGTCATTGTCAATAGTTATTTGTGTTTTCCTTTTTTTAAAAAAAAAATGTATTTATAGTGATAACTCAAGAAGTTCTAACATTTACATGAACTTATATGTGACCATCTAGTCATGTTAATGACTGTTCATGTTACAGAAAATGTTGGTTTTTGAAGGGTTTTTGTATTTTTTCTTTCGAATCACAAATGCAACCATCTGTTCCAGGATCTTTTCAAGTTTTTATTCACTTCTAATCTTGTACATAACTTGTATTATGTGTAAGTTAAACATTTTATTTTGAATGTGGAATGTTCCCAATGGCTTCTTTTGGCAGCGTGTTTTTTGCCTTCTTGACTGGTGACAAAAGTATCATGCAAAGTATTTGCTACCAGTAGGACTGGTAGGTGGTGACCCTTATTGTATAGTGAGAAAAATCTCTACAAAAGCATGTTTTTATTCCCTTTACATCTTTTTTTTTCTAAGTAGCATAGGCCAAACATTGGTGTAATCCTAAAATGATAAGATGCTTTTGTTAGATGATCAACTGAAATAGCTGGAATACATTACTTAGAAATGGATAGTTGTAAGATACAATTGTAACCTATCCCTTCTTCTTCTGTTTTCTCACCCCCTTCTGCTTTACCGCTCTCAAATACCAGTCATCTCCAACATTATCCTCTCTTCTCCCTCCAGATATTATCCATCCCCGGACGGTTTTGTTTCCTTTCCCTTTAATTAAGATTTGGTTGCGTTCAGTGGGTTTTTGTAGGCTTTGCACTCTAAGCTTACCATTTTTACATTGTCTCCATTCCTGTACTGTGACTGCACATTTGTTCAGTTTCTTAGAGGTGACTGACAGCAGAACCATTGAGTATATGAGTACTAGACCTGCATGTGCAGTATTACAGAATATTGTTTAGCAATGCAGTCATCCTTTCTTAGAGTAAAAACTACCTCTGCATTGTGGTGAGCTTTTAAACTGTCCCATAAAAAAAGAGCCACAGTACCTTCAGAATGCAAACTCATAATTCCTTGCAGTGTTGACCATAGAAACCATCACCATCAGGGTCCCTAGACTCTTTCAGTAGGTTTCCATTCACCATTTTTTAAAAGGGGGAGGAGGAAGCCCATTTTAGGACATTTTCTCTTTCTCAGTCTTTGTCTTCCTTATTCCCTGTTTTGCTTGGGCTGTGCCTCTGTAAATGTTGTTTTTATCTATGTTAATGATTTTGTCTTCCATTTTCAAAGAAAAAAAATTAATTTGGTTGTTAAATCAGTACCACTGTGTTTTTCTTCTACTATAAGCCTGCCTAATTATTCATAGGCTTTTTTATATGACATGTATTCTTTTGTCCTACAATCTTATTATAAATGCGAGCCCCTCGTACTAGCGAATACTGCCTCACTCACCGTCTATCTGTTCCAGTGACCAAGGGCGGATCTCATGTGGCCTTATCTTTCTTTGTTTTAAACTGTTTACTGGCATTCACTTGCAAACTGTTTACTTGTCTTTGCCCTACTTAATTTTTTTTCTCTTATGGCTACAGTCTTTACACAATGTACACAATGTTTTTGTTTGAAGCGTGCTAAGATTTTCAGTACTATTTTACTTAATAATTGTCCACAAGTTTCCTTCACTTAATAGTTTTGATATTCAATTATGAAATTATATTGGATTTACTCTGATGCCAGTAACAACAGATAAATGGTAAGAGCAAACCGTGTCTTACCAGTGTATGAAATCACAGCTTTTCTCCTTTAAAATAATACTTTGGAAAATTTTTTGGAAATTTTTCCCTATTAGACAATACAAAACTTTTCATCTTTTGCCTTGTGTTTACCATTTTTTTGTTTTAAATACCTTTTTTCCCCCCAGCAGCTTTGTTCATTTGCATATTATATACAATATTCCTGGGTTTTTAAAAGTTCCCAGAAACTTCTTATAACAAAAATGTGTTTTTCCCTACCTGTCTTTCCCAGCCTTTGTACTATGTGCTGGGGGGAATGAGGGGAAAGAAAGATAGGGAGGGTATGGGGATTTTTGTCATAGCTTGTCTTTGTCAGGACTTTTTTTTCTTTAATATTACTTTTACTTAAAAAAAAAAACCTATTCTTCAGTTTTCTATTCTTATGAAACATGTATTCCATATCAGTACCCCTTTTAAACATATTTTCAGTTATTAATGAAACTCAAATGCTAATTTTTGCTTCTTCCTAATGTTGTTCTGAAAAGGTGGTCCTTTTCATGATAAAGGCTGTCACTAGAATGTTAAATTCCTTTAACAAACATAAATGGTATGTTCAGGTATGTGTTTTTCAGCAGTATGCCTTGTGTACTTTTGTGCAGTTTCTCAAAATATACATAGAAATTTGAGTCCATGTTCCAAAAAAGGTTTTTAATAGTTCAGTAATTAACATTGAACTTAGTACATAAACTAAGAAAATGAGAACAATCCTCATAAAGATCTATTCTAAACAGTTTCAAAATTGAACACTAGTATAATAATATGTTAATGTGCTGCTGCTAACTTCTAAATCTTTGGCATCTGAAGTCTCTCCAGCTAAATGAGTGATTATTTATTTCACTTTCACTGCACAGACTCATTTGAGAACCAACTTGTTAGTTTTTTTTAAAATGAACCTGGTATCATCTCTTCTCACATAGAAAATTTCCAATGTATGTCCTGACAAAGGAAACCAGCTAACCATTTAAAACCAAATTATGGCAGGAGGAACTGGGGTCAGGGAGGGGAGAGGTGGTCTTTCATGAAACAAAATATCTAATTATTAACTGAAGTATTTACTTTTTCTTTCAAAAGCAGCTGTTTCTGATGAGTACTGAACAAATGTGTGTAATTTTCTGTGCCAGATTCTTTACTTTGTTTTCAAGCACTGTAATGTGGGATTGAGTGGCAGCTTTGTTAGAAAACAGTAATATATTAGGGTTTCTATTTAACCCTTTCAGGACTGAACTATTTCTCTCTTCATTCATTTCAATGTTGTAATAAACATTTGCCAGCATTTAGTACTGTCGTGGTCCAGATGTAAGTTACGTGCTCATTTTTAGCTTATTTCTTGTACCTTGCAGCATGCTATCTGCATTCAGTCCTTAAGGGGTTATAATCTACAAACCGTACACCTGTAAGGTTTATTAGCAATAAGGTAGAAAATTGAGCAAGTTTTTACCATAATTTTGTAGAAAAAAATGAATCTGCTCAGTTCCATTTCTCTCCCCTCCCCCCCCCCCCCCCCCACCAAAAAAAAAACCAAACCCTGCAATACGGGCAGTTTCAAAGAATAAATAAAAGTGAAATGTAAAACACATAAAATGTCTTTTGTCAGATGTTGCCTGATACATTTATATATCCCTGTTTTCACATCCTTTTAAAAGGTCAGAATTAAATACTGTTATTATTCATGTGGGTTCATAAACTTACCTTTCCATTTGAAACACATTGTGGTGGTACCGATATTAATAGCTTACTAATTTCCTTGTCCTTGAGAATAGAGAAATAGATTATCCCATTTAAGGGCTCATTGTCCATTTGGAAAACATCTAGTGAATTCAACAAGACTAGATGCAAGTTATCTTGAGTCACTTTGTTTCCCAACTCAAAATAACTTTCTCTGTGAAGTATGGAAATGTAGTTTGTTTTGAGATGGACCAAAAAGTAAGCTTATGTTGGGGGAAAAGATATATAAAGGTTTTATCATTTCAGATTTATTATTTGGTCTGTTTTATTTTATCCTTTGGAGGAACAGAAGAGGATGGGATTCTCTGGCTTAATATGAAAAGATGACACTTGTGAAATTAGCAGTATTTGTTTAAATTGTGATCAGCGTAGATTGAAAAACTCAATATTGTTGGTATATCCTTTTCAAAAATCTTATTTTTTTGGTGTTTGGGTGTATTTTATTTATATGCAAAATAGATATACTAACTTTTGACATGTTTGAAGTAGTAGTTAAGCTTTCCATTCCTGCATAGGGGAAAGATTAGTGAATAGCCATGTAATTATCTTTTGGTTGGATGTGTTTCAAATGAATATAGAAAGATAATTTATTTTATTTTAGAAGTTCAGCAGATCCAAGGGAAAAGGTTTAGAGAAATTCTGAATTTAAAAATACTAATGATTAGAGTTTAAAATTATGGTGATGCTCAATTACTTTCTGACCTCTGTGTTTAACCACACTAAATATCTGAGAAACCTTTAAAAGCTCTGACTTAGGACAAAAAGTTTCATTGAAGGTAAGAAAAATAAATGGATGAAATGCCTTGGTTTATTTGGGACTAGATTGAGAATTGTGATAAGTTCATTAAATTACAAGTTTGGAAGGAGATCACAAAGGTATTAGAAGATGGATTTTTTTCTAAAAAATCCCCCTCTTATGGTTGAGGGGGAAAAAAAATCAAAAGTTTTGAAAGAATTTAAAAGTTTCTGGGAAATATATTGATTTGATATAGGGGGTACAGATCCTCAGTGGCAGATAGGCTTCTTCCACTGAGATAATGTAGTGAGAAACAACCAAAAACACAAAATATTACAATGCTATTTTGATGTCTTAGGTGAATTTAGAAGAAGTAAAGCTAATATTGATAGCTGAGAGAGGAAAGTTGGTGTGATAGATAAGAGTAAGTAATTCCTTTTAAAGAAAGGATATTGCCAAGTGAGTGAAGGAAAAGAAACAGAGCTGAAAGCAGTCATCCCTATGAGAATAGGGTATAAACTGTACCAGTAGGTACACTTGAAGAACAGTAGACTGGGAGTGAGGAGACCTGGATTCTAGTCCAGGCACTTTCACTAATGATCTGTGTGACTATAGGAAATTCACTTCATCTGTCAGTGCTCTCGGATCGTAAGAGAAGAGGTCAAATTAAGTGATTTCAAAGGCCCCTTCCATTTCTAAAATTCTTTGGTTCTAAATAAGTAAGTACTCTTACAGGAAGAATGGTAGCTGTCAGACTTTATAATCATTCATAATCATAGACTATCATTTCCAATTACTTTGGTGTACAAATAACAGTATAAAGATAGCCAGTTATTTTCCATTCTTCACTCAAAACAAATAAAGAGAAAGCCTCCTACATATTGCAGTTGATATGAACTAAAAGAATTTCTTGATAGACATTTTAAAACAGTAAAATAACTTGAGTAGTAGATTTCTCTTACCTGGAGACTTAAACATGTGATAGTCATTTTATGAAGTTGAAAGGTTTTAAAGCCATACTATCTGAGACATTACAGCCTGAATTAAATAGGATAACATCCTAAAAGATCAGAGTTGAAAGTCTTCTAGACAATCCCAACCTGAATCATGGATTCCGTTTTTGTAGTATCGCCTCAAATGATCACCTTGCCCTTGATTAAACACTTCTCTTAATGGGAATTGACTTTGTCTTGAGACACCCTTATTCTTTATTTGGACAGCCAATGTAGATGGTCTTTCTTACATTATTGCAAAATTTACCTCACTATAAGATAAAAACATCTTAGCTCTTGGTTGTCTGGAGTCAAGTAGGTTAAGTCTAATCTCTTCAAAATGACAATTCAACTCAATAAGCATTTATAACACATTTGCTATATGGGTGATGTGCTAGATCTTGAGGTTCCAAAAATAGAAATAAAACATTACTTGTCCCAGGGCCTTATGGCTCACTGAGTTGAAGAGGTGGATATAGGGTATGTACATGGTTAAATAAATACAAGGTGTTTTGAGGTGGGGGGAAGACACTTCACAAGGGATAAGTGAAGGCTTCACCGTGCTGGTGCATCTTTGCTAAACCTTGAAAGAACAAAAGTATTCTGAAAGGTACAAGGTGAGACGCATATATTCCAGGCTTAGGATAGCCTGTGCAAAAACCCAGAAATGGGAAATGGAATGCCAAGTTGAAGAAACCACTAGAAAGCACAATTTAGCTGAAACAGTGCAAAAAGGAGGGAGTTAACTTGAAATAAGTTTGGAGAGCAGAGAAGACTGGAAGTAGGGAGGCCAATTAATAGGTATCTTAACAGTCAAGGAAAGAGATTATATGAGTTCTTAATTACTTGGGGTAGTGACTGAGTGAAGAGAAGGGGATGAAGAGCAGAAAATAACATGTTCCTTCAAGTCTTCTTTTCCCCAAGTTAAACATCCCAGCTTCCCTGAATTGAAGCTCATTGTTTCAAGCCTTCTTATCATCTTGGTCATCTTTCAGTTTGTTGATGTCTCTTCTAAAATATGCCTCCTGCGAGGGCGGAGTCAAGATGGCAGAGTAAAAGCGGTGACTTGCTTGAGCTCTCTCCCAAACCCTTCCAAATGCCTGCAAAAAATGATTCTAAATAAATTCTAGAGCAGCAGAACCCACAAAAAGACAGAGTGAAACAAATTTCCAACCCAAAACAATCTGGATAGTTGATTAGAAAGATCTATCGCGCCGGACTGGGAGAGAGATGCAGTTCAGTGTGGGCATGCAGTCAAGGACCAGGCCTCGAAGAACCTGGAGCAGGCCTCAGAGGACTGAATCACAGGCAGCTGTGGCGGTTTCTAGACTTCTCAACCCACTAACACCAAAAACAACTTGATGTAGAAGGTATGGATCCTCAGTGGCAGATAGGCTTCTTCCACTGAGACAATGTAGTGAGAAACAACCAGAAAGACAAAATATTACATTGTTATTTTGATGTCTTAGGTGAACTTAGAAGAAGTAAAACTAATATTGATAGCTGAGAGAAGAAAGTTGGTGTGATAGATAAGAGTAATTCCTTTTAAAGAAAGGATATTGCCAAGTGAGTGAAGGAAAAGAAACAGAGCTGAAAGTAGTCATCCCTATGAGAATAAGGTATAAACTGTAAAGTTTCTTCAACTTGGCATTCCATTTCCCATTTCTGGGTTTTTGCACAGGCTATCCCAAGCCTGGAATATATGCGTCTCACCTCGTACCTTTCAGAATACTTTTGTTCTTTCAAGTTCCTAGTCCACTGTTCTTCAAGTGCACCCACTGGTACACTTTATACCCTATTCTCACAGGGATGACTGCTTTCAGCTCTGTTTCTTTTCCTTCACTCACTTGGCAGTATCCTTTCTTTAAAAGGAATTACTTACTCTTATCTATCACACCAACTTTCTTCTCTCAGCTATCAATATTAGTTTTACTTCTTCTAAGTTCACCTAAGACATCAAAATAGCAATGTGATATTTTGTCTTTTTGGTTGTTTCTCACTTTTTGTCCTAAGAGCTTTTAAAGGTTTCTCAGATATTTAGTGTGGTTAAACACAGAGGTCTGTGACCATGGTGAAAGAGAAGCTTGGTCCCAGCCCCAGTCCTGGCACAGGCCCAGGATGGTGGCTGCCTCCAGAGCTTCCGGCCCACAGGCTGAGAGGGAATTAAGTGGCTGATCAGAGGGGGATTGCAGGGATCTCGTGCTGGTGCTGAGGCAGGATTCTCTTGCTTTGCCCATGGGTCACGGGTTCTGGGTGGCGATCCTGGGGCAAGGAGGAGTGCTGGCATGGTGCAGCTCGTGGTGGCAGTAGAGAAGTAATCCCCTTCATAGTTCCAAGGCAGAAATGAGTGCTTGTGGTCACTCACAGACCAGAACACAGGCCAGGAAAGGAGTCAACACCTCGCCCTTGATCATACCACCTTGGAAGAACTGGAGACTTACAGGTTCCTAGAAGTATCTCTGAAAACAGCTGTACAAAACACCTGAAGTTTGGGACAATACATTCTCCACACTGGACCCCTACATTAACAAAGAGTTTGTAATTCAAGTAATTTGGTTGGGATCATGAGCAAACTGCACAAAAAAATCAGATCATAGAATCTTTCTTTGGTGACAAAGAAGATTAAAACATATAACCAGCAGAAGACAACGAAGTCAAAGCTCCTACATCCAAAGCCTCCAAGAAAAATATGAATCAGTCCCAAGCCATGGAGGAGCTCAAAAAGGACTTTGAGAAGCAAGTAAGAGAAGTAGAGGAAAAACTGGGAAGAGAAATGAGAGTGATGCAAGAAAATCATGAAAAACTAGTCAACAGCTTGCTAAAGGAGACCCAAAAAAATACTAAAGAAAGTAACACCTTAAAAAATAGACTAACCCAAATGGCAAAAGAGGTCCAAAAAGCCAATGAGAAGAATGCCTTCAAAAGCAGAGTTGGCCAAATGGAAAAGGAAGTCCAAAAGCTCACTGAAGAAAATAATTCCTTAAAAATTAGAATGGAGCAAATGGAAACTAATGACTTTATGAGAAATCAAGACATTGTAAAACAAAACCAAAAGAATGAAAAAATAGAAAACAATGTGAAATATCTCATTGGAAAAACAACTGACCTGGAAAATAGATCCAGGAGAGAGAATTTAAAAATTATTGGACTATCTGAAAGTCAGGATCAAAAAAAGAGCCTAGACATTATCTTTCAAGAAACTATCAAGGAAAACTTCCCTGATATTCTAGAATCAAGGGGTAAAATAGAAATGAAAAGAATCCACTGATCACCTCCTGAAAGAGATCCCCAAAGGAAAACTCTTAGAAATATTGTAGCCAAATTCCAGAGTTCCCAGGTCAAGGAACAGCCAGAAAGAAACAATTTAAGTATTGTGGAAACGCAATCAGGATAACACAGGATTTAGCAGCTTCTACATTAAGGGACCGCAGGACTTGGAATATGATATTTCAGAGGGCAAAGGAGATGGTATTACAGCCAAGAATCACCTGCTCAGCAAACTGAGTACAATCCTTCGGGGAAAAAATGGATGTTCAGTGAAATAGAAGACTTTCAAGCATTCTTGATGAAAAAACCAGAGCCGAATAGAAAATTTGACTTTCAAATACAAGACTCAAGAGAAGCATGAAGAGGTAAACAGGAAAGAGAAATCATAAGGGATTTATTAAGGTTGATCTATTTACATCCCTACATGGAACGATAATATTTGTAACTCATGAAACCTTTGTAAGTATTAGGGTAGTTGGAGGGGAAAAAAATTATATGTATAGATAGATTGATAGATAGAGGGCACAGGGTGAGTTGAAGATGAATGAATGATATCTGGAGAATAAAATTAAGGGATGAGAGGATTATACTGGGAGGAGAAAGGGAGAGGTAGAATGGGGTAAATTATCACATCAAACAGACAAGGCTTTTACAATGGAGGGGAAGTGGGGGAAGGTGAGAGGGAATGAGTGAATCTTATTCTCATCAGGTATAACATACACACACACAATTGAGAATGGAAAGTGATCTTACCCTACAGGAAAATAAGGGGGAAGGGGATAAGAAAACGTGGGGATGATAGAGGAGGGGAGGGCAGATTAGGGGAGTGAGTAATCAGAAGCAAACACTTCTGGGGAGGGAGAGGGTCAAAAGAGAATAGAATAAATGGGGGGCAGGATAGGATGAGGGGAAATATAGTTAGTTTTCCACAGAATGACTACTGTGGAAGTGTTTTGCATGACTACACAACTATAACCTGTATTGAGTTGCTTGCCCTTTCAATGAGGGTGAGTGGGGAGGGGGGATGGGAGAAAATTTGGACCCCAAAGTTTTAAAAACAAATTGGGAAATAAGATATACAGGCAATGGGGCATAGAAATCTATCCTGCCCTACAGGAAAATAGAAGAGGAAAGGGATAAGAGAAGGGATGGGGGGATAGAAGGGAAGGCAGATTAGGGGTAAGGGTATTCAGAATTCATGCTGTCTTGAGGTTGGGGGAGGGATGAGATGGGGAGAAAATTGGGAACTCAAAATCTTGTGGAAGTGAATGTTGACAACTAAAAATAAATAAAATAATGAATTAAAGTTAAAAAAAAGAATACCATTTAAGAATGATTGAAGTTTTAGAAAGCGAAGAAAGATAGTTAGATTCAGAATTCTTCCTGAAAGCTGATAAATTCTCATAATTCTTGGTGATGTACCAGGGTAGCAAGTTGATGGGGGAAATGTTAACATTGGGGCAGCTAGGTGGCACAGTAGATAGGGTGCTGGACTTGGAGTCAAGAAAATGTAAGTACAAATCCTTCCTTGGACACTTACTAGTTGTGTGACTGGGCAAGTCATTTAGCTTCTCATTTCAACTTCCTCATCTGTGAAAATTGAACCTCTGGCATAGGTAATTCTTAATAATTAAAATCCTTCTTTCTTTAATTTGAAAAAAGTGTTAAAATAAAATAAAATATGCCTCCCAAAACTGAACACAATGCCCCTAGTCTGTTCTGAACTGGGCAGAATACCAAATGACTCTTTCTTCCCTAATACTGTGGGTACATTGTCAAGTTAACTATTGTTCCTCCTCACCTTATTGCATAATTGTAGTGGTGCCTTTGAATATATAGGTGTTGCAGTTACTACTTTTGAAAAGTATGATCTTCACTTTGTGCTCTGGTTCATGATTTTGAATGCCTTCTGCTTTCTGCCAAGACATAGAAAAAGAAAGGGATACCAGGGATTGATTAGTACAGACTGAGAAGGAAAACAAAATTATTTCTGATTAAATGTTTAATATTTAGTTTTAAACCAAATTGAATAGAATCGTTTAAATGGATTCTATATGTACTTAAGCATTTATTAAGTACCTCCTAGGAGGCACAAAGACAAAAATGAAGTAGTCCTTTCCTTCAAGAAAGTTACATTTTATATATCTGAGACTACACAAATGATCTTATCTAATCAGTATGTATAGTGCATGCTTATACTATACATGCTATCTTATTATTAAGGTTTACAATTGTGTCTTTTTTTGACATTGGTCACATCTATGAAAAATCCTTGATCAATAACATAATCTAATTTTAATACTGTTTGTAAGGGAAAATACAATCTAGTCTATGATGATGTTTCCAGGAATACTTCATAACAGAAAGTTGAGACTACCTGCAGTTTCTTCACCAGGAAGTATCCTGTACTGTGTTCTGATGTTACAGTTGTTTCATTTAAAAATTGACTCCAGATGATGTTAGAGATTGTACAATAGTAATTAAAGACAATCTGTGCCATGAATTGATTGTTGCACGTCTACCTCTCAATCTCCACTAAGGCTTTTCAGTAAACCCTCCATAGATTCTATGGCATGGAGTACCCCTCTAATGTTCTAGAGGCCTTCCTCTGGTTCTTTTAACATTTTTGAAATAACAGTGCAACATTCAGCTTGTCTTCTTTGATTCCTCACTCTCAAAACACAAGTAATCTACCTCATTTTGTTCTTGGGGATATCTTTCAGGCCACTCCTGCATGAAAGTTACTTATAGTTACTATACTACAGCCTGCTTAAACCAGCCATACATCTTGTCTCGTGGAGTCTCCTTCATTTTTTTGAGGCCATAATATATTTCACATTTCAGAACAAGATGACCCTAGCTAGTGTTGTGGAGATGAACTTTTGTGGAAAGGAGAAGCTTGAGATTGTTGAAAGTTCTGTATGGTTTCTCAAATGCAATCTAGCTTATTCTAATCAATTCTAGACTCAATCTCATGGCTGAGAAATGTACTGGTGAAATAAATCAATAGGCTGCCTGTATACCTCCATGTCATCATCTGGGTAGTAAACATTACTCATTCACATAGTTTTACTTATAGATATTGCTAGGCTAATTAGTAGTTATGGTTCTCAAGACAAAGGATCTGCCCCTCAAAAGCCATCATGATCTAGTGAATAATGTTCAACTTGGAGTCATAAAAACTTACTTTCAAATCCTGCCTTACATACTTAGCTCTGTGACCCTGAGTAGATCATTTAACCTCTCTGAGCCCCATTTTCCTTATCTATAAAATAAGGGCTTTGGATTCTTTGATTTCCAATACCCTTCCAACTCAATTCTGTGATCCTGGGATTAGCAAGAGACCTGCAGCATTCCAGGATTTGGTGTAAGCAGTACAATGAATGTCATGTATAAACAAATTTAAAAGATCATGGATAATTTAAAATATCTTGAATGGTATAATTTTTTAAATGACTAAAAAGTCCACAGCCTTATATGCCTGCTTTTTCATCTTTATAAAATCTTTAAGAATGATCTATACACAAATTGAGGTTTTCCATACTCCTGTCTCCATCCCTTTTTAAAGGCTATGAATAAATACTCTGTTCCCTTTCTTAGAATCCTTACCTTCTTTTAAGCTTTAATTCAAATGTCACTTCCTATAGATGTTCTTTCCAGGCCCCCAATTGTTCTATTTTCCTTTTCATATTATTTTGTATTCAATTATATGTTCACATTTTGATTGATCTGATAAAATGTAAGCTAATCAAGAGAGGTATGTTGCCAAAACTAGAGTGGTAACCATCCTGCTATATTCTTCCGCAGATCAGACCATGCCTACTATTGTATTCAGCTTTTTGGGAAGGACAATGATGACTTGATGAGCATCTCCTTCACATGCTGCTATGTGATGAATGGTTGAAGGAATGGAGAATGTTTAGGCAAGAGAATAGAAGACTTAGTGGAAACATAAGGAATTGTCCTTAGGTGATTGGAGTATGGTCACAAGGAAGGATTTGAGTTGTACTGCTTGGCCCTGGAGGACAGAATTAGTGGAAATCACAGAGAGGCAGATGTAACTTGTAGGTAAGGAAAAGCTTCTTAGCAATTAGAGGTATCCAAAAATGGAATTGTCTGCTATGAGAGGTAGTAAGTTTCCTCCTCACTGGAAGTTTTCAAATAAAGAAAAGAGTAGATGATCATCTATTGGGATGTTCTTATAAAGGGCATTCATATGCAGGTATAGGTTAAATTGGATGGCCTCTAATGGCCCCTCCTGCTCTGAGATCGATACTGTGACAGCCTTCTGTTTTGTCCCTGTATGTCTGGCACCTATACAATCTCTATATATGCCAAATTAGGCTTTGTATATATAGGGATAGAGACTGGCCCTATGATTTCTTTGCTGTAGGGAGCTTCTCATGGGGAATTTATTATTATTATTTTTTAGGCAATTGGGGTTAAGTGACTTGCCCAGGGTCACACAGCTAGTTAGTGTCAAGTGTTTGGTCTGAGACCGGATTTGAACTCAGGTCCTCCTGACTTAAGGGCCAGTGCTCTGTCCACTGTGCCACCTAGCTACCCGAAATTTATTATTCTTGCATTATATCAGTGCAGGTCAGCAATTTCTCTTCAAGTTAAGGTTTTAGACAGTGGTCTAGAGCACTTACAGGTTAAATGACTTGCCCAGAGTCATACAGCCAGTATGTGTCAGAAATGAGACTTGGGGCCAGCTCTCTATCCAACTGCTCATTAATATATGCTTATTGAATTGAACTCAGTTCTTGAAGAAAACAGAAGAAAGTAACAGGAAGTATTTCAAAGATGATTTCCAACTACAAACCACATCTTTTGTCATACACTTGGCTGAGAGATGTAAAGAATATGTGTGCCCTTGGAACTAGACTTGGTTATGGCTTTTGCACATAAGTATGGCCTGGGAGAAACTATTTTTTTCCCTTCTGTGCCCTCCTTCCTATTAAATGAGGAGGTCTGTTTCAGCTCTGACATTTTGGGCTCTTCCTCGTGCACAAGGTTGTAAGGAAAATATTTTGTCAACCATAAAATACCAAGTTAATAGTAATTGTTATTATTGCCTGATTGACATATAGTTGTATTGAAGATTGTGTGATAGATGTATCTATTGTATTTATATAGGACTTTAAGGTTTGCAAACTGCTTTACATGTTCTCTTATTTGTTTTACGAAAGGAAGGTAAGTGTTCTTTTAGATGGTATTTAAACCCAGACTTTGTTGCCTCTGAATTCTCACTCCATTATGCAGTGCTACACTGTTTCTCATATTGAATAGCAACAAAAAGTGAGAGGGAGAAAACTAGTGAACTGAACACGTAGCTAAAAATAACCTAGAAAATCAACAAATTAATAATCCCCAATCAAGCACAAATGTAGAAATCCTAAATCAAAGAAGAGATGGCCAAAATTAAAAACATAACCAAATAAGCAACTTTGTCCAAATGATAAAAACTAATAGCTGAGATCTGGTGGGGGGATGAGAGGGGGCTTAAGAGCAACAACAGTGATAAATTATTAGCTAATTTAATTTTTTGAGACACAAAATCAAAAAAAGAATGGAGAAATTCACAATGAATGGAGAATAATTTTTAATTATTAAAATTACTATACTCAACTATGTTAACAAAACTGAAAATTTAAAGGAAATGAATGAATATTTAAAAAAATATAAATATCATAATTAACAATACAGAAAATAGAGACTCTGAATGCAATCTCCAAGAATAAACTTTAAGAAGCCATAAAATTAACTCCAAAAGCATAATAAGGAATAGGAATTCTACTTTAGGTCTAGATGAATTTACAAACAATTTATTTTAAAAAATAAAATTTTATTGATAACTTTTTATATCAGCCACATGTCCCAATATATCCTTCATTCCTCCTTCCCATTCAGAAAACCATCCCTTGTAACAAGGAAGAAAAAAAAATGTTCAGCAAAACTAACCAATACATGAAAGAATAATATTACCTGTATTGCTCCATGCCCATAAGTTTCCCATTTCCGCCAAGAAGGGAATGGGGTGCCTTCTCCTATCTCTTCTTTGGGGCCAAGTTCGTTCATTATCATTTCAATCAATTTAATTTATTGTGTCATTCTTTTATTTGATTGTCATTGTGGAGTTTTGTTGTTTTTTGCCTGTTTTTCTTTGTTTATAAGAGAGGATACTATGACCAGGGTGGTAGCTGTGGAGGGTTATTGAGAAGTGACAGTGATGCAAATGGCAAAAAGTATCAATAGAACTTTTTTTCCCCAGTAAAACTTTTTTTTTTTTTGCTTTTTGGTGAGGCAATTGAGGTTAAGTGACTTGCCCAGAGTCACACAGCCACTAAGTGTCACATGTCTGAGGTCAGATTTGAACTCAGGTCCTCCTGACTCCAAGGCTAGAGCTCTATCCACTGTACCACCTAGCTTCCCTTTAAAACATTTTTTAAAAAGAAAATCAAATGAAAAAAATCTACCTAATTTTTCAGATTTCCTCAAGGATACTTTAAATTTGTGCATAGGCTATTCTCATAATGATTTTTTCAAGATGAAAAGTGAGTCATATAGATTAGTAGTAACAGATATATCTTGTTCACCTTTATTTTGGTAATAATCTACAGACTTTAATTTTTTTGAATCTTGAAAATTTGTCCTTTAGTGCTTTGAGGGACAAACCTGACTAAGGCCAGCACCCTGTTAGTTCAGGTTTGATTTTAGGATAAAATGAGGTGCTCTGTGCTATATGAATGGGAATAGTTAACAAAAGGAGATTTAATTAGCCCTGTCATAAAGTTGATATTCAACAAGATTGTAGTAGCTCTTGGCTTGGGTAGATGTAACGCCCCTCCCCTTATGTCCATAAGGAAACATGTCTGGCCGGCAGGCCCAGGACATCTATCAAGTCTTGGGACCCCAACCCCATGTAGGTGGACCTTATGTCAATATAACCTGATTCAAAGAGTCAGGAGGAACCTGATTCAAAGGAGGTGCAACTTGAATTTTTGACTGTGTTGCCTTTTAGAGAAAAGTTTGCCTAAGCCATGTTGCGGAGAAATAGGAACCCTGGTAGGCACTGGTCTTGCCACTAGGGCCTTTCCAATTATGTTGTCCCCAGCATGGATTTGGTTAGGTCTAGACACTCCTCCCAGTTTCAACTCTTATTTCTATTGCTGCAGCTTCACATTGAGTAGAAATGCTGGCAGATCTGTTCCATTTCAGACCATTTGTTATCCTCCCATTTTCATATACAGATGTTCTCAGGGTTATCTGACTTAGCTGTGACTTACTCCAAACTCTCCATGAACTTGTGCAATATTGTGTACCAGAAAGTGTGCTGTGTTTAGAATCACTGGACCTGGATTTGAATCTTGACTCTTACTACTTTTGTGACCTTTGTCACAGCAGATAAAGCATCATTCCTGGAGTCAGGAAGGCCTGAGTTCAAATCTGTCCTCAGACACTTACTAGCTGTATAACCCTTAGCAAGTCACTTAATCCCTATTGGCCTCAGTGTCCTCATTAGTAAAAATGAGGATAATAATAGCACCCACTTCCCAGTGTTGTTGTGAGAATCAAATGAAATAATAATTGTAAAGCACTTAGCACAGTGCCTGGCACATAGTAAACTATGTAAGTGTTAGCTATTATTATTACTATACTCTTCCTCTCCTCCTCCTCATTTCCTCATCTGTAAAATGAAGGATTAAAGTAGATAATCTCTAAGATTGCTTTCAGCTCCAAGTAAATGATCCAAAAGTCCTAAGTCATTTTTCTCTATACTATTTTAAAATCTTATGAAATAATAATACTGTTTGTCTTCTCCTTTTTCAGAATTAATAACTTGTTCCAACTAGTTAGGCCGGAGCTTCTTTCTTCATTTTGGTGTGGCTAGGTTACATAGTGCTTTAGAGTGATAGCCTTGGAGTTAGGAAGACCTGAGTTCAAATACTGTTTAGATACTAGCAGTTTGACCTTGGGCAAGTGGCTTAAACTCTTTGTGCCTCAGTTTCCTCATTTGATAATAATAATAGCACCTACTTCAACATGGTTGGTTTTGAGGATCAAACAAGATAATGCATGTTTATGAACCTTATTGCACTATATAAATGTTAGCAATTATTGCTCACTGTCATTCACTCCACATATCGAATCTGTTGTCAAATGTTGTCTTTTTTTTACCTTTACAACATGTCTCATTTGTTTCTTCTTCTCTCACAATCACCACCTGGTACAGACCCTTATCACCTCATGCCTGGACTATTGCAATAGCTTCTGGTTGGTTTTCTTGCCTCAAGTTTCTTTCCCTCTTTAATATATCTTCCACTCAGCTGCCAAAATGATTTTGCTAAAGCACAGGCCTGACCATATCACTCCCTCCCATCTCCAATCAATAAAATAAAGTCAATTTCTTTTTTTTAATTTAATTTTTGATGACTATCTTGATTCATGATAGGTAAATATGAGACTACAGAGTAGGCTGAAAGCCTTTGATATCTTTCATGTTATTTTAGACTGCATTTCCCATATAGTTTTCACTATTGTTTCCTGTACCAATCTTCCTGCTGAAGTCTTCAATTATTAAGGCATATGTTGGATTTGTTTGGAGGATTTTGTGAAGGTGTTTATAACATTTCTCTACTTATCTGTCATCTTCAACAGATGTTGACCTGTAAACTTCAATTATCTTGATGATGATCCTTCTGTATTTATTGGGGGCACTGCAAGGCTATATGACCAAGTGTCCAGTGAGATGGTACTAAAGGTTGCCTTTGGACTCAGAATGAAATGAACTCTTTCAATTCCTTTCTTTACCTTCTTTAGCTATTAAAAAATAATGACAACCAAAAATTTGTTTATGTCTTCAGTTAGGATTCACTTGTCCAAAATTTGTCTGCTATTCTGAAAATATACAGCTTTACTTTCTTAATTGTTAGCCCCCTAGTCTCAATTTCACCCATGTTCTCCCTCTGTCATCTTCCATAAATATTTAGGGTGACAGGTAACACAAAGATGGAGGTTTCCTAAAGTGCATCTAAGAAGTTTTGTTGCCCCCCCATGATAGTCATGGGAACAGAAAATATTTCACAATTATGTCCCAATTCAACCTTCCAATCTTATATCTTCCATTTGAGACATAAAGGCATTATTTTATTCAGCCCCTCCCTGAATTGTCTTTCCTTCTTGCCACCGAGATGACACCTTGTGCCCACAGACCTCTATCACAATGTGGGGGTAACAACAGCCTTATCATTCAGGTGAAATAAATCTTAAGGTTTGGGTCTGTTTTGCAGTCAGTCTTCTTCCCTCTGGATTCCAATTTCTCTTTATCTCTAGCAGCAGCTATAATTCTTCTTCATTATTTTCTTTTGCTTTCCTTCTCCCCTATCTAGTCCTCCTCAATTCATAGACAACCAGTCATCAATTCTTAGAATATTGCAAAACACATTCTAAACAAGGTTTTCTTGCCAAACAAGGGATGAGGAGGGAATAGAAGAACAGTTCATCACATCTTCCAAGAATGAATGAATGAGAAAACATTTATTATGTGCCAAGTACTGTGATAATCGCTGCATGTTTTGGTCTAGGAAGTCACAGAGGTGCCGAGTGGAGAAACACAGCAGTCAATGGATATATTATCCTTACCAGAAGCAATGGTAATGTTTATTTTTAATTTCTCTTCCAAAAGCAGGACATGGAAAGTGCAGTTGGTGTGGCTGGTCCACGTGAATCAGCAAAGCAGATGGCAAGAAAATGACCAAGGTAATTTCACTTGGTATATGATTGGTGTGTTTTGTGTCCATGATGCAGAGATGGTTTTTGTGAGAGTCTACTCAATAGTTTAACCCCTTGGCCAACATATGTGTGTGTATGTCGTATGTATATACAAGACTGAGGGTCATAGTGGACTGCAAGTGGAATATGAGTTGGCAATCTCAGACTTACTAAAAACAATTCATTCTAAGTAATTTGGCAGATGAAACTGCTCTGGTGAAATGAGTTTTCTTTTATCAGCTCTATTTCAGTGTTTCTTTCAGAGAGAAAACAGAAGCCTCATAGTTACATGTTGGTGCTCTGACATTCTAGTCAATCCTCTTTTGTTGGACTATCCACTTTCAGTATTGTTTGGCATGTTCTTATGCAGTGTCATGTCCTTGTTTATGTAAGTGTTTAGCCACAGAGACCCTGGATAGCATCATCCTGGCTACTTTTCAAAAGGTTTTTCATCCTCTATGTGAAGATGACGAATCTTCTGCTGTAAATATGTCTAAGAGTCAATACTAACTCCAGCATGATCTCTAGAATCTTGGGTTGCATAGAAAGAGTTCATAATTCTTTCCACTACACCACCCTATTTCTCTAACACACTTGGGCTGGAGAATTCAAAGAAGGAAATAAGCATTTAAGCACCTACTATGTGCCAGACACTGTGCTAAGAACTTTGCAAATATTATATCATCTGATCCTCACAACAACTCTGGGAGATAGGTGCTATCATTATTCCATTTTACAGTTGGGGAAATGGAGGCTTGCCCAGGTCACAGATCTGAAGTCAGGTCTTCCTATGAGCCCAACAATCTATTTACTATGGCATCTGACAAGTTAAAGAACTGGGACATTGTTTTCCTACTGGGCTGTAAGTTCTGTAAGAGATCAGTTTAGTATCTCTCCCAGTGCCTAGCATAGTGACTTACACAAGTAGTCATTTAATAAATGTCATTTTTTCATTAAGTAATGGGAAATCATCGAAGGTTTTCCACATGGCAGACTAGATCACCCAATTCTTTAAAACTTTATGGTTAATGTGTGCTTTCTCTTAATAACCACAAGCCATTTCCCTCAATTTACAAATTTAAAAAAACCTTTAGCAACTCACAGTATTTATTCACAACCAGGAATGTTAGCACTTTGACAGACCTCAGAGAACTTGATCAGCCATGTCACATTACAAAGATGGCCCAGAGAGGTTTGGTGAGTTGCCCAAACACAAACTAAGTTGGTGGTCCGTCCAGGGCAAAACTGTCATGCTGATCTACAGAGCATTATTATTTCTATACCACATCTCGTTCTATGAGGTGGCACAGTCAGGGCCTGGGAGATGAGCATGGAATGTACCCCTCTTTAATAAGCATCTGAGAAGCCCACCTTGAGTGAGAGGCTTGCTGGGGGGGAGAGTCCAGCCCTCTCTGAGGGCTAAAATAATTGCTGTGGCCAAAGAAATTCAAGTGATAAGCCTTTCTAGAAGAACCGGGGGGAGGGGAGTGCAGAACAAATCTGTGATTTCATTGGTTCAGGGAATTAATTCCCTGTGGGAAAACTCTACCAATGCAGATTGGCACCTGTTCTACAAGTTAAAGCCTTAAAGGAGGCAATTAGGGGGCACAGTGGCTAGATGCTAGGCCTGGAGTCAGGAAGACTTGGGTTCGGATGTGAACTCAGATATTTACTGGTGGTGTGACCCTGGGCAAGTTACTTAATCACTATCTGCCTCAGTTTCCTCACTTGTAAAATAGGGATTATAATAACACCTTCCTCCCAGGGTTGTCATGAGGATCAAATGATATAATAATTGTAAAGCTCTTAGCACAGTGCCTGCCACATAGTGCTGTCTTCTCCTCCTCCTCCTCTTCCTCCTTCTCCTCCTCCTCCTTCTCCCCCCTCCTCCTCCTTCTCCTCTCATCCTCCTTCTCCTCTTCCTCCTTTCTTCTTTCTTCTTCATGAATAGGGATAGATTACCCAGCTCCCATGTAGCTACTCCAGCAAAAACCTGAAATTCAAACCAGACTAAATGATGACCAAGGAATCCAATGTGAAGCATTGTTACTTGTTGCATCTTATAAAGTGTCATGGGGTGCGATGTTTTTTGTGTATTTGTTTTCCAAATAGTTGGTAAACTTTTACCAGCACAGCTCTGAATCTAACTGAAGTCCGTAAGTCATTTAAATGATCTGTTCCTCCATGAATATAGATGAGGAAATTTCCCAGTCACGCTTCAGTACCATAATCGGTGCTTTCATCTCCTAGAGTTGAACACACCCTGCTCAGCAGAAGATAAAGGCTATGAGGGTCACACAGGTGTGCAGAATCTCACAGTTTGGCCACTCCATCCCTGTATTGCCTAAGTCTCCACACCAGGCAAGGACGAATAGAAACAAAAAGAGATAGACAAACAAAAAGACACAGAGATAAGAGACACAGTCAGAGAAAGAGGGGTGGTTCCTAAGCAAATGTTGACAGAAAACAGAAGACTCCTTTGAACTGACTAAGGGGCAGGAGTCCCTGTTCAATTGGAGGGGGATGGAAAATGGGGAGATTAACTCAATCGATTGGCCATTTACTTTTTAGATAATTGAGTCACAAGTTGATTATAAAATTGCATCCAGGCTAAGTTTTCATTAATTTTTCAACTAAGCCCTGGCCTGTCTGGGGCAGTTAGGCTGAGTTGCAGGCTCTGCTGGCCAGAGCAGACAAGCCATTGTCTAAACATTCATTCCTTGTCTCCTGAGTCTGCTCCCAGCAAATAGGCTGTAGCCATTTTGACAGAAAGAGAAAGTGGCGCGTCTGAGGCCGGAGCCTGGCTCAGGAGGATGGGGGATAACAGAGAACAGAGAAATGCAATTCTGTTCCAATTCCTTCCTCATGTTCTTCCTCCTGAGAAGCACATTTATATATATTTAGCTGGCTGTCAAAAGACAAGTGGTGGAGGGAGCGGGACAGGCAAGGTAACACAGGTGACTTGGGGCTCAAAACTGCTGCACTGCCAGAAGACCAGGTGATGCAGGTGGTGAACACTAGGAAGACTTCCCAGAGATCCTAGCAGGTGGTTGATCAGGGCAAAATCACCATGCCGGCTGAACCTTGACTTCTTCTGGGGAGCATCAAGACTTTTTCTGCTTGCAGTAATGAACTCAAACCTCTGCAGAGACAGACGGCCTCTGGGCTGGGATTGCAGGCAGCTAGGTGGTCTAATGGACTTTGAGTCAGGAAGACTTGGTTTCAACATCTGCTTCAGACACTTCTTAGCTGTGTGGCCCTGAGCAAGTCACTTAACCTCACT
Organism: Vombatus ursinus; assembly: GCF_900497805.2. Lineage (NCBI taxonomy): Eukaryota > Metazoa > Chordata > Mammalia > Diprotodontia > Vombatidae > Vombatus > Vombatus ursinus. Next base: position 35,170,528 of record NW_020954596.1, read on the forward strand.
ATGCCTCAATTTCTTCATCTGTAAAAAATGAGAACAGTAATACCCACCTACTCATGGTTGGTGAGCAAGGATCAAGTGAAATAGTATCTGTGAAGTACATCATAAACTTTAAAGTGCTATAGAACAGTTATATAGTACTTTAAAGTTTATGATGTACTTCATTGTACGTGTAATTTTTATAATTATTATTGTCAATTCTTATCATCATCACCAGTTACTCGCTGTACTGATCTGCTAACTCATCTGACACTAAGACATTCTTTTTAGTCTTCCTGCCTATCCAGCCTCCATTTTCTGCCTATTCCCACATACTCTGTTCAAGTCCTGCTCTTTGACCCCATCTTACGAATACTCAAGCTCTGTAACTCTTCCTTTCAGTGTATTCTGAATCACTGAACAATGGCTCCTGCCTGGCAGTCCTACCCTCCTTATGCACAATCACAGAGAGAAATCTCCTAAGTCCGTCAGTAAGTGCAGGCAGGGCCCTATCTGGGGCACTCTGTCATGTGGAGAAGAACTCTTGGCAGAGAGCTCAGTTTGCATAATCCAAGGCCAAAGTTGAATGCCCTGCCAAGTAAGCCAACTTTCAGGAAAGCAAAGAACTAAAATCCACCTACAAGCTCATGACTGCCTGATGTGATTATAGGATCATGGATTTAGACCTAGAATAGACCTTAGTCTATTCTCCCTCTTTTTACAGGTGAGGAAATTTGAGTTCAGAGAGATTAAAAAACTTGCCAGCTAGGTAATCAGTACTGGATTTGGAAGTCAGGAAGACCAAGTTCAGATCCTGCCTCAAACACTTGCTATCTGAGTGATCCTGGGCAAGTCACTTACCCTTCAGCCTCAGTTTCTTCATCTGTTAAATAGGAATAAGAATGATAGCACCTACCTTACAGGGTTGTTGTGAACATCAAACGAGAAATAATTTATATAAAAAAACTTTGCAAAACCTTAAAGTACTATGTAAATATTAATGAGAATTACTGTTATCATTGTCATTATTATTGCTCAAGATCACTTAGCTTATTAGTGGTAAAGCTGGGATTCAGACCCAAGTCTGTGACAGAGGCGCCATTTGGGTGAATTTCTTCTCTGAACTTCTAGGCTAAGAAGAAGAAGCAGAACTAATATTTACATAATGCTCATCTGTGCCAGGATCTCTAAGAACATTTTTTTTGTTTTTTTGTTTTTTCCTGTGGTACATGCTTCCACAAAGTGATTCTTTTTATTTTTTTCTATTTTTTTATTTTAAATTTATTTATTTTTAGTTTTCAACATTTACTTCCACAAGATTTTGAGTTCCAAATTTTTACCCCATCTCACCCCTTCCCCCACCCCAAGATGGCATGCATTCTGAATATCCCTTCCCCTAGTCTGCCCTCCCTTCTATCTCTCCCCCCCTCTCATCCCATTCCCCTTCTGCTTTCCTGTAGGGCAGGATAGATTTCTGAACCCCATTTCCTATATTTCTTATTTCTCAGTTGCATGTGAAAACATTTTTTAAAACATGTGTTTTTAAAACTTTGGGTTCCAAATTTTATCCGTTCCTCCCTCCCCACCCACCATCGTTGAAAAGGCAAGCAACTCAATATAAGTTATACATGTGCAGATATTCAAAACACTTCCATAGTAGTCATGTTGTGAAAAACTAACTCTATTTCCCTTAATCCTATCCCATCCCCCCCATTTATTCTATTCTTTCTTTTGACTCTGTCCCTCCTCAGAAGCGTTTGCTTCTGATTACCCCCTTTCCCAATCTTCCCTCCTCTCTATCATTCCCCTGCTCTCTTGTCCCCTTCTCCCCCTATTTTCCTGTAGGGTAAGACATATTTCCATACCCAATTGAATGTGTATGTCATTCCCTCCTTAAGCCAAATCCTATGAGAATAAGATTCCCTCATTCCCTCTTGCCTTCCCCTGTTTCCCCTCTACCATAAGAGCCTTTTCTTTTCTGTTTTTTTTTTTTGTGAGATAAATTACCCTGTTCTACCTCTCCCTTTCTCCTTCTCCCAGTATAATCCTCTTTCACCCCTTAATTTTATTCTCCAGATATGACCCCTTCATCTTCAACTCACCCTGTGCCCCCTATCTACCTATTTATCTATATCTATATGTCTATACATATATATATAATTTTTCCCTCCAACTACCCTAATACTGACAAAGGTCTCATGAATTATAAATATCATCTTTCCATGCAGGAATGTAAACAAGAACTTTTTTTTCCTTTGTAAAAATCATATACTTTTAAAAAAATTATTTTTTTTATTAATTTATTTTGAGTTCTCAACAATCACTTCCATGAGTTTTCGAGTTTTAAATTTTTCTCCCCCTCCCTCCCCACTTCCTTCCCCAAGATGGCATGCAATCTGATATAGGCTCTACATGTACATTCCTATTAAACATATTTTCACATTAGTCATGTTGTAAAGAAGAATTAGAACCAAGAGGAGGAACCACAAGAAAGAAGAAACAAAACAAAACAAGAAAGAAAAAGAGCAAATAGTATGCTTTGATCTGCATTCAAACTCCATAGTTCTTTCTTTGGATGTGGATAGCATTTTCCATCATGAGACTTTTGGAGATGTCTTAGATCCTTGCGTTACTGAGAAGGGCTAAGTCTATCAAAGTTAATCATCGCACTGTTACTGTGTACAATGTTCTCCTGGTTCTGCTCAACTCACTCAGCATCAGTCCATACAAGTCTTTCCAGGTTTTTCTGAAGTCTGCCTGCTCATCATTTCTTATAGCACAATAGTATTCCATTACATTCATATATCACAACTTGTTCAGCCATTCCCCAATTGATGGGCATCCCCTCGATTTCCAATTCTTTACCACCACAAAAAGAGCTGCTATCAATATCTTTGTACATGTGGGTCCTTTTCCCTTTTTTTAATGATCTCTTTGGGATATAGTCCTAGAAGTGCTGTTGCTGGTTCAAAGGGTATGCACATTTTTATAGCCCTTTGGGCATAGCTCCAAATTTCTCTCCAAAATGGTTGGATCATTTCACAACTCCACCAACAATGCATTAGTGTTCTAATTGTCCCACATCTTCTCCAACATTTATCATTTTCCCGTTTTGTCATGTAAGCCAATCTGGTAGGTGTGATGTGGTACCTCAGAGTCATTTGCATTTCTCTAATCAATAGTGATTTAGAGTATTTTTTCATATGACTATAGATGGCTTTAATTTCTTTATCTGAGAACTGCCTGTTCATATCCTTTGACCATTTATCAATTGGGGAATGACTTGTATTCTTATCAATTTGACTTAGTTCTCTATATATTTTAGAAATGAAGCCCTTATCAGAGTCACTGGTTATAAAAATTACTTCCCAGTGTTCTGCTTCCCTCCTAATCTTGGTTGCATTGGCTTTGTGCAAAAAATTTTCAATTTAATGTAATCAAAAGTATCCATTTTGCATTTCATAATGTTCTCTATCTCCTGTTTGGTCATAAATTCTTCTGTTCTCCATAAATCTGATAGGTAAACTATTACTTGCTCTCCCAGTTTGCTTATAGTATCAGCCTTTGTATCTAAATCACAAACCCATTTTGACTATTTTGGTATATGGTGTGAGATTTTGGTCTATACCTAGTTTCTGCCATACTGTTTTCCAGTTTTCCCAGCAGTTTTTGTCAGATAGTGAGTTGCTAAGAACATTTCTAAGAGAAGTACAAACGGAATTAATCAGTCTCTCAACAAGCATTTACAAAGTCCCTACTATGTTCCAGCCCCAAACTCAATACCTAATTAAGGAAGAAACACTGGCAGCCATATCTATTTATCCAAGGTGTGGCTAATACACAACTGCCAACCAAACTGACTGATTTCCCCAGGAAATGCCAGCTGTAAAAAGAGAGAATCTACATTGGGCTGCCATTAGTTTATTTTGATTTATTTCTGTGCTAGGGTTACCACAGGGCTCTCACCGATATAATGTCCATCCTCTCCAAGGTCTGGGGAAGTGTTGGAGTGTGCTATTGCTCTGTACCTAAGGGAAAAAAAAAGGAGAAATCTTCTCAAAATCATTATCAAGAACCATTCTGGGAATTCCTGGTTGTTGGAGGGAAGATCCTGTTAGAAAACTCTGGGGACTGTCCCTCCCACCCCATCCCACCAAGAAGTTAGCTCTGTTTCTGTACTGTAAGCACCAGGCATAACACTAACAGAAACCTTGCTGCCTCTGGGGAGACTCTGACACCTGCCAACCTTTAGCCAACCACTTTAGGAAGAGTTTCTGAAACTGAGGCAACAGTGGTACCCTGCTTCTGCTGTGATGTGGAACCCCACCACACCACACTGCTTCCCTTCATCCCCAGGGCCTGTCCCAGAGCTGGAGGTTCTGTCCCAGATTCTATTCTCTACCTGCTCCCTTTGCACCTGGAATTCTGACCTCTGCCTATAGATTCAGACTGTGACTGCTTCTACTTATGCTCCCTCCCCTGTACAGCTTATATCTCGGGCACTGATCCAGAGAGCCTGTCATACATCACCAGTGCTTGTAAGCTTGGCTTAATATTCTCCAGTTTGACCACAGCCTCATCTTCAGGACCCAGACTACCTCTAAGTACCCTCTTTCTCTTCCAGCAGACTCCATCATGGTAAGTTCTTGCAGGCATGCTCCACTTTCTATCTCTCCCCACCAACTTGACTTAGTTCTTGGACCTAATTTGTCTTGTCCTCTGCCAGCCATGACCTGGCACTGACAAGGGCTTTCAATGTGCCATTCAGCAGCAGATTAAATTCTCTCATTTTCAGAAAAGTCTCTAATTCTTGTGCTGTTGGCCAACACCCTCACTCAGATCCACCAGGAAGTTCCCAATAAAATAAGATATTCTGATAGATTAACAGCTCTACTTCTCCACCTACCTTAGTGTTAGCTTGCTATAGCCCCATTCTCAATATATGCAAATATTAGCAACATGTATACTTCTTGTGGGCAGGTAAGGTTTTAATTTTTGTCTCTGTGTCCCCACTGTCTAGCCCCAGTGCTTGGATTTTAGCAGTGGTTTAATGAATACTTGTTGAACTGAAACCCAGGAATTTAGGGTATAGTAATTTTCTGACTTTTCAGTAATCAATATAATCAATTAGTATGTGAAGGGAGAGAGTGAAACTGGTCTTTAATGATATCCCCCAGCCCGTAGTTGCCTCCAGTGATTCTGGAAAATTGATGAGTGAGATAATTGTATTTACATACAATAGAGTTTACTGTATGCACCTCAGCATCTAATCCATAAATATGCCAGCATGAGCTATCAAAACCAGTAGTTACTATGAACAAACCAGCCTGCAAAAGGGTTAATGTATAGTGTAAATAAGTATTTAAAAATTAATTTCATTCAGAGTAACCTGAACCTCATTAGCTAAGTTTCTGCAAGTCTTGGGATCCTGTGTGCAATGGACACAAGGAGGAACAGAGAAAGTAGGGGCCCTGCCAATCTCATCCAGGCATGGATCATTGAACTGGCTAGTGTTTGACTCAAGGTTTCGAGATTCAGTCTCATCTCCCAACCCCACCCCTAGGAGTGCAGTAACATTGCTGTGAAGTTTTCCTCTCCTTCCAGCCTCCTCAAATTCAACGCCTAATTAAGGGAGAAACACCTGCAGCCACATCTGTTAATCCCAAATTTGTAGAATACACAACTGCCATCCAGCTCTGACTGATTTCTCTGGGAAATGCCAGGTGTAAGAGAAAGGAAGGTGGGGGGGGGAGGGAGGGAGAGAAGAGAAGAGAAGAGAAGAATAATCCAGATGGCACTGGTTTATTTCTGGTCTGGTTTATTTCTATGCCAGGTATACCACAATGCCCGCAATGATATAATGTCCAGCCAACAGAAATTTGGGAGCAAAGGCCAACTTGAACCTAAACGTGGATTCCATGTTTAGCTATACTATTGCTATATCCAAAAGGGTAAAAATGAGGTACATTCTCAAGATCCGTTCTGGGAATTACTGACTAAGGACATCTGTCCTTGGGAAACTGAAAGGGAAGAAGATTTCAGGTTTGTTTTAAGTTTACTATTTGTACCACTCCTGTCTTAGTCTTTGTTGTCCAAAAAGATTTGTTAATCCTACTAACTGAACTGAACGTAGATGCAGTAGGCTAAATATTTATCTGGTTCAGAGGATTGGGAGGCTACAAAGAGACTCTATGCTTGAACCAAAGAACAGGAATTCTCTCTCTCTCTCTCAATTGGGGAAGAGAAATAATTAAGTAATTCTGCTTGGATTGTTTCCCCCACTTCCAGATATAATCGAATCAGATGCCTAAGGTCCCTTCTAAATCTAAGTCTCATCAATTATGATTGTTACATGCTTTCCAAATAAACAGCTTGCACTGGTAAAGAGAATAAATTTAAGGAGAAGCGTTCATTGACTCTGTGTCCCACCACTATGTCAAGTGCTGTCAGAGAATAGAACATAAGAAATGGCCTCATGCAGCTATATAGCAGAGTGTATAAGAGCACTGGGCCTGAAGTCAGGAAGATCTGAGTTTGAATCTGGTAGCTGGGTGACCCTGGACAAGTAGCTTAACCTCTGTTTGCCCGTTTCCTCAACTTTAAAATGGGGACCATAGTAGAACCCACTAGTCTTAGAGTTGTGAGGATTGAACAAGATATTTGTAAAACACATCACAGTGCCTGGCACACAGTAAGCACTTAAATATTTTCTTTATACACATTCTCTCCCTAACCACCCTCCCCCACAGAGAGCTCTCTATACTAGGAGCTCTCTCATTACTCTAATGGAGATAGAAAAATTACCTTAAACCAAAAGAACATAAACATTTATGATCTTGAAACCAAGGAACAAGATGAACACTGGTTTTTTAGCTTGAACTTTATCCTCAAAGATGGAGTCTGCTGGTATCTAACCATCTTGCCATGGACCCAAGTTCACCTCAAGTCACTTATATCCTGTCACCTAGGAAGGAAGTGGAGTGGGTGGTGGAGTGGTTGGGCAGGAGATATGTAACTAACAATAGTTTTATGCCAAAGTGTGAGAGAAAGAGCAAGCATCACTTAAAGAGAAAAGAGTATCTGGCCTTCTGTGGCCTGGGATCAACAGGGCATAGTTACAGTCCAGCAGCCAGAGACAGGAATTTACCCATCAATGAGTTACCAAATCCATAAATTAGACAAGAAAATGGTTGAAAGGTCAAGGAGAGAGCCACAGCACGGTGGGTCAGGAAAACAGCTTGTAGGAAAGAAGGATGATTTGCTTCAGGCAAAGGAACAGCTCCGAGACAGTATCATTTTAGTCTAGATTTGCTTCAATGAAGGAAGAGTTGTTGTGTGTTGAACACCCCCACAATCTTTTACCTGACCCCTCCTTCCCTTATGGGCCAGTGTTTGGCCTGGGTAAAGCTTATACAAACTGATACTCTTCCTTTAGCTGTGAGCAAGTAATGAGTAACGTGAGCTGCTATAATTTCAAGACAAAAAGGTAAGAATTCTCTGGCATTTCCAAAATATTTGGAATTCTCTGTAAGGGAATTTTCCTTAGAATTAAAGCATGCTGTTTTCATTTCCAAAAACTTAAAAAACTTTCTAAGAAGGATTATGCCCCTCTCTTACACAGATTATATTGACCATGTTTTTTTTTTTAACCTTTTTTTTTTTTGATTTAGAGTCATGATCATGAACCTCCATTGTTATACTAGGTGATATATTGTGGATAGAGAACCTGGCGTAGAGTTAGGAAGACCTGAGTTCAAATCCAGACTTAGACATTTACTAGCTGTATGAGCAAGTTACTTAATTTCTGTTAACCTCAGTTTCCTCATTTGTAAAATGTAGATAATAATAGCACATACACCTCCTCCCAGACTAGTTGTAAGGATCAAATGAGATAATAATTGTAAAGCACTTAGTGCAATGCGAGGCATGGAAGGGACTATATAATGTTATTATTTTCATTAATATTATTGTTTTGTTTAAAATAGCAATGGCCTTTGAAGGCTTTTGGGTTTGTAAATCTGCTGCTTCCTATCTGAAATAGTCCTAGATTACCAGGCTTTTTGAATTCTTATTTATCTATCTTAGAATTTTTCTGCCTCTGCCATTGCTGCTATCAATGTGCCTGCCTCTACAACCTCCCCCATTCCTTTTAATTCACTGCTGATAGTCTACTGTGCATAGGGAAGTCAGATAAACAAGTGGGTTAGAATTGTGTCCAAAATAAGAGCAAACAGGAGCCAAATGAAAGCCTGAGAAGATTTCTTAAGGATTTTGTGACTCCTATTTTGACTGTTCAGAGCTTTTTTATTCTCTCTTGGTTCCAGGTATCTTGGATGCATTTAGGTAAGTACTGGATAAAGGCAGGGCTTCTAGAAGACCACATATTTTTATATTTTTCACCTCTTCCTCTCATGTATTATTTCATTGGTAGGCTAAGAGAGGTAATACTATTCCCATGTAGGTAGTTGAGAACATAGGCTCTGGGAGGTTGTAACCTGTGCTAGATTACATAATGACTTAATGGTAGATGCTGAACAGAAATGTTCTTTTTTTTCTTTTTTCTTTTGTTTTTGCTAGGCAGTGGGGTTAAGTGACTTGCCCAGGGTCACATAGCTAAGTAAGTGTCAGGTGTCTGAGACCAGATTTGAACTTAGGTCCTCCTGACTCCAGAGCCAGTGCTCTACCCACTGCACCACCTAGCTGCCTCAATAGAAATGTTCTTGATTACAGAAGCCTCCTCTGCTGCTTCTGTTAGGGAAGGGCAAGGCTGGGGACCAGAGGCTTTTCTGTCCTGCCTTATCCACTGAATCAATGATAAAGGAAGTACTCTCACCCATTGTAGAAGCTCTCAGACTCTTTTTCTTGCCTTTTCAGAAGTGAATCATTCATCATGTGACATCATACATTTTCCTTGTCTATTTAGTTCAGTTTGATATTCGACTTCAATCCTTATATCATAGGATCATAGATTTAGAACTGAAAGGGTCCTTAGAGGCCGTTGAGTCCACTGTCCAATTCATTTCACAGATGAGGAAACTGAGGTAGAGAGAGGTTAAGTGACTTGCCTAGGGTTTAACTCCTGTTAAGTGTCTAAGGTGGGATTTGAACTCACGTCTTCCTGACTGCAAGTCTAATGCCCTAACCACTTGGGGTTGCTCGCTCCACCTAGGCAGATCTGATTACTTCCAGCTTTAGGAAATCAGAGTCTTGTTAGGCTGAACAAGAAGTCATCAACCCGCTACCAAACTTCTGGTGATGAGCCAGCCTCTCAGCGTGATGAACCTGAATGCCATGACCAGCCTTTCCAGCTCGTGTAGGACATGCCAGAGCTTGTGTTTGACCGTCCTTTGAGGACCCAAGTCCACCTCCACGAAACAATGAGACATCAGAAGAGGACTTCCAGTATGTTAGAAAGTAACTATAGGCAAGGTTACAAAAGCAGAAGGTGGATTTTAAAAATGGATGTTGTATTTTGTCCTTGGGAGGCAGCTGGATAAAGGAGTGGATTAAGCTTTGAACTTAGAGTCAGGAAGTCTTAGATTCAAATACCATCTCAGATCCTAACTGTCATTTAATCTCTCTCTGCCTCAGTTTCCTCATCTGTAAAATGGGAATAATAATAGTACCTACCTCACGTGGTTGTTGGAAGGATCAAATAAGATCATGACAAACCTTGAAATACTATATAAATATTAGCACTTGAAAAAATGTTCTTTTAAAGGTCTCTAACATATCTTCCTACTCTTAGTAAAGAGAACTGCAGGGGCAGAAAGTTGCATATGTTGTCAGATGCAGTTATGGTATTTTTTTCAATTTTTAAAAATTTTACTTAATTGTTTTCTTTTTTTATAATGCATGGTTCAGTTCCAGGGTTGGAGGCAAAATGCATATCTCTGCAAACAAAAGGGAAACATTGATAGAGCATTTTTTGTGGAAAAGTTCTACTGACCTCTCCTATACTACCTGCCTCATAAGGCAGTAAGGGAAATGTCTGGTCAACCTGAGAGTGCTATAGAAATATGAGTAGTTATCATTATTACAATACACTAATAGACCTCTAGTTACATAGATTTGAAATATACTGTTTATACGCAGGATGTCCCAAAAGTCTTAGTGCAGTTGTGTGTTATTAAAGCTCAAAATCTCAGTAAGACCTTTGGGATACCTTGCACATGCTTTGATAGAGTGTGGTCAGTGTTTTAACTCACACAAAGATCAACTTCAGGTTTACAAGGTATACCCAAAACTGATAAACCATGGCAAGGTGCCAGAAATGGCGTTAAGGTGATTTTCAGTGACAAACAGGCAGTTGCCACACTAGGACCTGAGGAAAGACTGAGAAGCAGTAGAAAGAACCCTGGACTCAAAGCTGTAAGGACAGGATTTGACCGGATGCTTACAACTGTGTGACCCTAGGCAAGTCACTTCATTAGCCTGTGCCTCAGTTTCCTTGTCTGTTACAAGGGAATAAAATACACAAATCAACTTCACAAGATTTTTCCTAGGAAAGTACTTTGTAATCTGACCTATCATTATTGTCATAACTACTACTTGTAAGGCACTGTGTTAAACACTGGGGACTGAGAACATAAAGGCACAAACCTAACACCTGCCCTCAAGTCTAGTGGAAAAACCACAGAACCTCAGACTTGGAAGGGATAGGGCATAGTGAAAAGACCACTGGATTTGGAGTCCAAGGACCTGCCATTTATTATCTATGTGAACTTGGGCAAGTCACTAAACATTCCTGGGACTCCATTTCCCAATTTGTTAAAATAAAGCGGATTCATCAAATTGTCTCTGAGGTGTTTTCAATTGCTAGATGTATATTCCCATTATCTAGTCCAATGTATACCTGAAGAAAATCCTTTCTATAACATACCCCAAAAGTGGCCATCTTGTCTTTGTCTGATCACCTCTAGTGAGAGGGAACCCCCTACCCCCCAAGGCAGCCCACCCCACTGTTGGCTAGCTCTAATGAATAGGAAGTGGTTCCTGACCTTGAGTCTACATAGACTTCTTTGCTCCTGCTACTCATTGCTCCCAGTTCTGCCCTCTGTGGTCAAGGAGAAGTCACCTCCTCTTTGCTATGACAGCTCTTTAAAGATAGCTAGTGTGACCCCCAGAAGTCTTCTCTTGGCTAAAATTCCTCAGTTCCTTCAACTGATATGATTCGGGGATGATCTTCTCTGGATGCCTTTCAGTTTATCAATGTCCTTTCTAATTATGCTGCCCAGAACCGAACACAAAACTCTCAACGTGGTCAGATTAAGGCAAGGCCTATTACCCCTCTATTCCTGGGCAGTGTGCCTCTCATTGCACCCCAAGATTGATTAAATGAGCCTATTTGACTGCCAAGTTGAGTCAGCTTCAAAGACTTCCAAGGAGACAGATCACATACATAAAAAGATAAATGTACAACGTGGCAGAATAATAATTGGCACCTGTGTAGCACTTAAAAATTTACTAATTGCCAAATAGTAGTAGAATAGACAAAAGTACTGCAGAATTTATAAAAGGGACTACAGCTGATCTGAGGAGTAGAAGAGACTCGGGTATTTCGCCCACTGGGACCTGAGAATAGAGAAGTTTGTTTCCAGCTCCCTTGTCCCCACCTCCACCCCATACCCACCAGTACCACTCCCTGTTCTCTAGGTCAGGGCAATGATTTGGGTGGGATCCTGGAGTTTTCCTTTCTTGAGGACCTTTTTCTGAAGGTAGGGATGGCTTTATATCTGGTGTCTTAGAAGAAAGGAAATACATGATCTTGCTACCCATCTATATCTCTTTCTCTACACCTGGGCAGCTAGCCAATATGGCAGATAGATTGTTGGGCTTGAAGTGAGAAAGACCTGAGCTTCAAATCCTCACACTTACTAGCTGTGTGGCCCTGGGCAAGTCGCCTGTAAAATGGGGATAATAATAGCATCTACTTTACAGTGTTGTTGTAATACTATAAGGAAATTACATATGTAAAGTGTTTTGCCAAACCTTAAAGTATTATATAAATATTAGCTATCATTGCTATTATTATTGTTGCTATTATTATTTCAACCTCTCCTGCCCCTCCCTACATGTACAGTGATACTGTTCAGTGGAGATAAGAGGGAGGTAGCTATCCATTGAAGTGCGTACATACAGTTGCTTGGGTCCCCTCAGGCTGTGGACATATGGGAGTATTAGGATTATAACTTTAGAAATGTAAGGGATGTGCTAGGTCATCTAGGCCAATTCCTTCATTTTACAATTAGAAAAACTGAGGTTCAGAGAAGTTGGGTGCTTTGCTCAGAGTCACACAGCTAGTAAGTGACAGGATCTGAACCCAGCTGAATCTAGCACTCTACAACACACTCCCAAGAGAATTTTCTTCTCAATCATCAGCCTGCCCCTTCACAGGGCTTGTCTGAATGCCTCTCAGTGAGAAAACTAAAACTTCTCATTGGTATCTGTTGTTTTTATATTACCTTTCCCCAATTTATCCCTCTCCTTCCTCCACTCAGAGAGCCATCACTTATAACAAAGAATAAAAAAGAATGAGAGAAAAATCAGCTCAGTAAAAGGGACCAACATATCAGCCAAATCTGACAGTTAATGCAGTTTGAAAAACTTTGTTTTTTAAAATTCCTAATGGCCTTACGATGTTTAAGTGCATAATGTATACCGATGTACTATAGATTTCTGTGTGTGTGTGTGTGTGTGTGTATGTGTATGTGTGTATATGTGTGTGTGCTATCTCCTAGGTGACTGCAAGCTTCTCTAGGGCAAGAGCTGTATCTTTTCCAAACTTACTAGCCTAGCACAGAACTCTCTTCTCGGTACTCTGTAGGTGCTTAATAAATATTTCCTAAATTTTTAGTATTGTGAGGAGGAGCCATTTTAGCATCCACCAAAGAAAAGATTGGTTGAACATGGTGTAGGTATAGAGGGATTTAAATCTGACATTTCATCATGCTGAAAGGTATGTGTGAAGACTTTCATAAGGCCTGTTATTAACACAATTATGGTAGTTTTTGTTCAAATATATATATATATATTTTCCAAGTGAAGGAAAGTAATTAAAACCTGCTTGAAGGTCCCTTTCCCTAGATTTTCTGAAGACTTAATGTTTCGTGTTATGTGGTGTGATTTGGATTGTAGCTAAACTCTGAATCCTTCCATGTAAGTGCACTTTTAAATGTTGACCATTAGGTGGAAGCAAGTCTGAAGTTACTCTTTAAAGAAGCATGTTCAGGTCTGCTCACAATAAATGTCACCCTGCAGAAGGCAAATGATCCCTAAAGAAATCAAGGTAAAAACATAATTTTTCTTCCCTGACTTGTGATTTCATTAGACTAGAGAACTCTCTCATGAGGAAACTCATAACAATGTAGATTAACATCTACTCCCCAACTTGACTGTCTTATAAAGTTACCTGGGCTGCAATGGGCAGCTAAAAGGGACAGTGGTAAGAGTGCTAAGCCTGCAGTCAGGAAGATCTGAGTTCAAATCTGGCATCAGACACTTACTGGCTGAGTGACCCTGAGCAATTCACTTGATCTCAGTCTGCCTCAGATTCCTCAACTACAAAATGGGGATAATAATAATACTTACTTCTCTAGGTTGTAGTAAGGATAAAATCAGATAATATTTCTGAAGTGCTAGCATAGTGTCTGGTAGGCATTTAATAAATGTTTGCTTGTTTCCTTCCTGTGAGGATGAGCGATGACCTGGGGCCAACAGCCAGTATGTGTCAGGTGCAGGATTTGAATCCAGTTCTTTATTGACTCCAAGACTTGACTTTCTATCCACTACTGCACACGTGGGAAATAGGACCTTCAAACCCCAGGGCATAGGGTTTTCATAAAGCCCTTTATTTTAAAACTTTAGCAACTTCAGCTGTAGATAAGATAGAAGTCATATGTAAGGAGCAAAATTTCTTAATTTTTTTTCCTAATAACTATATTTAGCTATTGTATACACTCCCTTCTTAGAGTTTCTCTTACAATAAACAAACAAAGGCTAACTTCTAGCCAGAGTCACAAATGGCAGTTTTAGTCTTGGAGGTGAGCAGTACAAAATGTGCTCTCAAATTGAATTTTTAAGACATATTCAGCTTGGGAGGGGAGAGTTGGGGGAGAAAAGATGGAAACAGCCAATAGGACACAAAGCTTCTAAGGAAGAGACCTCGGGACGTTGGTGGAGGAGCTAAGGACAAAAATACCAGGATACTGATCCCTAGTCTGTTTCAACTCTGTTTCCTTCCCTACCCCCTGCCCCCGGTGGTAGTCTCCCCAAGAGTCTGGTGGCGGAGGAGAAACTCATCTGAGCTGTGGAGGTGTGGCACCGGCAGACAGGAAGCCGGTCATCCTGTAGCTTCCAATTTTAAGGCAGCTTTGGTATGTATAGAGAGCTGGCTGGCATCATAGCCAGCCTGAGTTGAAGTCCCATCTCTAACATAAACTGACTGTATAAGAAAATAAATTGCAGAGCAAGACTAAATCTGCATCTGTAGAGAGAGTTTCCTCATTAGGGGTTCTTTGCATGAATGGAATTCAGATTGTAAGGGGTTGAGGAATGAGTGGATGGTGAGGAAGTACAGTTACTCCCTCCACATCACAGGGGTTAGGGGTGTGGCGCCCAATCTGGAAAATCCGCGTAAGATTTTTTGGCTCTCCCTTCATAGCGGAAAAGATGTCTGGATTTTTTCTTTTTCTTTCATGGTGTTTACAGTACCTTATTGTAAAATTTGAGTTGATATTATATAATACTATATACATATTTTATGCATTTCTGAGTTTCTAAACTTTTTCTGTGTCATCTGCGGGCCTACATGTGTCATCGGTGACTTCCACAAAACTTCCCCCAAATTCCCATTTAATTTCTTATACCAATCCATGATATACAGAAACCAAGATGGGGAAAGTCAAAATATGGAAGAGATAACTGTAGAGTCAGTGTGTATAAACTATTCTTCCAAGAATTCTATAAGAGAGGACAGATAAAGGATAAAAAAGGTGTGGCCAGATTAATGGGAAGGTTTGTTTGTTATTTAAAGGATAGATTTGACCTGACTACTTTTGCAGATGGAAGAGGAGAAGGCATTAGAGAAGGAGAGATTGAAAATGAGGGGAAGAATGAGAATGATCTGGGAAGTAAGGGTCCTGGAGAGGAGAGTTGAAATAGAATAACACAGAAAAAGCTGAAAAAAGGAACACTGATCCCCACACATTCTTCCTTTCCTTTTGCCTTTTTGATAGGTTTGCTAGTGTGGCAGATGAAGGAAATGATCTAGACATCATAAATATATCTTAATTAAAGCAAAACATCTGATGTAATCTTTCAAGATACTGATACAGATAGGTTGGTGAAATGTGGGCTAGATAATAGCATGATTAGAAGGCTCTGGAAGCCAGTGATCAAATATGGCCAAATAAGGCTGATTAATGCATTACTGCTCTGTAGTGGGGGAGGGATCTCTAAGGCTTCCTAGTAGCTTGCCTGCTTCTCTACTCTTGGCCCTTTTTTCCTCATTGCTATAAATGAAGATGTACAAGACCTGTTTATAAAATCTGCAGATGAGACAAGGCTGAAAAGTATAGTTCATGCCATATGTGACAGAATCAATAATCTAAAATTTCTTGACAATCTCAAAGGCTTAGCCAATTTCACAAAATAAAAACCCATAAGAGATAAATGTAAAGTTCTACTTTTATGGTTCTTTTTTAAAAAATCTTTTTCAAAAGTAAATAATGAGGGAGACCTAAATGTGTCATGGTGTGTGTGTGTGTGTGTGTGTGTGTGTGTGTGTGTGTGTGTGTGTG
>NW_020954596.1:35186313-35241589 GCF_900497805.2 Vombatus ursinus
GTGTGTGTGTGTGTGTGTGTGTGTGTGTGTGTGTGTGTGTGTGTGTGTATGTGTGTAAACATTCTTGGAGCTATGGTTGACCACAAGTTTACTGTGAGCAAAAAAAAAAAAATTACATTAATAGACATATAATGCTAAAGAAGAAATAGACCCAGGGTACTTTGTGCTACGTGCACATTCCAAATCTGGAATATTGCATTCAATTCTGTGGCCCACATTAACTGTCTTAAGAAGAATCCATGCTATAACACATCAAGTAAGGGGTCATGTAGCTTGAAAACCTGCAGAAAAAGGGAAACCACTACTCCCTTGGCAGTCCAAGGCCGCTTTCAAATAGCTCTGTTAGGAAGTTTTTCCTAGTGTCAAGACTAAATTTGTCCATTATCATGTTCTACCCATTTCTTCTGGTTCTACATCCTGGAGCCAGATGTTTTTGTTGTTGTTGAGTTGTCTCAGTTGTGTCTGACTCTCCGTGATCCCATTTGGTGTTTTCGTGGTAAAGATACTGAAGTGGGTTGCTATTTCCTTCTCCAGCTTATTTTACAGATAAGATCACTGAGGCAAACAAGCTTACCCAGGGTCATACAAGTAATAAGTATTTGAGGCTGGATTTGAACCCAAGTCTTCCTGACTCCAGGCCTAGCACTCCATCCACTGTGCCACCTAGCTGCCCCTGGGGCCAGATAGAACAAATCTAATTCAGGGGAAGCCAGCTGTGGAAAGGAAAGGCATAGGAGAGAAGGGAGGAAGAGAAAAGAGAAAGGAGGGAGGGTAAGAAATGGAAAGGAGATGGATAGCTGGAAATGATAAATGCTTCCTAGGAAAAGGGAGGGGCAGAAAGGTGAGAGCTAAAGAAAGTAATAGGAAAGAAAGGAGGAAGGGGAGAGGGGAAATAGAATGAAAAATGGAAAGCTAAGACATAGTTTAAGGTGATACAATATATTATTAACACATGTTTTAGACAAAATTTTCTTTTTGAACAATGTGATTTGGATGCATTTTAATGGTCCACTTGCCCGAGGTCAGGTTGCCTGACCCTGGTTTTACTGAAGAACTCAGGTTGGGTCCCTCACCCAGTATTAGAAGCCTGGGTCTCTGCCATTAAGAGCATGCATTCTAAACAGGTGTTCTAGAGAAGCAGAAAATTGGAATTGTTCTTTTAGAGCCCATTCCATCCATAAAACACCCTGCCCCCAGAAAGTCTTCTTTGGGAGGCCAAAGCTTGCCTAACATTTAGTTATTGAAGGTTAAGGCTGACATTTTGTCCTGGATCATGTTGGCCTATGCTGTACCTTTGACATTATTTAAACATAGATTTTTATATTTAATAAACACAAGAGGCCTAAGAGACTTCTCTGGAGCCTGCTGCTAACATTAATCATCCTCTTGAACATACACATTCATTCAGACTGGGGAAATTGCCAAATTTTGAGGAGGGAGGAAAAAGGAATCCTGAAATGCCCAGCTAAGGGGATGAGCTCTCTCTTTCTTGAAGAAATGTTTCCTGACAGTCACTCACTAAGGTCACCTTTAATATAGACAAGAGGGTAGGCAACTTGATTTTCTCCAGTGATTCTGGGGGAAAATGAAAGAGGGTCTGAGAAGAAGCCAACATACTTGACTTCCAAATTCCTTCAGACAGAAAGTCCTTCATGGGAGAGAAGGGTTGAAATGCAAATATACCTAGCAGGGGAAAACTTCATCTCACACTAAGGTGTAAATGACTGATACCAGGTCTTTTCTTGAGGGCTAGAGTTAATGAAATTAGGAGAGGAAGTAGAAAAGAAAGCTGAAGCAACTGAGTCACTGAAGGCTGAATTGATTACTGCAAAGAAAAGGAAGCTGAGGGTGTTGACAACAAACTTACCCTACTTCATTTGCTTATAGTTGCTACCAACGTGCCATAGTTAGCTTCTGTCTTCATTCTAAAGCAGGAATTCTTAACCCGACATCTGTGAACTTTAAGAAAATTGCTAATTATATTTCAATATAATTGGTTTCTTTTGTACTTCTATGTATTCTATTTTATGCATTTAAAAACATTCTGAAAAAGGATCCATGGATTTCACAAGAATGCCAAAGGAGTCCTTCACACCCACAAATGCATGCAAGTTAACTGCTTTGTTTTCCTAAAACACAAGACGAAGGAAGGATGAATGATCACAGAAATGAGATTTATTTTTATTAATTTTTTCAAACAAAGAAAATCTGACTTTTCTCCCTCCCATCTCTTCCACCCCATTCAGAAATCAAGAAAAACAAAATCCCTGTTACAAATATGTATAGTCAAACAAAATAAAATTTTGAATTAACCATGTTCCCAAAAAATATTACATCAGAAAATCTGTACACTAACTCCTACCTCTCTATCAGGAAGTGCACAGCACATTTCATCATTGGTCACTGCACTGATCAAAGTCCCTAAGTCTTTCAAAGTTGTTTGCTTTTATAATCTTGTTGTTATATAGATTACTTTTCTGGTTCTGTTAACCTAATTCTTCATCAGTTCATGCAAGTGTCCCTATGCTTCTTCAAAATCATCCCCTTTATAATTTTTATAACACAATAGTTTTCTATCATATTCTTATACCATAACTTGTTTAAATATTCCCCAATAGATAGGCATCCTCTAATTTCCAAGTCTTTGCAATTGCAAAAAAGCACTGCTATAAATATTTTTGTACATATGTGCATATGGGTCCTTTTCCTCTTTCCTTATTCTTGTGGGGAATAGACCTAGTATTTGTATCACTGGGTCAAAGGATTTAAATAGTTTAATAGCTTTGAGGGCATAGATCCAAATTGCTGTGCAGAATTACTGTACAAATTGACGGCTCCATCAATAGGCTAGTAATAATACCTGTTTACACCAGGTACACCATCCCCTCCAGTATTAGTGATTTTCTTTTTTGGGAATCAATTTTGCCAAACTGATGGGTGTGAGGTAGAATCTGAGAATTGTTTTCATTTGAATTTTTCTAATTATTTGAACTTTAGGATATATTTTTCACGTCACTATTGATAACTTAGATTTCTTCCTCTAAAAAAAAATGCCTGTTCATATGATTTGACTATTTATTAATTGGGGAATGACTCCCATTTTTATGAATTTGAATCTGTTCCCAATATATCTGAGAAATGAAACTTTATCAGAGGAACTTGCTGTAAATATCCCTCCATTTGCATGCTTCTCTTCTAATTTCAGCTGCATTTGATTTTGTTTGTGAAAATGCTTTAATTTCATGTCATCAAAATTGTCCCTATTTACCTTCTGTGAACCTCTCTATCTTGTGTTTAATTATGTCAATGACAATTGATCCCCCATCAATTGATCCTCTAATTTGTTTATGATACCATCCTTTCACATTTCTTAGAGCTTCTTTTTCTTAAAATTAATCCCTCTTTTAACTTACTCTCCCTCAGTTCTCCTCCCTTCTCTTTCCCATCTGTTTTCCCGTTAAGTGAAATGTATTTCTGTGTGTGTGTGTGTGTGTGTGTGTGTGTGTGTGTGTATTCTTCCTTCCTTTGATCAGTTCAGAAGAAAATGAGGTTCAAGTGTCTCCCACTTCCCCTACCCCTTCCTTCTTGTTTGTATGGTCTACGAGTATACCCCAATTATGTGAAATAATTTCCCTTATACTTCCTTTACCTCCCTCCTCCTCCCTCCCCAAGTGTATTCCTCTTCCTTTCCCTACTCTTTTTTTCTATGATAATAAAAAAAATAACAGAACCACTTTTTTTTTTCCTTTGGTCATGGTGTTCTCATAGTCCAATGATTCTTAGATTATCTCTCCTCAATCTGTTTTCCAGGTCAGTTGTTTTGCAATGAGATACCAAAAGTTTTCTTCAATTTTTTTTCCAGTTTTTTGACTTTGTTTTAATATTTCATGTTGTCTCATGAAGTCACTGTCTTGTGTTTGGTCCATTTGAATTTTTAGAGAGTTTATTGCATGTGTGAGATTTTGTACCTCTTATGCTAAGCTGTTAATTCCTTTTCCATTTTTTCTTCCATAGCTTTCTTTTTTTTTAATATGTTTTTCTTTTAAAGTTCTCATTTAATTTATAAAACATTTTAAAACTCTTTTAAAAAACTATTACTTCATCTCTTTCAGAAATTATAATTGAACTTGTCGCTGCACTGTCTTCTTCTTCAAGGTTTTGATTGTGAGGTGTTCTAGAGTCATCCTCTCTTTTTGGATTTGTGTCTTGAGCCTCCCTGTCACCACAGTAGCTTTTTATGTTGGCATTCTTTTGTTGTTTGCTTATTCTTCTAGCCTCCTTCCTGACTTTGGACTTGCTACTAGGGCCAGGCTCTTTCAACTTATGAAAGGAATGTCTGGTATGGTCTTGCTGCTGTTTTCTTAGGGTATTGAGTGTTACGTTTTTCCATGATTTCAAGGATAGCTCAGGCTGGGTTGTGTGAACACTGTCAATGCTCCCAAAGTGGTCTGATCCAGGGCAGAGTTTGATTGCTTCTGTCCTGGTCCAAGCTCTGCAAGTTTCTGACCTCAGTTTGAGACTGAACAACACGCCTATGGGCTTGCCCTGTTTGGAGTTCAAGTAGACTGCTCCTGGACTCAACTACTTTCAAATAGCTGGGAATCTCTGCTGGGTCAGAATGACAGAACTGCAGGCTGCCTTTTGGCCTGGGATTTCTCCCTCAGTTATTTCACTGCAGGCTTTCAACTAGGTTGGAGTTGGAACCAAGACCCTGCTCTGCTCTGGGGGTCAGAGCCTGCCTGGGGTCCATGATACTCCTCACTCTGGAATGCCATCCCAATGTGCAGATCCCTTCCTTAGTACACCCTGGATGTGTGACCTGGAACTGAGTAATGAGTGACTGAGCTGCCAGTTGGCATCTGTTCTCACATCCTCACAAGGTCAGGCCTTTCTGTGGTGTATTTGGGACCTCTTCTCACCATGGTGTGCAGCCTCTCCTTGTACTAGAATGTTTCACCACAGCCATTCCTGGGTAGACCCTGACCCTTATGTCTGCTGACTTCTCTGTCTGCCTCCCTAATCAGATCTGTACTGGTTTTTCTTGGATGTACCAATCAGAATTTGGTCTGGTGTATCTTGTAGAACTGCTTAAAGGAGTTGTTAGGGGCGCAGGGGGAAAGGAAGGTGGCAAACTTGGCTGTCTTTCTTCCTATTATTTGACAGAGATGTTTAGAGTAGTAGAGAAGACAGATAATGCTCCCAGTCTCCCATGACCCACCTTTGACTTTGAAGAAGTCTCCATAAGCCTATCTTACCTTCCTCAGTTGTCCAGCTTTCAGGATAGAATCGTAGTTTCTCCTGCTATTGCCCTAAAGCTTCCCCCTCCTTCCCCGACATGAGATGGCAGTCACCATCGGTCAAGTTTGAATCTTTTGGCTCTAGTTTACAGAGACAGAGGGTTTCTCAGAAACTCTTTCCCCGACCTATGTGCATTGATTTCAAGAACCAAATCAGAGCTTTTGTGGGCGGTCTATCTCTTCCAAACAATTAGAACTATCCAGAGTGGAATGGGCTGCCTCTGGAGGTTGTGTGTTTCCTGGGAGCCCTTCTGAGGAGGATGAGGTGGAGAAACAGAATGGAGTAGAGAATGCTCCCCTTCCAGACCTGCTCAATTTGGTAATCCAACAAACATTTATTAAATGCCTACTGTGTGTCAGTAGGTGCTTTGTGCTGAAAGTCAGAAAGATAATAATAATAATAACATTTATATAGTGCTTACTATGTGCTAGGCCCTATGCTAAGCTAAACACTTTACATTTATTATCCCATTTCATCTTCATAACAATCGTGGGATGTAAGTGCTATTATTATCCCCATTTTACAGATGAAGAAACTGAAGCAAACAGAGGTTAAGTGACTTGCGCAGGGTCACACAGCTAGTGTCTGAGGCTGGATTTGAACTCAGGTCTTCCTGGCCCCAGGCCAAGCCCTTGTGGAAAAAAAAAAAGATTTCTCTTGATATTCTGTGTCTTGGGGACTCAGAGCTTCACCCTGCTAGCCTTCTGCTTCAAAGTTGTTCAGAAAGACATGTCTGATAATGAGACTGCATTGAATCTTCTTATCTTGGTCAAACTCCAACCCAGGCCTGAATTGATTTTATATATTCAGGTTTGGGTGGAGACAGACTTCCAAGATTGGGGGTGACATTTCCTTTGATGGAAGGCGATATTGGCCCCTGTGGACTGAGCAGTCTAAGAAACCCACCTACCTCCTAGTATGTTGACCAATCATGGTTGATTGGCACCCCCTTGGGAACACCTACTCTTCAAAGGGCATATAATACTGTACCCCAAAATCCCAAACTAAGCCAGTTCTGAACTGGTCCCCTTAGGGGAGCCCAGTTTTGGACTGAACTCCCATGCAACGTACATCAAGCCACTTTGAGAAATTAAACTGTGGACACATGTACCCAATTTCATTTGTCTCTTTCTTAGAGCAGACTCTGTTTCAGATTGGGATTCATGGGGTTCACGGGTTCATGGGGTTCAGGGTTCACGCCCTCTATCCATTGTGCCAAACAAACAAAAAACCAGTCCCTGTCGTCAAAGAGCTAATCTCACTGGTTTGTTGATCAACCAAACATTTCATGAACTTTAGTGTGGAAAGTCACTTATTAGGTTTGTCCTTACTTCTTAAGAGTTAGGACACCTGAGTTCTACTCCCATCTACTAACTGGCTCCAAGACTTTTGTCCCTGTGCCTCTCTCTTCAGATCCCTGACTCTGTCTTTCCTCTCTCGTGCCCCGTAAAAGACTGGGCCTCCCACTTAACTAGGAAGCTGGAGACCTTGTTACGTGAACACACAATAATAAGACAATAATTTACAGTACAGTACACAATAGGTGCTTATACATATTTATTTGATATATAATAATAATAATTACTCATGGTTACAAAGGGGATAAATATTAGATTGTACTTGCTCTCTCAGTGAGGCCAGTCTTGTTCCTGGGCTGAAATTATCTTGAGAAGAGTCTTTAAGGTTTAAGGGAACTTCATCATGTTAATGAGAACAATAATTAACGACCTTCCAGAATGTTCCTATATTTGGTGTCCGGGGTTTGAGAATGTTTCTTATTGGTAATAAGAATAACTTTACATATCCTTTTATGGCTATGTGAAGCACTTTTATTTTACATTATTTTATTTGTTCCTCCAGGGTAATATAGCTACTGAAGTATCCAAGCAGGGACTAGAATACAGGTCTTCTTACTCCAGGTTCTGTGCCCTTTTCATCATTCACCACTGTCTGCCTCTCCTGTTTGGCTGTAACAACTTGCCAACAAAGATGACACAAGCCATTGTTCCATAGAAAGGTCCTATGGGCAATCCCTTCCTGCACATCCACCTGAGAACATGAGGCCTTGTGAGAAGCAAGTTGAGAGAACTCATTTCCCTATATCCGAGGAAAGAAAGGCTCTGAGGTGGACATAGGCAGCCTGCTACAGTATTTAAGCAATTCAATTCTTTCCCCTTCCAGGAGGCTTTCCCTGACAACTTCAAGCCACCTTAATTTCTCCCTTCTCTGAACTCTTATGATACTTATAATTAGTTCCATTTGTTACTGAACTATATACAGTTCAGTACCCTAACATATGCTCTATGGATTGTTTTCTAGTTGTTATTTTTTAAATGTTTTATTGATGTCTCTTGTTTTTATATCATTATCATTTCTAGATATCAACCATCACTCCAACCTCCAGAAATGAAACCTCTCTGTAACAAAGAGTTCAACACAAAACCATTTATAGACTAAGTCTGATAGTGTGGGATAGTCAATGTTCTCTGATGGTCGTCCCCTGCTCCCCTTTCAGAGAAAGGTTTCGTTCCATGTGCCCTCTAAGACTATTACTGGTTTTTTCAGTCATTCAGGATTCCTTTTAGTGGTCCTTTTTTTAACATTATTATGATCTTTATTATAATTGTACTATTGGTTTCATTTACTTCAAGATGCATTGGCCCATACCAATCTTCTCACGTCTCTTTGAATTCCACATTTATCATTTCTTACTGCGTGGTAGTATTCCTTTATATTTGGGCAGCAAGGTGGCACGGTGAATAGTGCATGCATTGGACCTGGAGTAAGGAAGACCTTAGTCGCTGCAGACACTTACTAGCTATGTGACCCTGGGCAAGTCATTTAACCCTATTCGCTTCAGTTTCCTCGTCTGTAAAATGAGCTGGAGAAGGAAATGGCAAACCACTCCAGTATCTTTGCCAAGAAAACCCCAAATGGGGCCCCAAAGAGTCGGACAGGACTGAAATGACTAAACAACAACAAATATCACAGTTTGTTCAGTTTTTTCCCAATCTATGGACAACCATTTTCTCCCCCAGCTCTTGTTATCACCAAAGAAGTGTTGTTACGAATGTTTTGTATCTATTGGATTTTTCTTTCTGCCTTTGAACTTTTCCTCTAGTTGTTTCACATGTGGACATCAGCCTTGTCTTCCTAAGCCTCAGGAGGGTAGAAGCTGTGTCATTTTTTTTTTCCTTTTGTATCCACCCCCATAGCACCTAGCACTGGTGTTGGGCATAGAGTAAGTGCTTAGTAAATACTTGTCAAGTAAACAAAACTCTCACTCAGTTTGAGTTAGACTAGAACCTGCAATAAAGAGGACTCTCTCCTTCAAAAACGCCTGGTTCTCAAACACCCTCAAAGAGATATCATCTTTGTCTTTCTTTCATCAAAGAGAATAACATTTCTCAGGACCTTACCTTCTTTCACTTCAAAGTTTAGGGAAAACACTGTTTTTAACCAATGTCATTGGTATAAATCAGTCCATAAGTCAACAAACATTTATGAAGCGTCCAATGTGTATCAGGCTCAGTATTAGGTAGGGGAAGGGAAGCTTCAAAAGGGGAATTCTCACAGCATGTATTGGGATACCTCTTAGGAACCCTTGTACCTTGTGTATGGAATATTCTCTTGTATCACCCCCTCCCCATGCCCAGGCTGTAAGTTCTTTCAGGACAGGAATTCAGACCTAATTGATGGTGGAGAGCTAATTAATATGGATCAACAGCGTCAGAAGTGCTCAGGAACATAAAGTGAACACACACATATACACACATACAACACACATGTACACACATGTAAATATGTACATATAAAATATGTATATATGCATGCATTGATATATACACATATATGAGAGTGCATGTGTGTAGGTATACATGCATGTATATATACATGTGTATACATATGTGTGTATCTATAACACACACATATAAATATTTCTGTAGGCAGTCAAGTTTTATGGATAGAGTGTTAGAGTCTGGAAGACCAGGGTTCAAATTCTACTCCAGACATTTACTATCTGTGTGATCTGGGCAAGTCACTTCACCTCTGTTTGCCTCAGTTTCCTCATCTGTAAAATGGAGATAATAATAACACCTACCTCCCAGGGTTGTTGTGAGAATCAAATGAGATTATGTCTGTAAAACATTTTGCATACCTTAAAGGGAATTGGGACAGGACCTGTGATATTATTGGTATAGCAAACTCTCAGGTGAAGAAACACCCTATATCAATGCAGGTTACCACCTTCTCTGCCACTTATAATATTAGAGATTTACCCAATTTGAGCTGTTAGGTGACTTACCCCAAATTACATAGTTAGTTATATGTCAGAGGTAGACTTAACTTTTTGTCTTCAAGGCCAGCTCTCTGGTCACTGCCCCATACTACCTCTCAATGTAAAACACTTTGCAGACTTTAAAGCACTATGTAAATGCAAGCTATTAATGTGATAATAATGTATACAAGTCCTCCTCTGAGTGTTCCTGGCCAAGATGATCTCTGAGGTCCCTGCCAGGTCTAAACACTATAATTCTAACTAATAAGGATGATCTAATAAGGATATTCAGAGGAATCAAGCAATTGGAACAGAACAGGACTAATCACAGAAGGCTTCTAAAGTCTTGGAGGAGGCCTTCTCCAGTACCTAGAGGACAACTTGAAAAGCTGTAAATCACACTTCTAGATACCTTCTCTGGGTGGCTGAGGTCAGTCCTGGCAACCTCAAGTGCACCCCTGGGGGTCTTTGGGGAAGGATCATGCATAGTCATTTCTGTCCATTTCGAGCTCCCTCACCACATACCTCCAGACGGGTGGATTCCTACAGAGTCCAGAGACTCGGGACCATGGTGAGGGAACAGGGGCCTGGGGTCAACACTCACTTTGTGCTCCCCAGCAGAGCCTGGGCCAAAATGGAGTTAATGCACTTTGCAAAAGCAAACCATAAATCAATACCTGCCCACAAAAAACTACAACATAAATTAGAATGTGACAAGTGTAAAGGAGAAGGCCAAGCAAAGTGCTATGAGAAATTAGAACATGTAGAGAGAAAGAGCTGGGAATCAAAATGCACAGTTCCGTCATTAATTTACTGTGTGGCCATGAACAAACCACTACACCTGACTGAGCTTTAATTTCATTATTTTAAATGAGAAGACTTCATCTCTTTTTGTGTTCCATGGACTTGACAGTCTGGTGACTCATTCTTAGAATAATGTTTTAAAATGCATAAAATAAAATGCATAGTATCGCCTTGGAAACCAATTATATTAAAATACAGTTACCAATATATTTAAAAAAAATAATGACATCAAATTGAGAAGTGCTGGGGATGATCCCTTAGGCCCCTTGCAAATCTAAATCAGAGATTCTTGCTGGAATCAGGACTGTTGTTCTATATTTCCAGGCCAGATTGGTGAGGCAATGTGGCGTTGGAGGAGAAAGCAAAGAAGGCTTCATGGAGGAAGTGGCCCCTAAATTGGACCTTCAAGAGCGAAATATTTTAATAGAGGAAGAGGGAGTGTAGTTCGCTCCACATTCTGGGCGCTGGGGACAGAGACAGAAGAGAATAAGGAAACATGGTCTAGTTTGGCTGGACTGTGGGGTGTATTGAGTGCAATACTGACAAACAGATGAAGTCAAGGTTGAATGAATATTATGGGCAGCTGTGAAGGAGGAAGTGGGGGGAGGATGGGGGGGCCGGGAGGTGGGGAAGGAATGCAGTTCTACCCTTTGCCTTTTTTAGCAAGAGCTGATCAAAGGATTGCTCTTTTCCCTATTGGCTGCCTGCTGGAATCAGTGCCCTGATATGGAGGGGGAGGGGTGATCATTAGGTTTAGACCTATGCTGTTCCATGGTCTAGGACTCCTCTGTCTCCTGATCCCACAGTGCCCAGTGACTTTCTGGCTCATTCTCTCATAGAGAATTTGAGCATGACTTGCAGGGAAGGGTGCCAGCCTTTGGGGATCTTCATTCCCTTGCCTTGCCACAAACCCTGGGGGCCCAAATTATTAATCCTCTAGGTATCTGGGGTCACTTTTTCCTCCTCCTCCAAGCTACCCACAACCTAGCCTGGTGATAACTTATTCTAATGACAGCCCTCCTCCAATTTCCCCCTGTCCTGTTCCTCTCTAAAGTCAGTGATTGATAATAGCCTGTTCCCTTTGATTATGAGATCCTTATTTGGAGCCCTCCTTCCCTTAATTGGAGCTGAAGTTACCTTCCGAAGGGCAACAGACTGAGCCTTTGTGGGCAGTTATTGATTTATGGTTTGTTCTTACAAAATGCATTAACTGCATTTCTACACAGTCCCCTTTGGGTTTGGACTTGGAGCTCTTACTTCCTTTCCCTCCACCTCCCTGCTGCAGTATTTCCCCTGAGGCTCTCTCCTCCTTCCCCTATCTAGTGCCATGTTCTGACCTCATGACCTAACTGCTTTGGAGGAAGACTTGGGGATTGTTGATAAATAGGCCTCTTGGAGCTCATTTGACCTTCCTGGGCCTTGTGCTGACACTGGGATTTTCAGGAAGGGACAAAGGAAACCCCCTTCACCTAAAAGCAAGGGTCTCACACATCCATGTATTGTTCTATGCAGTATCACAAGTTGGCTTGATATGAAGGATTTAGCCCAAAGCAATCACTTTGAGGTCACTCGGTGCATTCACTACATCCCTAGGCTCTGGAAAAGCTTTGGAGAACCCTAACACTGGCTCAGATTTTAGAGAGTTGAAATACAGCTAAGCTCCCACAGATCCCTCAGGTTTGACATGTGGACTGGTCCTGAAAGTCTGGGTATTACAAACGGGGAAAGAAACTTCCTTTCAACAAATATTTATTAAGCAACTGTTAGGTACAGGGCACTGTGCCAACTTCTCCCTTGGTTTTCCTTATCATATATGTAATCTTACAGGGATAGAATCTCTGCACAAGGATTTATAAAATGATATGTGAACACCAATACATGTATCTCCTGAGCCTTCCCTTTTCTGGTTCCATGCTGCTTCTTTTTGTTTTAATTGAAAAACCACTTCTGGTTTGAGAATTGGAAGCCCCAACTTCCTCTCTCTTGTGGTGGTTCTGGTTACTACAGGGTAGAAGGTTTGACCAAACCATGACTTCATGCAAGGTGGCTCACACAATTCCAGCAGGAGGCAAGGGAAGTACAAAGAGCCCCTATCTTCAGAGGACCTCAAACTGGGGAACTTCAAGCCTAGAGTGAATTCTCACTATAACTAGGCCAGCTCTGACTATGCTTTTTTCTTATATCACTGCCATTTTCAAGACAGCTGCCATTCTGGATTCATAATCAAATTAATACTGCCATTGCTATTGGAAAGGATGTGCCAGTCTATGCCTCTATGACTCCAACTGTGTTACCTGAGACTTTGCTATTGAAAATACAACTCCTTGTCACTATTTCCCTATTTGTGTTTTCTCCTCCTATTAGAATATAAGTTCTTTGGTTCAGGGACTGTCTTTACTTTTATGCTTGCATCCTTAGTACTTAGCATAGTGCTTGACACATGATAAATATTCAATAAATGCATTTTCTTTCATCATTCACCTTGAGGAATCCCTGAGTCTATCCCCACCTTAACTTTGGGAAGAAACCTTAGAGACAGATAGGATATAAGCTGTGACATTGCCAATAAATACTTTTTAGGCAGCAAAATATGCCAGGTGGTAATGCTCAACACTTCCCTGGAAAGGAACACACAACAGAGATGGAGAGGCCCTTAACCAGTGCTGTTTGTTTGTCATTTTAACACTTTCTTATGAGGAAACAGATTCCTTCTCCTTGAGCTAGTCATAAACCTCAGATGCCACCAATTAGAAGTGAATTGGTTGGGTCAGAATTAAAGATCTGTGATTGAACCAGTTTACCCGTGATAGACAAAAACCTCTAAGACCTAACTTCTCTCCCCTTGAATGGAGAGAGCAGAGGTATGTGGCAAAGAGGCATTAAGTATATTTATACTCTTAAATTTTATGGAGGGGCAGCTAGGTGATGCAGTGGATAAAGCACCGGCCCTGAAGTCAGGAGGATCTGAGTTCAAAGTCTGCCTCAGACCAAACACTTGACATTTACTAGCTGCGTGACCCTGGGCAAGTCACTTAACCTCAACTGTCTAAATAAATAAATAAATAAAAATTGAAATTTTATGGAGATGATTATGGTTAACTCCTTGATCCTTTCTCCACCCAGCCACTGGGTTTGGGGTGACCTAGTCAATACTGATCCCACCTGTCAGTCTACTACACTCATAAGACACGTTGCTTTGTGTATATGTATGTGTACCTACGTACATATGTATTTAAGACATTTAATTAATATATGACATTTAATTGTATTCATTTGAGTCCTTTATTGCAGTCAATTATTTAGAGTTGCTTCACGCTATCAGTTCATGCTTTGTCTCAGCAAAAAGATGGAAAATTCTTGAATGCCAGTCTTTCACAATTTTGAGTAGCAGTTTGGTTCAATGGAAGGAGAATTGGACTTGAACCCAGATGGCCTGGATTCATATTTTGGTCTACGACTTACTAGTCATGGCTGCTAGTAAGTCACTGAAATTCCCTGAGATCAGAGTTTTCTCATCTGTAAAATGACAACAGTAATAGTTGTACTGCTTCATTAGAGCACGTTTGAAGAAAGCATTTTGCTACCTTTAAATTGGTATTTAAATGCCCAAGATTTGCTGTTGTTTTTTATTCCTCAGTGCCCAGACACTGCATAAATACTTGTTGAATGGATTTCTTCCCAAAAGCCAGATGAACTTTTTCTTTGCAGACTTTTTCAACCTTGACTGGTCAGATGTATATACTGGTCCCTCAACGCCCTCCTTTGCTACCACCAGGCCCAAGTGGCATTTCCTCTTGGACAGCTGCATTATTTCCCTTGGGACTGAGAACATTCCCTTGGATGTTTTCTTATTGCAACTGTTGCCTCTGTACTTGAGTGATCTGGCTAAAATCAGAGGCTGAGAAGGAAGACAGAGAAGTCCTCAAGGATCCACCTGGCTTGGTGCCATCTAAAAAGGAAGGTCATTCTTCAATGTAATTAAACCCCAATTCGTTCTGCCCAGATGCCCTTGGGCTAGCCACTTTACCTTGGTGCGTCACAATTTCTTCATCTATAAAATGAGGGAATTGGACTAGATTGCCTCTGGGGTCCCTTCCATTTCTTCATCTATGCCTCTAGAGCCTACTATGCACTGGACGCTGTTCTAGGTACTGGGCATACAGCAACAACAACAATACTAATAGTCGCTAACATTTATTTAAGCATCTTACATATATTGTCTCAGTTGAGGCTCACTAATACCCCTAGGGCAGTGAGGTAGAAGCTGGGCCTGTAGTCAGGAAGACCTTGAGTTCAAATCCAGTCTCAGACAAGTACAAGTTTTGTGAAGTTGTGGGCAAGTCACTTAATCCTATTTGTCTCGGTTTCTTCATCTATAAAGTGAGCTGGAGAAAGAAATGCCAAACCATTCCAGTACCTTTGCCAAGAAAATCCCAAATGGGGTCACAAAAAGTCAGATACAACTGAACAATGACAACGTTACTCCTATTTTACAGATAGAAAAACTGAGGCTGAGTGAGGTTAAGTGACTTGCCCAGGATCACAAAGCTAGTAATCATCTGAGGCAGGATTTAATAGCTCTATAAATGAAGACAGTCTCTGCCTTCACGGATTTTACATTCTCCTAGCTGGCTACAGGTACAGAGATGAATGAGTAGGACACAGTACACAAATGAGTGAATATAAAATAATAAGAAAGTAATTTCAGAATAAGGGAATGTGAACAAGTGGAGAAATCACAAAATACCTCTTTAAGAAGGTAATACCTGAACTGGGCTTTGAAGGGAGTCAGAGATGAAAAGGGAGAGCATTGGGGGTGGGGGAGCCCAGAGGTGGAAGGGGAATACCATATATAGGCAACAGCAAATAGGTCACTTAGGCTGAAAGTAGAGTGTGCAATGGAGAGAAGTGTGTAATCAGCCTGAAAAGACAGGTTGGGGCCAGAATGGAAGGGCGGTAGATGTAAATGGAGAAGTTTGCATTTTATCCTAGAAGCAATAGGGAACCAATGATGTCTTTGATGGACCTGAAATTCTGAGAGGACAGTCGGAAGGATTTGTACGAGCTGGGGCTGGTCCTTTAGGACTGAGGGACCCAGAGTGAGAATATGGCCCTGAATCCCTGGACTCCAACAGTGTAGCGAGGTAGTCCTAGACTGTTTATCTACCACCCCTCTTGGACCATAGAGTGTGATGGGTGAATTGCTCATAGTTACTTGGCTGCTGGCAGAGCCAGACTTTGAATCCACATCTTCTGACTCTGAGTTCAAGACTCTTTCCGCTTTACCATATACTGCTTCTCCAAAGTAGTAAGAGAGACAGTTAATCACTAGCTGTTACAAGACCAATATGGGGTATTTAGGATTCGCACCTAACAAATGGGTTAGGAAAGGCCTCTCCAAAGAGCAGTGAGATTCTCCACCGAAATCTTCCTTCTTTGGAAGTCTGAGGAATGGCCAGCTTTGGCTGTATCTGCAAAAACTAAAGTCATTCCAAGACTCCTGCCTGAAATGGCCTGCTACAGGGCCTACCTCTCTGGTGCCAAATCACCAGGGGGCTCTAGGAGGAAACAGTGGGCCTCTGACAGAAACTATTAAATCTCCTGCTGGATCTATTACATTCTGAACTGGAGAAATAAAAGTTCCTTTTGGGATGACTAGACTCAGTGGGGCCTTTGGCAAGGATGGTTCCTGATGAAGCTCCCCATGGTGACTGCATGGTCTAAGGTCAGGCCAGGCTTCCCTAAATTCAGTACAAACTGAAGACATGAGATGGCCCAGCCCAAACACCCTGGTAGTTGTGGAAGCCTTCTTTTGTTTAATGGAAATTTCTTCTCCTACCTTATCTGTTCCTTGACCGTTTACCATGAAAGCACTCAGATCAGCTCTTCTCTGGGTAAGAAACTTCTGAGAGAGGCCTTTTAGAAGTCAGGAGTGAGCGTGAATGATGCATGAAGATGCTTGATCCAAAACCTAATGGGGAAGCTGTCTGTGTCCCCAGGCCCCAGAAAACTCCAGGCTGCCACTGGTCCAGAGATCAAATGCCTTTCAGACTTAGAGACTCTCTCCAGGAGAGGCAGAAGGCCATTAGCGAACTCTGCAATGAAGGGCCATTGTGGTATTGTGGCTGTCTTTCACAGGACTTAGATATAGAATTCTTAGGCTGGAAGGGGGCTAGAGATCATCTAATCCAACTCCTATCTTTATATAGACAAAGAAGCTGAGAACTTGAGAGGCAAAGTGATTTCTCTAAAGTTAAGCAATGAGTAGCACTAGTGGGCTTGAACCCAGGCCTAGGAGGTAAGGTGGCCTAGTGAATGAGTGAGGGACTTCCTTCAGCAAGCTATTTAATAGCTTTCAATGTCCTTATTGGTAAGCACAGAAGGATCAATTGTTATCATATATGTAAATTACTTTATGAACCTTAAAGCATTTTATAAAGGAGAATGATTATTCCCAGGTGAGCGTTCTTTCTATGCTACCTTGATGCCTTCTTCTGTACTGATTGTCCTTGCTGTACTCCTAAGGAATGACAATTCTTGGCCTTGCCAGAGTTGATTTCAACTATGAGAGGCAACGTGGTGTAGAAGAAAGTACGAGACTTGGAATCATGGGCTTTGGGTTCGAATCCCAGGTATATTTCTTGATGTGTATGTGACTTTGGGAAAGATCTGTCACTTCTCAGGGCCTCAGTTTCTTAATGGGTGAAGTGAAGGGATGAACTCTGATGATCCTAGTTAGTGTGTGAAAGCTTGTAAAAATATGGCATTGGAATTCTTCCTCATCCTTTCACCCTCCCTCTAGAAATAATTTTCAGCCCAGAAAGCAGGGTATCAGGTAAGAAAATGAAGGAATGAAGTAGTCTTTGATGACTAGAAGAGGCAGCTGAGAGGAAGCCAGTGAAGTAAAATCTAAAATTCATTCTAGTTCAGCAAGTTACCATAAGGAGCAAGGGTTGACAGGGTGATGAGGGAAAATCATGTCTGAGATGTGGAAGGGACCTTAGAAACAGTAGTGCACTGGCAAATAATTAACAACTGGCTCCCTATTTTTAAAAAAAGTATGTAAGATCCACTTTTTAAGTTTAAACTGCATTATTAACATTCTCCAGCCATTTCTTAAATCTAGACAATCAACAGAACAATTAATCAAGCCCTGACATATAGCATTTGCCAATTTCTGGGGTGTAAATGCTTACAATAAACATTTAACAATCAGCTTTGGAGAGCCAGTTTGAACTGGATCCCTCACATATCTGCTTAGAGTTCGTCTGGTCCAAGCGCTCTAAACTGCTTCTTGTATTACAGACCCCTTTAGCAGTTCGAGGATACCTACAAATCCCTTCTCAGAAGAATGTTTGTTGCCTATATTCATAATTGAAAGAAATGTTAAATTTCAAATAGAGATTAGTAAAAAATAAAAATGGGCTCAACCAAGTTCCTGGATCCTCTGAAATTTATCCAGAGACCCTGATTAAGAATCATTGGTTTAATCCAAGCTCTTCATTTTACAGAGCACAAAAGGCAACTGAGGCTCCGGGGGGTGGAGTTATTTGTCCAGTGTTTTACACCTATGGAGTAGGAGAGTTGGGAAACAGTCAGATGATGCAGGGGGTAGAATTTTGAACTTAGAATCAGGAATATCTGAATTTGAATTCTGCCTCAGATACTTATTAGCTGTGTGACCCTGAAAAAGTCACAAATCTCTCTTAGCCTCAGTTTCTTTATCTGTAAAAATAGAGATAATCATGGCACTCACCTCCTGGGGCTGGAGACCAAAAATGTGATAATATACATAAAGTGCTTTGCAAACCTTAAGGTTCTCTCTGTCTCTGTCTCTCTGTCTCTGTTTCTCTCTCCTATTATTATCATTATTAGTTGGTATTTGAACCCAGGTCCTCTGATTTCAAAACCACTGCTCTTTCCATTATACAATCTTTACTTACAAAGCCAGACCAACAGAAAAAAGGCCAATGATGATTGTTTATTTTGAAATATTGAATTACTTTTAGTCTGAACTTCAACACCAAAAAAAAAATGAGCATTTGCACGTACACGCAGCAGAACATAAAAGAAGATTCTATGGGAAACCATAAATCTTCATTTCACACAGCTTCTTTTTTTAAAAATTAGTTAATTAATTTTTTTTTTAGGCAATTGGGGTTAAGTAACTTACCCAGGGTCACACAGCTAGTAAGTGTCAAGTGTTTGGTCTGAGGCCAGATTTGAACTCAGGTCCTCCTGACTTCAGGGCTGGTGCTCTATTCACACAGCTTCTTAAACAAAAAACTGTAATACTTTCTATGTTACTTTCACAACTTTTTGGTTTGTTTGTGATTCCTTCTGAACTTCCTTCTGCTTTCTCCTGTACATTTTAAGTGTCACAATACTTTTTTGGGGATGGGGAATCACTCTTGCTAATTCTTCCCCTTATCCCTTGAGCCTTTTTTCTCCCTATTAACAGATAGAAAGGGAAAAACCCAAACTTTGTAATAAATAAGTATAGTCAAGTAAAAATGTCCTCATAGTGTCCAGGTAATGGTTATTTTTCAAAGGAAGACTGGGAAAATATAAGTTGAAAGAATTAAAAATGTGAGGAGGGGAAATAATGCCCCTATTCCACAGTGACAAAAAAAAACACATTAAATAATATTCTTCAAATGGCTCTGGGGAGAGACTCTTTAAAAAGAGGCAAGAGCTGAGAAAATAACACAGAAATGTGCATTGCAGGAAAATAGATAAATTAACTTCAGATGGCTACTATTTGTCTTCTCTGGTGAGTCAAAGAAATAACTCTGCCTTAGTGATGCTTATAAGCAATTCCTTTCTCCCATAGAGATGAAAACGTCTTTTATCGACAGTATCTCTTTACCCCCTGCTTCTCTGTGAGGTGAAGAAAGCAGAATTATCTTCCTTCTAAAAAAATTTTTTTAGAAGAAAAAAAAAAAACCTCAGGCGTTCACGAAGAAGTGCAGAAATATAGGAAGGACTTTCAAATCCCCCACACCAGGAGAGCCGAGAGGCAGCAGGAACATGTGGGAAGGAGTGGAGCTCTCAGAAACAGTATCAGCCTGAGGGAGAAAATCTTCCAGTCCCAGTTTAGCACAGAAAATGGGACCAGCAAAAGATCACAACAAAAACAATGAGGATTTGATTATTCACGCTGATAGGGGAGAGGCAGGGGACAAAAGAGAGCAGAGACATGGGTAATCCAAAATGGTGAATGATAGCACCCCCCCCCCTTTTTTTTTTGTTCTGTGTTATGTTTCAAGTTGTGTGTAGTGGGGGTTCTAGGAATCCACTTCAAACAAATAACTCTGGGAAAGCCTTTCTCAGGACAAGCTGGAAATCTGTATATACACTTTTCCTATTTTGGCCCCTGCTCAATTCATCACTGCTGGGAATATGCAGACCTCTCTTGGGTAAAGTTTGCCTTTCTGAATAAAATTTCCCTGAAGGTGCTAAGGTCTTTGGGTTTCTGGAAAAACTTCCTAGTATGCAAAATAAATAGTCAAGATGTCCACAAAACGGTAATTAAAGAGACTGAAACGTCAAGAAGCAAATATTTGATTAGAATAGATGTCAATTGCCAATAAGCTTCAAGGCAGCTTTAAAGGTAGTCCAGAGGTGAGACTTGACTGTAGATTTCTCTAACCTGACCCAGCAGGAGAGAGGCCTCACCCCAACAGGATGCTCTCTTGCCTAGAGCTCGAAGAGACCTTAGATTTCATTTACTCCACTCCTTTCATTTTACCAGCAGGAAACCAGAAAGATGAAGAAACTGGCTCAGGTTTTGAGTGCCCACATCTCTAAGTTACCAGTGTTACTATTTTCGGAAAAAAAAAGTTATTTGCATATAAACTATAGTTATAGGATTAAAAGTCTATCTGGAAATCTGCAGTAATTCTGATAGGAACTTTAGGTACTTGAATATGAATTAATTTGGTTGATGCTTTTTTTTTTTTAAAGAATTTTGTTTAAAAATGAGTATTCATAGGGGCAACTAGGTGGAGAAGTGGATAGAGCACTGGCCCTGGAGTCAGGAAGACCTGAGTTCAAATATGGCCTCAGACACATAACCCTCACCAGCTGTGTGACCCTGGGTTTTAACCCTGATTGCCTCTCCCCTTCCCCCCCAAAAAATGAGTATTCATTTGGAAGGAGATCATAGGTCGAAGCTGCATGATGCCATCAAAATACATCATTATAATCAAGAATCAACAGTTCTTGAGCACCAGTTCTGGGCAGAGGGGAAAGCCCAGAAAATCAAAGAAAACACCATCCACAAACTTGAAGAGGTTTCATTTTGATGGAGGTTGGGGAAACAGGAACATAATTATATTATAAAAGATTACCTTAAATCGGGATTCTTAACCTGGAGTCTGTGAACTTAAAAACTTTTTTTTTTGAAAACTACATTTTACTAAAATCTATTTCCTTTGTAAATTCTACGTATTTTATTTTATGCACTTACAATCATTATTCTGAGAAGAGGTTTCTAGCTTCATCAGACTGCCAAAAGGATCCAGGTCACAAAAAAAAAGGGGGTTGAAAACCCCTGGTTTAGGAGGATGAGACAAAGATAACTTAGTAGTTTAATATAGCTCAATGAAAGCAACCTGGGTACTTTTTGTCAAACTCTGGTGTTATCAGATGACGATGATAGAACATATTAGAAAAATGACAGAAACTTGGCAGTAAATAAGCCAGTATTTAGAGAGTTCATCAGGGTTCAAGTGCCTGCTGTGCAAACCTGAGTAAGTGACTTAGTTTCTCAGCATCTCTGGCCATTCTAAGACTATAAATTGTAGAGCAGCTGCTGATGTGCGTTGAGAGAAGGAGGTTCCTCATTGAGAAATCCCTATGCAGACCTACATATAGACATCACAGATCTATGCTCTCCTACCACTTCCTCCCCCCTCCAAAAAAAAGATCACTAATTTTTCAGATCAAAAATTTAAATTGATATTTCTCTCTTAGTGTAAAATAAGATCTGGTTATATGAGGGCTTTAAAATGACCTTATGCTTTTTTGTTATTATTTTCAATCATGTATGATTCTTTATGACCCCATTTGGGGTTTTCTTAGCAAAGGTACTGGAGTGGTTTCCTATTTTCTTCTCCAGGTCATTTTACAGATGAGGAAGCTGAGGCAAAGAGGGTTAAATGGCTTGCCCAGGGTCATAGAGCCAAGAAGATGAGTCTTCTTGACTCCCAGGCCAGCACTCTATCCATTGCATCACTCAGCTGCCTGATCTTATGCAAAATAAGGATGTTTCCCAGTACCATTATGGGGGGGGCACAAACTGCCTCCCCTTACCCCAATTATACACTGAGGAAGTCCTCCCCCCACCCCACCTTTTTTTTTTAACCTTCTATTCTATAAATGGCTTCTTATAAACTTAGAGAAAAGAGCTTCCAAAGCATTTTACTGATCTGTATCTGGGACCTCTTGTTTATATTCATCTCTATTATCGAATGGTTTTGAATTGAACACCTTTGAATAATTCCAGGAGCTGAAAATTACATGATAGTCAATTTATCTTCATTCACGTACTTACACAATCACAGGGCAACTCTTATTTCTCAGTCAGGCCTAATGTTTACTTTGTGGGACCTACCAAAACAGTTATAAATCTGTAACCTGCTTTTTTTCATCTTCCTTACTTCTCCCTCCCATCCTACTCTCACACCCCAGAGATAACAGGGCTGGGCTGGAGCCAGTTGCTGGAAAGAGCCAATTGTTAAATTCATTGTGAGTACTGTTATAAAAATATTTGACTTGCTGTGTCAAGCAGAGTGGCAGCTATACCAAAAATTCTCTCAGGATAGCATTTATTCCTTGTTAAATTTTTTTTTTTATCGATATCTTTCACTTTTACATCACCAACACTTCCCAATATATCTCTCCTCTCCTCTGAGAGCCATTTTATAACGAAGAATAAAAAAAACAGAAAAAAAAATACTTTAGAAAAATCAACCCACATATGAACTAAGTCTCATACCATATTCAGTGTTCCACATATATAGTTCCTTACCTCTACAAAGAAGGGAAGGAGGTGCATTCTCAGATCTCTACTTTGTGGGCAAGCTTGAACATTATAATTTCACAGCATTCAGTTTCAATTGTTTGTTTGTTGCTGTTCTTTCCATTTATTATGCATAATGTTTTCCTAGTTCTGTTTACTTCACTGCAACAGTTGATTTAAGTCTTCCCATACTTCTTTGTCTTCATGATATTCATTGCACAGTAACATTCCAATTATTCACGTATCACAATGCGTTAAGCAATTTCTCAATTTATGGGCATCTACTTTTTCCCCCTAATTCTTTGCTACCACTAAAAGTGTTGCTATTAATATTTCTGTGTGTATGAAGCCTTCCTTTTTGTTATTGACCTCCTTGGGGTATAAGCCTAGCAGTGGGACCTCTGGGTCAAAAAGTATTCACACTTTAGTAATTTTTAAAAATATGGTTGTAAATTGTTTTCCAGAATATTTGGACCTATGTATATAGCTCTACAACCCTTCCTTCTACAACCCCTCCACATAGACCATTCCTATGTTTTGTCACCTTTGCAAATTTTCTAGTTGTGAGATGAAACCTCAGAACTGTTTTGATTTGCATTTCTTTTATTAGTAATTTGTAAGAATGTTTCATGTGGTTAATGATTTGCAATTCTGAGAACTGTTTTTTCATTTCTTTTGACCACAGATCTACAAAGGAATGGCTTTTTGGTGTTATATAATTGAGTTAGTTCCCTATATATCTTGAATATCAGACTTTTATCAGAGATATTTGATGCAAAGTTTTTTCCCCTAATTGCTTCCTTTCTTCGGTGTGTTAAGTGTGTTTATACAAAAGTTTTTCGGTTTCATGCAACTGAAATTACCTGTTTTATCTCAGATCATTGCCGTTTTATCCCTTGTTGGTTTTTAACTATCCCCTTTACCATAGTTGTGTAAAGTAACTTACTAGGTCTTTTTCTAATTCTAATTTTCTAAAGGGGTATGACCTTTAGTATACATACACACGTATGTATGTATGTATGTATACACATGATCCTGGAGAATACTTCCATAGTGTTGTCAGCAGACCATCATTACTCAATGCTGAAGCCATTGACCATTTACCTCAGGTTGTAGTCAAATTTCTAGGCAAATTTCCACCTGAAGAAGAGGTTGCCATTAGACTCCTCTTCTGTGGCAAAACACCTGGTGCTGATTCTATTCCAGCTGAGATTTACAAAGTAGGGGGTCCATTGCTCATACAAAAACTGCCTAAATTTTTCCCTGTTATATGACAAGAGGAGGTTATCCCCCAGGATTTCAAGGATGCCTCCACTGTCCATCTCTATAAAGGTAAAAGAAATAGATTGTCCTGTGACAATCACAGAGGGGTCTCACTCTTAGTCATTGTTAACATGATTCTTGCCAGAGTCTTCCTTAATAGGCTGATCCTTCACCTGGAAGATGGTCATCTACCTGAAAGCCATTGTGGCTTCAGAAAGGGCCGAGAAATGGTCGATATGTTGTTTGCTGCCCAACAACTCCAGGAGAAATGCCAGGAGCAGAACAGAGATATGTACATAGCGTTTGTCGATCTGACCAAGACCTTGAGATATTTAAGTGTATGTATAGAATGTGTATATACACATACTATGCATATATATGTATATATACACATATAATATACATATGTGTGTATGTACATATTGCTAGCAATGAAGTCAATCAGTTATATTTTCATTTGGATATTCTGAAAATCTAAAAAAAAAAAACCCTCTGGTTTTTTGGGTGGGAGTTTTTTGAGATACACAAAGTTCAAGTACAATAGGCTATCTTTGCTCCTCCTGACCTCTCCCTCCTCTCCATCTCCACTCAACCTTCTCTTTTTTCTGGAATCCTCAATGTCAGAAATTTTTATCCTCCTGTTGGACTCAACCAGGCCTCTCTAGCCAATCTGTGGTACCTCCCTTCCCGTGATGTTAGAAGTAGAAAATGAATAAAATATGCCTGAGCAAAACCTGCCCCTCCCTTTAAAACCTCCAGCTCTCTGGTTCACCTAGCTAGCTTGATTCTTGAATGAATCCTTGAAAGACCCAGGTGCCACATTCAAGAAATCAGAAGGAGTAAAGAGAACTTGTTGAAATGTGAATGTGCCCCACCCAGAAGACCATCGTAGAACCTTGTACAACCATTGTTGACTCCTCATTCCATATCCTAAAGAACATTATGTCAAAGTTCCTGAGTTCTGGGCTGTACTTTTAATTGATCATCTTTCTCCTAGAGACCCGTCCTCCCACCCATACTCCTAGTATACTTGACTACTCTGGCCCCTCACATTACTTCCTTTACCCTTGATTGACCCTCCCTACCCTCTGGTGTCCCTTGTTAAGCCTGATGCCTTCCCTTTTGTGAGTTAAATGAGCCAGTAATAAAGACCTACAGCTTTGAGTACCCCTGGCTTGTCTGTCTTTTCTGTGCCTCAAAGTCCCAAAGCAACTACAAGCAGACAAGGGTAGATAACCTTGATCAAGCCAGCTGTTTACTGACATTTAAAAGTGGATTGCATCAAGCAATCGAGCAGGATATCAAAACTGATCTCCACCTCTCAAACTCCTTTGTAATATTCAGGTCTCCTCAAAAAAAAAAAAAATCCTTACAGTTAGTACCAGAGTTTAGATCTGTAATATTCAGCAACTTATTTTTAATTAAATTTTGTAAATTAGAGGAGGTAGAGAATTTTGATTTTCCCCACTGACTTTTCAAAGAAAAGAAGTACCCTGAAGACTGCCCTCCAACTGTTCTTGTGAAGGATTACAATAAGATTACACTCTAGGAAACTCCAATAGTCATTAATGATCCTTTATTTAGCCATAATGAGGACAACAAAGGACATAGTGTGTTACTTTTGTAAATTCTGTTTATCCATACACAGAGAATTAACAAAGACACAAAACACATGTCAACAGCATAGCTACACAAAGTAGTTTCTCTCTTGGGCTCTAATATGCTTGGAGCCACTTTTGGTTATTCAATATACTGTGGACCCCCTTTTGTCATGGAATTTCTTCAGGAAAATATAGGAGGTCCCTATAATGGTAGAAAGGTAAAGGAAAGCAAAGGAACATGTGAATCTCCCACCTCCCGTAGGCAGGATATCACTGGGCCACAGAGTAGCAGAATAGCCTATGACACAGAAGTGTTGTAAACTAATTATTTCAGCGTATATAGTCCCTGCAACTTGTGGCATTTCACAGTCCTGGTATTATGGTGACAAAGGAATACATTCAAAACATCTCTCTCTCTCTCTCTGTCTCTCTCTCTCATTTTTCAGTAAGTTATAGAATTCTGTTTCATAGACAATGTTCCTTAGGCCTTCAAAAGAGTACGGGCATAGGACAGAAACTACACAGGACAGGAAATGACCCAAAGAACTTCCTCTTTGAGCTCACTGAAACGGTTATCAATACTGGTTCACAATAAGCTGGAGGCAAGAGGGTATACTGTATAAATGACCTTAGTATAGATTTCCAGGGACTCTGTAACTTTACATTAGAAGAACGAGATAAAGCACAGGATACAAAGACAGGACACATTGCATGGAGATTTTGACACACAGAGAGCCCTCCGAGGGACAAGTAGGTTCCATGTCTCCTTTCTATATTTGGACTTGGCAGCAGCAAACATAGCAACCAAGTTCAAGTCTGATTTCTCACCAGTGCATTTTCTTCTTTTTTTCATCGGTAGCAGTCCTTTGCCTTCAAACTGTCTTCGAAAGCGAGTAACATAGCAAACAAAGTGGTATTCCCTCTATGCATCCCTGATAAGATGAGCTGACTGGTGGGTTTCACTGCAAATACAACCGCCTCTCTTCTTCCTCTTCCTTCGGTGGGAACATGGGAGGAGCTCATGTGGGAGGGACAGAGACGCTCATGTGGCTGTATGAATACCTGGTCAGAGATGCCCCCGTGGTCCTTCCATCTTCCTCGTCACCTACTTCTCCTCTCACTCCTGGAGGGTTTGGATGAGAGTGACAGGAGAAGGTAGACAGGAAGCCCAAGCGGAAGCGTTTGTTCATGAAGCAATAGATGATGGGGTTCACACAGGCAGAGGTGTAGGAGAGCAGGAGGATGAAGGAAATGGGAGCTCCGGAGAGGAGCAGCTCAGCAGAGGCTGTGTCGTAGGCCTTCCAGGCATTGGCACTGTAGATGGGCATCCAGCAGAGGAAGAACAAGATCACAATGACAATCAGCATTCGGATCACTCGCTTCTTGGCCATCAGGTTGGCAGCTGAGTTACTGCTCCGGGCTCGGTCGGTCTTGACGCTGCTGCTGCTGCTGCTGGACAGCTGTTGCAGCTCCAGCTTCTTCCTCTTCTTGGATTTCTGCAGGTAGCAGCCGTCACCATCCTCATATCTGCTGCTGCTGCCCGTGCTGGATTTCCTTTCTGGGTGTTTAATAAGGAGGCGCACGTGACTTTCAGATCTAACCATGCCATGACTGAGAGAAAGCTTTGGAAGAGTCTTAGGCATATTAAAAGTGGCAGAGGCCAAATTTACACCAAACGACTGGACATAGAACTTTAGGCATGCATATATATGAATAAGCATGTGTCACTGTGCAGCCTTCAGATTTAAAGCTATGACTTGAGCTATGATTGTAAAGACATTTGATACCTATACAGCACTTCATCTTTCCCCAGATATTTTCACATTTGCTATTTCATTTGATTCTCTTAATACCATAGGTTAGATGACTTTTTCAAAGTCCTGCTAAATACCTTTGAAAATATAGAACATATTGTGTTTATTCAAATTTCCTCATTTCTGTTGATAGCATCACCATCCTTTCTATCACCCCGATTTACTACTTTGAAATCAACCTTAACTCTCCCTTTTCCCTCAATCTTCCTATCAACTTACATCAATTCATACCAACAAAAAATCTTATCTCTTCTATCTCCACAGCATCTCTCTCATCTATCCCTTTCTCTGAACTCACAATAGCTTCTACCCTGGTCAGAAGCTCATCACTTCTTGTTTGAACTATTGCAAAAGCTGACTGGCTACCCTGTCTGTAGTTCCTCCCCTCCATTCTATCCTCCACCCAGCTGCTGAATTGGTATTTCTGAATCAAACCATGTTTCCTCTGTACCAAAAATCTCCCATAGTTTTTTATTGCCTCTGAGATAAAATCTTCAGTGTAGCATTTAAAGCTCTTCCCAGTCTAGCTCCCACTCACCATTTGAGTCTTATTTAATATTTTTGTCTTATATTCTATGTAAAATTGTAAAATTATTTTATGCTCCAGTAAAACTGACCCGCTGGATGTCCCTATTTTATGACATTGCTTCTGCTGCCTCTATGACTTTGTACAAGCAATATCTAGAATGCATCCTTTTCTTATCTCTGCCATATAGAATCCCTAGCTTTCTGTGATATACACTTGAGGTACTATTACTTTCCACACCCCTTTCTTTATCCCCCATTCTTGATATTTTCTGTCTTGGAATTATTTCGTATTACTTCATCTTTAATTGGTACATGCTGCATCCTCCAATAGGATGTGAACTCTTTGAGGTCAAGAGCCATTTCCTGTTTGTCTTTGTGTCTCCATCCTGCATGGTACTTTGCACATAGCAAGTTCTTAAGAAATATTTAGTAAATTGAATTGAATTTGTGACTTAAAATTCAATTCAACAGACAAAGCACCTCTCTAAGCACAAAACACCAGGTTAGGTGCTCTGGACTCAGAGATGAATATGAGACAGTTTCCAGTCTCAAAGAGTTTATAATCTAGAAGGGAAGGGAAGTCAAAGACAAAAATGCCCATAATGCTTATAAGGATGTGGTGAGTGCATAGAAGAGGTACAAAATGAGTGATCAGCCTAGTGATTGATTGGGAGGGCTTCATAGAAGAAGTGTCACCAGAGCTAGGCTTGGAAGGATGGGAATGATGTCAATAGGTGGTCACGCTGGGGGTGGGGGAGAAAGCAGAGTATAGTCATTTGTAGGGAAAGTTATAAACTTAAAGGTGGGAAAATGTGATCCAAATTATAGGAATCAAAGGGTTAGTGTGCATGTGTATCTGCCTAAGTTAGAGAAAAATCAGAGAATTTTTGTCATTTTTCAAAGTACACATGTGATTAATAGTTACCTCTAGAAGATTTTCTCTGGCTGGCATCAAACTTTATTCCTCGGTATAGTTCCAAAGAGATTAATCCATATGCTACCATCATCACAATTCCAGGAATAAGAAAGAGGATGAGAAGCAGGAATGTGTGCCTGGTGAGGTCATGAAGAAGTTCATAAAACATCATATAGCAACTATATTGCTATATTGTCTCCACAGTGGTTAGATTGACAATTATGGGGGCAGCTGGTGGCAAAGTAGATAGAGCCCTGGACTTGGAGTCAGAAAGATCAGAGTTCAAATTTGGCCTCAAATACTTGCTAGCTATATGACCATGGGCAAGTCACTTAACCTTTCTCTGTCTCAGTTTTCTCTTTTGTACAATGGGGGTACTGATAGCAAACTACCTCCCAGGGTCATTGTGAGGATAAAATGAGATATTTGCGAAGTGCTTGGCCTATTGCCTGGCATATAGTAGGGGGCTAATAAATGCTTGTTAAAATTTTTAAAAAATTAAGAGTTCAAACACATTTTTTTTTCTTTATTATAAAAGGAGCTCTCCTAATGTTACTTGCTATACCTTATACCCATGGCCATTATCTAGTGATGCCTTGATTGACCAGCATGCTCAGAATGGGATGTTTTATTTCATAGAAATTTTTGGTTAATTGAAGGTTAAGCAAAACCTTCCTCCATCTTT
The DNA here is from genome assembly GCF_900497805.2 of Vombatus ursinus. Taxonomy (NCBI): domain Eukaryota; kingdom Metazoa; phylum Chordata; class Mammalia; order Diprotodontia; family Vombatidae; genus Vombatus; species Vombatus ursinus. The sequence continues at coordinate 35,215,527 of NW_020954596.1, forward strand.
TTTGGGGGGGCATATGTTACTACAATGTACGAATGCAATCTCTTGCCTCAGTAAATGCAGGATAATTGATATAAATGAGTCTATTGATAATTAAGGATATTCCAGGGATAATTCAGGATTATCATTCTGAACACTAGTGCTCAGTGTACAAGACTGTCAATGTAGGTAAAGACATTGTATGTATTAAAGATGGAGCTATACTGATTCCCTCTTTTAAAAAAAATCCTCATATCTTCTTGTTTCTTTTTGTGCCTCTTTCTCTTAAAAATTAAGCGCCTTCTATCTTCCCCTTCTAACCTCCACACCACCCCCCCCCCCATAATCCTGTTCTGGTTAATTAAGTGCTTTGGTTAGTCATATTCCAGTTAATTGAGTTTGATTCTACTTGATTTAAGTATTATAGCTTAAGCAATGCAGCCAATGGTCAGCATGGTACGTGTTCTGTGTCTTTATGAACCCAAGTGCCCGCTTGAGAATGGGAGAAAAATAAACACTGAGGAGTCTGACCAGGGTTGAATGGAATGGAAGTTATCTCTAATTCTGTAAGAACAAAGGAGCCTTTCCCCTGCTCTGCTTTGAGATTTATGTTTATAGAAATGTAAAATGTTTATGTATGTTTATGGAAATATAAAATGTTTACTTGAAGAAGGAATGGAACAGTTCAATCAACAGTTAACATCAGGTTTCAGAACAGCCAGTATTGATTATAGTAATAGGAAAAAATGAACAGGAACATCTCTTGCTTTAATGACCTGAAGGAATAAACACATCTCATTACTGGCTCCTAACATTTTGGTTAATTCCTTGTCCAGGCGACCAGGCATGCATTTCTTCTCCAGATAGTCTTTCAAAAAAGCCTTCCCTTAGGACTCTCTGGTTTGCTTGAAATTGTTTTGTGGCTGTAATATTATTATTATTAGACAAAATAAAATTGTCTAATTACAATAGCCATGGTCATTTGCCCCAAATAAGGCAGAGAAACCAAATGTCTCATTAGGGAAGTCAGAGTGCCTCAGTAGCAATGTAATAGTGAAATTGACTACAAATTTAGGCTGAGGGATTTAGCATAGCTCTCACCTTGCCACAAACCACACACAGTCCCTTTGATCTCGGTTTCCTCATGCATGGATGGCATACTTGTCAAAGTGATGCTGCCTGAACAAAGTTATGCATTCTCTAAACAAATTGGAATTCTGAAGAACAGCAGGCCTCTCCTTTACAAGTCTGGTCCTTTCAATCATGTGCCATTTGGTATGGTAAGGGTGAGAGATTGGGACGTAAAATTGTCAAGGGCACACGATGGCTTAGCCATCTCTTTTCAAGTGGACAAATCCCGTTTTGATAAGATTCCCCATCAAGCCTTGGAAACATCCCTGATGGTTGTAACATAATAATTTTTTCCCCAGTGATGTTCAGTTAAGAAGACAAGAGCTATGGAGGAGTAAGGGTAAGGGAAGAGGAAGAAGATGAGTTAAACTAAGCTTTGAATGACATCTAAATCTCTAGCACCCTAATTCTGAAACACTCTTTGGCAAAGATGTGGTGGGGATTGGTCTCTGCTTGATTTTTTCCTTTGGTTAGAGAATCTTAGGGACCTAAAGAAGTCATTCACTTCATCTTCCTGCCTTGCAGCATAACCACATTTAAACTCACCCAGAAAGAAACTTGTCTATCCTTTCTCAAAAACCAAAAGCACATTTTGGAGGAAGGCAGGCACCCAAACTCGCTTTGCTTCTGCCCTCCCTCCAGTGTTTCCCAAGTACATGTTTTCAACAGCGCGATATGATATGCTATCAAACTGTAAAACAACTTACCAGGACTGTTGCATAACATCACTTGGCAACAGAAAGCGACACATATTAGCTGTCTGGTTGTTATATTTGGTAAAGGGAACCAAGTTGCTGTAAATCGGATATGGCGACATGATAGTAAAGGAGAGACACCAAGTAGCAGTAATCACCTTCAACGCATGGGACTTCGTCTGCCAGACCCTTGACTGCAGGGGCTTGCAAATTGCACTGTATCTCTCTAGCGATATGGCAACGAGATTAAAAGTGGATACACTGACGGAGATGCCTAGGTGTGGAACAAAGAAGTAGGTTAACCTGGTCCTGAACTTTAGTATCCTCTCTATGCTTAGATAAAGAATCTAGGGACCGTATCATAGAAGGCAAAGGAATCTACCTGCAAACACAGAGGAACAGGAGATCATATCCAAAATTGGAAGGGAACCCTGCTCATTTTATAGAAGAGGAAATTGATGACAAGAGAGAGATTAAGGGACACGTGTTCAGAGTCACACAAGGGAAATATCAAGCAAAGATTCAAATCTGGGTCTCTAGAAGCTTTGAACTGCACTGTAGGGTTTTCTTATATCTATTCTAAAAGGAAAAATGCCTACTGATAACTTATCATTCTTTATTTAACTTAGTCTAACTTCCATTGGGCATGAAGGTAGCCATTAATTAACTGCTAATGGAATGAAATACATTCAAAAAATAAAGTAAAAATGGTTTTTCAGCAACAGGAGGAAAAGTTTGTGTGTTTGTTCACCTGGAGATTCTAAGTAGATCAAATTTCAAAAAATTCTTCCTTTAATTTTAAGCATTAATTACTGATTTTGTAATGAGTTATTAAAGCAAAAACATGTAAAGATTCTAAAATACTTTAGAATTCTGGGTTCAATCTGTGGCTTGAGTCCTACATGCTTAAAGGCTCTTAGGTAAGATTAGGTAATGATTTCAAAGTATTGAATATGATTCTATATATTTTTTTTTAAATGTGGCTAGGCATAATAAAAAAAAGCTTAAAGATTTATGGTTTTACATGGTTCAACTTTTACTTTAATTCATTTTTTTTCCTCCTGAAAAGCTCTTACTAATTTAAAATTTTCTGATTTAAAAAAATTAGCCTAGGGCAGTGGAGCTCCTTTAAGATATTTGATTTTGGGAGTTAGACTAATACTCACCTTATGAGACCCACTGTGATTTAACAGGATCCTATTTTAGAAAGGTGATATAGCTGAGGAAATGTGGTCTGGTCTACAATATAGTCACATCTTTGTTTCCTAGGTATGGATGGTCCACAGATATGTGCCTCATTTTAATTTTGTTTTTGTCTGCTATAGTTGGTTTACTTAAGCAATGCTATAGTAATAACAATCTCTTATCTTAACATCACACTTTGAAAATATCCATGATTTAATTGCAATTGTTTTTTTCCCAGCTTGCAGGACAGTCATTTATCATCATTTTGTCAGTGCAGACTTCAGCTCTGTTGATTAGGGCAGAATTAAGGCTTTTAAGATTCCTGGTGTCCCCAAACTCTCTTGGCATGATACAGCACAGCAAAGTTTACAGATTTGAAGGCACAGCCCCTTCCTTTTTAATTGAAGAGGCTAGTTGAGGGAGAGATGAATTGAGAAGTGAATATTAAGCCAAGTCTCTTAAATTTGTTTATTCCACTTTGAAATAATCCTAGCAATAAGCAAAATCAGGGCTGGTTATTGGAACCTCTCAGAATCTCTCACATAATCCTTTTTTGATGGACATGGGCAGGCTCAGACAGCCCACCTTATGGGCACATAGGTGTCCTCACTACACTCAAAAGTATATATTTGGCTTTCCCACTAGTCTTGGACAGCTTCCCTTCTCACTTCTTTCTTGGAATGGTCCCAGAGGACCCAGAAGAATCTGGAAAATGGACTCTGAGAAAGGAACCTGTAAATATATATGCACACACATATATACTAATCCCCCCCTCAAAAAACAACAACAGCAACAACAACAACAAATAAACCTATGATTTAAGTCATGAATAGATAGACGTACGGTCAAAAAAGCACTTCCCCTGAAAGGTATGGAGCAACAAGAAGCTATAGGAGTCTTTGGGTGCTGTTATTATTGTTTTAAGAAATGGAAAGAAGAGTAAAATGAGCGTTTTCTACTTTTGTTTGTTTAATTACTTCTTTTTTCAGTGAATAGGATGGACATACTTCAAGATCTTAAAAGTCCTTCCTTCCTTCCCCTGTGCTCATATATTCCCAGGCATCTAGCATTCAAACAGCTGCCTAGATGACTCCTAGCCTCTTGAATCTTTTTTTTTCCTTGGGCACCCAGCTTTCTCTAGAACTAGCCAAGTGCAACGTGATAGTGTTTAGGGTGAGCTAATGAAATGTTGACATAAAGCCACTTACCCATGAAATAAGAGGTGGTCTTGCAGACAGCATTCCCAAAAATAAAATCCTTGAGCAGGTGAGGAATGAGATTGAATGGCATACAGAAGAGACAGAGCATGAGATCGCTGACGGCCAGGGAGAGCAAAAATATGTTAGTGACTGTCCTCATCCTCTTGTTTCGGATCAGCACGGTGATTACCAGGGTGTTCCCCAGGATACTAAGCAGGAATATCAGGGAATATAAGAGAATCTGAACCGCTGGCTGCCAATTCACTGTGTCACAATAGAGAAGCAGAGCCATCAAAGACTATAAGAACAGGACATTAAAAGCTTTGTACCCCAAGTGAGCCCAGATTTTCTATTTCCTGCTTGGTTTTTATTTTTTGGGAGGGGGATTAATTCAGTAAATCACTGAACCAGTGTATTTATCCTTGTACTTGTAATACTTTTTTAAAAACTAAATGGTGAAACCTGAGGGATGAGCTTGGATCCAAATGGTTCTTTTGGGAAAGAATCACTTTAGGAAGTACTTCTCAGGAATGAGCCATCTCAAATGAATGGTGCTGGCATTTTGTTTCCAGCTTCCTGAGCATTTATGTACCATGAATCATTTCTTCACATTAGGCTTAAATAAAGAAAATCAGATTGCTAATGTGGAATAGAATCATTTCTTTAAGCTTGGAACTTTACATATGTTCAGTCTTGCTAGTTTTTTACACTCCTTCTACAACCCCCACCCCATTTTCTCTCCCTGAAATCATGGACATTAATCCACAATTCTTTAATCTAGAAAAGCAAGGAAATATGAATATTTGACTTGTCTGTTTCTCTTCCAAACTTTTAAAAAAAATAACAATTTGAAAAGACTTTACCTAGCCTAGTCTTAAAGTATACTTATTATCCTTTTGTTCCTGGGCTGATGATTTCCCCTTTCAAATTAATATTCCTGAAAAACAGATCTTTGACACTTACCTTTGGAAGGATAAGGTGGATCCAAGCAGAAAAATGTCTCATTTTCAAGTCCAAGTTCACAGGGAGGAGTAATATTACTGCCATTCATAAATAGACTATCAGCTATATCCATTCTTTCCTCTCTGCAGCTTACCTGTCTTCTAAGACGAATTAAGAATGTGTGCAGAATTACTCTCTATTCATTCCTATAAATGATCAAAAATTCTTCCCAAATAAAATCTGCCTGGAAAAGGCAGAGATGAATTAATTTCCAGGTAAGTGCCTTCTCAGTCATTACTAATGGTTATTCAGTTCAGGCTGAAAAACATTTGTACTAGTGTCAGAGGAGGCAGACATATGAAAGCACAGCTTGCACACTCTACCTTCTAGATACTCCTCCTCCCTATTCCAGGGGCTAGTCTTAGGGTTATAAGCATACTAGCGACTGATTGCAAAGTTAACCCTTTCTGGGGTGGTGATGATTTTTCATAAATATGCACTCACGCACACACACACATATATACACTCATACACACACATCAATACAGTTAAGTACCTCTGTGTGTATGCGAACCTGCTTTTGTCCCAGGCAATAAACAGAATCAAGCCCAACTAGAATATTTCAGACAGGAACAATTAACAAGGTAATAGATACTATAATGCAGACCATCAGAAACAAAGGACATTGAGTGGCTACATTTCTAGCTCCTCATACAGAAGCAATTAGTGCCTTTTAGCTTTGGAATGCTGCCCAGTTGTGTTCCGATACAACTGTAAGACTGGTTAAATTGCTGGAACCCACAGTGTTAGCCCTTGGGGACTACGCCCTTGTTAACCTGAAAGTTCGCTCTGGGAGGCCAGAGTCTACATTTCTCTATGTACAAAGGGTCTCTTGCTTCAACAGGCTGTCAGGTGTAAGAAAATTCCTAATTTGTAGTCTCTTTGTGAAATATGCTATTGTTTGAATATAGTACTACTTTATGATATAAGGGCAACCAGAAGTCATTTAACAGATGATTTTTTCAGCTTGGAAAAATAGATCAATGAGACACAGGCTTAAATTGAAACCCCAATTAAAACCCCTATGTCCCCAATATGAAACAATGGCTACAGTCTACAGTCTGTTTGTCTAGAGCCCTCTTTGGTGACTTGGCTAAACATGAAATTATTTAATTTCCTTTTTTTTGGCTCATTTTAGGTTGAGCAAGATGTTATTAATCTTTGTTTGGACCATGTCATCACACAGACAAGAAGGAGCTGTGATTTCAAGGAATTCTGGGACTTGGTAGCTAAGTCCTAGAGAATTGCTTGGGACACATAAAGGTTAAGTAACCTGTCCACAGTTACACAGATAGGATGAGTCCAAGGCAGGAAGCTGGCTGTAGGCTTCTTGACTTCAAGTTCATCACTCTTTTCATTAAGCCACACAGTATCCATCCATGTTCTTGAACTATCATGCTTTTTTTTTTTTAACCAAACCTGTGATTTTATTGAATTTTGGATAAGGAAACTCCTACCAGCACAGATCATTAGCTATCATGTAATTGATTGTATTAGAGACTTGTCTGGAGGCACTGAGAGGTTAGGTGATTTGTCTAGGGTCGTATGCTGGTATATTTCAGAAGATGGCTCCAACCCATAGGGCTGACTCTCTATCCATTGTTCCATACTACCTCATATATACTATTGAGAAAATCAGGGAGGTGCTTTGGGATCACCAATCCAGCTAATACCTTTACTAGGAAGGCAAAAGATGCAGAGGAAGATGAATATATCCTCATCTGGCAAAAGGGAAGATGGAATAGCTACTTTTTCTTTGAAATCATGGAAACTTCATGTTGGAGTAGTTTAGTTTCAGTTTCTGTAGCACAGAGCCATTCTTGTGTAGGGACTGGTTGTACTGTTTAGGAATATGCTTCTTGTTGCTGTTTCTCCTCCGTCCTGCTGAGGTCATTGTCACTGCCTTACGTCACTGTTACAAGTCAACCACAATGTAGAAATTAATTGACTAGGGCATTCAAATTTAGATTTTGATTTATACTTTTTGGGCATTCAAATTTAGATTGTGTTTTACCATTGGGAGGGGGCATGAAAATTTGAATTTTAATGTAAACTCATCATTCAGTTTGACCCTCCTAGTGCTGCTGTGAGCAATAGATATAGCCAAAGGCAAGAACATATTCTTCACCCCAATGCCTGAGTAGCTTGTGGATGCATAAGGAATTCATTGACCAACTTAGATTTTTTTCAAAACCACGCACAGAAGAGAGAAGCAAGGAAAGGTCATTGACCATGAATACAGAAAGGCAGCATGGTCTTGTAATAAAAGCATCAGCAAGACTAAAGTCCAGAACAAGCCAAGGCTTGTTTTGAATACTAAGGACAATAAAAAGGGATTTTCAAAAAGTAGGCTTTATTGATATACTTCGTTTTTTTACATCAGCTACATTCCCTATATATTCTTCCTCTTTCCTCCATCCCTCCCAGAGGCCCATCCCTTACAACTATAATTTTTTTAAAAGAGGAAAAAAACCCAATTTCATAAAACCAAGCAATTAATTGAAAAAAAAACTGATGTTATAGGAAATGTTTCACAACTTTGAGCTCCCTGTTTCTGTAAATACAGATGCAGTATTCCTTCACTAGCAAATGATTTCTATGGCAATTATTAAAGTGAGCAGCAAATTGGTCAAGGCATGTAATACATGTCTTTTCTCCATTTTTAACCACTTCACCATTTGTGAACTATGCTTGCAATAAATGTGGTACCAATTTTTTTCCTAGTTAAGGATTTGTTGCAAATATGATTATGTTAAAAGATAATTCCATGTTGCTTTCTCAGTTAGAATGGTCTTAGTCACTGCTTTAGAGCAGAGGAAGACATCTTCTCATATCTCTTCCTTGGGACTAACCTTGGTCTTTTTAAATTCCATAACATTCAATATCAATTGTTTTGTGATTGTGTTTCTTTCAATTGATATTATTTTAGTCAATAACATTACTAGAGGCAGCTAGGTGGCCCAGTAGAGTGCTGGGCCTAGACTCAGAAAGATCTTAGTTAAAATCTGGCCTCAGATACTTACTAGCTGGGTGACCCTGGGCAAGTCACTTAACCACTGTTTGCCTCAGTTCCTTCAACTGTAAAATGAAGATAATAACAGCACCTACCTCACTCAGTTGTTGTAAGGATCTCATTGATTTCTGTCAGGGTTAGCCCTTAGCAAACTCATGAAAAGTTAAAGCTTGTCTGGGGCACCTTCATGTCTCCCTTCCCACTCTGGTGTCCTTGTCTCTTCTTGGCAATAGGGCCTTGTTCTTAGTTAGGTTTCAGTTATTCCTGATAAAATGAAGTCTGGCATCAGCCTGAAATCACAAGATGTAGGTTACTACTTAGTCTAATTCTCTGTAAGGCCAATCCTGATCCCTGCTTTGGGAAGTGCTGGGATTCAGCAGGAAAGAAGGTTTCTAGGGGACTAGATGAGGCTGGATGGGCAAACACTTCTAGCTTACTAAAAACTTGAGGTGTAACTGCATTATTGTTTTTGGAAGTGAGGAAACTCATATCTTATCAAAGCCCTTTTAGAAGTATGTGCCTGGCCAGCATCTGTGGACATCCCATGTTTCCATTTGCTATTTTAGGATTACAAGAGCAACTTAATCCATTAAGTAGTCTAAAAGTGAAAGCAATTGGGAAATACAAGTGCCCTGAAATTTTTAAGCACCATAATACTGATTTGGCCTAATTAATGAGAAGATTAATACTTCACTCTTAATCTCAAGCTCTTCTGGCTCTCCCTATATCTCTATAAATTAAAGAGATAACATTAGATTAGATTTTGTTAATGTTTATGATTTCCACATCTGTCATTAACAAACATTTCGGGTTTACAACCAGATGATCTTAATCAACCAATCAATGAACAAAAATTTATTAAGCACCTGATTTGGATCAGGAACTGGTCTGTTAGTTCCTGCCCTGGAGGAGCTGACATTCTAAGTGAATGACTATATGCACATACAAAGGCTTATGCAAAACAGATACAAGATAACCTGATAGAGGGTGTGGGAGTTGGGGGAAGGAGGAGGCACTGGCCAGTGGGAGAACTGGAAAGGGCCTGTGCAGAGTATGGTATTTGAGACTAATCTAGAAGGAAAACTAAGGATTCCAGGAAGCAGGATGAGGAGGGAGTACATTCTAGGCATGAGGGATGATAGAGCTGTCCCTTGTGACAAACAGAAGGTTGGTTTGACTGGCCCATAGAGTGCATAAAGAAGAGTAATTAATACATCAAAAAGCATCTATTAAATGCTTGCTGTGTATAAGACCCTGTGCTAGGTGCTGGGTGTTGTACAATAAACATAAAACGATAAGATGAGGCCAAGTTATGAAAATCTTTAAATGCCATACAAAGAAATTTTTATTTGAGTCTAGAGGTAATAGGGAGCAACTGGAGTTTACTGAGTGTAAGAAGGACATGATCAGACTTGCATTTTAAGAAAATCACTTTGACAGTTGTACAGAGGATGGATTGGAGTGGGAAGACACTTGAGAAAAGGAGACCAATCAATTAATCAACCAGGTTAGAGGTTATTGCAATAATACAGGTGAAAGGTGTTGAAGACCTGAACTAGGGTGGAGTCCATGTGAATGAAGAGGAGGCATATGTAGAATTAGAAGTGACAAGACAAGTGACAACTAGTGGACTATGGAGCGAGTGAGAACTCTGAGTGAGGAATTGAAGATGACGTCAAAATTGTAAAACCTATGGTGGTGCCCCCAACAGAAAAAAGGAAGCTTGGAAGAAGGATGTGGTTAGGTGGAAGATAGCGTATTCCACTATTGTCATGTTGCATTTCCGAGGCCTATGAAACATCAAGTATGAGACATCTAATAGGCAATTGAAAATGCAGGACCAGAGCTTAAGAGGGAGGCTAGAGGAAGGGAAAGAGGACAAGAATTTCTGAAGTGCCTACTTTGTATCAAGCTCTGTGCTATATGCTTTAAGATTATTATCTCATTTGATCCTCACAACAACTCTGGGAGGTATATGTTCATATTATCCTCATTTTATAGATGAGGAAAGTGATATAGGCAGAGGTTAAATGACTTGGTCTGAGTCACCCAGCTAGTAAGTGTCTGAGGCCAGATTTGAACTCAGGTCTACAAATTCCACTTCTAGCACTTTATAAAAAGAATTCTTGAGCCCATGTTTGTTAACAAACTGACCGAGTGAGAAAGAGAAAAAGGAGCAGAGAAGAGGGCCCAGGGCAGAACCTCGGGAGTTACATAAATGATGACCCGGTAAAGGAGTCTGAGAAGGAGTGGTTAGACAAGTAAAACAAGAATGAAAAGAAAGGTGGTCATAGACAAAAGAGGATATGAGGAGAGGGTGGACAACTTTATCAAGTACCTGCCAAAGGATCAAGAAGGATAATGATTGAGAAAAGGACATAAAATTTGCAATTGGTCATTGGTAACTTTGGAAAGAGTAGTTTCAGTTGAGTGATGAAATCAGAAGCCAGACTTCCATGTGTTGAGTAGTGAGTGAGAGAAGAGAGAGTGGAGGCAGTGAGTGTAGACAACTTTTTCAAGGAGTTGGACTGAGAAAAGGAGGAGAGAGATATGACTCTAGCTTGAAGGGATGGTAGGATTTAAGTGAGGTTGTTTTTTTAATGATGTAGGAAAACTTTAGTGTGTTGGTAGGCATCAGGAAAGGAACTGGTAGGGCAAAATTCAAGATGAGAGAGACAGAGATAGAGACAAAAAGAGACAGAGGATGAATGTGGGGACAATCTTTTGGATTGGGATGGGAAAGGATAGGACCAAAGGTACATTTAGAAGGTAGTTCTTGGTGAGAAGGGTCACCTTTTCATCTGATGTTAGAGTACAGGGGGATAAAGTAAAAGAGGAGGTATCTTAGGAGGTAACCAATAGGTTACACATAGAACCATAAGATTTAGGTTTGGAAGGAAGACTACATGTCACCAACCCCTTCAATAGAATGTAAAGTCATCTAGAGCAGATTCTTTTTATTTGTATTTTCAGTGTCTACCATAGTGCCTTTCACATAACACCCTTGATAAATTCTTCTTGGGTTGAACTGATTTGAATTTCACTGATGAAGAAAATGACATCTAGAGGCTATGTCTTGCCTTAAGTAACACAGTGAGTTAGTTTCAGAGCTTGCACTAGAACCCAGGTCTATTGACTCAATTCCCCTGTCATGACTGTCTAATGAAAGACTCTGCTCAATGAAAGAATCCCTTTTATGACATCTCTGCTAACATCTTCATTCTGCTTTTACATGTACACTTACAATGATGGGGAGCTCATTACTTTATAAGGCAGTCTGTTTCATTGTTGGTGAGCTCTGTTAGTACATTTCTTCTTAAGCTGAGGGGGAGAAAGTCTGTTTATAATTCACAACCACTCTTCTTAGTTCTGCCCTCTAGAAGTCCATAAAACAAACCTCTTCTCTGTCTTTTACAACATCGCCTTTACAATAAGAAATAAAAAACATTTCTGATTTTAGTTTATTTTTTTAAATCAGTTCTAGTCAGTGTTTCAAAAACCAAATTGTTTTCCCAGCAGGGAGATGTTTTGATGGAAACTAAATCTGTTTTCATTACAATTTTTAAAAAGCAAATTTACCAAAAAAATTCTTAGTAGAATCTCAACTTAGACCACTACAAGGCATGTTGTTTTCTTGCCTTTTCCCCGTAACATTACAAACAAAAATTTCCTTAAAAAAAAGCAAAAACAAAAGCAAAACTACATTCAAGGACCTATTGATACAACTCAATAAGCTTCCTTTTCTTCCTTCCTTCCTTCCTTCCTTTCTTCCTTTCTTCCTTCTTTTCTTCCTACCATATTCTCTCTCACAAATCCTACCTACCCTTTGTCACTCCAATCCAAATAGATGGCTTTGTCTCTTCTTTGATTATGTATCTTGTTATCATGACAAGCTTCCCACCTTCTATCCTCTTCCAAATGCCTGTGATCTTCTGTACCTGAAGTTCAATTTATCAAGCATTTCTTGGGTGCCAACTTTATGCAATTCACTGGATAAACAAAGGCAGAAATGAGCTCTAGCTTGATATCATGGAAGGAGTGCTAGGTATGTAGTAGGACAAGCAGGTTCACATCCTGGTGCTGCTGCTTGCTATTTGTGTTACCTTCAGCAAATCACTTTAGCACTCTAGGCCTGTTTCCTCATTTTCCAATGATACACTAGATTTATGTGTGTGTGTGTGTGTGTCATGGTCCCCTTTGGCTGTTTGGGGTAGCCTTTGGCTCCTCAGAATGATGTTTTTAAATAAATAAAATAAAACACATAGGGTTATAAAGGTGGCCCCAGCTTCCCTTATGGCAGTTTCATTGTTGAGAAGCATAAAAAGTCCCAGGTGTATGTAGTCTGGGCCTCTCACAGTTGGTGGGTGCCTGAGTCCACGGGAATAGCCATACTCTGATGACTTACTGACCAGACACATCTCCAGATGGAAAGGGGAGGAGCTAAGTGCTACTCTGTCCTTGTTGCATATCCTTGTTGCATTAGGGCAAAGTAAACCTTTTTTACAAAGTAATTTTTGTAAAATGTTCAGTGACTTATCGGTGCCTCATTTTGTCCCAACATCAAATCTGAACTAGGAGGGTGCTGGCATTATAGTTATGCCTACAGTAAAATGAAACTGATTGTATTGAAGTACAGTCATCAAGATATTATCAACAAGAACACAAGTTCATAAACTCCAGGTTGACTGATCACTAGATAAACTCTAAGGTTCCTTTCAGCTCCGAATCTATGATCCTATGAAATATTCCCATCAAGGAACTAACAATATATATGGCTTAACTTACTGCTGGGCCAGATAGGTAGCCATTTTCCTAATGTGATTTCTTAGGCTTGTAAGAAGGCCCTTCTAAAACTCCAAAAAATTTTGTAATGGTCACATTCGGCTCTGTAGCACGTATTCAATTGGAAGCTCCTTGAGGGCAAGAACTTAGTCTTTTTCCATCTTTATATCCCAAGCTCCTAGCACAGTATCTTACACCTATGTTTAAAGTTTGTTGAATTGGATGATCTGTAGAATCATTTAAGTATCTTTGTTGGTGTTTCCCTTTTTCCCAAACCCTTCCCCAGTCCCTTAATCACTTTATCTTAGTTGCTTCATTAAAACTAATTTTATTCTCACTCTCTTTTACTCCTTGATAATACTGTGATGAGTAAAGATAACCAAGTCTAAGTGTTCTATAAATGTTAGTCATTAGCTATGATTAGCTATTATTCAACAAGGGGTCTGCATCACAAACGTTCAGTGGGTGAAAGGTTTTGGACTTGAAATTGGAGCAAATGTGAGAAGGGCCAATCTCTCATCTGGGTTACTATAGACCTCAGGCAAATCACTTAACCTCTTGCCTTCAGTTCATTACGGCTTGGAAAGAAAGGGACTAGAAGATGTCTATTCTTCTTCTGGTTCTAAAGGAAGAAGGAAACAAGCATTTATTTATTAAATACTTTCTATGAATCTGGCATTATAATAAGCTCAGGGATGACCAATATAAGCCAAAAGTGAGACAGTTCCTTCCTGCCCTTGAGGTTTTGATTCAATGAATGAATCCATCAATATTTGTTAAGTGCCTACAGCTAAGTTAAGTACCAGGCACTGTGCTAAGCACTTGCTATTCTGTTGTATCTGACTCTTCAGGACTCTTCATAATGTCCTTGGTGTTTTCTTGGCAAAGGTACTGGAGAGGTTTGCCATTTCCTTCTCCAGTGGATTAAGGCAAACAGAAGTTAAGTGACTTGCCCAAAGTCACACAGCCAGTCCTCATCTGAGGCTAGATTTTTGAACTCAGGTCTTCCTGATTCCAGTCCCAGCATTATGTCCACTGAGCTTTCTAACTGCCCCTGCAAAAAGAGACAAAAGACAGTCCCTGGTCTTAAGGAGCTTAAGATTTCCTTAGGTCTCCCAGGGGAGGGAGTGGGGGAGGGAAAAGAAAGGTATTCAATGTATACTCCAGGTCTGGAAAAGGGCTGCTACTTATTTCCTTCACACAAAAGAAATGTAAGGCTCTAATAAGTGCACATTAATTGCTTACTTAAAGTAGCAACTGCAGTAGCATAACTGTAGTTACACTTTCACTTGATGTTGAAACTTAAAAATTAAAACATGAGGTGATTAGTAGGACTACTTCATTGGCATTTTACATTTCACCTTGGTTTGGCATGGTCCAAACAATTCGAAGTCCATGTCTTCTGATAAGCCAGGCCAGGCATTGAGCTCCTCTCCTGTGGGTGGTCATCTCCAAATTAGAAACTCCTCCTTCCACAAGTCTGCTCCAAACAAGGGACGCATGATCTGCAGACCTCTCAAACTCAGAAGATTGCCTCCAAGACTGGTCCACCTCAAGAGCACTAATCAGTCACCTTTACTTACAGAAAGAAACAAAAAGCATGAAAAGCATTCTGGGCCCTGAGTCTCAGGCTCAACTGAACCAACCCGTGCTTTTTAGGTGCTAAAAAGGTCTTCATTCTTGCTGGATGGAGGGGAAAAATCAAATGTCCTCTCACTCCCTCCTCCATCATGGGAAGCACAGGGAGAGAGAACTATTTGCTACATGTTCCAGAGATAGAAAGTGGGGAAAAAAAGCAGAAAACTCTCTTTCTTTTTAAATTGATACAGCCCCTCCCCCTCCACTATATGGGTCTGAGGGACCAATAAAGGGATCACTTTGTCATCCTAAAGCAGCTGAGTTATTCAGGGCTGAGCCAGCGCACTTGGCCGCCCAGAAGCAAGGAGGATGATTCTGCACATGTTCCGTGAGATGACCCCCTGTAAGCCCATTCTTCTCTATGCTCCATGGGCTACAGCCCCCATCACAGAATTGTGCAGATAAATTTAAAAAAAGAAAACATGAGGAAAACCTTTCATACTCATGGAATGCTATATGAGAGGCAACATGGCATAGAGTCAAGAAGATCTGGGTTCACATCCTGCCTCTGTACTAGCCATGGGCAAGCCACTTAAACTCTCAATGCACCCCAGGAAACTCTCCAAAGCTACCAGTTCCAGTCAAGTTTCCAGCATGCATTGATTGGTAGATGGAGTTTCCCAAATGAATGAAATTGCAAAAAAAGTGCTGTATGAATGTCAACTGTGACATTGATGTTGATGATGATGACGGTGATATTAATACATGAGTGTATTACTAAATTTGTTTCTTTGATGAATTTAAAAATAAAGTGGGTAAGTGAGAAGAGGTGTAATTTTCTATCTCGGTGAAATCTTAGAACAATGCTGATCCAGATTTTCTACATACTACTTTTGCAGTCCGTGCTCTGTAGTTTTTAATGAAAGCCCAAGGTATAGTTTGACACAACACCGTGGATGGGAATGAAGTGCAGAAAATACACTGATGGTATATGCCCGTTGAAAGCAGTTCCTTCAGACAATCCCCACCTGGCCAATGACTCTGCTCCCACTGTTCTTTCCCAGCTCCAGTCCTGTCCCTAGGTAGTGAGCTTACTGCTGTGACCAGCTGATAGGGCTTTTTTCATTTCTGGGTCCAAATTGCCTATTAGTTTCACATCTCTGAAGCTCTCTCATATTGCTGCTCAGCCTGGAGTTAACAGCCTTAGTTAAATTGAACGTCTCTTTCTTTCCACAGTAGAAGTCTAATTCTTTCTCAAGTTAATGGCAAAGCTATTAACACAATAAGAGTGTTTCGTGTGTGTGTGTGCACGTGTGTGTGTGTAATGAACCATATGGAGTGCTCTATATTCAATTTTAT
Organism: Vombatus ursinus; assembly: GCF_900497805.2. Lineage (NCBI taxonomy): Eukaryota > Metazoa > Chordata > Mammalia > Diprotodontia > Vombatidae > Vombatus > Vombatus ursinus. The sequence goes on from NW_020954596.1 coordinate 35,231,447, forward strand.
GGGGAAGAACTCAGAATTTACCTATATCATAGTCATCTCTAACTATGTTGAATGGCAGCTACAGAGCTGAGAATGGAGGTAATAAGATTTAGAGAGACGAATGATTTTACAAATCACCCAGTCCAATGCCTTCACTTGGCAGAGGTAGCACTAGGGCCCCCAGAAACGTTTACTAAGTTCAAGGCAATTTGTGGGTCAATATCCACTCAAAATTGTAGCTCATGGAGACTGACCAGCGTGTTTACTTTTACAAGGCTGGAGGACACATTAGTTCTAAGCAAATAACATTAATCAAACAGCTTAGCAAATTAAGTGACAAGAAAACATCCTTTATACACACACATGGGGTAGTCAGGGCACATATACATGACAAAGGGCACACGTGTACAAAACATGTTTTTCCAGGGAATGCATATAAAAGGAACACATATGCCAGGAACCACACCCTGGGGCAAGCTGTAGGAAGGGCACCCTCAGTGGAGACCCTGGGACATCATCCCAAAGTTGCTGTTGGAGAAGTTGCTGTGAGCATCTGGCAGACATGATAGGGCAGGAGAGAAGTTCCTCTCTGTCCGTCATCTTAAAACTTCCAATTTTAACTAATTATTTCTAATAAGGAGGTACTAAACCCTGTTGTTTCCAAGTGGCCAGTGCCTTCTGCATTCTGGCACCCAGGAGCAAAGGTCTTGGGCAACCCACCCTGGTAATAGCTCAGGTAAAAAGCTTAGTATCTAAAATTTGCAGGGTTTGCAATTAGTTCTTTCCAAGAAGAGATCTGAAAGCCATTTCTTTTCAATGTGTGGATGAATAGCTAATTATCTGCAGTCTGACAGTGCCAGAGGAAATGAGTGACTTGAGACTTGATAATTAATGCTCTATTTTCTATGTACATTAAAATGACTCCCCAAGTTAAATATTGTTAGTTATTAAGAGGAGATCCAACACCATGTTGTAGCGTTCTAGCACTTTTCTGATTAGCACCATAGGCATGGCACGGTTTCTCTTTCAAATATTGACTGTCCTTTCTGTTTTGTTCACCTCCAGCTCAAGTCCTACAGGTAATTACCCTCTCTTGGGGATCACCTGTAAAAGTCACAATAAATTAGGTGTGAATGTTCCATTCTCCTGGTTGGATTTCACGGCTTCAGTAAGAAAAAAAGAGACTATTTGTGTCTCTCACATTTTTCTACACTGGGTTCTAAGCCCTTAGATGTTTTTCTTCTTTGTTTAATTAAAGTAAGCACTGTGTGTAGAGTCTCATGAGCTGATTTTTTAAAAAAAATTTATCGTAAGATATTGTATCTCCCACAGAAAGGAAATTAAGAAACACATATGCTAAACCATCCACTTGTGGCTAGGGAAAGAAGGTTTCTTTCTTGTTCTATCAAGGAGCATTGTATCTCAGGGGGCTATGGAACAAAATGAAACATCTGGATCCTGTCCAGAATGGTCCTAAATCCCCTGACCTCTTTGAGGTTTAGGAGCTTCCCCATTTATAAGGGGAAAAGACATATTCACCTTTCTAGTCAAAGCTGTGAGGTTTAACTAATAATCATGTTTGTTGAGCACTTAAGTTAAATATTGTACAAATGTTTGCTTTTCAAAAATCTGGCCCGGAAGCTCTTCTTTTTAAGACTGTGTTTCTCCAAGGCCAGTCAAGGAGTTTAGCATTAAGAGTTGGGTGTCTCTAGTAGTAGGCTCTCTCTGCAGGCCCTTACCTGGAGCTGAAGAGAACAGTCCAAGCTTTGCCTCTTCAGGAAAAATGTAGAATAATCCAAACCCTTCAATGACACTGGGGGAAAATGGCAGAAAATTTTTGTTCCAGATTCAACTTGTTTCTGTCTTTTACAGCTGCATGATGTTTAAAAAGTTCAAGAGATATAGTTTTTGGGTAATTAGTCATTTTATTAATAATGCTAGCATTTTATTAATAAAAGAGGTCAGCAGCACCCTTGAATGCCAAAGATGAATCATGGTGGTGGGCTCACAGTTTATATGCCATTGGAAGAGTGGGTGTTCCTGAGGGTGACAATCAACTCTGATTGGTTAACAATGAGAAGAATGACTGTTACAATGAGATGTGGGCTCATTCTAATGAAGGTCTTAGGGATACATGACTTGGTCAGAGACTTATTAATTAATTTCCATATCATCTGTCTGACAAAACGGAGAATTCACATTTCCCCAGACCTGTCTGAGCAAACCCATTGAGAAGGAATTTACCCATTCGCCTAAACTTAGAATTTCTTTTACTGTCTTTGATTAGATTTAGCCTGGGTAAGTCTTTGGCCAAGATTTCTGCATAAGGGGGAAAACTTTGGTCCTAATTTAATAATTAGTTATTAAGTACAAGAGATTTCTTTCTGCTGCTTCTTGCTGATATTTAGGTGCTTAGCACAGTGCGTGGCATGTAGGAGGCACTTAATAAGTGTTTATTGATTGATTGATTGTTGTCTTCAAATTCTGAACATCTTGGAGATTCTTTCCACTAAAGCATATCCTCAGTCTCAATTCTTAGCTTCACCAGGCCTATCCCGTTCCTCTTCAGTCTTGCTCCCAAGTTGATTTGCATGGCGATCAGGGGTATTTTATGGGTTGAAAATAATCTCCTTTCAACACACTACTCCTTTAAAGTTTTGCTAAGTCAAATATCAGGGGATGATCTGAAGGAGACCTAAGCTAGGGACCCTGGGCTATGATAGGAGTTTAAAGGGAATTTCAAATTAAAACTCAGGTAAGAGTTTAAGCTGAGATACCCTGAACAACAGCTCAAAGGACACACCTCAGAGGGCCTAAAGGTTTCTCTAGCTCACTGGCAGATTTACACCATGAGGAGATTATAATCTAAAAAACCAGGGTGTCCCCTAGAGAAGCGAGTCTAGCAGATATGACAGATGAAGACCAGCTGGTGGCAGCAGAGAGCAACAACCAGCCAACGGGAATGATGCCCCCTGAGACTAGAGAAACCCAGAAGAGAGCAGCACCATGACATCACCAGAGGACCTCAGTGTGTGCTGTGAGAGAAATGAGTTGCCTCACACTTACCTGCTCTCTGGCTATGTGTGTTTCCTATACAGTCATCCGGCCATTTATGTTTTCTCTATACATTTTGTCCCTTCATGTGTGTTCACCAGTCACATGTGGTCCCTCTGTATGTTTCTGGAGGTGTGGAAACCTCCCCCGCCACAATGACAGGAATTAAAAAGCAACATTGAAAGTTTTTTGTTTCTTTTTTTTTTGACATCCTGATGGCATTTTCCTGTTAAGACCTTATATTTCAAGAGAGTAAGAGAGGGCAGGTTCTGCTTATTATTTTTATTGCAGTTTTCCCAGGTCAGCCCCTGAATGGTTCTGCTACTTGTCAGTATTCTTTGGTGGCAATGTCTTGCTTTACTTTCATCCTGACATGCCCAAATGCTTTTTAGGTCTCCACTTAGCACTGGCCAATGGAACATCTTATTACCCCACCCCCCTTTTTTTTTGCTTATAAAGAATATGATTTCTCAGAAGTAGTGAGGTAGACAGAATGCTGGGTTGGACTCAGGGAGATGAGTTCAGATTTGACCTTAGACACTTCTCAGCTATGTGACCCTGAAGCACGTCACTTAACCTCCATCTGCCTCAATTTCCTCCACTGTAAAATGATGGTAATAACAGCGCCTACATCTCACGGTTGTTGTTGGAAAGATCAAATGAGATAATATTTGTTAAAGAAGTACTTTGCAAAGTGCCTGGCTTATCTTCTTTCTTTCCCCCTTCTTGTGTTTAGAGAACTTTAGCTTAGAAAAACATGCCAGGTGCAGCTAGGTGGCACAATGGATAGAGCACCAGCCCTGGATTCAGGAGGACCTGAGTTCAAATCTGGCCTCAGACACATAACACTTTCTAGCTGTGTGATCCTGGGCAAGTCATTTAACCCCATTGCCTAACCAAAAAATAAAAAAAAAGAAAAATATGTCAGTGACTTGTTTTCCTCCTGTTGTTTTTTCCCCCCTCTTGCATTAGAACCTTCTTACCAGATCATGGGATTTAGAGTTGGAAAGAACCGTAGAGGTCATTGGTCCTCCCCCCCTCATTTTATACATGACAGGGTTATATGTAATATGTATCTTACATATCTATGAACATGTCTGTGATGGGACTGAACGTGTACTTTGGCCACTTCTGGTGACAACTGGGCTCTGTCCTCTTGCTAAAAGGTATGCATGACTATAGGCTGCTGGTTGGTCTCTATCAATGGGAGATTAAGTGACTCCCCAGCCTCACACAAGTAGAGTCTCATGCAAAAGAGTGAGAGTTGGAACATGGGCCCCCTGACACTGAATCCAGTGCTCTTTCCACAGAGTAATAGAATTCTGAAGTTTGGGATTTGTTCTCCTGAGTAACGCTTCCTTTATAGTAGGCATCAGTGGTGTAGTGGAAAGGAAACTAGATTTTGGAGTTAGTTGGATAACAAGCATTCAACATATATGATATTCCAGGCACTATGGTAAATGCTGAAAAGAGAAAGAAAGTTATACTAGCTGTGTGACCCTGGGCAAGTCACTTAACCCCATTGCCTCGCCCCCCCAAAAAAGTAAAAAAAAAAGCCAGTTGGCCAAGGAGCAAAGATAGGGAAGGGAGAGGAGTATAGCCAGTGTAGGAGTCAGAAGACAGTCTGACAGTACTGGGTAAATGTGGGCAAACATTTTCACTTTCTGGGTCTCATATATAAAAAGAAAGTGGGCTAGATGACCTTTAAAATATCTTCCAGCTCTACGCTTATGACCTTGGTCTCCTGGCCTACACATTCTATAAAGGGACAGGAAATCTGCATGGAGTGTCCATTCTTACTCTATGTGACATAAAATCAGGTGTTCTACTTTCTTGGGCATTTGTCATGAGTAACCATCAGACAAGGAGAGGAAAGGAATAAAACATTTTATCTAATTATCTGTTGAAGAGAATTTTGTGTTCACAGGATACACAAAAGACTATTAGTTTGGGCCCTCAGCCAAGGATTAGAAATATTTTCATTATAGTGAATTTTTTATGATGCTCATTAAAATTAGACTTGACCCACATAAACCTTTCAGATAGAATATTTTACTTTCTGTTTGTCCTGCAATACCATTTTAGCTTCATCAAAATATCTTAACAACTCTGCCCTAAGTTTCCAGATTCCTTCTAAAGCAAAATATATTTTGCTTACTTTGGGACTTCCACTGAGGCATCCCTAGTGAACAATATTTAAAACCTTTCTCATTAGATTGTTGTTATTCAGTTGTTTTTCACTCGTGACTGACTCTTTGTGACCTTGCTTGAGGTTTTCTTGGCCAAGATACTGGAGTGGTTTGCCATTTCCTTCTCCAGTTCATTTTACAGATGAGGAAACAGAGGCAAATAGGCTTAAGTGACTTGTCCAGGGTCACACAGCTACTAAGTGCCTGAGGTCAGATTTGAACTCAAGGCCTAATGACTCTAGGCCTAGCACTCTATCCCTGCACCACCTAGCTACACCCTCATTAGATTAGCCAAAGGACAATGCTTTTTTCATCTGAGATCATGTGATCATAAATTTTGAACTGGAAGGTACCTCAGAAGTTATTTATTCTAATCTGCTTATTTTACAAAGGAGAAAACTGAGATGCAAGGGAGATTAAGCAACTTTGCCCAACATTGCACAGGTAGTAAATATCAGAGTAGGGATTTTAACCCAGGTTTTCTGACACCAGAGCTGGTATTCTTTCCACTCTACCTGATGGTTCTATTTTTATCGCAAGACATGTTTTCATTCTGGAAAATCATATCACTGTTAAGAAAACCACAATGCCATCTTCAGGGTTGGTTATAAAGTGAGATATTTATGATAAATCAAAACTCTAATTTTACTTCTGTTTCCTCTGTTAAGTAAAATGATAATTGGATAGAAAAGGAAGAATTTAAGTCATGTGTCATGATGAACAACCTTCCTGTTCTGTTCCAGGCTTGGATTCCAAGGAATAGAAGCAGATGCAATTGTTGTCTCAGATAACTATAGGACTTGTTGATGGTATCCCCACAGTTGGAACAATTGCTTGCTAAAAAAGATACAATGATACATGTGCTTCTCTATGACCACCACCCTTGAGTCTCAATCTTAGTCTGGTTCTGGAAATTAAAGCTCACATATAACTACAACCCAGGAAGCCATCTTTATCCAGACCAGTGGATCTCATATCATGGTTTGTAAACCCAACAATGACCCAAAAGATTCATGCTAGAAATTATTTAATGGGACTTTAAGCAGCAAATAATGATCAAATTATAAATATATTTTCCTTTGGTGACAAGCACATGTTAGAAACATCATAGGTTCATTTCTGAAATGATTCAAAATCATCATGATCATATGTGCAATGATTTTGCTGTTCATGCAGAAATTAATCAAACTGGGTGCTTCTAACTAAGCAATGTGTTCCTGAAGTTTCTCAACCTGTCATCAAATTGTTTCTAAACCACCACAAGGCAACATTTGAGCACAAATGATTCCCAATGCAGATATTTGAATTCATTTGAATTCTGAACATTGCACCAGCGTAGCTCCCTCACTTATCTCTGTTACCATGTAATTATACCTTATCAGCTGTGCAATCATGTGATCAAGAAATTATAAACATTAGTGTTCTTGCAGAATAAACACCAGACTGTTTGAAAATCATTACTGCTGGGTACATGCATTATAAGCCATGATAGAATGAATTGTCTGACAACCCTGGTCAATTATTGAGTAGAGTTTCTGTGAGAGGATAGCTAGTATGCCAGTAGAGGAGAAGAAAATCATATCTGATGAGATTTTTTTTCCTTACAAAGATTAATTTATATATAAACATTGTTAAAAACAAAGCAATATATGCAATTAATCTTTATGTACATTTATCAACTAATGTAGCATTTGCCATTAGCCAGTAGAAAAGTAAATATTTTACATGATAACTAGCTATTCATTTTCATTGATTGTTTAGGTGACTAAAAATTTTAAAAAGAAATTTTCATCTCTTATCAAGAGAGCTTATAAAATCCTCCTACGATTTCCACTGCTTATTTGTGTGAGCAGGCATTTTTACTTTATTCTTATTTAAAATCAAAATAAAGCAATAAACTTGAAGTAGGATCAGATTTAAGACTATGGTTATCTGGTATTGAATCAAATATTGCTAACCATTTTTCAAATAAGGAGTTCAACATCAAAATTAACTTTATTTTTTTTTGACTGGGCAATGGGGTTAAGTGACTTGCCCAGGGTCACACAGCTAATAAGTGTCAAGTGTTTGGTCTGAGGCTGGATTTGAACTCAGGTCCTCTTGAATCCAGGGCCAGTGCTCTATCCACTGCGCCACCTAGCTGCCCCCAAAATTAACTTCAAATATGATTATTATGTTATGTTAAACATCTTCTAAGTTGCAACTTTTAAAATTAAAATGGTATTTATATTCAACAAAGTTTGTAAAATAAAGAAATTTAATGTGAAGCCTTATAGATAATAGTAATCACATGAAATCTTGTTGAGTTACTTCTTTTAATTCTTACAGAATGCCCCAAATAAAAATTTTGTAATCATTTTATAACTTTGTAATTTTGAATTTGGTTTTAATAATTACAAGTGGAATAAAACATTATGCTTTATAATTATAATTATGTAATTAAAAATTTGAATTTGGGTTCCTCCTATTGGTTCTAATTTTTACTTACAACCTCACTAATCTGAAAATATGTTTAATAAGAATGTATATATATATATATATATATATATAGCCTATATCAGATTGTGTGTCATCTTGGGGAAGGTGATGGGGAGGAAGGGGGAGAAAAATTTTAAACTCAAAAGCATATGGAAGTGATTGTTGATAAATCAAAATAAATTAATAAAAAAAAATAAAATTTTAATTTGGAACTTTCTTGGGCAAAAGTTATCAGTTGTAAACACTTGATAAATAAGTCTAAAAGAATATATTGATTTAATAATAATATTAATTCAATAATAATAACAAAATAATATTGATGTAATAATAAGAAATTACCCTAGGGATTCACAACACATTGTTGTTGTTGTTGTTGTTGAAAGGAATTCATGGAACAAAAAATGTTGGGAACCACTAATCCAGACTATAAAGTGATTCAAAGTGGCTTTTGGAGGTTAAAGGGTATGCAGTAATATACAGAAGTAGACAAAGGGAGGTTGGCTCACAGCCACAACTCTTCAGTCTAAGGTAAAGACTTGAATGAGTTTACTAATTACATTCAAGCCAGGAGAGAAGATACATTCATGTTAGTATGAATGCTTGGTGCTGAGTGTTTATCCACACTTTGTGAACCCACCAGTCATAGTTTACTGCCATTGCTGACTCATCCCTGCTGACTCATCACTCTGAGGAGCAGGAGAAGGATTGAGTGTAATGTGACCAGGATACTGAAAGAACTTGTCACTGTAAATTCTGAGTCCCTGTCACTGATCCCTGTGTACAAAATGAAGATATGTGGGCTAGAAACATATAGTTAGGCGGCTTTAGAACTGATATTACTAGACATCGTTGTGATTGTCAATATTAGTTTGGAGGGAAATCTCCACTAGAATGCCCCAGGCATCTGTTCTTGGCTATGTGCAAGTTGATATTTTTATTGTTGATTTAAATAACAGATGGAATGCTTTCAAATCTGTAGATGACACCAAACTAAAAGGGAAAGCTAACATGTTGAATGACAGAATCGCATTTACCTTTATCACATTTCATCCTATGAGATTAGACCAATTGTTTTAGCCTGTCAAATTCTTAGATCTAGAGTTGGAAGGAACTTCAGACGTTATCTAGTGCTACTTCTGTGTCTCTTTCCCTGACTGCTTCCAGCAGCTGAAATAATCTCACCCTCCTCCAGTTTTCTTAAAGTACTTTGACTAAGTGACTTTTGATGTCCCTCCTGGCTCTAAATAAAGGATTCTATGACCCTATGGTCTAGTATCTTTGTCCCTAGCCTTTTTCTACCTTATATCATACTTTTATATACATGTTTATGTACAGGCAGCTCTTCTTGAGAGAGTAGAGATCCTGGTTTTCTGGCTTCCAGCTTCAAGAGAGAAGACAGATGGTTCCAGCCTCTCTTCAGGGACCTAAAGAGAAAGAAAGAAAGAGAAGAAGCCAACATACAGAGGGACCAACACCTTAACCACATCCCTATCATCAGCTTACTTCACTAGAGACTCTTTTTTGTTGTTGTTGTTGTTCTAAGTGAGGCAATTGGTGTTAAGTGACTTGCCCAGGGTCACACAGCTAGTAAGTGTCAAGTTTCTGAGGCTGGATTTGAACTCAGGTCCTCCTGACTCCAAGGCCAGAGCTCTATCCACTGTGCCACCTAGCTGCCTCTTCTCTAGAGACTCTTGAGTAAGATCTGAGACTCCCAGTTGGGTTGAATTATTTTGCTTCCAATAGGAAAGCTCATTCACAGTGTGTTGTCTGGTATATTCTTGTATGTATATCTTCTTTGATTTTTGTTTTGCTACTGACTTGTGAAAATGAATTTATTCACTATTCACTAAGCATGTTCATTGTGGAACATTTGGTGGGAAGAGAGTCAAGCCTTGGGTATATAGCTTGGAGCACTCCTCCATTAAATTATAGCAACCAAGAGCTTAACCTAAAATTCATTCCCTCTATACTAACAATATTTAAGGAACCATATAGATACAATTCTAGGCTGGGATTTCCTTTCACTGAGAATCTCAGTGTGGGCAACCTCTGGCCACAATCTCCTGCTTCCTCTCCTGGCAGGTGTCAAGGGCTCCCTTGGAGAAAGGTGGAGGTAGGAGACTTTAAGATATCTGTTATTGTCTCCCTTAGAGCCACATCTAGACACATGCATATGAACATGCATAACCTAAATGGGCAAAACATACCAACACAACATACTACATGTAGGAGCCCATTTACAGGAATATAACTATAACTTCTGGTCACTTTAAAGAAAGAATTTGTGTGTTTGGAGGAAATGCTAATTGTTTTTTTTCTAAAAGCTTTGGACATTTTTATGCCATTCTGTAGTTCTGCAATACATGTTTATATGTGTGTGTATAGATATATATATGGAGAGAGAGAGAGAGAGAGAGAGAGAGAGAGAGAGAGAGAGAGAGAG
>NW_020954596.1:35241599-35279710 GCF_900497805.2 Vombatus ursinus
AGAGAGAGAGAGAGAGAGAGAGAGAGAGAGAGAGAGAGAGAGAGAGACTCTGAGTTAACTAAAAACCTTTAGGTCTTTTGCACATGAATTACTGTCATTTCTTGCCTTCTCCATCTTGTTTTTGTTCAATTGATATTTTAAAGCTAAGTGAGAGTCACTGTGGTATGATAGAAAGATCATTGGACTTGGACTCAGAAGTTCTAGATTTGAACCCCAGCTTTGTTATTCCTTGCTTTGTGATCTGGATCTAATCAATTCAGCTCTCTGTCTTGGTTTCCTCTTCTGTAAAATGAAGTGGTTGGATTGGATGATTTCTAAAGCCCATCCCCTCTTGCTCTCACTTTCTTTACTTCCTTCTCTTATACCACACTGCCTTATACAGCCTTTAAGTAAGCATAACCATTGATAAGGTTAGGCAAATATATTATTGCCCATATTTCAGGATGCAAAATGTCCCATTAATTTGAATTTAGTATTAGTACCTGTCAAGGCAAGAAAAGTTAGTTCTGAAAGTAAACTATAATAGCTCAAATGGTTGTTTTGACCCCAGGACTCAGGGCTACTCTCTGCCTCCCATCCCATGTGTGGACCCCCTCTAAACTCTATCCTAGATTCAGGGCATGTTGTGAATATGGATCAGCATCTATTCAAAACTATGGCTTAACCAAAAGACACATTAATTCAAAGTGAAAGACATTTAATTAGACTGCATGGCCAAAAAAAAAGTAACAAGAAAGATTTCCCACACACATGCAGGGTACACTCTCTTACAGGTTACCACTATTATGAGAAGAGACACATGCAAAGAATACATATGGTAGGGAACATGTGGCCAAGGATGGTACAAATTTACCACTGACGTGAGCTGGTGTTCTCTGTTACCCTTGCTCTTTCTTCTACACTGCTCACTGCTAGACACCTTCTCTGCTCTTTCTAGACAGCCCTTCTGCAGGTGAGGCTCTCTGCCTTTCCTTGAATAAGTGGAGGAGTTTTCCAACTTTTATGTTGAAAGCCCCAGGGGTCATTTTTTCTTATGATAATTCAAGGCAGCTACACTTTACTAGTTGACTAGAGAAACTCCTGGGCATCTTTTTTTTTTAAACTGACTATCCTCTCTACTTTTGGACTCTGAGGCTAACTTTTATTAGAATTTTAGTCAGATCATTCTTTTTTGTTTGTTTGTTTTTGTTTTGGTGAGGCATTCAGAGTTAAGTGACAGAACATTCTTCTTAATTCCTGTCATATACTTCATACTGGACAAACTATTCCCAGAGACTCCCCATAGCAAATCTTCAAAGGAGTTGGGTGAAGAAGCCCTGTCTCCCATTGAGTCCCTTGGGTTTCATGCAGACCCCGGGGACTGGGCTGAGTGAAGAAGAAAAGAGGCTTCTGACCTTTTCCCTCAACCGAAACCCAAATTGTTCTGTTCCCTACATGGCTGTCTAATCTTTCCTTTCAGAAAACTTTGTTGACCAATCTACAGAGTAATTTGCAACCCACAAATGCAGAACGTGTACTATGTTATCCAAACTAATAAAATGAGATTTGATGGTTATCATAGATCACTGATTCTGAGTCCAATACAGGCAGAACTATTTTAGTTCTCATAGACAAGTCTGAAAACAAGCTATGTTCTGTACTTGGAATCAAGATTATTTGAATAACTAAGAAAGGGCACTCTAGGTTTTCTTCTACTCTTATGAATTGTTCTTACATATTTTGAAAGCTTAATTATTTTTATTGCCAAAATTACTTTCATTCTTTTAGAAGACTTTAAGTTAATCCACGTCTAGACTTATGAGATTCTTTTAATTAAAAAGCAAAATAAGTCGAATTACAATGCAAGTTTTTTTCAAGCTTCCCCAGCTCTGTTTACAAGGTTTATTGCTGAGTGTATTATTGCTAAAGTGGTGGCAGGCCTGACACAGCTGAAAAGACTCCTCTTTATTTCTGTTCATTGTTGCTTCCAGAAATGTTTGGAAGCACTGTAATTGCAAGCCAGGCTCTGACAACTACTTGTTACTGACATCATTAAATGCACCATTGTTTTCTGGTTTTCTATTAGATTTAAAATATATTATTCTAGTGCTAATAAAATGAAACCCTAGGGAATAAAAAGAGAAGGGGAAGGTCAGGGCCTGTACTAAAGGATTTTGTGCCTCTGAAAATCCTTTTGCGATAGAAGACATCCCTCTTCCATCTCATTTTGTTGATGGTGAAAGATGTTGACTTTTCCCTAGGGAAGGAGGGAATTTGACAGCTTTTGTGGTAGAGCAGGAGTCTGAAGTAAAATCAGGTTTAGAGTGGAGAGTCAGGGAAATCTGAGCATGAAGGTTAAAAATTGATCTCTAAACATGGCACTATGGAATGAGTGCTAGTCAGAGGTCCTAGGTTCAAATCCCATCTCTGGCACTTACAACCTATGTAACCTTTTCCAAGTCATTTAAGCTAGTCTTCACCTCAGTTTTCTTTTTTGTAAAATTATGGGTTTGAACCAGATGTCTAGGAAAGTTCCATCCAATTCTAAATCTATGCTTTTATGACTATGGAAGAGGACTATAGGGAGGGATGCACTGCGGTACTTCCCATGGAGCTGGTCCTCTGGTCCCTTTCTGTGGGAACATGTGTTCTGGTCCCTTGAAAAAGGACATGTATAACTCAGCAACTAGTGGTCCCTATGACTGAGATTATATTTAAATAATTATTAAAGCTATAGAAAAGCTCCGTTTCCCCATCTTTTTAGAAGGTCTCTTTGAGACTCTGCTAACTCTCTTTTGAACTTCTAGCATATTATGGAGGAGGGGAAGAGATTGTTCTTCCCTACTGCCCCAGAGGCAATGGCAGGGAGAGCATGGGTTTGCCCAGATAAGCTTGAGCCTGGACCTTAATGACCTGGCTTCCTTTTCTGCTTTGTGTTTTTCCCTTGAGTACAGGTGGGCATGCAGCAACTATCTCTCCTGAGAGATGGACATTTCCAGTATTGGTGGCTGCTTTGTGAGTTTAAGAGTTCCTGGATTCATGAACTGGTTCCACCTGCCCAATGGGAAGTTTTTGCTGCGACTACTCCAATTCTCAATGAAGAAGATGAACCCAAAAGAACTGCAGAACCATGGACTGGCTAACAGGAGATCTGGACCTTGTGAGTTCTTCAAACAGGATGGGTCAGAGATAAAAGAGGAATATCTGTTCCATAGCTTCATAAAGTTGTCTTTATCTCCTGGTAAGATATAATGATGATGATGGGCAGCAATGTAATGGTATCCGAAGAAATATGTATACAAGACACACACAAGTTTAAACTGTATTAGTAACATTTTCTCCATCACTTCTTTAAGCCTAGATAATCAACAAAACAATAAATTAATACCTGACTTACAGCGTTTGCTGATATCTGAGATGTAAATGCTCTCACTGAAAATTTAACAATGGCTCTCCAGCCACATGAACTAGTTTCAGCTTGGGTCATTGTTTTATGTCTTAAGTATTTGTTAATTTGCACTTAAAAGTCCTCTGTGTTTTAAGCAATTCATTTGTGGTGGAGGAGATAAATATCTGTCTTGTATCTGATACCTATTTTGTACATTGAGTGCCTTTTTGAGAAGGGACTCTATTGAGCTCTTTTGAAAAGAGGTGAGGCACTAGACATACTTAAGCTTTATTTTCAAGATTTTCCAGAAAGTTTTGTTCCATGGACAGAGGAAAGAGGAGCATAATGACCCAAAGAGACAGAGGAAATCCTGACTCCTCTCTTCAAAGTTCCTCAGGGTGAATCTAGGCTCTCTATGAGCCCAGGGCAGGATCTTCTCTTGTGGGAACGGCACCCTGGGATTTTGGGTCACATAAAAAATATAATATTGACTCTCTAGGAGTTTCCAGTCTAAGATAAAGCAAGAAATAGATATCCAGGTACAAAAACAAGTATCCCTCTCCTCCTGACCTTAGACCTGCAAACCCCCATAATGGGCAAATATGCAAATGTCCTTTGAATTGCTTCAATGAATAGCAAACATTCATGTTATTTTTATAATTATAGATTCAGAGCTGGAAGGAACCTTTGAAGTGAGTTCAATATTATCATTTAATAGCTGAAGAAACTGAGGCCCAGAGAGGTTAAGGTACTTGCCTAAGATCACACAGGTTAAAAATAAGAAACAAAGGAGTTGTTCTCATATACTTTGATTCCAAATCCAGCACTTTTTGTCCTGTGCCACAGTGACCTGTTCTGTTCATATTGTGTGCCCCTTTTCTATTACTGTCTAAACCAGAAAATCCCATAATTCCTCAAATATTATTGGAGAATTGATCATAAGTACTTTCTAAGATCAGCTCAAAGCATGTGGTTCCAGGGATGACACACCCCGGGGCCCCAAAATATCACACACACACATACACACACACACACACATACACACACATGCACACATATGTATAGACACACTCATGCATGCACGCACACACACACCATGCCTGACATTCCATCATCAGTATTTCATCCATTTGTTGCATTGTTGACTTTTCTCTATCATCTTCTAAAAGGCAAATGTCCCAGGGAAGGCCCTTTAGTTAAGGTACTTTCTAGTCCTTTAAGCACTGCCCTAATAAGGAAGCAAACGGCAGAGAGGGTATTTGCTATGTCAAGGATTTACAATTTTCTCAGTGTGGGTGCTCTCCTTACTAAGGTAGATCATATCCTTCTACAGTTTCATTTTTAGAATTGCATTGGTCAAAATATTCAACACCTTGGTGATGAGCACAGATCTTAAAGCATTTCAGAACTGAATGGAAGCTTAGAGATAACATTGTCTAAGATCCTCATTTTCCAGGTGAAGAACCTAAGATGCAGTGTTAAGTGACTTTCCCCAAAGCCATACACTTTATGAGAGAGCAGAATCAGGGCTAGAATCCAGGTCTCCTGGGGCCTATAACCTAGTCTAAATCCTTGCTGTTATATTTAAGATAATTGTATTTCTCCAGTATCCTCAGTTCGGTAGTACATACCCCTTCATGGATTTACTTGAAGATTATCATGACAGTAGCCAACATTTCTATATTATTTTAAGATGTGAAAAGTGCTTTTTATATACAATATCTCATTTAATCCTTATAGCCATCATATGGGATAATAAATAATTAATATTATACATAGGCTATATATAATAAATAGTAAATAAAATAAATTTCAAGCTGGAAGGGACCTCAGAAGTCGTCTAGTTTAACCTTTTCTTTTTCACAGATGAGGAGTCTAGGCCCAGAGAATTTAAGTGACTTGCTCACAGGTAGTAAGTACCAGATCCCACATTTGAACTTAGGTACTCCAACTCCCAATCCAGTCTTTTTTTCTACTGTACCACAGGACAGATATTATTAACTCCTTTTTATAGGTGAGGAAACTTATTCCAGGAAAGTGAAGTAAGAGCTACTCTCATTCAGCTAGAAAGTTTCAATGGTAAGATTTGAATCCAAGTTTTTTCCTGACTCTAACTCCAGGGTTCTTTCAATATACCACATTGTTTCTCAGGGATGATATGTCACTCTGTTCCCCAACTTCTCTTCTTCTGGATATAAGATCTATTTCATATAAGATCTATTTCATATAAGATCTATTTCCCAAAACTTTCATAATTTCATATTATTTTCCTTTGATGTCACTTTCATATAATGAAAAGCAGCATATTCTTCTCACTGAAACCCATCACTGTGTACTCTGTTCATTGCATTAGGTCCTTAAAATCTCAGAATTTGGGGCATCCAAATCAAAGGAAATTTAGAATAAGTCATGGAGTCTGAGCCAGGGCTAGTGCTTTGCAGTGTGACCCTATTTCATGAGAATTACATTGACTGCCTCCCTAGAAATGGATGATTTCCAGATATGCAACTTTAGGGTTGACATCCTCTCTCTTATCATTTGACTGGAGAGTCAGGAACTCAATGTTTGAGAGTCCGACTTTCTAGACAGGAGGCTTAGAGTGGTAAGGCTGGGGGCCTGGACTGAAAATGGAAGTGTGAAACACCAGAGAGCCTCAAATGTCTTTACTCCAGCTACCCAAGTAATTTAAACCAGTTGTTTCTAGTCAGGCTTCATGAGACTAAGGGTGAGGCCTTTGTTCTGCTTATGAAAACAGCTCCTATGAAAGTATATCCCCACTAGCACCACATGGAGATGATTCAGGATATCTCCTTGATGGCATGTAGAAGGTACCCTTTTTCTGGCTAATTGTCAATCCATTTGTACCTCATTTAGGATACTTTATTAACTCTCCAACTGGGAATGGAAGACCTGGATTCAGTCCTGCTTCATTGAATCCTGCCTCAGTTACTCATTAGCTATATAATCATGGATAATTTCTCAGGGACTTAGGTTCCTCATCTGGAAATGAGCAGGTTGAACATGACCTCAAAGGTCTTTTCCATCTGTAAATCTTTGATACTAGAATCTGATGATTGTATCATGGTCACTGTAGCTTTGAGTTACACCTTTGGACTCATTTCTATGAAAGGGATTAGGGAAATCTGGCAGAGAGACCAGCCTAGATACTGTGGTATGGTGGGAAAAGCACTGAATTTGGAAACAGAGGAGATGGATTAAAATTCTGACTCATTTATTTATACCCTTTGTGACTTTGGGCAAATCACATCCTTTCTCTGGGGTTCAGCTTCTTCATTTATCAAATGACAGTTGGGCTAGGTGATCTTTGGGCCCTTGGGAGCTCTAAGTCTATGATTCTATGGTCAAGAAATTGCTGAGAATGGACAGAGAACTGAGGGTGGACCACTTACATTTAGATCCTTGGAGAAAGGAAACAAGCTTAGCCATACAACCTTCTCTTAGAGAACTGTTCAGCCCCAGAGACGGCAGCAGCTGAGCAGGGAAAATTCTTGGACCCAGCCTTCTGGAGAGAAGAGAGCAAGCAATTGGCCCCCAAGCTGTAAGAAGGGTTAGAGGACTGAGGTACCATATGAAGGAACAAACCTGGATCCTACTCTCTCCCCACTACCATGAGTTACATTGTCTGTCCAGTAGGGTTGACTCCCTAGTAACCTTGAGTTTAAAATTCCCTTTTCAATCCCTACAAATAAGGATCATCTCTCTATTAGCCTCAGGTATTTTTTCCTGCCAGAGGAATTTCAACCACAGGATAGTGCTACATGACTGGAGAGGTTACCAAAGGAAGCTGGGACTCATGGAATAGAGAACAGTTGTCCTGACCACGTATTCTGCAAATCCTTTGTGTTTTTTTCCCTTTTTTTCTTTTTGCATTCTTTCTGTGGGGTGAAATATGCAACTGCCCAAAAAATGAGAAACTCTGTTCAGAAAACATTGAGAAGGAAACTACATAGTGTATTAGAGTCACCCTGCTGACTGGGTTGGAGGTTTTGTTGAATTCAGTGGATGTCCTCGTCAGCAGTTGAGTACAGTACAGCGCTGTATCAGGACCACACATTCACAAACCCAGAGTGCACACACTAGACACAATTCTTTGATTAAATCATTCCAAAATATGATCCAAACTCTAACAAAATCAAAACTGCCCGTTTCAAACTGGATATCCTTCCTTCCTTTGTTCCTTCTTCCTTTCCTCTCTCCCTCCTTCCCTTCCTTCCTTCCTTTCTTTATCTTTCTTCCCTTCTTTCTTCCTTTTTTTCTTTCTTTCCCTCTCCAAGGTCTTTTTTTGCTCAGAAAAGTGTTACAGGAAGCCATAGGTGGCTTTGATAAGTTGACTGTGCTTACAAAGGACTGTATTTTGATTTAAATGGAAAAGAGTGGTTATGTGGCTAAAAAGCTAAAAATTTAAGCAGCACATTTACTCCAGAGCTCTTATTTTACCTACAGACTTACCCTCCACTTACCAAAGAACACTGAGAACTGAAGTGAATTAGAGAAGGGAAACTGGATTTTTGACCATTTCATCCAAGCTGTATTGTTACCTCCCATCTGGGGGCTCTCATTAAAACTGTTGCTATATTAGTGAGTAGAGAAGAAAATTAGTTTTCTGCTGCTGCCTTGAAATAGGCTTGGTGTTTTTATAATCCAAAAGAGAATCCAAGTTCCTGAGAAGGAAACCAAAGAAACGAAGCCAGGATAAATCCTGAGAACTGGGATCCTGCTCTCGGCCCCCCCGCCCCCGCTTTGTGCCCATCTCTTCTTAGCAATGATGATAAGATCATAGATAGAGGGCTGTAAAAGAACTTTGAGGGTTGTTTTTTTCATCCTCTCTCCAATATTTATTTTTTTTTATTAGTTTCTTTTTAGTTTTCAACAATGACTTCCATGAGCTTTTGAGTTTTAAATTTTCTCCCCCTTCCTCCCCAAGACAGCATGCAATCTGATATAGGCTCTCTATATACATTCCAATTAAATGTATGTTCACATTAGTCATGTTATAAGGAAGAATTAGAAGCAAAACAAAACATAAAAAAAGAGCCAATAGTATGCTTCAATCTGCATTCAAACATCATAGTTCTTTCTCTGGATGTGGATGAAGTTTGAGGGTTATTGAGTCCAATACCCTCATTTTAGAGCTAAGGAATCTGAGGCTTAAGTGACAGGGGACTCCAACTATCTGCTGGAGCTCTCTAAGGCCTGAAATCTAAACTGATATATTCTTGATGTGCCTCAGTGAAAATGCTATTCTTCAAAACACAGCAATAATAACTAAAAAGGGAATTGCTATTCTTGACCTCATTCTGACCAACCAAAAGTAATTTTTTGCTGAAGAAGGAATGAGAGGATCCTTCGAGGAAAGTTTCTTATAGATAAAGAGGAGAAATCAGATTCCCACCCTAGGTTTGGGAGAGCAGATGCTGAGGAGTTCAAGGAAAAATTAATGAACATTCCATGTCCTAGAAGGGAAGGTTGTGTGACTCAGTGGAAGGACAGCTGACCTTGGAGTCAGGAAGACCTGGATTAAAATCTTGTGATTGAAACTTATTTGTTCTGTACCATAGGCAAGTTACTTAACTTTCTGGAGTCTCTGTTTTTCACCTGTAAAGTCAGGTCCACAAAACTTGTAGTCCTTAATTCAAATGGTTCTTGTGAAGAATAAATGGGGTAACATGTACAAAGCTCTTTGTAAACCTTGAAGGGATGTATAAATGTCAGCTCTCTTTAAAGGGAAGACAGGTAAAGAGGGATTGAGACTCCCTCAAGGATCATATTCTTTTTTTTTTTTTTTGCACTGAATGTGGTGACTTTATTGATGGTACACAATATAGGACTCTAGGCTTCTCCCGACTACAGGGGTACTTTGGGACAAGGATGTGAATGGGATATGGGATCCCCAGTATAGGAACGTAGGTTAGGAATGTGGGTTCCCCAGTGGAGGAACTCCTTTAAGGATCAAATTCTGATGAAACAAAATGCTTCTGATAAGGGAGAAAAGATAGTCAACAAGCATTTAGTAAGTGCTTAATATGAGCCCACCACTGAACTATACATGAGAGATACAAAGAAAGGCAAAAATAGAGACCTAACTTTCAAGGAGAACTTTCAAAGAGGACTGGCCTGGAAGCAGACTGGGATTTGGGGTGGGGGATGCTCCTCTTTTGGTTATCTATTCTTGATAACAAATGGTCAGCAATTGTTGCTGATAATGATGAGGTAGATGGTCCCCTTCTCTACAATGATTTATCTGTGCAATGGTAGCTTCAAAGACTAGGCTGGAGAAACTTTCAGTTTCACACTGAAAACTAGAAAACAGCATGCAAACACAGGGGTACATACAGGATACATATAATACGAGAAGAAGGTAATCTCTCAGGTAAGGTACTAATAGTGCTGGGAACTGGAAAGGGTACTCAAAGAAGGTGGTATCTAAGCTATTCTTGAAGGAAGCCAGGGAAGCCAGGGGATGGAGGCAAGGGGGAAAAATATGCCAAACCTGGGGGAAAGCCATGAAAAAGGTACAGAGTTGAAAGATGGTGTGTCATGTACCCAGAACAGCAATAAGGCCAATGGCACCAAATTATGGAGTACCTGGAATAAAGCATAAGAAGACTGCAAAGGGAGGACAGAAATAGGTTGTGAAGAAATTTTAAAGGCAAACAGAGAATTTTATATTTAATTCTAGAATTAATTCGATTAATAGGGAGCCACTGGAGTTCAATAAGGATGAAATGTGACATACTCAGACCTGTGCTTTAGGAAGATCATTTTGGCAACTGAGTTAAGGATGGACTAGGGTAGGAAGAAACAACCAGTCCTGGCATGAAATAATGAAGGCCTTCACCAGGGTAGTGGATCTGTGAGTGACAAGAAGAAGACATATTCAAGATATAGTATAAAGGCAAAAACAAGACTTGGCAACAAATTGGATATTTAGGGTAAATGAAGAGTCATTGGTGACACTGAAGTTGTAAGTGTGTTTGACTGGGAGGGAATTGTTGCCTTCATTAGTAATAGGATAGTTGGAAAGATGGGAGGATTGTGGGAAAGTTGATGAGTTCTGTTTAGGACATGTTGAATTTGAAGGGTTTCTGGGGCTTCCAGTTAAAGATGTTCAAAAGACAGTCGGTGAGTCTAAGACAAAAAACTGTGAGGGTGCCCATCATTTGAGGAATGATTGAACAAATTATGGTGGATGAATGTAATATAATATTATTGTGCCATAAGAAATAATAAAAGAGGCAGATTCAGAGAATCTGGGAAGACTTGAATGAAGAGGTACAAAGAGAAGTGGGCAGAACCAGGAGAATGTTTATAGAAAAACAACAAAATTGTAAAAACAAACAACTCCCCCCCCACAAATCTATGAAAGTCTTAAGAATTCTGATTAATGAAATGATTAAGCACAATGCTAGAGGACTAAAGATGAAGCTTGCCACATACCTCTTGACAGAGGGTGATGGACTTATAGAAAATGAGACAGATTTTTGGACATGGCCAATGTGAGAATTTGTTTTGTTTGACTATGTGTATTTCTTACAAGGGTTTTCTTTTCTTTTCTTGGAATTGGAGGAGATAACAGGTAAAGAAAATAAATGTTTGATAATTGAAAAAAATGTAATAAAAAAAGAATTTCAGGAGAGTGATGAGGACTGATTATATAAATTTTGGAGTTATCTTCAGAGAAATGATCATTAGTCATGGTATGTGATGGCATCAATAGGAGAATAAATGAATGAATGAATAAAGCATTTGTTAAGCACTTACTATGCACAAAAAGCCATACTAAGCCTAGGGATACAAATTTTAAAATTAAATAGTTTCTGCTCTTAAGAGTTTATTCTAATGAGGGAGACAACACATATGAAAGGTTTTCATTGTAAGTTGGAGGGACAGGTGCCATGTTTCTTAGGATACAGAGACAAAGCAGATGGCAATGTCTCCTCTGTACTATAATTGCCATTGAGAAAATCATCTCAGTTTATGACGTTGGACCATTTGACAGTGCCAAGGACTTTGGTGACAAGCACTTTCTTTTCTGGGTCTCCAATTGTGGTGGCTGTAGTACTTGAAGGTGTAGTGTCCAGGCTGCCTTAACACAGGGATTGCTTTCCAGGTTAATGCCTGGGAACACTGGGCACTGCTATTCCCAAGACTCTAAGGTTCAGGATTCTGGATGGTGTCCATTGGGATCTGTGGAGAGATAGTGCTCAAGGTAGTGGTAGTGGTTTGACTTTGCTGGCATATACTGCCTCCTGTCTCTCCCTCAGAGTCCCTTCCTGCCTTAGCTTACCCAGCTTGCCTGCCCAGCACCTGCATTTGGTTAGCAGTTGGTGAGGATTACCTCATGCATTTCCGTAGGAGTAGCTTCCCTAGATTATGGTTTTAAGGACTGGCCTGGAAGCAGACTGGGATCTGGGGTGGGGGATGCTCCTCTTTTGGTTATCTATTCTTGGTAACAAATGGTCAGCAATTGTTGCTGATAATGATGAGGTAGATGGTGCCCTTCTCTACAATGATTTATCTCTGCAATGGTAGCTTCAAAGACTAGGCTGGAATTGGTCTGGTGGTTTGGGGGACACTGATATTTCCAAGGGTCCTGAGCACAGCTTCCGGGGCTGTCTCCATCAGTATCCAAGAGGAAAGTGTAGTCAAAGTAGTGGTGGCAGTGGTAGTGGTTCACCTGGCCTGATACATACTGCCTCCCATCTCTCCCTCACTGTGTCCTACTGTGAAGTTAATGAAACAATCAGAGGAGACATCAGTGAAAGGAACTAGGATCAGATAGTTTCACAGAAACCAAGTTAGGAAATGTTCAATAATTTTTCTGTTGTCCTCATCATGCTACTGAAACTGTTTATTTGAACTTGATCAGTTGCCACTTTATTGCCAAATCGAATGGTTTTTAGTTCATCTTCGTTCTCTACCTTTACATTGGATTTTGTTTTTTCTCTTTATTGAGGGCAGGGACTATACCATTCTTTCATCTTTGTATCTATCCCCAGGAACCTACAGATTCTCACACATAGTAAGAAAGTACTTAAGAAATATTTGTTAAATTTAAATTAAGGAATTAATTTCTACAATAACAACAGTATTGTAAAGATAGACAACTTTGAAAGACTCAAGAACTCTGATCAACACAATGACCAAGCATGATTCCAGGGGACAGATGATGCAGTTTGTAATCTATCTCCTGCCAGAAAGTTGATAGTGTCAGGATACAGAATGAGACATATTTTAAACAACTGGGAATTTGTTTTGTTTGACCATATATATTCGTTGCAAGGGTTTTGTTTTTCTTTTTCTTTTTAAAATTGAGTTAGAGGTGTGAGAGAGGGAAAATAGATTTTTGTTTATTTAAAAAATTAAATTTAGAATTTTTTAAAAATTCAAATTGATACAAGAAAAGGAATTTATGTGATATATTGATAAAAATAAGGCACTTTTGTATTTTGCTGTAAATATGTATATACGAAGATGTGACTCTCTGTTGATTGGTATAGAACTATCCATTTAAAAAAATTTTCAGTTGAATCTTATAATGCATCAGTAGGAAGGACATTGAAAATTGCTACCACCCCCTCCAAAATCTGCTTATTCAAGGACAAATTCAGTGATCATAGGAACATAGGAACATAGCTATAGGTCCAAAAGGGACCTTAAAAGTCATCTAATCCAATCTCCTCACTTCATATGCAGAGAAAAAACCTGGGGCCCAGCGAGGTTAAATGATTTGCCCAAAGTCACAAAGGTAGTTGAGTCAGAGGAGAAATTTGAACCCAAGTCTTCTGACTCAAAATAGTGTTTTATTTTTTTAAAAAAAAGTTTAAAAATTTTTATTTTCAGTTCCAAATTCTCCCCCTCCTTCCAATGCCTTCCTCTACCCATCAAGAACGCAAGAAATGCCATACCCATTATACATGTGAAGTCATGCCAACATATTTCCACATTAGCCAAGGTGAAAAAAAAAGCAAGATAAATGAACAAACAAATAAGTAAATAAATGATGTGCTTCATTCTGCATTTAGTCTATCAGTTCTCTCTCTTGAGCTTGATGACATTTTTCATCAGTTCTTTGGAATCATGGGTCATTGTATTGATCAGAATAGCTTCATCTTTCACAGTTGATTTTTGTTACAGTATTGCTGTTACTGTGCACGATGTTCTCCTAGTTCTGCTTACTTCAATTTGCATCAGTTTGTATAAGTCTTCCTAGGTTTTTCTGGAGCCAACCCCTTCATCCTTTCTTACAAAACAATGTCTTCCCAAGATAGTGTTCTTTCAATCACACCAAAACTTGTGCGATTCGTATAATTACTAACAGGCAATGGTGGATCGAATCTTGGAATCTGAACACGCATACTAACTGTGTTCCCATGAACAAGTCATTGAATCTCTAGTGCCTTAGACAACTTTCCAAGACTATAAGTTACAAGTTATAAGTTATAAATTGTCCATCTGTACCTGTTGTGGGGTGGGGGGTTTCTACACCAGAATTTCTCTATACCAATGAAACTATTATCTGCCCCATTATCTGGGGACTCCTTCCCCCTACCCCCAAAAAGCAGTATGTTTAGGCAGTAAGCAACACTATTTATAAGGTTTTTTTTTCTATTTAGGAACTGGGTAAAACAAATGAATGAACTGTTAAACATCTCACTCATCTATTCATGAGTACATTTCTCCTTGTCCTAATCTGTCCAGCGGCAGCTGTTCTTAACACAAATAGTGATGAATCAATAGACAGAAACTCTGAAGCTGAAACAGTTCCAAGAAAAAAAAAAATTGGAGCTAATTGGGTAAAGTGGAAAGAGGTAGGAAACCAGGGTTCTAGTCCTAGCTCTGTCATTTGCCATCCTTGTGATTTTGGATCAATCATGTAAGCTCTCTGACCTTCAGGCTGTACTTCTGCGAAATGGAAATAATAATGCCCGTTTTATCTACCTCACAAGCTTAGTGACTAAATGAGATTATGAATGTGAAGAAACACTGAAGCTTGTCAACTGCCACATAAACATAAGAGAATATTATTTCCATCATTATTTTTAGGTTATTCAGCCTTCCTTTTCTGAATTCTTTCTCTATTAGTCATGCCACCCTTCCCAATAGCAGCAGCCGCATGTTCTCTTTCCTGCTCAACTTATCAAAATGTCCTCTCAGTAAAGGTTCCAATCAACTCATTTACAAAAAAAAAGAAAAGAAAGAAAAGAAAAAAATTAACTACTTAAATCTTTGAGAGTATCATACCATTGAGGAGACATGGAGGTACCAAGTATATCCTACAGTGCAGGGAAGTTGAATTGCTGTTTATTTCACAATTAGCAAAGTGTAAAGGAGGCTGTCCTGAACATTTTGCTCTGTGGCTCAAAATTTCTGACTAATCAAGTGTTGTAAGGGCTTAATTTTGAATGAAGAATTTTATTTTCTTTCATGGGGTTTAAGGATTCTGGGCCTATTTGTAAATAAATGTCTTTCTTCCTCTTTTTTTTAAAGCCTTCATTCACATTAATACTTAATGTGTAACCATCCCAAGAAGTTTGCATTTTAAGAGAAGACAGTGTCTTAAAACAAAAGAATTAATGTCTAAGGCAACTAGTGAATAGTAAGCTGGACCTGAGTTCAAATTTGGCCTCAGACAATTACTAGCTGTGTGACCCTGGGCAAGTCACTTAACCTCTATTTGCCTCATTTCTTTATCTGTAAAATGAGAATAATAATATCACTTGCCTTGTAGGATTGTTTTGAGAACCAAATGAGACATATGCTATATGCCTAGCATGTAGCAGGTGCTATATAAATGTTTTTTTTTTAATTGGAATTTCAAGCACCAGTAAAATTTCTTGTGAGGGAAAGAGTGGTGGTATTGGAATTGGGAAGGAATAAGAAGGGAGGACAGTCTTTGTTATTATCTCTATTCTGGAACTACATAGCTCATAGGCTATACTGTGGGAAATATTTAAATGCTACATCCAAGTTGGATTCTTTTTCACATTTTTAAATTTAATGAATTTGTGCCCTAAATATAGGACCCATGTAGATTGTAATTTATATGTTTAAAAAGTAAGAAAAATGCTTATTAAATATTAACAAAGGGAAGGTCAGTAGTAAATGCAGACAAGCAGGATAGCTTTGAAAATAACATGAATTTGCTGTAGGCTTGGAGGGAGGCTTGGTCTATACATATTTCAGCTTTGCAGCTGCATGCACAATCTTCTTTCTCTGTTCTGTTCTATATATGGAAATGATTTTCTTATTTGCTATTTGTTGAGTTTAGAATAAAAAAATAAAATTAATCAAAATAATTTATACAATCAAACCCTTCAGAAGCCTCATCAGGATGCTTTCAGATAGCAATGCATACCCAACATCTTGATGATGGATAAAAATCTTTGCTTTTTATCAGGATGGTTTGGTAGCCTGGAATCAAGCACAATGTGGGCTTTGTTCCATGGATGCGATTCAATGACATCTGAACAATGCTCCTGATCTTTATTCCAATCACTTATCAGTCTTCTTTTAAGATCTGCTGCCTGTTACCTCCTTCCTGTAATGATCCTAAAGCCCATTTTTTTTAAAAATAGTATTTTATTTTTTCCAATTGCAAGTAAAGACAACTGTTAACATACTTTTTCAAAAATTTTGACTTCCAAATTACTTCCCTCTCTCCTTCCCAAACCCTCCTTAAGATGGTTAGCAATTTAATAAAGTTTATGTATGTGCACTCACGTTTCCATGTTAGGCATGTTGTGAAAGAAGAAACAGGCCAAAAGAAAAGAAACAGGAAAGAAATAAAATGAAAATAGTATGCTTTGATCTGCATTCAGACTCCATCAGTTCTTTCTCTGCATGTGAATAGTATTTTCCATCATGAGTCCTTTGGAATTGTCTCAGGTTGTTGTATTTCTCAGAAGAGTTAAGTTGTTCATGGTTGATCATTGCACCAATATTGCTGATACTATGTACAATGTTCTCCTGATTTTGCTCACTTCACTTTGCATCAGTTCATGTAAGCCTTTCCAGGTTTTTCTGAAATCATCCTGCTTATCATTTCTTATAGCACAATAGTATTCCATTACATTCATATACCACAACTTGTTCAGCTATTCCCCAATTGATGGGCATCCCCTCAATTTCCAATTCTTTGTCATCACAAAAAGAGCTGCTATAAATATTTTTGTACATGTAGGTCCTTTTCCCCTTCTGTGATCTCTTTGGGATACAGACCTAGTAGTGGTATTGCTGGATTAAAAGGTATGCACAGTTTTACAACCCTTTGGACATAGTTCCAAATAGCTCTCCAGAATGATTGGATCAGTCCACAACTCCACCCAGAGTCTGGTCAGTCACAGTTGGATGCATTGTAACTTGTCATTTTGGTCCTCTTTGAGAACAAAGAACAACAACCAACCAAGTACCCCAATTTTCCAATGTCCTCTCCAACATTTATCATTTCCCTTCTCTGTCATATTAACCAATCTAATAGGTGTGAGGTGGTATTTCAGAGTTGTTTCAATTTGCAGAATTTTCTATATGTTTACATACCTCAAACCCAAAGCCTGTTGGCATCAGACTCTCTCCTTATTGGTGGACATCAATTCCACCTATGTGAGGGGTGGGCTACAGTTGGTAAAAGAAAAGAGATCCTGTCTCTTCAGTCTCTTCAGATTCTTCTGACCTCTAGCATCAAGAGAGAAGATGCAGGGAATTCTAACCTCTTTTCAGTGCCACAAAAAGAGAATGACTCTGGGAAGAAGTCAATATGCAGAACTTTAATCATGTCCCCACTCCCAGCTTGCTGCACTAGAGATTTCAGGGAATTTCCCTTTGGGTGAGATCAGGGACTCTGTCTCTAGGTTGAGCTTCTTTCCCAAGGGGAGAGCTCCTTCAATATGTATTTTCTGGTATATATTTTCATATGTATACTTTCTCTGATTTCTGTTTTGCTATTGATTTGCATAAATGAGGTGAGTTTTTTGTTTTGTTTTGCTATTTGCTATGTGTGTGTTAATTGTGGAACTGGAATTTGGTGCAAAGGAAGTTGAGCTTTGGATATAAAGCTTGGAGTCCTCCTTCCCATATTAATGAAGAGTGATTAGGAGTTTAATCTGAACTTGAAAAATCATATCCCCTAGAGTAATAATATTTAAGGAAATAGATAGATATAATTGTCTCTCTGAGGAGAGCAGAGTGACTGGCCTCTGGCCCCAACATCCTGTTTCCCCTCCTGGCAGTAATTTAAGTCTCCCTTGGAGAAGGGTCAGGGGAGGAGTTGCTAGAGATTCCTATTTTGCCCTCCTGTGAGCTACACATCATGACAACTCCTTGTTACACTTAAAATTTAAAGAATGTGGACCATCATGATTCCTTTGGAGGAAATCACCTATGGAGGAGCATCGGCAACGAAGCAGCTCTTCATCTACAGTGTTTTCTTTGCAACGTCTTCATTCAAAGATCAAAGGCTTGAATGCCCACTCTTATGTAGGCCTTTTCAGATCCATCCTAGTTGTCAATGTTCTCCCCCACTCCAAAATTACTTTGTATGTACTATGCACATGAAAGTTAGTGCACCTTTCAAAATTTAATGGTTTGGCTTTTAAAAGGTACAGAAAATAGACTATGGGGGCAGAATGAACTTTTGAATGAAGAAAAAGGATTAAATTAACCTGTGAAAGATATAAAATAAGTTTCCTTTTGTAGGCGAACAGTTTAGTGGTTAAAATAGGCAAAAAAGGAACTTTTGTACACAAAAACTATTAAAAATCTTTATTTAAAGAAGTACTGTTTTTCAAAGGGATTGCTAGGAATTTGAATGCAGATGGAAGCATACTATTCTCCTTTTCTTTGTTGTTTTGTTTCTTCTTTCTTGTGGTTTCTCCCATTAGTTCTAATTCTTCTTTACATCATGGCTAATATGAAAATATGTTTAATATAAATGTTTAAGTAGTACCTATATCAGATTTCATGCCACTTGGGGAGGGGGAAGCAAAGGGAGAATAAGAAAATTTAAAACTCAAAATCTTATGGAATTGAATGTTGAAAACTAAAAATAAATAAATTAATTATTAAAAAAAAGAAAAGAGATTGCTAGAAGGAGTAATAGAGGATCTAAAGGGACAGTTTAAGGACAGAAGAATGACTGAAGCTGCAGGGTATTTTTTTCCTTCAGCTCCTTTGCACTGGCCAATAAGTATTTTTAGAGTTTGAGAGGTTAAAATTCATTAAGTGGTAAATTAAAAAAAAAACAACAGTGACTATGGAATGATTCAAAAAAGACTTATATTCAGACCAACAGAAAATTAGATTTCTGAGAGTTTTACCTCATAAGGGAATAACTAAATATTGAAGACTCTGACTTGAGCCACTGAGTAGGTTGAAGAACCTAGCAGGAACTGGGAGCAAGAGCAGGAGCCCAAGAAACAGTTAAGATGGCAGCAGGAAAGCTGCTGATTGGCTTGGGAAAAGCTGAAGCTTTTTGGAAGCCAGCTGAATATAACCTATTGCCCATTCACACCATCCACAATTTGAGAAAGCTGAAAACTCTCGGAAGTGCCTGGTTGCTCTCTGTGGCCACCCTCTGGTTTGAGAGGGAAAAGCCATCCAGAAAAATAGGATTTACTTCTGCGTTGTTATAAGATAAAGCTGAAGTCAGCTGGATAATGCAGCATCCTGTTGGCTGAGCTTGTTTTCAGTGACTAGAAAACCAACCTGAAGAGTTTTTCTTTGAGCTAAGCTTTACTGTTAGGAAAAGCTGATTGGACATCTACTCAAATACAGGGCTCTGCATTACTCAGATAGTCAATCTGAGGAGGTTGGCAGTTCTCTGGCTTAAAGGAAACTGCTTATGCTTACAATATTCCTCTGACCTTGTGGTTCCTCTCTCCCATCGGTAATTCCTACCAGAATCTCCATTTTGAAGAACTCAGATTGATGAGCCTGACTTCTGCCCAGCAACAATGAGAGCCTTGCCTAAATCTAAATCGCCCAGTAACAGGGGTCTCTACCTGTTAACAAGACACACCTCCTTACCCTTTCTTGCCTTCCCTTCCTTGTGGTTAAAAGTACCCGACACACCTGCTTTTTTTTCCTGTGGTTAACTGCCCATGCAAAAACATACTCCTCTCCTGACTGAGTGCCCAAGATTTGTGTATAAAAGTAAGCCCCTGTCCTTCTCCAACCTGTTAGTACCCCCTAAGGACTAACTGCTGCTTTTGTGTCAATAAGGCCCTCTTGACTAGAAGAACATCTGCCTCTTGAATTTTTTCCAGACAACCCAACTCCTGAACCTCATCATCCTCATCAAGATCAGTCATGCTTCATTTTGCCACCATACTTCAGTTGCCTTCTCCTGCCCTTTTAGTTCCCTTCTCCTATGGTGGGTTCCCTTTAGAAAGTATATTTTGAAAAAAATCCTAGACCAGCCATCCTTCATTCTTTGCCACCGTGCACCCACATAAGAATTCCTTTCTTTCTCTCCTTGCTTTTCAGATACCTTTTATGTATTATCTTCTCCCATTAGAATGTAAACTCCTTGAGTACAGGGACTGTCTCTTTTTGCTTATATTTGTATCCCTAACATTCAGCACAGTGCCTGGCACATAATTAACACTTTATAAATGCTTGTTGACTTGTTGACTAGTGATACTTTCTTAGCTCCCTTTTCAGAGTGATTGTGAGTTTAAAGAACTTGTCCCTGTTTTACTAGCTCAAGAGCTGAACAGATTTGCCCAGCAGAAGAGCAACAAGGACCAGAAGAGGAGAAGTTAGCAGAGAAATAGCTTTTGTGATACAAGTAATTCCTAAGGGAATCAAATATGTCAATATCTGTATTCCAGTGTGAGTTACCCTGAGCACATAGGTTGTCCTCATTCATATTTCCCCTCTGGTAGGTTTATGTAATTGTGTAATTGTGTGTTTACTCATTCCCACAAATAGTGTGATTTGGTGGGAGGTCATAATCCAAGTTTATGGATTAACTGTGATGTATTACTTATTCTTCCATTGCCTCACATTGAATAATTGTGGTATATTACTTATTAATGATTTTACCATATTATTAGGTAAATGTTTCATGTTCAAGAGTTAATTGTATCATCATTGGGACTGATTTTGCTTTGGCAGCAAGAATGTTGACAGAGGGTTGGTAGCTACCATGATAAATGGAAGGAGTAAATTCCTCTCCTCTCCCTCTCCCCAACTTACTTTTGGTAAGGCTCACCTTTGAGAACATGAAAGAGTTGTACCAACATGGTGGTGAGAATCCAAATTTGCCATTGTAAGGGCTGATCAGGTTAAGTGATTCAAGTCATAGAGTGAGTGAATGAACATGTTCTATAAAAGGGGCTATATTGTGGATTCTTTGCTGGGAATGCCGCACACCCACCCATTTATAGCTTCTACATATTTTTTTGTGAATGTGTTTTGCTCTTCACTCCATTCTCTGCCTAATGAAAGTTCCTTAAGGAAAGGGACTGTTTCATTTTATCTTTGTATCTCCAGTGTCTGGCACATAATACACAATAAATGTTTATTTAATAGTTTTAATGTTTTTCCTCAATCAATAGTCACGAAGTTCTGTAAAATATTTTGTTGTTGAAAAGAGGACCTTATAGTTGAGAAGGTTGAGAAAGAGGTATAACTGACCTCAGAGCCAGAAAGACTTGGTTAGAGCACCAGATACAATATCAGAAGACCTGGGTTTGAATCTCAGCTTTGTTACTTACTAGCTGTGTGACTTTCCTAACCTTAAATATTCTGTTTCCTTGTCTGTAAAATCTCCAAAGTTCTGGAGAATCTCTAAATCTTTTGATCTACTGTTTGAAATTCAGGATCTAACACTTGGGGTTAGCAGAGTGAGGGGTAGGGTGGGGGTAGGAGTACAGCAGCAGCTAGGTGGAGAAGTGAATAGAGCACAGGCCTAGAGTTAGGAGGACCTGAGTTCAAATATGGCCTCAGACACTTGAGACTTACTAGTTCTGTGACCATGGATAAGTCACTTAACCCCAATTGCCTCTAAAAAACCCCAAGCAAAAACCAAGAAGGTGTGGGTGGGTACCGTCTCTGATTCTTACTTTCCTCCTTATTAGTAGACCTCACAAGAGTATGAGGAAATTGCTTTCAAACAGTCATAGAACTATAGATTTAGAGCTAAAAAAAAATAGATAATACTATTATGTTTGCAAAGTTTAATCTTTTCAGTTCAGTTCCATTTTGTCCTTTTTGGCCTTAGAAGAAAAGAAACCCCTCACTTGAGAGATGAAATCCCTGTGTCTTTATGACTGATTTGTTTACTTGGGCTCTTCATGCAGTTTTTCCATCCTGTTTTTACTTCAAAAACACATTTTTAAGGAACAAGGTTAAATTCAAGATTAAAGACAGAGGATCTCTAAAAGAATCAGACTAAAGCCAAGACCATCCTGATATTCTTTTTTTTGAGACAGTTGGGGTTAAGTGACTTACCCGGGGTCACATAGCTAGTATCTGAGTCTAGACTTGAACTCAGATCCTCTTGACTCCAAGGCTAGTGCTCTATCTACTGCACCACCTAGCTGCCCCTCCTAGATATTCTTTATAAAGTTATTTCATTCATTAATTCAACCATCATTTATTTTTACTATGTACAACATGTGAAGTAGAACAGTACAGTGGATAGAGAGGACAAGTCTTAGCATCAATCAATCAATCTGTAAGCATTTACCAAGTACCCACCATGTGTCAGGTATAGTGCTAGGAAATGGGGATGCAAATAAAAAGAATGAAACAATCTTTACTCACAAAGAAGTTTCATTCTAGTGAAGAAGATAACTACATAAATATATGCAGAATAAATATAAAAATATATACAAAGTTGTTCAATATAAGGTGATTTGGGAGGAAAGGCACTAGCAGTTGAATGGATGAGGAAAGGTATCATGTAGAACAGTGATGTCAAATGTATATAGAAATGGGGCCACTGAACTACACACAAGGATTCCTGCTGGCTGCAGATTGACTTAAAAAACAACATATATTATCTATATTATATTGTTGGAGAAGAAAATGACAAATCACACTAGTATCTTTGCCAAGAAAACTCTATGGACAGTACGCTCCATAGGGTCACAAAGAGTCGGATGTAGCTGAACAACAATGTTATATTATATTTTTATTTATTTTATTATATATTTCACCATTCTATTTTTAATCTGGTTGTGCAGGCAGTGGCTTACAGTGCAGTGTTTGACATCTCTGATGTAGAAAATGATGCTTTAGTTGAATCTTAAAGGAAGACAACCTGATTAGGAAGGAATAAAAGGACTGCCTTGCTGCGATGTGGGCCTAGTTGATGTTGGCTAACACGAATTTATAATGTATCCAGTTAGCATGGCTGTATGATTATAACCAGCCTGTTTAGCAGTCCATGAGTGGTAGTGGAGGAAGTGGAGAGTGAGAGTCAGGAAGACCCGGAATCAACTCTGATTCTGATACATGATAGATGTATGTATATGTACAAGTCTCTCTAATGTTTAAAGTTAAGGACAAACTACTGATCTGCATTGGTGGATGGAATTTCCACACTGGGAGTTCCACACCAATGAAATCGTTGATCTTGACCTCTCTCCCCACCCCCCAAAATGTACAAGACACTTTCTTGGACAAAGACAAAAAATAAAACGATTTTTGCTCTTAAGGAACTTACAAAATAAGTGCAAAGTATGGAGTGGAGGAGACCTGACACTTGAGGAGGGTGAATCAGAAATACCCTTATGTATGAAGAAATATTTGAGCTGAGCTTTGAAGGGAGGTAGCGATACCAACAGTAGGAAATAAAGGAGAGCATTCCAGAGAGGTGGGAGACCAAAATGAAATGAATTATATGGGGAAAAGCAAAGAGGCCAGTCATCATGACTACTGATGATTTTACAAATGTACAAACTGCTGTGAAAATCCAGGATTTTAGGAATTGAAGATTTCTATGATGACACTAATATGACTGAATGAATTTTTTAAAAATCAGTGAGTTGCCCTAATGTTTTGTTCTCATGGTGCCAGATGTGGATAGTTAGAAATGTCATATGATTGACTGAAATTTTCACTTTCCCTGAAGTTTGCAATAATGTATAGGGAAATTCCAGCTTATAACCTTGCTAAATAATTTGCTTCCATTAGAGTATACTTATTATTTTAACAAATTGGATGACTACTAATTTAATGAATAAAGATAATTTAGTTGTGTGAGAAAGACAGGACAGCACGCATGATCAAAAATTAGATGGGGGGAGAAGAGTGACATTCAAAAGAGGGGAGAGAAACACTTCAGCGGGAACTTTTCATCAAAATTCTGCATACTGATGAAATAATCAGCTTTATTTGGGAGGTAAGAGCTCATTTAAAATCATATTTAAGTTTCATAATGTGCCAGACTATACAGAATACTTCTGCCCTGGATACCATTGATTAGCAATGAGAACAGCACACACACATAGCTGCTCTGGGAAGGTCTGACACTGATTTAGTCCCTGTTGGTCCAGCAGATATGGTCCCAGGGCTCAGAATACTGGTCAAAATTTTTTTTGAATCTGTATTTTTTCCCATATATGAGAGGATTCCATTTCCAACCAAAGAATTCAGTATTTATCCGGATTTCAGATTATCTAATTGCAAATGGCTACTCTAATTTATATCCAACTTGTATAGCATGTCTCTTTCTGGTCTTATTTTCCCCAACTATAGCTACAATATCAGTGTATGTTGAATATTCAGAAGATAAAGATACTTTGGCATAATTAATAATCCAGTGGTCTGTGTGAGATGGGCATATCTTTGTCCTTTTCTTGGATTCTAGCATAGGCCACAGCTTCAGACAAGTTGTTCTGGGGTACATGGGAAACTTTCCTATCATTCTTCTGTCTGGCCTGGGTCAAAACCTTCCTTTGTACTGCTTATCAAAAAGAAACTAGAAGAATGCGATGGCTTAATTGTTGTTACAAAACTCATCTTTTCCTTTGGCACCTTCAATCACCCTCTTTCTCCTTCATGATCTCTTTTCTCTAGGTTTTCAGGACACCACTCTCTTCAAGTTCTCCTCCTACCTAGCTGATAGCTCCTCAATCTCCTTTATTGAATGTTCATTTAGGTTGTTCCTGCTAACTATGGTTGTCCCACACGACTCTATCCTGGGCCTTCTTGTCCTCTCCCTCTATACTGTTTCACTTGGTGATTTCGTCAGCTTCCATGGGTTGAATGATCATTTCTATGCTGAAGATTCTTTTTTAAAATTAATTTATTTTAGTTTTCAACAATCACTTCCATAAGCTTTTGAGTTTTAAATTTTCTCTCCCTCCCTCCTCAAGATGGTGTGCAATCTGATATAGGCTCTACATATACATTTCTATTAAACATATTTTCACATTAGTCATGTTGTAAAGAATTAGAACCAATAGGAGGAACCACAAGAAAGAAGAAACAAAACAAAACAGAAGAAAAAAAAAAGATATGCTGAAGATTCTTAAATACATTTATCTAGCTCTAACTTCTTTGCTGACCTCTAATCTCTCATTTCTAACTTCATAATGTCCTTCTCAAAGTGGATGTCCTGTAGACATCTTAAAGTAAACAGATCCAAAACAGAATTAATTATCTCATCCAGTAATGCCCCCTCCCCCAAATTTCCCTGTTACTGTCAAGTATAACCTCATTCTCCCAGTCCCTAGGCTCACAATTCAGGTATCCTCCTTGAGTCCTTACTCTCTTTGACACCCCATATCCAAAGCCTGTAGATTTCACTTTCATAACATCTCCCACATGTGTACCTTTCTATGGTCAGACACTGACTGCCCTCTACTGAATGCTCATTTTCTCTTAATACCTTACACCTGAATGATTGCAATACCCTCCTGGTTGATTGACCTTAAGTCTTTCCCTACTCAAGTTTATCTTCCATTCAGCTGTCAAACTAATATTCCTAGAGTACAGGTAGGAGCATGTCACCTCCTCTACTCAACAACTACAAGGGCTCCCTGTCATCTGAGGATCAATATAAAATTCTCTGTTATCCAAAGCTCTTCATAACCTCCAGCCCCACTCCATACCTTTTCATTCTTCTTGCATCTTACACCAACAGCCCTCCTGCCATCCCCTCACCCCCCCCACCCCCATTATGTACTTTGAGATCTAGTGACATTGACCTCCTTGCTGTTCCTCAAACAAGACACTCAATCTTCTAATTCTGGACATTTTCACTAGCTGTCCCCATACCTGAAATTCTCTCCCTCTTCATCTCTGACTCCTAGCTTCCTGGGCTTCCTTTAAGTCCAAGCTAAAATCCCATGTTATACAGGAAGTCTTTCCTAATCCGCATTAATTCTAGTGCATTCCTTCTATTGATTTCCTATTCATCCTATATTTAGCTTGTTTGTACATAGTTGTTTATATGTGGTCTTCCCCATTAGATTGTGAGCTCCTTGAGAGCATGGATTATCTTTTGCCTTTCTTTGTATCCCCAGCACTTAGCATAATACCTAGCAACTAGTAGATGCTTAATAAATGTTATTGACTGACTTACTAGATACAAGACAAATCTGGACTTAAGTTTTATCTACACAAGTCAATAAAATAATTACTTTTGTCACTGAATGAAAGTATTGGGATGCAAGCTTATTCTCAGTAGGCTTCCATGACTGTGACTCTATTGCCTTCTCAGCCTGAGCACACCTCTATCATGCCAGCCCCTTCTTTCATGGGTGAGTTCTGTCCAAGTGGACCTCCATTTTGGGGTAGGCCTGGGACAGCCATGCTTCTTTCCCTTCCAGTTGAACTTCTGACTCTCTCAGATTACCTTTTCTTTTTCCCATCTCCCTTTTATGTGTTATCTTCCCCATTAGAATGTCAACTCCTTGAGGACAGAGATTATTTCTTTTTGCTTGTGTTTCTATCCTCAGCACTTAGCACCATGCCTGACACATTATAAGGCTTAATAAATTCTTATTGCCTGCCTGTCTACCTAACTGAAAGTACCCTTGATATAACTCTGATGATAGACAAAGCAACAGGAACTCTATGCATCTCATCCTATTTCTATACCATTTCTTACTTCTGCACTAGGTCTCCATATTTTAAAGATTTTTTTGTTAATGTAGTTTGGAGATTATGAGAATTTGCTATGGTAACATTGATTCAAAAAGTGTTTTTAAGGTGTTATGAATCAATGTTTCATCCAAGTGATTGTTGATAAGAGTTTGGTTTCTAATAATGGTACAATTCAATACAGTTTATTGTTTGTGAGTTCTTTAGGATATTTTGAGGTCTGAATTTGTTTTTTCAGGATTTATCATCTGTAAATCCACAAAAAATAGTCACCTTCTGACATATAGTTCTAGCCACCTAGCTGCAAGATTTTGGGTAGGTACTAAATTTTTACAGCCTTCAGTGATGTGCTGTGTAGTTTCTATAATTTCCTTTCATTAGTCACATTGATCACTAAGTCTGGGCTCCTTAAGGAAAACCCTTCTATAATTTTTTTCTATAATTTTTGGTGGCAATCCCGTCATTTTTTTAGTGATTTTTTTTATTAATTTTTTTTAATCAATAAAAATCCACCTTCTCTCCTTTCCACCCTCTCTGTCCTCACCATTGAGAAAGCAAGAAAAACAAACCTGCTGTTATAAACCTATTACAAATATGTGTAATCAAGCAAAAGATTCCCATACTGGCCATGGTGTGTGTGTGTGTGTGTGTGTGTGTGTGTGTGTGTGTGTGTGTGTGTACACGCACTCTGAGTCCATCATGTTTCTAATAACCGGTTAGGTAGCATATTTCATCATGAATTCTCTGGAATTGTTTTTGGTTCCTAAATCTTTCAGTTTTTTGTCTTTACAATTCAATGCTTCTTTGTTGAAATACTGTTGCTTAAGTCCAATCAGCTGTCTTGCACTGAAGTAATTTTTTTCCATTTTTGGATTTTAGCTGTTTCAGACTGAATTCATATGAAGGTAAATCACCTTTATGTTTGAGAAATCCAAAGGCATACCAACAGATATATGTATATGTATATATCTGTGTGAATATATATACACACACATATGTGTATATAATTGCATATATCATTCTTTATTATTAATGAGTGAAGTCATGTCTGTTTGTTCCAAAAGTATTTCTGTATGTTTTTGACTGATTAATCACAAGCTCTAAAAATGTCTATCAATCTTCTTCTTCCTTTTTTTTATGAGAAAGTTTTCTTTGTTCTATAGTTGTCCTAGGACGATGGACCCTGTTTTTTGTTAATATTGTACAGGTATTTGTTATGATATTTTATAGTTATATTGTGGTCCATTATATTGTTCCAAATATATACATCAAGACTAGTATATGTGATATATGCAAGACTTGCATATGTGATAATTAAAAAAAAATATTCCCACTCAGCTTTGATTTCAGGATGCAAGGAAATGTCTTAATGTATTCATCCATAGTCTTCTTTTAGTGTTTTGCTTGGATGAGATCAAGGTATTTGAAGGTATTGCCTTCATTCGTTGGTTTAATAGAATCTCCCATTTAAGCTTAAAATATCTGGTCTCTCTCTTCCTTTGTACTAATAATGTTATACTTATCAAGTCTAAAATTTTTGGAGGGTATGATTAGAGAAATATTACCCTGGATAAAAGAGCTGTTGGATTTTTTTTTTATAGAGGCATACAGCTTGATATATATACATATATATCAGGAAGTTAATATGATATTAACCACATTGGGCAAATATTAGCTTTTAAAATTTCTCTGTTTTGGTACATTTGGACAGATAGTTGGATTCATTCCAATAAACTCAAAAAAGTTTTGGAAAAATTTAGCCCAAGTATACCTATCACCTTTATGAGGTCATTTGTGATACTGGTGGTAATTTTATCATCCATTTCATTGTTAGATGTGCTACAGCTTTTTTGGAACCAAAGTTGAGCGCTGGGTGAAGATGGACACCAAAGGTGGATAACCAGCCCCGAAAAAGTCCCAGCAAGCCCTCACACTAGAGGTGTTAGTCCTCCCCAAACAACCCATATATCCTATCTTGGCAGACAGGCTAACCCAGGTTGAAGGTAACAGAGAGGCCTCAAACCTGTCAGTTAGTTCAGGGGTGGTCTATGCCAAGCATGTGAAGATTTCCCCAGTGGAAAAAGCAAATGTGAACAATTTGTTCCAATGGGACCATGAAGGCGGTGTGGAAGCAGGTGCTGTGGAGTGCTTAGAGCTTGGTCAGATGTTGAAGACACCAGGTCATTCATTGCATCTGGGAATGTTACCAATCATCTTGACTTTTTTGTCTTGCTACTGGACAAGTGAGGCTGATGACGTTGCGTAACTCTGCTTCACTTAAATCTAATTCTTGTGCAAGTTAAAACATCTCCTGTGCTGTCATTAGTCCCTTTCAAATTAGGCCTTCAAACAATAATACTAACAACATTGTTAGGTATAATTTTCAGAGTTTGCTTTAGTAAATGAATGACTTTAAGATGTTCAGTTTTTTTTCTCTTCCCATTTTGGTAGATCCTAGATTTCATCTATCCTTATTATTACTTCTAGATATATCTCTTTAAGCCTGAAGACAGGCCTTACAATTCCTGTATCCTAGAGTATGGTAAAAAAAAAAAAAAAGTTGATTTTTACCCTACCCAGGACTTTAAATTAAATCCCTTCTCAATTTTCATCTCTTTAGACTGTAGAGTTCTAATTTGGGGGCCATCCCTTATTTCCTTGATTGTCTTTTGCCTTGCTCGGGGCTTTCTCCAGATTTCTTATATTATTCCTATCATCACCACTATACTTTTATAAGTTCTGATGTTCATTACCATTACTACTTTGACATTGGTGATAGTGTGAAAGATGGGAGACTAATAAAAAGGGAGAGAGAGGTGGAATATTTAGATGAAAGGTTCTAAAAAGCATAGCAATGCAGCATATCTTATGATTAGTACCCCTCTGATGATTATAAAGAACATCATGAAACTCTACAATTTTCTGCCTGATTTCCTCCTTTTGTGCTTCTTCAACAATGAGGAGTCTAGCATGGAAATGGACTAAAAGAGAAACTCTCTTGTCCACACCAGTAAAGCATTGGTAGAACAATAGAGGACTCTTAGAAATTTCCTTTTCATTTGCTAGCAGAGTTTCCAATTTGTCCTTTTTTCTACTAAGACACTGGAGCTTGCTATGGAGTTGAATGAACAGAGAAAATTCCTAATGCCTTGTTAGAAAGCTACTGTATCCTGGCTCTAAGGAACTAGTTGTAAAGCTAAAAAAAGAACTTAAGTTTTTCAAGGTTTTTCTTTAATGTTTCACCTAAAAAAAAAGTCTTAATCAGATCCTTAATTCACCATGAAATGTATTGCTGTGCATGTTCTAAGTCAAAGCAGTAGCTAGGGTGGAGTGCCTGGCATTTTGTCTCAGAGTGCAAAACTTTAGAAGGAATTAACAACACTTTGCAATCTTCAACAGCAATAGAAACAGTTGAGCTTAGCACCTAGTTATCAAGAATAACAAATTAAAATAGGAAGAAATCAAATGACCACTACTCCTGACTGAATCCTGGGGTGCTACTCCTAGTCTTGTCTTGCTTCCCATGCTCCATCCCTGTCTCATGTTATCTTGACATCTCCTCACCAACTGAATTTGTCTTAAATTTTATACTGTTTGCTCTGGGTTTTAAATTTTCAAGCTTTTAATATTTTGGGATGAATGGAGATTAGCTCCATAGTTTTAATTAGTTTCCTATCCTCTGAGGACGATTATAGTTTTCATTGTAATCTTCTCCCTTACTCGGGACACACCTCGTTTTGGACCTTGCAGCCCCAGGTTTGGATTGCAGTTACACTGACTTCTGGGTTAGGGAATCAGGAATTGTGCTATTGGTCTCCTAAACATGTTTTGGCATGTTTGCCTCTACTTCAAACACAGAACTGCTTAGATACACATCACTATACCTTTCTGGAGGGCAGTATAATTATAAACAAAGCTAATTTACTTTAGAATTTGTTGTGGTTTGGAAAATCTTCTAGGTAGTTCTGCCCTAGTCTTTCTCCATCAAATAGACTGGTACTGCCCAGTCCACATTGCCCCTCCTGTTTGGTACCCCTTTTCTCCTGTTCTATTTCTGGACACCCCTCCCCCAATGTCTTAGTAAGTATCTGAGACAGCTATGTGGCCCAGAGGAAAGAGTATTCAAATCATACCTCAAACACATATTTAGTTGTGAGACTCTGGAAAAGTAATTTAACCTTCCTCCATCTTAGTTTCCTTATCTGTAAAATGGAGATAATAAAATTAACCTCACAGGGTTGCTGTGAAGATCAAATGAGATAATCTATGTAAAGTGCTTTGTAAACCTTAAAGCACTATATAAATGCTAACTGTTATTATCATTATCATTATTATATCTATAATCTTCTAAGCTAGAAAATTTTACATTAAAAGATTTATAGACTGATGAAATCACAGCTCTGACAAAAAAAATGTCTCCAATATAGACAGGCTAGTCTGATTCTTCTATGAACCCCTTTGAAGTCACAGCAGCACATGCCAGTAACATCCTTACAATCTTGCCTCATTATACATAATGTCTGGATTCTCTCTGACTAGGTCACTTAATTGTTGAAAGAAAAAAAATGAAATAGAAATCATCTTTCAAGGCATCAGCGAAACCCCATGAGCCTTTGATGTACTGGAAATAAGTGAATCTACTTAAAACGTAAGACTCCTAGGAGAAATAGTTGCTCTCCAATAAGAAATTGTTATCTATGCCAAATTCCATAAGCTTGATTATTAGCTTTGAAGAGTGATAACAAAACCTGACCTTTAGGTTCAGCCATTTATTAGCTTTTTTTAAAATTGCTTTTCAGAAAGAATGGTCTGAAACAACATTATTCAGCTAACTCATTCAGAACTGCTTTTTACTTAATAACTGTGATTGTTAAATTGTCAAGATTGCATCTGTAAGATTGAATAGAATTTTATTACTCTCCTAATACCCCAGAATTAACAATGTAGAAGAAGATATTAATAGCTGTCAAGACATAGAAGACATAGTTGCATAATTTCAAAAGTTTACTCCAATGAATAGAAAGAAAAACTCTCATGTTTCTAGCCAGTAGCCAATATGACAGTTCCGTCTAACATTTGCTTTTATGTTGACTTTAAATAGCACTTTTCCTGTAAGGCAAGAAATTTCTACCTTTCTTTATTTATAACTCCCTAGATGGTCTTCACTTTTAACAACACTCCTTTTCCCTTGCCAAGCATACTATCTGACATTTATTTAAATGTTTAGAATATTAGAATCATAAAACTTTAGAATGA
The DNA here is from genome assembly GCF_900497805.2 of Vombatus ursinus. Classification (NCBI taxonomy): domain Eukaryota; kingdom Metazoa; phylum Chordata; class Mammalia; order Diprotodontia; family Vombatidae; genus Vombatus; species Vombatus ursinus. The sequence continues at coordinate 35,273,302 of NW_020954596.1, forward strand.
GAAGGGAACTTAGAAATCATCTGATCCTACCTCCTCTCCCACTGCTCACCCCCATTTTAAAAATGAGAAAACTGAAGGTGAGAATAGTTTGATGATTTCTTCTAGATTACAACTACTTAATTCCAGAGCTTGTCTCTTGACTTTACCTAGTGCTTGTTCCACTATAGGAGCTGCTTTTGAATTAAAATGATTTTGTGTGTGGGTAAGGGTGGGTGAATTTTGAACATCTCTTTCATGATTCAGTGGGAAGAGCGCTGGGTAAAGAGTACTCCCTTTGTGTCTTTTGGTAAGTCACTTCAATCCTATGGGGTACAGTTTCTTCATCTATAAAATGAGAGCATTCCACTAGAGTTCTTGTTTTTCTTTTTCTATTATTTTTTCTATTTTATTGTTATGAACTTGACAAATACAATAAAATATGACCATATCCATGTACAAAGAATATAGAAGTATGGGGCAGCTCAGTGGTGCAGTGGAAAGAACACCAGCCCTGGATTCAGGAAGACCTGAGTTCAAATCTGGCCTCAGACACATAACACTTACTAGCTGTGTACCCCTGGGCAAGTCACTTAACTCCATTGCCTAGCTAAAAAAAAAAAAAAGAATATAAAAGTAGTTGGGTTTTTAAAATATATATGAAATTTAGTATAGTAGTTCTAATATTGCCTTGCTGGTCCATGTTCTGTTCTAAACTTCCACTCTCTTCTGTATATTTTTTTAAATAGATTTTTATTGATCATTTGTTTTTATTTTATTTTTGCATTAATATATTTTTATTTCATTAAATATTCCTGAATTACATGTGAAATTTTTTTAATATTCATTTTAAAAAACTTTTGAGTTCCAAATTCTCTCCTTCCCTCCCATTCCTCCCCCACCCCTTGTGAAGGCAAGCAATATGATATTGATTATACATGTGAACTCACGCAAAACATATTTCCATGTTGCAAAAGAAAACACACACACAAAAACAAGAAAAATAGAGAAAATAAAAAAACATACACTTTAATCTACACTCAGTTCATTACTCCTCTCTCTGGAGTTAGATAAGTTATCATCATGGGTCCTTTGGAATTGTTTTGAATCATTGTCGTGATTAGAGTAGCTGAATATTCCACAGTTGATCATCCTTATAGTATTGCTGTTACTGTGTACAGTTTGTTCTCCTGGTTCTGCTCACTTTACTTCATATCAGTTCATATGAATCTTCCCAGGTTTCTCTGTAACCATCCTTCTAATCATTTGTTATAGAACAATACACTCCATCACAATCACCTACCACAATCTTTTTAGCCATTTTCCAATTGAAGGGCATCCTGTCAATTTCCAATTCCTTTCCATCACAAAAAAGAGGTGCTATAAATACTTGTGTATAAATTGGTTCTTTCCCCCTTTCCTTGATCTTTTTGGGATACATACCCAGTAGTGGTATTACTGGCTCAAAGCGTTTGCAGTTTTATAGCCCTTTAAACATAGTTACAAATTGTTCTCCAGAATGGATGGACTAGTTCACAACTCCACTAACTGTGCATTAGTGTCCCAATTTTTCCATACTCCCTCTGGCATCTGTCATTTTCTTATTCTGTCATGTTAGCCAATATGATAGGCATAAAGTGGTATCTCAGTTGTATTAATTTGCATTTCTCTAATCAGTAATGATCTAGAGTATTTTTTCATATGAGTATTGGTAGCTTTGAGTCTTCTTCTGAAAACTGTTCATGTTATTTGATCATCTATCATTTAGTGAATGTCTCATATTTTTATAAATTTGGCTCTGTTTCCTATATGTTGAGAAATGAGGCCTTTATCTGAGAAACTTGCTGTAAATCTCCCTCCCCAGTTTTCCTTCTAATTTTAGCTACATTAGTTTTGTTTGTGCAAACCCTTTTTAATTTCATGTAATCAAGATTATCCATTTTATTTCCCACAAAATGCTCTATCTCTAATTTGATCATATATTCTTCCCTTATCCATAGATCTGACCAGTACATTTTTCCATGCTCCCCTAATTTACTTATGATATCACCTTTCATGTCTAAATCATTTATCCATTTTGACCTTATCTTGGTATACAGTGGGAGATGTTGGTCTATGACTAGTTTTTTCAAACGGTTTTCCTTTTTCCCAGCAACTTTTGTCAAATGGTACATTTTTAACCCAAAAGCTTGGATCTTTGGGTTTATTAACCACCAGATTACTATGCCCATTTACTCCTGTGGGTTATGTATCTAATCTATTCCACTGATCTATCATTCTATTTCTTAGCCAGTACCAGATTGCTTTCATGATTACTGTTTTGTAATATAGTTTAAATCTGGTACTGCTAGGTTACCTTTCTTCACATTTTATTTTCATTGATTCCCTTGATATCTTAACCTTTTGTTCTTCCAGGTGAATTTTGTTATTATTTTTTCTAGCTCTATAAAATAATTATTTGGCAGTTTGATTGGTATGGCACTGAATAAGTAAATTAACTTAGGTAGAATTGTCTTTTTTATTATATTGGTACTGACTATCCATGAGCAATTAATAGTTTTCCAATTATTTAGATCTGACTTTATTTGTGTGAAGAATATTTTGTAATTGTATTCATATAGTTTCTGGGTTTTGTTTGGGCTCATAGACTCCCAAGCATCTTATATTGTCTGCAGTTATTTTGAAGAGAATTTCATTCTCTTTCTGCTGGATTTTGTTGGTAGTATATACAAATTCTTATGATTTATGTGGATTTATTTTCTATCCTGCAACATTGTTAAAGTTGTTAATTGTTTCAACTAGTTATTGTTTTGTGTTTTTGGTTTTTTTTTTTTTTTGGCTAGGCAATGGTGTTAAGTAACTTGCCCAGGGTCACACAGCTAGTAAGTGCTATATGTCTGAGGCCAGACTTGAACTCAGGTCCTCCTGAATCCAGGGTCGTTGTTCTATCCACTGTACCACCTAGCTGTCCCTCAACTAGTTTTTTAGTTGATTCTCTAGGGTTCTCTAAGTATAACATCATATCTGCAAAGAGTAATAGTATTGTTTCCTCATTGCTTATTTTTATTCCTCTAAGTTGTTTTTCCTCTCTTATTGCTACAGCTAGGATTTCTAATACAATATTGAATGATAGTGATGATAATGGATAGCCTTACTGATCTTATCAGAAAGGCTTCAAGTTTATCCTTATTATCTCTTGTTTTCAAATTCCTGGATTCTTCCCTGTATCTCTCTTCCTATTTACTTCCCAAAGAGTCATTCCTGGGGACAGCTAGGTGATGCAGTGGCAGAGCACCTGCCCTGAGGTCAGGAGTACCTGAGTTCAAATCTGGCCTCAGACACATAACATTCACTAGCTGTGTGTCTCTGGGCAAGTCACTTAACCCCAATTGCCTCACTAAAACACAAAAACAAAAACAGAAAAACAAACAAACAAACAAACAAAAACCCAGATCCATTCCTTTTAACAAAGACTTTTTTTAAAGAGGAAGAAGAAAAAAAATTGGCTACATTTAATATGTTGAAAAATGCTGACATGTTTAAGTGTGAGTGTTGATTGAGTCAATCATCGATTATCTCACCCCACATAAAATTAGTTAGCTTCATTCTCAATGAAGACCAAAATGATATCACCATGTTGGAATCAAGGTACAGTGTATCCAACCGTGGATGATCAGATGAATATAAGCTTGGAAGATTCTATTATAAGTTGGGCACAAATAGTCCACATGAACATTTGGAGTGGACATGTCTCTAAATTTGTGCATCTCACATTTCTTTTGAGCTACTGTAATTCTGCTTCGCTTATAAAGCACAGTGCTTTCTTTGATTCAGACATGCCAGGCTAGGTGGTCCCTTGCCAGTGTCTCCCATGTCATGCAATTGATTCTAAAGTTCTTCAGAGAGATTTTGAGAGTGTCTTTGTGTTGCTTCTTTTCCCCTCCATGAGAGCACTTGCCTTGTGTGAATTCTCTGTAAAATAATGTTTTAGGCAAATGTATGCTGTACATTCAAACAATGTGGCCAGTCCATCAGAGCTGCATTCTTTGCAGTAAGTTTGGATGCTTGAGATTTTAGCTCAAGAAAAGACCTCAGTGTCTAGTATTTCATCTTGCCAGGTGATCTTCAGAATCTTCCTAAATAAATTCAAATGGAAGTGATTCAGTTTCCTGGCATGGTGCTGGTATATTATCCAGGTTTCACAGGCATACAGCAATGGGGTCAGCACAGTGTCTCTGTAGACTGTGGTCTGCAGCCTAGTATGTCTTCTGTCCCCCACTTTCCTTTGGAGCCTCCCAAACACTGAGCTAGCTCTGTCAGTGCAAGTATCAACCTCATCATCTATGTGGACATTCCTGGAAAGTATACTGCCAAGGTAAGTGAGCTTATCCACAGTATTCAAAATTTCTCCATTTACTGTAACTAATGGTTCCACATCTGGATGGTGTGGTGCTGGCTGGTGGAGAGCCTGTGTTTTCTTGGTGCTAATTGTTAGGTCAAAATTAGCACAAGCAGCAGAGAATTGATCCAAGTTTTGTTGCATCTCAAACTAGAAGAATAAAGATAATGTAATGAGATTTAGGATATAGATCACAACCCATCTTTCACTCTTATTCCTCCTGCCTAACTCATTCTGTTCTACCCAAAATGGAATGGATTCACCTACTGCACAGGAATAAAAAAACACCACCCCTATAATAGTCACAGGATGATCTGGGAGAGAGGTTTGGGTACATGCTAGAAGTGGCCAGTATAGGTGCCCTGGTCTTAGGTCACAACTGTCTTGAGTGTGATGCATGGAAAGGAAGGGAAAAGGATGGAATCTTGCATAGGCCCCATAGCAGGGGACAGAATCTAGGAATGTTGGATGATAATGGATGAAGGGGTGGCAGGCTGTGTGGGTAACAAGCCCTAAGATCATCAGATATAGGGAAAGTGGAATATGTTCCATCTTTCCACTCTCAGTTTAACTTTGGGTTAATGCCACAGTCCCATTGGAATCATGCCACAACCCACTGCAGGGGTAGCGGGGAAAGAGTGGAACCACTGCCCTAGAGAATCAAAGTTCCTTCCAGGAACAATGGGAGACAACCCCAATTGTATTCCTAGCCTTATGGCTCTCTCTTGAATTGTTACTCCCAGATCCAAGGCACCTGGAGGAGTAACATCTGGGAGAGGTTGTCTTCATGTTCTCACTATCTACTTTTAGCCTGTTGCAGTCTATCTTCCATACTGGACTAAAACAGTTCTCTTCAAGGTCACCAATGATCTCTTTCCTGCTAAATTATATGATCTTTTCTCATTCATTGTGAGTTATTTCTACAGCATTTAACATTATCGACACTGCTTCCTTCTTGATACTCTGTCCTGCCTGGGTTTTCATGACACTGCTCCCTCCCAGTTCTCTTCCTAAATGGCTGACTACTCTTCCATGCCTTTCATCATTAATTTCCTGACTGAGTGCATGAGTGCTTTATTATGGGCCTGCTTTTATTTTCTCTTTATAATTCTTCCTGGTGATCTCATCTGCCCCATGGGTTCAAATATCATCTTTATAGAGATGACTCCTAAGTGGACATATCCAGCCCTTGTATCTCTACTGAGCTCAAATCTCTAACAGCCTGTCAGACATTTCCAATTGGACATCCCACAGGCATCTCAAACACATGTCCAAAATAAAACTCATCTTTCCACTTAAAGCAACCTCCCTTTTACCTTCTCTGTTTCTATTCAAGGCACTGCCATTATTCCAGTCACCTAGATTTGCAAACTCAGAGTCAGTCGAATGCCTGCGTATGGCCTTCTTTCTTTCTCCTAGCCTTTGCACATACTATTTCTCTTGCTGGGAATGCTCTCTGTCCTCACCTCCACCTCTTGGAGTCACTGGCTCCCTCCAAGGCTCAACTCAAATGCTTCTTTCTTCAGAACTCCCTAATTACCTCAATTCTTAGTGCCTTCTACTTGAAATTATGTTGTATTTGTATTGTATATACTTTGTGCTTTCTTCTCTGTGAATATATTTTAGCCCTGGAAGAGAATATAAGCGCCTTGTGGTCAGGGGCTATTTGTACTTAACTCTCCAGTGCCTAGCACAATGTCAGCATATATTAATGATTAACCCTTGTGGATTGGCTGACTATTGGAAGAGAGTCATCCTAGAGTAAATATACTGGTAAAGAAGGTAAAGGAAAGAATAGATTCATGTGTATATTGCTGAATTTTTGTTTCTTTTGGAAGGGGTTTGGTGGGCTTGTGTGTATATTGCTGAATTTTTCTGTTACATTTGGAAGAAAAGGGGTTGATGGAAGTGGCACCTGGGTCTGGTGCACCTAGGTGTGGTGTAATGTAGAAAAAAAGTGAATTCATCCTTCCTTCCTTCCTTCCTTCCTTCCTTCCTTCCTTCCTTCCTTCCTTCCTTCCTTCCTTCCTTCCT
>NW_020954596.1:35279720-35279908 GCF_900497805.2 Vombatus ursinus
CCTTCCTTCCTTCCTTCCTTCCTTCCTTCCTTCCTTCCTTCCTTCCTCTTTCTCTCTCTTCTTTCTCTCTTCCTTCCTTTCTCTTTCTTTCTTTCTCTCCCTTCCTCTCTTTTCTTTCTTTCTTTCTTTCTTCTTTCTTTCTTCTTTCTTTCTTTCTTTCTTTCTTTCTTTCTTTCTTTCTTTCTTTC
>NW_020954596.1:35279918-35502647 GCF_900497805.2 Vombatus ursinus
TTCTTTCTTTCTTTCTTTCTTTCTTTCTTTCTTTCTTTCTTTCTTTCTCCCTCTCTTTCTTTCTTTCCTTCTTTTCTTAAATTCTTTGCTTCGAGCTAACGTGTAGGCCCTTCGCAGACTGCGGAATCCTTGTGTTCCGGGCCTCGGGGCTGTGGGGAACTCTAAGAGGGACGGACTGGCCGCCCATGCAGTTGCCTGGTAACGCCCGCAGAGTCCCGGTGTAGCGTCCACCAGGGCTGGCGTCCCCGCCAGTCCCTCGGACCCGGGGTCCCGTTTCCCCGCCGCAGCGGCTCGGCCTCGCCTCGACCGCCACTGGCCGACAGTGCGGGGAACATGCTGCAGGAGGAGGAGGATCTGTCCCTGACCATCGCCCATATTGTTCAGAAGCTCAAAGGCTCCCGGCTCTATTCGCAGCTGGAGCGCCAGGCCTGGGTGAGTGACGGCTCGGCCCGGCCCGGCCCGGTCCTGTCCGGGGACTTCCCGGCGTTGTCTGCCCTTCTTTGTTGCAGTGTCCACCTCAGGGTTTCCGAATCCAGGGGCCGCGCCTTTGTCCCCTTCCGCCTGCTGGGTGGCAGCGCGGGTGGGCCCTGGAAGCTGAGTCTGCTGCCCTGGAGCCTCGGGGGCCTCTTTGTTTATTAATCTGGGGAAGAAGGGGAGGCAAGTGCATTCATTTAATTGCATTCCCGCGAAAAGTCCGGGCTCGGGGGATGGATGAATGGAGGGGAAGGCGGGGCGGGCGGTCACCTTTGCTTGTCGGTCCAGTCCACTCCCGGTGCAACCTCTCAGCACCTTCCCCTATTCGTTTTACCCCACTCGCCGACAAGATGTTGCATCTTATTAAGAACACATGTAATTCTTTGATTTAAAAAGGAAAGACTGATGCGTGTGTTTGAATCTGTACTTTGAGGTTGTAGGCAATGAAATTTGTGAATAGGTGAAGACGGCAAGGTCATTCAGTTTTTGCTCAACTCTTTCTAGATAAATTTTAAAGAAAAATCTGTCTGCCCTTCGAATATTTGCAGTTCTGTCCCTCCTTTGAACCTTCAACAAATCCCCAGTTTTGCTTTTGAATTATAGAGCACTAAATTTCCTTCAGCTCTTTTAAAAGTACTTGGGTTTGCAAGCAGGGAAGATTACCATACCATTTGCATGTCCTGTATAAACTTATGTTTATTCATTTGTGTCTGTCAGTAAACATTTGTTAAGTAGCTTAAAAATATTAAGCTTTGGCCTACTGTGTACCGGGCACTGTGCTAAGCCCTAGGGATACAAAGAGAGGCAAAAGACTATTCCAGCTCTCTAGGACCTCACAGTGCAATGAGGAAAACGATATGCAAAAAACTATTTACGAACGAGCTATCCACAGAATAAATTTGGGAAAGGCTTCCTGTGGAAGGTAGGATTTTAACTGGGACTTGAAGGAAGCCAGGAGGCAGAAATGAGAAGGGAGAAAATCTCTGGTGTTATGTTTGTTTTAAAAAAAATTTTTTTATTAAATTTTTAAAAAATTAATTTTAAAAAGGATATGAGATGTCACTAGTAGCAGTGCCTCGATTTTTTAAAATTAAAAAAAAAAACCCAGGACTGCAGAAAAAAATGAAAATCCCGTGAAGATTAGGTAGAAACAATTTCAGGAGAGGACTGGTAATATACCAGAAGAATAGGGTCCATGGGGACATGGGAAACACTTTATTTGATATTTAATGAAAGAGGTAGATACAAGATGTCCCAACAGTCATAGGGCAGTTTTAAGCTTTAATATAGCTTAAAAGCTTGAAGTTTTACGTTTTACTAGTTTAAAACTGCCCTATGACTTTTGGGACAGCCCTCATGCAAAATGTATGGTACTTCCTGTTGCACTGTTTTGGGAAGTGGGCACCAGGTCTGTGACATGGTAAATAAATGCCATACTAGAGAGGCATTACTTGAGTACAGATTTAACTTTTAAATTTTATTTAGTTTTAATGGCTGCTTAATCTAAAAGCTGTTGTCTTTCTGTTGCTCTAGTCTGGGAAGAGCTCTTGGGCTGCAAGGGCAATTGCAAGGCAAAATGGGCGTACTCTTTAGTCTGGACTGTATCAAAGTGTTGAAAGCACCACATTTCTGGCCTTACTGGCTTAGTTTCCTTTCCTCTTGTGGAACCTTTATGATGATAAACTCTAGGCTTTCTTCGGACTCGGAGAAGGAAGCACATGCAGCGTCTGCCGTTGCTTGGTAACGCAGAAGCGTCCCTTTGTTAAAAGGGTCCTGGAGAAGTTTCTGTCGAGCTGAGGTGGACCCAGTGGTTTTTGTCCCCACCTACTGCCTTTTCCCAACACCAAGGGAACATGCCGCAGGAAGGGATGGATCTGTCTCTTATTATTGCTCACGTTGTCCAGAAGCTCAGAGGCTCCAGGTCAAGCACTCAGCTGGGATTTCAGGCTTCAGTAAGGACGAGAGGAAGGCTGAAAATTGTTGGGACTTTTCTTTCCCACTCTGTGGGAGTCCCAGACTTGTAATATTAAATCTGACATGAGGTCTTTTTTTTTCCCATCCCAGATGCAGGGTACCACTTACATATTATTGCTAGCCCATCTCAAGTCTTGGACTTTGGGTTTATTTGGAAGTGAAGTTCATTTCATGATTTGAAATTTAATACAAGACTTACTGTTTCCTGTAGCATCATTTCTGTTTTTAGTACCAGGGTAAAAAGATAGAAGAATTTAAGCATCTGTCATTTAAAGTTTTTAAAATGTTGTGAAATTGTTTAATAGGTTCTTCAGAGAGACATTTTTAGGACTACCTGTGTATGTAGTAGCATGTATATTATTTATGTATCCATGTACATCCTTCTTTACACTTAAAATCTTTTTCTTGTTTTAAAGAAAAAAAATCTGAATTTTTCTGTTTTTCCAAAACTAGGATTCCATCAATTATTAGCTGTTTTCTAGGTTTTAAGATCTTAGTTTTTTTTTTAAAAATTGTTCTAAGAAAATATGGCAATGACAATGAAAATACAACATTTTCTCTCCCTAATATTAGCTTTACCTACAAACTCACAGTAATCTCATTAAACTTATTTAAAAGTATATTTGAGGGGCAGGTGGTTGGCACAGTGTATAGAACACCAGCCCTGGAGTCAGGAGGACCTGAGTTCAAATCTGGCCTCAGACACTTGACACTTACTAGCTGTGTGACCCTGGGCAAGTCACTTAACCCCATTGCCTAGCCAAAAAAAAAAAAAGAAAGAAAGAAAGAAAAAGAAAGTATATTTGATTGTAACAAGTTAAGTGGAATAAAAATGTCACCAAGGAAAAATCCTAAATGTGCATACTTTGACTTAAAAATGACACAACATGGATTTGGAAAATATCACTTTAGTTCACTTATACAAGCAGTGATATTGTAAATAAATCAGATATACCTGCATGGCCAAATCTGTATTTTTTAAAGATAATTTGTCTTTATTAACCAATCATCAATCATTTATTAAGCATCTACTGTGTGACAGGCTCTTTCTCTCTCTCTCTCTCTGTGTGTGTGTGTGTGTGTGTGTGTGTGTGTGTGTGTGTGTGTGTGTAAGTAACTGACTGAGTGCAGTGGAGACAAAGACAAAAGTGAAACAGCCTCTGACTTCAAGGAACTTATCTTCTTTCAGGGAGACAACTTACTTGTTTACAAAATAGATTTAACATAGATACAAGTTAACTTTGCGGGGTAGACACTAGTAGCAGGGGAAAGGCTTCATGTAGAAGGTGGCATTGGAACTGAGCAAATAAAAAATTCTAAGGGGTAGAAGAGGTGAGGAGAGTCAGTCCATTCTGGGTCTCAAGACAGGAACTGGATGGAGCACCACCTGGGAGGAATACACAGTGAGAAGGCTGGTTTGGCTAGACTGTAACATGCAGGAAAGAGAATCAAATGTAATAAGACTGGGAAAATAGACTCAACTGGTGAAGACTATGGACACCTCAGAATAATTTTTTAATGAACAAAATAAAATACATAGAATTGCAAAGGAATCAGTTATAATGAAATAAGGCATTGTTTTCCATCTAAGTTGACTGACTCCCTGAAATCCACTGACAGACACCAGTAAGAACCCCTGACTTCCACACATACTGGAGGAAAGTGTCTAATGTGATACCATCTCCTATTTTTAACGTAGCACATGTTCTGGACTTATTCTCTCAACCTTCTCCAGCACTAGAAGGTTAGATCTTCAAAAGACAGCTGTTATGTGCACCCTAAGAATTCTAGGCATAGTATTGATGGGTTGGAGAACGTTTTTCTAATGCTGTAGCTCACAAGGCCTCACTTCTGTACTCCCCCCCCCCCCCCCATGACTATCAGTTGATACCAGTTAGTTAGCTTTTGGAAACTTAATTAACTTTTTTTTTTTTTTTTGCTTTTTGGTGAGGCAGTTGGGGTTAAGTGACTTGCTCAGTGTCACACAGCTAGTAAGTGTCAAGTGTCTGAGGCCGGATTTGAACTCAGATCCTCCTGACTTGAAGGCCAGAGCTCTATCCACTGCATCACCTAGCTGCCCCAAAACTTAATTAACTTTAAAAAAAAATTTTTTTTGTTTGTTTGTTTTTGTTTGTTTACTTGTTTTGGCTAGGCAATGGGGTTACGTGACTTGCCCAGGGTCACACAGCTAGTAAGTGTTATGGGTCTGAGACCCAATTTGAACTCAGGTCCTCCTGAATCCAGGGCCAATGCTCTATCCACTGCACCACCTAGCTGCCCCAAAAAATCTTTTTTAAAATTTAGCTTTTAGGCAGGAATATTGACTAAGGTAGTTTAGGAAGAATATTTAGTTCCATATATGTATGTGTATATATATATATATATACACATATATATGCCACATACACATATGTATACATTCTTTTATATATTTGTGTGTCATATATATACAGATAGACTTTTATGTATATATGTATATATGTATATATAATATACATAAACATACACACAGTTCACCCCAAAGTCTATAATGCTTTCTCCAAAGTACATCTGGAGTTCAAGGGAAGTGGGCTCAAGCTTAGAATGCCCATATGGCAAAGGGGTGGTTCACAGCTCCTAGTTGCTGGCCCTTTTCTCCCTGTCATGGGCTGTGCATGAAGTCCCTCCCAAGCATGCTGTAACTTTGTGCCGGACTCTTTGTAGAGTCCTGGTGCTTTTTCTTAGGTGTATGTCTAGTTTGTGTTGGCTCCTGATGAAGAAACTACTACCTATCACTGACTCAGGAACCTGTTCTTTCTGGTTCATTCAATCCAAATTTATCATCCAGGCAAGAGTCTTGTAGCTATTATCTACTGTCTCCCAGGACACTTTCCTTCTTTGTTTAATGAGTTCAAGCCTGGTTCATAGTTTATGACAACTCCTGCCCTCATTCTAGAGGACTTCAACATACTTATTGATGCTACCTCAAACACCCTATCTTCTCAGTTCCTCCATTCCTCAGTTCCCATGACTCCACTCCAACTCAGCTACAGAAATGTTCACACTCTTATCTTGCCATTACCTTCTTAATTTTAGTGCCTTCCATCTGTTGATAATTTCCTTTATCCCCCCTGTATATGCCTTATTTGTGCATAGTTGTTTTCATGTTGTCTCCCCTATTTTATTATGAGCCTTTTGAGGGCAGAGACTGACTTTTACCTTTTTTTGGTATCCTCAATGCTTAGTATACTGCCTGGCACATAGTAGGTGCTTAATAAATACTTACTGACTGATTGACTGATGGCTATTTCAGGCATACTGCTAGGACTCTGATGGAAAAAAAAATCTAAAGTTTCTGGTCCTCCAAAGTTCACAAGGCCCTCCTTTTATCAGGAGGGAGACCGAGATTCTTTTCTTTCTCCCCCCACTCAAGCAATTCCTTCTCAGATGATTGGTTAGAATGTCTTTTACCTCTAAGTTTCCAGGCACTTGAATGTGAACTTGATTACTGGTTTTGTATGAGCTTCACTGGGCATGACTAAAGCTCATCAGCTAATTCAAATCTATTTTTATGTCACACCTAGTGAAATGCTTTTGACACTATTGACCACTGTCTCTTCTTAGATACCTTCCCCTCCCTGTGCTTTCATAATATTGTTCTTCTGATCCTCATTCGACTTGAATAGCTTTCCCTTCCCAGTCTCCTTTGCAGAATCATCCTCAATATCCCACTCCTTAGGCATGGGGGTGACCCAGTTGTGTCCTGAGTCCTCTTTTCTCTCTTCATGCTTCTGAGGGATTTCATCATCTCTCATGGTTTGATTATCATCTATTTAGATGATTTCCAAATAGATATATCTGGTCCTCTATCTTTCTTTTGAGCTCTGTTCTTGTATCTTTTAATTGCTTGCTGAACATTTCCACTTGGATGCCCCAAGGCATCTCAAACTCAAGTCCAAATTTATTATATTTTCTCCTGAATCCCGCCTGTCCTCCTAATTTTTCAATTTTGTTCAAGAGTACCATCATCCTTCTAGTCATACACATTTGCAATTTCAGAGTCATCCTTGACTTTTAACCCTCTCTCACCCTCAAGTGAGTTAACCCCCATATATAGCTGTTTGCTAAGTCTTGACTCTTCTAATTACATTACATCCTTTGCATCCATCCATCCATCTGTACCCTCATCTCTTATCTAGAGAATTACAAGCGCTGTCTGATTGGTTTCCCTACCTCTAACTTTTTCTCTTCCGAATACGTTATTTTCTTCCATCTGTCAAAATAATATTCCTAAAGCACAAGTCTGCTCATGCTACTCTGTTGCTCAAGAACCTTCTGCGTCTTCCTATCATCTCTAGGATAAAATTCACATTTTTCTGATTGGATGAAGATTGTAAAAAGACCTTGGATGTCAATCTTTCTAGGCTTGTTCCAGATTACTCTTGTCTCATGAACTCTGCTAAACTTACAAAGGCCTGCTTTGCTGTTCTCGTCCAGGATATTCTGCTTCTGTGCTTTCCCCTCATTTCTAGCTCTTGGAACTCCTGACTGCCTTCAGGGCTCATCTCAGGGCCTGTGTCCTTCACTAGGCCTTTCCTGATTGCACTTGTTACTGTTTCTTCCTCCTCACTTCATCCATTTTCTTTGTATTTATTTTGTAAATATTTTGTACTCACTTCTCTATGTGACATTGTATCCCACCTCAATAAAATGTGAATTTGTTCTGGACAGAGACTTTCTTTTTTTATGTCCAGACTCTTGAGGTCAACCAGTAGATGATAAATACTTTTTTAGTCACTTAATATTCTTATTGTTGTCAGTGATAATCTAGGGATGTTAGAAAATCTCATGTAAAGGCATAGAGTTGAGGGGGTGGGGAACCCGATGGAATGTTATAGATAAGAAACACAGACACACACACACACACACACACACACACACGCACACACACACACACAAAGAAACACAAGCTGACTAGAAAGTGATGTTTGACTAGAAGGAAGAAATGTCTATGTACTCAGCCTTGTTTAGGATTCTAAATACCAAATTTAGGAGTTTGTAGTTTAATATAATAAGAGTGGGAAGCCAGTGAGACTTCTTGAAAGGGGAGTGAAGTGGTCAGGCCTGAGATTTAGGAATATTAATTTGGAGGACTGATAGAAAAGGGAAGAAAGCTTTGATTCAGGGACAGAAGCTTCTAGTGCTTCTCATTGACCATCTTAAACTTCTTAAAATTTATTATAAATTTAAAACTCATCATCAAACACAACTAAAAAGTATACAAAATAAAATGTAGAATCTTACATAAAACTTTATAATAAGTGTAGAATCAAACAAATTAACAGAAAATCTAGAAAATGTGTGTTTCTCTCCAATTCCATGAGAAAAATCTGCTACTTTTTGCATTTTTTTAATTGTCTTTTTAAAATTGCGGAGTTGTAGTTAATGCTGTTCTGCTTCTATTAATTTCACTTTGTATCTCTTCATATTGATCTTTTCATGTCTTTATGTTCATATTTTTATTTTAGGTATCATTACTCTGCTACATTAATATGCTATAATTTATTTAGCCATTTTCCAATTGTCAGACATGTAGTTTATTTACAATATTTTGTTATTGTTGTGGTCTGGGGATGCTAGGAACCCCAAAATGCAAAGGCAAAGGGTGTGAGGCTTCGAAAGAATTTGGCCACTCAAGCTTTCTTTCAGTCAGAGACAAGGTCTATTGTGTCACCAATAGAAGTGGGCTAGATTTTAAGAATCTGCGCATTTGGTAGGGGCCAGACTGACTTTTTTAACAGTGAAAAAGATTGTGGGAAGATTTGGATGGGATCAAGATGTGGCAAATGGCCTGGGGTAACCTGGAGATAACAGAGAAGGGGTCTAGATGGGAGTAAGGGTGGGAAGTAGTCTGAGGTGGTCCAGAGGTAATGGACAATGAAGGGGTAGGCTGGGTCAGAGGTAATAGAATTGGAGGTTGGGCTGAGGGTTAGGCTGGGTCGGGGCCACAATGAAAGGACAGTTGAAAGGATTATTGACTGGGATGGGCTAGGTCCCTCAGGCAAATAAATGCCAGAGGAAAAGTCCAGGGGCTTTTCCTTTTTGGGGTCCAGATCCCAAAGATGTAGTCTTTTCCATTTAGGAGTTCGGATCCCATCCCCATCATCATTATAGATATATCTAGCAAGTGAATTTTTTGCACAAGTATGTGTATTTCTGTATTTTAGGTTCTTTTTTCCCTTTTTTAAAAATTAATTAATTAATTTTAGTTTTCAACATTCACTTCCACAAGATTTTGAGTTCCAAATTTTCTCTCCATCTCTCCCCTCCTCCCACCCCAAGAGGGTGTGCATTCTGAATACTCCTTCCCCCAATCTGCTCTCCTTTCTGTCACCAACCTCCCCTTCTCTTACCTCCTTCCCCTTCTATTTTCCTATAGGGTAGAATAGAGTTCTATATCCCATTGCCTATATATCTTATTTCCTAGTTGCATATAAAAACAATTTTTAACATTCATTTTTAAAACTTTGTGTTCCAAATTTTCTCTTTGTCCCTTTCCACCCACCCTCATTGAGAATGCAAGCAATTCAATATAGTCTATACATGTTTAGCAAAACATTTCCATAATACTCATGTTGTGAAAGACTATATTTCCCTCCATCCTATCCTGCCCCCCCATTTATTCTATTCTCTCCTTTGACCCTGTCCCTCCTCAAAAGCATTTGCTTCTGATTACCCACTTTCCCAATCTGCCCTCCTTTCTGTCATCTCCCCTGCTCTTTTTCTCTCCCCCCCCCCAATTTTCTTTTCTTTTCTTTTTCTTTTTTGGCAGTTGGGGTTAAGTGACTTACCAAGGGTCACACAGCTAGTAAGTGTCAAGTGTCTGGTCTGAGACCATATTTGAACTCAGGTCCTCCTGACTCCACAGCCGGTGCTCTATCCACTGTGCCACCTAGCTGCCTTCCCACCTCCATTTTCCTGTAAGGCAAGATAGATTTCCATAACCAATTGAGTGTGTATATTATTCCCTCCTTAAGCCAAATTTGATGAGAATAAGATTCACTCATTCCCTCTCACCTCCCCCCTCTTTCCCTCCACTATAAAAGCTTTTTCTTGCCTCTCCCTTTCTCCTTCTCCCAGTATAATCCTCTCTCACTCCTTAATTTTATTTTTTAGATATAATCCCTTCATCTTCAACTCACCCTGTGTCCTCTGCATACATATATATGTATGTGTGTATATATACATATATATATATGTATATATGTATATATTCCCTCCAATTATCCTATTACTGAGAAAGGCATGTTACATGAGTTACAAATATCATCTTTCCATGTAGGAACGTAAACAGTTCAACTTTAATAAGTCCTTATGATTTCTCTTTCCTGTTTACCTTTTGATGCTTCTCTTGAGTCTTGTATTTGAAAGTTAAATTTTCTATTCAGCTCTGGTCTTTTTATCAAGAATGCTTGAAAGTCCTCTATTTCATTGGCTGTCTATTTTTCCCCCTTGAAGGCTTATACTTGGTTTTGGTGGGTGGGTGATTCTTGGTTTTAATCCTAGTTCCTTTGACCTCTGGAATATCATATTCCAAACCCTCTGATCCCTAAATCTTGATCCCTAAAGCTGCCAAATCTTGAGTTATCCTGATTGTATTTTCACAATACTTGAATTGTTTCTTTCTGGATTCTTGCAATATTTTCTCCTTGACCTGGGAATGCTAGAATTTGCCTATAATATTCCTAAGAGTTTTCCTTTGGGGATCTCTTTCAGGAGGCAATCATGGATTCTTTCAATTTCTATTTTATCCTCTGGTTCTAGAATAGCAGGGCAGTTTTCCTTGAGAGTTTCTTGAAAGATGATGTCTAGGCTTTTTTTTTGTTGTTGTTCATGACTTTCAGGTAGTCCAATAATTTTTAAATTCTCTCTCCTGGATCTATTTTCCAGGTCAGTTGTTTTTCCAGTGAGATATTTCACATTGTCTTCTATTTTTTCATTCTTTTGGTTTTGTTTTATAGTTTCTTGATTTCTCATAGAATCATTAGCTTCCATTTGCTCCATTCTAGTTTTTAAGGAGTTATTTTCTTCAGTGAGCTTTTGGACTTCCTTTTCCATTTCATCAGTTCTGCTTTTTAATGCATTCTTCTCCTCATTGGCTTTTTGGACCTCTTTTACCATTTGGGTTAGTCTATTTTTTAAGGTGTTATTTTCTTCAGTATTTTTTTGGGTCTCCTTTAGCAAGCTGTTGACTTGTTTTCATGATTTTCTTGCATCACTCTCATTTCTCTTCCCAGTTTTTCCTCTACTTGTCTTACTTGCTTCTCAAAATCCTTTTTGAGCTCTTCCATGGCCTGGGACTGATTCGTATTTTTCTTGGAGGCTTTGGATGTAGGAGCTTTGAGTTTGTTATCTTCTTCTGGTTGTATGTTTTGATCTTTGTCACCAAAATAAGATTCTGTAATCTGAGTTTTTTCCCTTACTGTTTGATCATGTTCCCAGCCAATTACTTGAGTTGTAAACTCTTTGTTAAGGTAGGGGTCTGCTTCCAGTGTGGAGAATGTACTGTCCCAAGTTTCAGGGGTTTTGTGCAGCTGTTTTCAGAGAGATACTTCTAGGGACCTGTAAATTTTCAGTTCTTCCAAGATGGTATGATCAAAGGAGAGGTGTTTACTCCTTTTCTGGCCCATGCTCTGGTCTATGAGTGACCACAAGCACTCATTTCTGCCTTGGAACTGTGAGGAAGATTCCCTGTAGTGCTCCTTCTTGCCCCAGGACTGCCACCAGAATTGCAACCTAGATCCAAGTATGGGCAAAGCAAGAGAATCTTTCCTCAACTCCAGCAAAGACATCCCTGCAATCCCCCTCTGATCTGCCACCCAATTCCCCCCACTGTCTGTGGGCCAAGAACTCTGGAAGTAGCTACCATCACCGCTGCCCCAGGGTGAGGGCCGGACTGTGCTCCTCTCTCACCCAGATCCAACATACCTTTCCTACTGACTTTCTAAGTTGTCTTTGTGCATTGAGAAGACTGGAAATTGCCACAGCTGCCAGTAATTCAGTCTCCTGAGGCCTGTCCTATCTTTACCTGCACAGCCCACGCTAAACTGTGCTCCCTTCCCAGCCTGGTGCAACAGAACTTTCTCATCAACCATCCAGGTTGTCTTGGGCTGGAAATTTGTTTCACTCTGTCTTTTTGTGTGTTCTGCTACTCTAGAATTTGTTTAGAGTCATTTTTTACAGGTATTTGGAGTGATTTGGGGGAGAGCTCAAGCAAGTCACTACTTTTACTCCACTATCTTGGCTCTACCCTTCCCCCCCTTTTGAAGATATTTTAAGGAAAACATTCATTTCCTAGGTAGCATAACACAGTGGATAAAGTTAGGAGGATTACCTGGTCTCTGTCTCTGAAATCTTATTCTGATTCTGTCTCTGAAACTTAATAGCTATGTGACCACAGGCAAGTCACTTAACTTTTCCCAGCTTCAGGTACCTCCCTAAGATTTACTTATTAAGTTAAAAATTTTAATTCCTTGACACAGATTCTTGTTTAAAAAGTTTTATGGTTCATACTGTATATTATCAAGTTCTTTGAAACATTTGTACCAATGTATAATACCTTTAACAATGAATTAGAGTTTATAAGAACACAAGTCATTGCCCAATTGATAAATGGTCAAAGGATATGAACAGGCAGTTTTCAGAGGAAGAAACTAAAGCTATCCATAGTCATATGAAAAAATGTTCTAAATCACTATTGATTAGAGAAATGCAAATCAAAATGACTCTGAGGTACCACATCACACCTACCAGACTGGCTTACATGACAAAACATGACAATGATAAATGTTGGAGAAGATGTGGGAAAATTGGGACACTAATACATTGTTGGTAGAGTTGTGAAATGATACAACCATTTTGGAGAGCAATAGAGAGAACTATGCTAAAAAGCTATAAACTTGTGCATACCCTTTGGCCAAGCAATACCACTTCTAGGTCTGTATCCCAAGAGATCATAAGAACGGGAAAAGGATCCACATGTACAAAAATATTTATAGCAGCTCTTTTTGTGGTGGCAAAGAATTGGAAATTGAGGGGATGCCCATCATTTGGGGAATGGCTGAACAAGTTGTGGAATATCAATGTAATGGAATACTGTTGTGTTATAAGAAATGATGAGCAGGCAGACTTCAAAAAAACTTTGAAAGACTTACATGACCTGATGCAGAGTGAAATGAACAGAACCAGGAGAACATTGTACATAGTAACAGCCACATTGTGTGATTACTGACTTTAATAGACTTGGCTCTTCACAGCAATGCAAGAATCTAAGACAACTCCAAAAGATTCATGGTGGAAATTGCTATCCACACCCAGAGAAAGAAATATGGAGTCTGAATGCAGATGGAAGCATACTATTTGCTCTCCTTTTCCTTTGTTGTTCTGTTTCATTGCTTCATTCTCGTGGTTCCTCCCATTAGTTCTAATTGTTCTTTACATCATGACTAATGGGAAAATAAACTAAACATGAATGTATTGAATGTATATGTAGAGCCTATATCAGATTGTATACCATGGTGGGGGGGAAGTGAGAGAGAGAGAGAGAAAATTTAAAACTCAATCTTATAGAAGTGAATGTTGAAAACTAAAAATAAATTAATTAAATATTAAAAAAAACAATGTATCAGAGTGCCTGTTCCTTGATAGCATTAATAATATTTACTTTTATATTTTTTGGCCTACTTTTGATAAATTTATGTTTTTAAAAGACATGCACAAAAGATGGAAGCAAGTAGTTCTAACTTATCTCACATCCTTCCCCTTTATGTACTCTACATACTAGCCAACCTCTACCACTTGATGTTTCTCAGAAAATTAATAAAGCATAGCACAAGTCCTGTAAGAATATTATTAACGACTCTCAGTAAAGTTCAAAATAAGGTGAGGGTGGCTAGGAAAGCCATGGACATAAAAAAGGTGCTTTTGTTTTAGCAATTTTAGGAAAAGGAGGAGGATAAAAAAAATAGTATTACAGCCCAAGGTGGATGGGACTATGAAAAACAACTGTTGGAGTGAGGGCCAAGCAACTCATTGAACTATTATTTTGCTGATTTTTTTTTCCCTGTGGCTGGAAAAATGATCTTTGCCTTTGATAGGACAGAACAAAAATGACCAATAGGAAGTTTAAACCAAAGATAGAGAGATGATAAGAGAGCACAGGGTTTCTCTTGATGAGCTTATCACCAGGCCTCGATGAACCATATTCCAGGATACTGAGAAAACTGGCAGATATTACTGAGCCATGGTCAGTGATCTTTGAAAGATTGTGGAGAGCAGGAGAGGTGACATAGAACTAGAGGAGAGCAAGTATTGTCTTAATTTTCAAAAAAGGAGAGTGGAGTATGGAACTATACACCAGTGAATTTGATTTTGATTCTCAGCAAACATCTAGATTGCTTTATTAAAGAGATAGTGAATGTCTAGAAAAGGAAGTGGTGATCGCTGAGGCAAAGTGGGTCATGCCAAACTAATTTCATTTCCTCTTTTAATAGGTGTTAAATCCTTGAATGGTAAATCAATATACAGTGCTTAGATATAGTTTGCTGGATTTTAGCAAAGAATTTGACATCACCTCCCTTGCTAATATTGTGAACAAGAGAGGTGGAATAAATGAGTGAAGGGAGTTTTCATTAGAGTGCCTGGGCAATTTGTGTATGGGTATCGCTCTATTATTCTATTTAATATTAACATTAGTGTCTTTAATAGAGGCAAAGATAGCATGTTTATCCTATTTGTAGATAGCTTAAAGCTAATGCAATTGACAGAATCAGGGTCTAAAAAGATCTTGATGGACTGAAATGTTTGGATGAATCTGATAAGAAGAAATTTAAAGGGACTAATGTAAGGTCTTATATATGGGCTCAAAAAATTAACTTAAATGCAAGATAGAGGAAGTATGACCAGTAAGTCATCTCAAAAAATTTTAGTGTTTTTAGTACTCTTCTAGCTCACTCTAAGTCAGTAGTTTGATATGGTAACTCAAGAAGCTAATGTAACATTAGGCTTCATTAATTGAGGCAAAGGTCAATCAGTACATTATTAAGCACTTAGTATGTTGCAGTCACTGTGCTAAATACTGGGGATACAAAAATAAAACAAAAATAGTCTCTGAGCTCAAGGAGCTTACATTTTAATGGAGGAGACAACATGAAAGGCAGTATAACACTGTGGTTAGGACATTGGACTTAAAGTCAGGAAGACCTGATTTTAAATCCCACCTCAGAAACTTATTAGCTTGGAAGACTCTAGGCATTTAACTTTCTCTGCCTCTGTATCATCATTTGTAAATGAATGGACTATAGCCCTGTTCTGGGGGCTGCTGTGCTGCCCCTGCCCTTCTGTGCTTCACAGGAGCATTGTGGGTGCTCTTACTTCTAAGGTATGCTCTGCCTTCCTGTTGGAGGTGAGTCCTACAAGCCAGAATGTCATTGCTTCAGCTGATCTCCCATAATTGATGCAGTCAGGAGCTACCACAAGATAGCTCAATAAACTCTCTAAGCTACTGGCCAATTATGCCAAACTTTGGGATCCTGTTCCTGTCAGTGATCATCTTCTTTATTGCGGGAGATTCCTTCTGTTGTCAGTTGCCCCTCACTGAGGAATCACTGAGACATCTGACTCACAAGGCTGTCACTAAGAGCAGGAATGTCCTCAGGATTGCTCACCTCTGCTCAGAAAGACACAAAGCACATTTTTTTTCAAAAGTCAGAGGCTCCTCTAGGCCAGTACATATGTTCTCTTTACTGTGTATAAGCAGGAGCCATTTCTGCTAGATTCTGCTAGAAGAGCATCTGAGCTCTTCAGGGCACATTTGAGATTTAGTTACAGCTCACAACATGGGAATGAGAGAGGAAACTTTTAAAATTGATGTATTACCCCTGCCTATCCTTAGCAAATGAACTAAGGTGCAATTGACACATTTGTCCATATCCCCAATTCCAGGAAGTTCTCTGGACTCCTAAGCAGAATTAATCATTGTCCTTCCAAGTTCCTCCCTTCAGTGCTTTTCAGGGAAGAATCAGAATCACAACAGTATCCAAGTGGCATAAATTTCAGTTAGCTTCTCAAATGCAAAGTTAGAAGAAAAAAAAAAACAACCTTCAGTCACTTCCTTAAGCACAATTATTAGATGACCTTAAAATTCCAGGAATCTCCCTTGGTTTGAACTCTCTCATGCATGGAGGTCCCTATGACATTCTTTAACTGACTGGCTATGTCCAGAAACAGTTATACATGACTGAGAACTGCTTGTTCAACTCCATGATCATATCCAAAAAGCCATTCAAAACCAAACATTTATTTCACCATTCACTCCCAAATATGACTTCCTTAAAGCTGAAAGGGATTTTCTTTCACTAGGCCTTCCCCTAGGCCAGGGATGGGGAACCTGCTGCCTCAAGGCCACATGTGGCCTTCTAGGTCCTTGGGTGTGGCCTTTTGATTGAGTCTAAGTTTTAGGGAACAAATCCTTTTAGTAAGGTGATTTGTTCTGTGAAGTTTGGATTCAGTCAAAGGGCTGCACTTGAGGGCCTAGAGGGTCAACTTGTGGCCTTGAGGCTGCAGGTTCCCCACCCCTGTCTTTAGCAATATAGTTCTTCAAAGGCAGAGCATGTTTCCTTAATCTTCTTTGTTCCTTTCCAGTGTAAGGAAAATCACTTTCAATTACCAAAAATGCAATCTCTCCTGGCTGCTTTGAAGGAAATGTTTTAGTAGAATTTGAAAGAGGCCTAAATTACCAGTCTAGATGGCCACAAGCAAATTTGCCCTCTAATTTTGCCGAGTTGAGGCTCTCCGTAAGCAACCCTATTTATGGAGGCATCAACAGAAGAACTTGTAGAAACACAGAGGTCAGTCTTGGCTAACCTTCTTCTGCGCTGCCTACTTCAACTAGACCATTCTGTTCCAATTCTATGCTACTGTAGCAATTGTTCTGTGCTAGGCCTGCTTCAGGACAGTCCCCTCATAGTTTGTGTACAAAATTGGAATGAAAAGAGATGCATGTAGATTTAGAAACTAACAAAAGGAGATTTATCTAGCCATCGCTGGAGGAGGATATTCAACAAGTATGTGCTCAGAGGATGTCCTGAGTGGATTCAGCTAAGCAAAACTTCCTTGTCTGAGCTGTCCATAATTGTCTGTCAGCCAAACATCAGAGAATTCTTAGAGCTTTTCATGGCTGTTTTGTACTTGGGCAACCAGAAAGTGATGTTAACAGCTTGAGCCTTTAGTCCCCTGAGCCAATCGTGTCTCAAGAATAGTTTCAGTACTTTTTAAGGAAAAAACCCAACTTGCATAGAGGCCAGGGTTAGGTTATTACCTTACAATATCATTGATGACTTAGGAGAGAACAATTTCTTTTTTAAAAATAATTTTTAATTTACATATTTCATTTTATATCACTTATATACTCCACTGTATTCTTTCTCCTACCTCTCCCAGAGAACCATTCCTTATAATAAAGAATAAAAAAGAAGAAGAAGAAGAAGAAAGGTAGCAAAACAGATTCACATACTGTCTTTTGTCCCCAGGAGCTCTGATCCTCCTTCTCTTGAGGAAGGAAATTCCTGAAGATCATATCTATTATAAGGTCTCTTATCTCTATAGTATATGTCTGTTCTCCCATAGGAACATTCATCACTGCTACCCCATTTCATGGCCAAAACAAGAATTACCTCTTTCCCTTTCCCCTGCTTCAATCCCTCCCTTTGCTTCCTCTCTCATTCTCCTCTCCAGTGCTTCTTAAACTGTGGGTCACAAACCCTTATGGGGTCATGAAAAATTTGGCGACAGTAAAAGGTTTCTGAATGTGCAATGACCAAAAATTAATTAAAAATCGAACATGTAATGACCCCGAGGTGTTTCTGGCAGTACTTTACCGCAGCCTGTGTTCTGAACACAAAGCATGCACACTTTGCATTGTGCACATCCTCAGGCCATGCAACACCAAGAAGTGCTAGGGAAAGGAGAAAAAGAGTCATGAGTGGAAAAAGTTTAAGAAGCCCTGCTCTAGGCTATCTTCTTCCTGAAAAACTATAATAATTACTTTATCTTCATTGCTAGCCTTTGGCTTGTTTAGGGTATATCACGTTATTTTTTTTCTTCCTCTCCTACCCCTTTTTATGTGTGCTTCCATTTTGTAATTTAATCTCACAGAAAACATTGATTCACCCTTAGATGGAGTGTTGTGAGGTTCATGATTCATGATTCATGGTGTTTCAGGCCTGTTTTTCCAAGAATATTTCTGTTCTTCTATTTGAGTTCCATTTTCACCTATGTCTCTTCCTATACATTTAGAAAGAAAACTCTTAATGATCTCTCTATTATCACCTTATTTTTGTTGTTTTTGATTGCTGTATTTGTTTTCCCTTCTTATATTTGTTTTCTGGGGTGTTAGAAGCAAATAATTTCTTTAGGTCAGGCTTTCTTTCTAGGAATGTTTTGGATGTTTATCTTACAGTTAGACTTGGATTTGCAGAATAGGTCACCTTGAGCTACATCTTGAGCTCCTTTGTTCTTTGGAACATATTGCGTTCCCTCTGGGAGTACAGATTAGTCTTGTGTTTTTCAAATTTGTTTTCCTTTTCATATGAAGGGCTTCCTCCTGGCCACTTGAATTTTTTTTTGTCGGTGGAATTGTTAGATTTAATAACCACTGTATGTGTCTTAGAATTTGCAGAATGTTTTTGTTTTTGTTTTTGTTGATGTTTTTAGATGATCCATGGATTCTTTCCACCTGTACTTTGTTTTTTGTGTTCAAATGTTCTGGTCATTGTTCTTGTGTTACTTATTGGTTTATGCTGTTCATAATCCTTAAGTTGCCTTTATATATCCTGTCTTCAAGATCAGTTAATATGCTTTGCTTGAATGGAGATCATGCGTGCTTTTATTGTTATTATTTTTAGGTTCTCCAAGATTGTTCTTCACTTCCATGTATTTATATTATCAATTAGTAACACTTCCTTTGTTTCTTTGGCGAGATTTGCTAGGGTAGATTCAAGTTTTTCTATTTGGCTAATTATTTTTGCTGCACAGGGCATAAATTCTTCCTTCACATTTTGTATTTAATTTTTAAACCATCTGGGAACATCCTGCTGTGGTTCTGTGCTCTCTTGGGAATCCACAAAGCTCCTCTGCCTCTTTTGGTATTGATTACTTTCCTTTGTCTTCCACTATTTTTTCACAGATAACTGAACTCTTTTACCTGATTTGGAGGTCATTTTTCCTTCTAACTCTATTATCTTCCCTTTTGCCTTATCTGTTTGTACTCAAGGTCATTACTTAAGTTTTCTACCTCCTGAGATCTTTGGTAATTTCAATTTTTTCCCTTACTTTCCCCTATTGCTCTCTTTTACTCCCTTTTTGATGGCAGTTTCCCTGGAGGCTGCATCTTAAAGCTCTCTCAGCCTCATTCCACACTGAACAATTCACAGTCTACCAGCTTTAGTCTCTGCCCTAAGTGACTTCTGAGGGGGAACAGGACTGATGTTGGACTTTTTTCCTTAGGCTTAGTGAATGCTACACAGTCTCACACACATGGGCCTGTCTTTTTTCTCTGTTTTTCTGTTCTCTGCCTTAGCTCTATTGGGACACAGAGTGCTACCACGCTGCTATTTGCAGCCTGGGTACATTTCTTCCATTTGAAGATCTGCACACTGGGAGGAAGAAGGTTGGGGTGTAGAGTTGAGTTCTTTTGTAAGCCTGTGGGTTGGCTTTTGTAGCCCTGCTTCTGGGTGGAGGAGTTACTGAGCAAATGTATTAGGGATTAGAGATTTTTCTCTGTTATTAGTTCATCATGTTTTTACCTTATTTCATTTCTTAATGTCCTGTACCATGGAGCCAATTGAAATTGCTTTATCTCTTGTTCTTAATTCCTATTTTGAAGAAGTTTGAGAGGTCATGTGGCTTGAAGGAATTGTCTGATCCTCCATCTTGTTGGTCACATAGCAATGATTGCTTAATGGATGAATCTGATGGCCTTTTCCAATCCTTTTCTTTTTGACCTTTGCAACATTTAACACTATTGACCGCACTCTCCCCCTGGACAATGTCTTTTCTGGATTTTAATTACTGTACTCTCTTTTGGTTCCTCTTCTACCTGTGTGACTACTTCTTTGCCAGTTCATTTTCCATACTATATCTTCTAACCGTGGGTGTTCTTTTTCAAAGCTCTGTATTGAACACTCTTCTCTTTTGTTTCTACACTCTCCCTTGGTGAACTTATTAAAACTCATGATTTAATTATCATCTTTGTGCAAATGGCTCATTAATTTACATATCCAGTCCTACTTTCTTTCCTTTAGCTTTAGTACCTTACATCCAATCACCCATTGGATATTTCAAACTGGATACCTGTAGGTATCTCAAACTCAATGTGTCCAAAATGGAATTAATCTTTCTCCCCCTCCTACCCCCATCCCAATCCACTCCTTTTCAAAATTTTTGTTTATGTGGAGAGCACCACCATTCTTCCAGCCATTCAGGTTCATAGCCCAGTATTAACTTTGATTCCTCATTCTCTTATGCCACATAACCAATCAGTTGCCATATCTTGTTAATGTGTTTTTTAACCCTTCCCCTCTGCCCCACACCCCCCAACATCTCTTGCATCTGTTTCCTTTTCTCTGTTCTCAGAACCATTGCCTTCATTCAATCCCTTATTACCTTTCACCTGGGCTATTGCAGTAGTCTCCTAATTGGTCTTCTTTCCTCGAGTCTTCCCTTCTCCAGTCAAAGCACCATACAGCTTTGAGAATGATTTTCCTGAAGGGTGGGTCTTACCATGTCAATACTCTATTCATTGGGTCTTCCACTCTGTGATTCACCCAAACTGGCTTTTTTGCTGATCCTCACAAATTATTTCTTCCATTTCTGTGCCTTTTTACTGGCCTCTCCTCTCTTTCTGTACCTTTTCCTGGGATGCATCTCCTCCTCATCTCTGCCTTTTATAGAGTCTCTAGTTTCCTTCAATAGTTATCTCAAGGAGCACTTTCTACAGGAAGTTTTTTCTGATGCATCTCAGTTACTAATTTATCTTGTCTTTATTTTTTAAATAGTATGTTTATACTTATTTATGTACATATTGTCTCCCATGATAAGATTCTTGAGGGCAGGGACCATTGAATTTTTTTTTCTTTGTATCCCCACCAACTAACACAGTATCTGGCATTTATTGAGTATGTAGCTTAATAACATCATACAAGTGGGGATAGAATTCAAGCCCCACTTATCTGACTGAATCTAAAACTTTTTTTTTCTACATGATGCTATCTTCTGTTTTGAGAGAAAATTAGAACAAAAAGTATAATTTGAGTGGAGATCATGATTAAGATGAATATAATCTCTACTAGGAACAAGTGAACCCATGTTTATTTGGTGCAAATTTAGAAAAAGTTAAGAAAATACATAAAAATATGTATCCCTCAGTACTCCTATAACAACTCATTCAGAGGGTTAGCCACTGAACAAAAGTATGTCTAAGCACATCATAGAGATGTATGGAAGAATTCCAAATGGGGATGAGAGATCCCTTTGAGTTTGATATGTTCAATAAATTTATGTACACAAGGAAGGGAAAATTGTATTAAGATCTATTGCTTTCTTATTGGAGTTTGTATGTAAAAAAGGTAAATATACATAAACTACAAGTCTTTGTATTTTGAGTGGATTACAAACTGTTGTCCGTGTTCTTACTATTTTAGGAAGAAGTGATAAAGTCCTTTGTCATGCTTTCCAAAAGATAGATGTTTATGATGCTATGATAGGGTAATAGTGTTTCTTTGCAGTGTATATATATTTACCATAATTACTTTGCAGGTCAATATCTACCAAAAAGCTTAATTTTAACCAGTTTATTTATTTATTTTTACAACATACAGGTTAGTCTTCAGAAACCCGAGATTAAACTTGAATCACTCAAAGAAGACATTAAGGAGTTCTTTAAAATATCAGGTTTGTATATTTTAACTTTTCGTCATGCTAAAAGACTTCTCTCTCTCTCTCTCTCTCTCTCTCTCTCTCTCTCTCTCTCTCTCTCACACACGTCCAATTACTTCTGCTATAGTCTGTGGAAAAGAATGAGTAGTAAAGCCAAAGAGTGAATGAATTTCTAATTGTAGAGAGAGAGTTTCTGAAGACTCAATAAGTGTTGAGTAAATGATTAATTACATTAATGAATATTAAATGACTTTTTATCCAACATGAAAAAATATATTAAGCACAATGAGTTATCTAATAAATTTAACAAACATGATTGATTTTTCTTCTTTGTATTCCCTCTTTCTTCATAACCTTTATATGATTTCCCCAACTGAAAAAAGGGAAGGAGGTAAAATTTCAAGTTAAAATGTGTGTATGTGGGGAGGGAGGGAATGGTATAGGGAAGGATTTTAAAAACTCACCTTGTCCAAACTAATTTTATATCTGAGCTTGTGTCTTGCCCAAGTATTAAATCTTTTTATTACTTGTTCAATGTTTTTCACCACTTTACAAGGCACCCAGAGATATTGTGTATCCTGACAAAAGGAAAGAAGGATTTCTAGCCCAAGAAAATGGTGCATCATGTTATTTCATCCAGGAGAATTGACTCAGTGATGATAGGCCAGGCACCAGGTGTTAGCCATTGGGCCTTGGTGGATGTGTAGGAGAATTTTAAGGAATGAGAATCAATATGATAACATAGTTTCACTTGTATAATTAATAGTAATATATCATTTTTCATTGAAAGCTATATATTGAAAACATTTTATTTTTACAGGTTGGGAGAAGAAACTTCAGAATGCTGTTTATAGTGAACTGACTGTGTGAGTTTTTCCACCTATTTTTAGATTTCTCTGTCATGCTGCATGCATTCTCATTTCCTGTCCTTAACTACCACATAAGGATGTTGTGAAGATGAATGAAATAATCTATGTGAAAACACTTGGAGGTCTTAGAAGAGGTGCTGTGTATAATCTTCTTGCTACAATTAACATTTAAAAAAAAATTAGTGTTGACATATTATTACCCCTAACCTTACTGTAGAAATTCACTAATGAGCTTGGTATAAATATTTTTTATTTTTATTGTAATAGACTAAAGATTTATATTTATATGTCCATTTATCCTACACAATGGAAGAATGAGATAACTCACGAAAGTGAATTTTACAGATAACTTATGTAGGAAAACTTTTAAAAAATTAACCATTTTGAATGAAAATCTCCTGTATTTACTCATAGCTAGAAGTATAATGTTGATTACATCCCCTTACGTCCTACTCTAATGCCACTATACCATGTATATCTTTTGTGGGATGGGAGATAGCCAGGTCTATTAAAATTATTTATAAAGAGTAAACAGACTTTTAAGTGATAGTGTGAGGACGGATCCTACATATACATATTTTGGTGAGTTATCTTTGACTAATCTGTTTTGGTTGCTCTTAGGCTTTTTTTTTTCTTACTCTCTGGTTCTAAGCTTTGTTCTGGATAGTTGAGGTTGCCTTTCTGTAGTTCCTCTGTAGATTTCTAGGGGACAGTGAGATCAAGAATTGCACAGGATGAGAAGGCATGGATTCACCTTTGGTGAGTGTACGCATGTCAGTAAGATCATAGATCTATTGAAATATTGCAGTAAGCAAATAGAGTAGGACTCATAAAAAGATTTGATTCTGTCATCAACAAAATCCTTTCTCTTATGCACTTAATAATGTATAATGCATATTTCTTACTGTAATATAAAATGTTTGTAACCATTATGACCTTCTTATCTACTAATACTAGCATTATAATGGTGTTTTGTTGGATAGAGCCCGGGGCCTGGAGTCAGGAAGACCTGAGTTCAAGTCAGGTCTCAGACACTTACTATGTGACCCTGGGCAAGTCTCTTAACCTCTGTTTGCCTTAATCCACTGGAGAAGGAAATGGTAAACCACTTTAGTATCTTTGCCGAGAAAACCCCATAGACAGTATGGTCTTACAAGGTCATGAAGAGTTATTCACTACTGGATAGCAATAACAACAACAAACTGCTAGATATTCTCTTCTTTACTAAGGTATACTGTTCAAGGAAAGCTGGTGATCTAAAATTTAGGGGGAAAGAAGAAATCTAGTATTAAAGCATTTAAAATGTAATTAGATGTCCTATTTGAACAAAACTGTCATTATTAGTTCATACCTCTTGCTTTTGAAGAGCAAATTTGCCATTGAGTTCTAGATAGCCTTGTAATACTTTGTGGCTTCTTTCCATATTTTCTTGGGTTCAAGCATCTCCCTTAGACTTTTCCCATTGGTATAAAACAAAGAGTCCACATAGCCTCTGACCTTATTTAATTTAAATCCTGTCTTAAATTTCAATAAACTGTAAGATGTCCTTTCTTCCACATATGTATTTTGGATAGTTTTCTGATAATTACGTTATTACTTAAGACACTAGTAAATGTTCATAAGATTTTGAATCTGAAAAGAGGTGATTTAATTTTAAAATAGAATGATTTCACTATGCTCTTACTTCAAATTATATGAATTTATAAATTATACATATTGTACAAAGCACACTGCTTTTAGAATGTCTTTTGCAGATATGATATTGCCTGAACCACCCATGCAACTGCATAGATTCCCTCCTCTGGTCAATTGGCTTATTAGGTTTGGGAATTGAAACATTTTTAGAGGAAAAAAGAAAGGTTACAGTTTTTTAAAAAAAAACTTTTTTACTTAAACAAGTGAAGCAGTTTAGATAGAACATTCTAAAAGATGTAATTAATTCATCCTAGGTTTAAGATACCAAATATTTCCTGTTTGATGTGACAGCCTAATACCTTGACTTCCCTTTTGAAATATCTTATATTGACCTGTGATCATTTTACTCAAACTCTTAGGGCATATTAGGAGGCTTCAGGGAGTTGCTTCACTTGACATGCTTCTTTTAAACTCATCCCAGAATGAAGGATCTCCCTTGTTTCTTCTGAAACTAGTCTCATGGAACACCATAGTCCCTCTATTAGGTTACTAGTTGGATCTGCTTGACTGTAGGTGCATGTAATTGAAGATAATTTCAATGCGAATTATGTATAATTATGAAGGAAAATAGAATCCTAATGGTAAAAACATGTTATAAATTTGCTTATCTGATATATAACATATATATACACACACACACATACACACATATACATATGTATCTAAATTATTTATGTATATAAAGCATTGAGATTTGTTTCAGGGCAGGTTATGTTCCTTGGAAAAACAAGAAAAATTGATTTAGGGCACTGAGAAAAGGTTAACATAGAACTTTTTAAATATTTAAAATATAGAAAGTAAATCAATACTATCAAGTTAGAGAAGCAGTGTAGTATACCTTGTAGTATACACAGTACTAGACTTGAAATAAGGAAGATCTGGGTTCAAATCCCTCTGACACTTATTAGCTAGGTAACTATGGATAAGTTATTTAATCTCTCTGAATCTCCATTTCCTTATCTGTAAAATGGGAATAGCAATACTTGTAGTATATACCTTACAGGATTTTTGTGAGATTTAAAGGATATCCTACATGTAAAGTCCTTTGCAAACTTTAATATGCTATGTAAATTTCAGTTACTGTTAGTAAATTTTAGTTACCATTACTGAAATAAGAAATAAAAACTTATTAGCCTTTTGTATCTTGGCCTTAGCACTATTGATAACCATTCTATTTCATTGATAATATATATAGTAGAAATAAGAATACTTCAACTAAAAAATATCCACAGAACCTACAAATTGTCGCAAGTAATGTAAACCTTTAATCTCTTTTTATGTATTTTTTTTTCCAGGTTTCCTTTACCTAGGCATCCTGCAGCACCACCTGAACATCTAAAAGAACCTTTGGTATATATGAGAAAAGCACAGGTTGGCTATTATTCATTTATATAAATATAAATAGTTTTTTTTCCCACCATACTAGGTGAAAAACCTTTGCAGATCATAAAGCATATACTGTTTATTAATTATATGAAACCTTGATAAAAGCAACTATGAGCAACTATTGAGGTATGAGCAGTATAGCAAAAGAAATATTTTGTATCTGTTTAGCTATTCTTATCAAAACATCAGAGCAATAACTATAACAACCACTGGAGAAAATAGGGAGAAGAAAAAAAATCCCATACCATATTGTCCAGAAATTTTAAATATGACAAAAATGAAGAGAGAGAGAGGGAGAGAGGGAGAGGGAGAGAGAGAGAGAGAGAGAATTATGAATGAATGAATGGCCCAGGACAGAATCTTGAAGCATTGAAGTTCTTTGGAATCTTGCTGTAGCCCACCTTTCTAGGGTAATTGTGCATTATTGTCCTTCCCACTTTCTGCTGTCCCACCAAGCTGGCCTATTTGCTTATCCTTGTACACAGTATTACTTCTCCTGCTTCTGTACCATTGTACAGGCTTTCCCTTTGTACCTGGAATCTGCTACCTTTTCACCTTCACCTCTTAGAACCCAGAGATGCCTTCAAAGTTCAACTTAGTTGCCAACTCCTACCTGAGACCTTTCTTGATTCCCTACCTGCTAGTCCCCTCCTCCAAAGTTATTTTGTATTTACTTTGTTAATATATGTTCTGTTTACTTATCTGTGTTAATATTGTTTCCTCCAATAGAAAGTAAGGGCCTTGATGTCAGGAATTAGTTTTATTTTTTACTTTGTATCTTCAGCAGCCAACACAATCCTAGACAGATAATAGATGCTTAATAAATGCTTGTGGACTCATTCATTGACCGTCAAGAACACTAAAGGAAGGTCCCAAGTTTGTTGGAGGGCTATATTTAGAGAATTTTTGAGAGGGCATGGAAGAGAGTCATATAGGGTGGGCATTCATGGCAGGTAGGTGGTTGGTACATTGTTTAATGCACTGGACTTGAAAGTCCAGTGGACACAGGAAGACCTGAGTTCAAATGTTGCCTCAGACACTAGCTAGGAGACCCTCAGCATGTCAACTTAATCTCTGTCTACCTCAGTTTCCTTATCTATAAAATGGGGATTATAATAGCACTTACCTCCCAGGGTTGTCATGAGGATAAAATTAAGTATTATTTGTAAAGCACTTTGCAAACCTTAAAGCACTATGAAAATGCTAGCTATTATTTTTATTATTATTATCATTGGAGGAAATACTCACACTGGATGAGCTTACAATCCCTTGAAGTATCAAAGTATTATTGTATTTTTTATTTGTCTTCATTAACATTTATATTTTAATAAATTCCTAGAAAAAGTTAAATCAACATAGTTTGATTATATTAAAATTTTCTCCTTTGACTTTTAGGGTATTTAGAATTTCTATCAGAAGTGAAGTAGATCTTTTTGAGACAAAATATCAGAAAGATAATGAGGTGAAAAGAGAATTAATTACCAATTGACAGCTGAAGCTTTACTTATGTAGTTCTTTGTTTGGTTGTTCCTTGACACAAGGATTGCAGAAGTGTTTATGTTCATAAAATCATCAAATGTTATAGTTATAAGGACCCTAACAATTCATCTGGTTCGTCCATTTCATTTCATTCTGCAACTGAGGAATGATAGTGCTATTTTGTGACACAAAGGGAAGTGTGAGATATGGTAGAATTTCTAGTTAGCTTTGTCATTTTTAAATATTTATTGTGAATATATTGAAAAAGAAAAATATCCAGTTTTGCAGGAAATATTTGTAGGAATAATTTTGTAGGAAAATATGACTTCCCAGGTCTTATGTTGATCAAGGTTTTAGTTTGAACTTATATTTTTTGAAATGTCAACAGTTTTATTTGGCCAATAGATATTAGAATCCCCTCTTAAAACTTTTTTTTAAAACATGGTTGTTTTGAGGAAGCAAGGAGAAAGATTTATTTGTAACATCTACAAGATCCAAAGGCCTTTTTACATGTTAAATAATAGGGACTTGTTGGGACTTTAAAAAAATTCTTATTTAATTGTCATAAGCAAATTAAAAGATGATGAGATGTTGCCAACAGTTATTCAAAAGATTTATTGATTCACTGGCATATTTTTTGATTAAGCTTTTTGATATTCATTGATATTCATTGATATTCAGAAAATACATGTGAAGCTGTTTGAAATCCTTTGAGTCAATACTGTAGATATCGCTTGTAATGGAAAGTGAATGTAAATTGATAGTAATTTCATTTATACAGGAAGTAGGTTACAATAAAAGGTAAATGTCTTTCTATATTAAAATTTTATAATGTAGAAGGATAGTCACTGTTCATTTTCCTTTTAATCAATGTTTAAAGTTCTTATTTATTTTGCAAGTCTTTAGGGGGTAGAGATCATTGCTTCCTTTACATTTTGTACTGATGCCTGCTGTTTTGAACTTGCAAGCTTACTTTTCCTTCATTGCCTAATAAATAATTTACCAGTCTAAATTTCCCATTACTCTTTTTTTACATGTATATGGTAGGTAATAAATGAGCATTTGTGCTAAACTCATAATATCTTAATATATCATTAAAATTTCCCAATATCCCTTTTAAGTTTTAGAGGTTTCATTTCTTACACTCCACAAATGAAGACTGTTGAAGATGTTTGTTTTTATTTATTTTATTTTTATTTCATTCTGACTCCATGCATTGGTAACCATACTACACTGTTACTCCGTAAGGCTAATATGGCAAATATACTTTGCAGTGGCAGCTTATGTCATTTTACAGAATGATATAACATGCTATGTGAATAATAAAATCAAATAATTTGCTCTTGGTATCGAAATAACATTTTGCTAATGATTCTATAATCTCAATTTTCATCAAACATTTTTAAAATGCTTAAAATTTAATGTTCTTTCAACTGCCAATATATTCTAATAACAAAAATTAAGATTACTAACCACCATTAAAGATACTTTTGTTCTGTATTTACTTTATGTAAAACTTTTATATTAGCTGTATTTTAAACATGAATTAAAGGAAAAATTTACTGGTTTTATATGTTTCAGGGAAGTTGGGAGAAAAGAATTCTGAAGAGTCTAAATAGTATGTGTACTGAACTAAGTATCCCATTGGCACGGAAGGTACTGTTAACATTTTTATTGCTTATATATTTTAAAATGAAGTTAATACTCATGGAAGGTGCTGTGAGAATAGTTACAACACAGCCAGAAGTAATAAGTATTTTTCCGTACTGTTTAAACAGTATGACAATCTCTTTTGAGAAATTTGTATGAGTGAATTTCCATAATGAATGTCACTTCAGTCCTCTATGGATACCAATAACGAGTTTTAGGACGTACATTTGTTTCTTAAGAATAGTTTCTTAATGCAGTGGATAGAGCACCGGCCCTGGATTCAGGAGGACCTGAGTTCAAATCCAGCCTCAGACACATAACACTTACTAGCTATGTGACCCTAGGCAAGTCACTTAACCCCATTGCCTAACCAAAAAAAAAGCAAACAAACAAACAAACAAAAAAAAAAGAATAGTTTCTTAAGTGGAAACATATTTCATTCTTGATTTTTTTTTCAAGGACTAGTTATCCAAATCATGACTCTTTAGACTTATCAACTATAGTATTAGTATGAATAATATAATCTATACCTTGCTTTTTAGATCTTTCACTTTCATTTTTGATTCCCTTAATCAGAAATAAGAACTATTTATGTAACTGTTAACATTTAAAAATTTAACCAGAAAATTGTCTACCATGGATTGAGTTGGGGAAAAAGAAACTAGTATCATTCTCCACTTATGAAACCTCACCATGTCCTCAACTCTAACCATATCTACTTGCTACTTTATTTTGAGTGGAAGAGAAAAGAGGCAAAAGAGGGAGGAAGATTAGAGTGATGCCCTGCATTGGCTTACATATATTTATATATGATGAAAATATACACATCAGTAAGAGGCAGAACTGGGAAGTTAACATAGGCCCTTTGACTCTAAATCTACTTCTATTTCTTTCTTCCTTTCAATCAAAACTTTCCTCTATTGAGTAAGATCTTTTTATGTCATAGATATAAAGAAAGCTTTAGGCTTTTAATTATAGAGGTTCAAAGACATCAATCGATACTAATAGCTCTTCTTGCCTTTGACATAAATTCTGTAAACCAGCCAACCTCCTCAAACCCTCCCATCTTGGTCTGGCAGATCTTTCTGTTAGTTTGGTCTTTCTTTCCTATTTTCCCTCTGTCTCTCTCTCTCTCTCCCTCTCTGTCTCTCTGTCTCTCTCTCTCTCTCAAACCCAGAGTTATGGCCCACTTAGGAATAGTACAATCATAGCTACAATTCTAAATGCAGTAGCTACCTGGTGCTATCCACACACTTTCATGAGACACTATTACCTAGACTCATTCTATCACTGAGAGTCTGAATTCAACCTGGAAATTCCATGGTGCCTATTTCTAGCAGTTTATAATATCTGACTACTTGTTAAAGTTTATAATCACCTGAAGTAATAACTGCTAAGTACAACCCTTTCATCATTGGAGAAAATCCAATTACTTAAGCATAAGACAGTTTCTCTAAAGATATATTATCTTATGTAGCTATTAATTTTCTTCTCATTTTCAAGCCATAAGCCTGGTGTCCCCCAACAGGGTGCTTCCTTGTCTGGTACTCGTGTGAAAAATTCAAGCATTATGAGAATGTCCCAATATAGTGATAGTACCAGAAATATCTCCTATCCAGTAGGTAGAGCACCAATGGGAATTA
Source organism: Vombatus ursinus (assembly GCF_900497805.2). Taxonomy (NCBI): domain Eukaryota; kingdom Metazoa; phylum Chordata; class Mammalia; order Diprotodontia; family Vombatidae; genus Vombatus; species Vombatus ursinus. The sequence goes on from NW_020954596.1 coordinate 35,310,061, forward strand.
CAAGTCTTTTAAGGAGTGTGAGAGATCTGAAAATAGCTATTCAACATAACTACCCCCACTCAATTTATAGAAATTGATTTTATGGCAAGGAACTGGTTTTTATATGATACAGTAACTTCCTAGTACTCTTAGTAGACCCTTGCCAGGCAGAGACAGAGTGCAAGGGAAATAACAAGGCTCTAAGTTTATTAGCAAAGTCACCATCTGTAATAAAATCCGTCCTCATGTTAGGACAATATACTATTTTATTTTTTTACATAATATTTTATTTTTTCTAATTACATGTAAAGATAACTTTTTGCATTTGTTTCTTATAAAATTTTGAGTTCCAAATTTTCTTTCTCCCTTCCTTTCCTCCCTCCTCCCTAAGGCAATAAGCAGTTTGATCTAGGGTATATATGTTCAATCACGTAAAACCTATTTCCATATTAGTCATGCTGTGAAAGAAGAAACAGAACAAAAGAAAAAACCACAAAAGAAAGAAAGTGAAAATAGTATGCTTTGGTCTTCCTTCAGACTCCATCGGTTCTTTCTCTAGATGTGGCTAACATTTTCTATCATAAGTCTTTTGGAATTGTCTTGGGTCATTGTGTTGCTGAGAAGAACTAAGTCAGTCAAGTTGATTGTTACACAATATTGCTGTTACTATGTACAAGACAACATACAATTTGCTAAATTTCATTGCTAAATTTCATTAAGTTTTTAAAAAATTGAAAAATAACTATTTTTTTTGTAGAGACCAGTTGTAGAGCAAAAGGAACTTCTCAATAAATGGAATGAAATGGGAACTGATGAACCAGGTATGTAAAATTATTTTTTTCTTGTGTGAAGGGCAATACAAAATTATTTAGTCTACAATTATGAATCTAAAGCAGCATATATAACAGTTATTGGGGAAAGTAAGTGGTTTATTTTTCATCTCCAGTTAGCTTATATAATTAAATGTGTATGTATATGTGTATGTATATACACACATACACACACACATATGTACATATACATATATATTATATTATTTGTTTAACTTTTTATTCTACCTTTAAAAAATTTCAACTAGATTGGCCTATTTTTCTAGTCAATTTTGAGAATTATTTATATTATTTAACCTTTAAAAATTAGTCTTTAAATATTCTTGTTGTTTTTTTTTTCAAGTGTACTCTCTGGATTTCCTTACTTCCAGGCCCGTATATATTTAAACTGAATGTTTTCCAAACTTTAATTTAGATTTTAAAGATACTGAATTAAGTAATACAATATAAATTGGAATTTTCCAAGCTGTTTTTTTTTTTTAAGAATATTGTGGAATGATGGAAAGAGCAATGGATTTGGAGTCACCACAAATCCTGGTTTACGTCTGGGCTCTTGCCACTTATTCACTGTGTAACTGGGGCAAGTCACTTAATCTCTCTTTGTACCTCATTTTCTCCATGTATAAAATGGGGTAATACACTACCTGCCTCACAGGGTTATTGTAAGGAAATCTCTTTGTAAATAAATAATAAAAGGCTATATAAATGTGAGCAGTCTTACTGTTGTTTAAAATAAATTTATGTGGATGATTTTGTGACTTAGTTCTGGTAGACATTAATAACTAACTTTAATAAAACAAGAAAACATATTATGTTTATTTAAAGTTGTGGGTTTTTTATATTTGCATAGTTTGATATTCTATCAATTCAGATATACATAAATGAGCCCTTACAAATTTATGAAGGGGAAAAGTTATTTTTTGGTTATAGCATAGGACTTCTGCCATCTGTTTCATAATAACATTATAAAATAGTATTAATCAAATTCATGTAGTTTATTATATAAATGTTCAATAATAAGGTTTTAAGTGAAGTTTTGTTTCAATCTTTCTCATTCTAGATTTAAGCCTTTTCAGACCTGTTTATGCTCCTAAAGATTTTCTTGAGGTAAACACTACTAAATGGATTTTAAAAAAATAAGAAAATAATGTAGATTAGAGATATGCTAATATTGCTGGAAAATCTCCATACACATTAACACCAGTGAAGAGGAGAAAATGTTGGGGATTAGAAAGGGGATAAAAAATATAAATCTATTGAGAAAATGATACTAGTTTTGTAAACTAATAATGGTTAATCTTTTCTGGGAAATAGCCAGGATGCTGTGGACAAGTAGTAGTATATCACTGACTGTTTTGTAAAAGCCCTTTGGAAAGGAGAGGGTAAAACTGGGGAGACCATAGGAAGCTCTAAACTGGAATTTGTAAAAAACAAAAAAAAAAACCCCAAAAACAAAAAAACAAAAACCAACCAACCAACCAACAAACAAAAGCCCAACAAAAACACACACACACACAACTCTTACACCTAGCTTTTTGAAAATCAGAAAAAGATTTTATATTTTCCAGACTTCTGAAATACAATTCAACAAATGCATTAAGGTCCTATTTGGAAAGGTTCTGTGCTAGATAGTAGGGGCAGCTAAGTGATGCAGTGAATAGAGTGTTTGCCCTGGAATCAGGAACACTTGAGTTCAAATCCAGCCTCAAGACACTTAACTAGCTGTGTGACCCTGGGCAAGTCACATAACCTCTGTTTGCTTCAGTTTCCTCCACTATAAAATGAAGATAACAGCACTTGCAGAACTGTGAGAATAAAATGAGATGATATTTGTAAAGCACTTAAACACAGTGCTTGACACCTAGTAGGTACTATATAAATCCTTATTCCTTACCTCTTTTCCTAGCTGCTGACATAAAAACATAAAAAAAATGTTTCTTGCATTTAACGAACTTATAAGGTAATGAGAGGGAAGGGAAACAGGATATCTATCTATCTGTCTGTCTATGAATAAGCATGATATAAGGTACAAAGGAGAGAAGCTACTAACACTTTGCTAGAAAAATTTCAAAATTAAGAAATCACTTTGAGTTTGGGCAATCAGGGAATTTCTTCCAAAAAGGAGGTGGCACCTTAGCCGGCCCTTGAAGAAGAGAATTTTAATAATTTTAGCCTAGATAAATCTTGTTCAAATTCTTGGGGTTTAGGAGAATATGGGACAAGATCAGGGAACAACAGTCCAGTTTGAATAGAAAGCAGAATGTATGTTGGAGTGTTAAATAAGGCTAGAGAAGTAGGATCAAGAAAGATTGTGGAGGGACTTAGATGAGTAATGAAGAGGATCAGTTAGGAGGCTCATGCAGTAGTCTAGCCATTAAGCTGACAGTCACCTGAGCCAGGTTGGCAACATTGTGAATGGAGAGGACAATATGATATGAAAGACGTCATGGAAATGAATTAATAGGACTTAGCAACTGATTGGATGGTAGAGGAAGAAGAAAGAATCAAAGAGAATCCTGGATTTTGTACTTAAATGTCTTAGAGGAGAAATAGGGAAGTTGGGAGATTAAACAGGTTTAGGGGAAGAAGATGATGAGTTCAATTTTGGATATACTAAATTTGAGCTACACTAGGACGTCTTTGTTTCCAGCAGGAGCTGGAGATATGAGACTGAGGTTCAGACAATACATTAGTTTAGATGTCTAGATGTGTGAGCAGAGCCATTAATGTGTAATTCTTCAGTAAACAGCAAATTCAATTCCGAGGTAGGGAGGAAGAGATAACGGAAATGCAGAGAGCTCTCTGACATCTGATGCAGAGGTGAGCCCATCTAGCAGAGTCCATCCCTTGTTCTTTGAGCAATTGGGGAAGATAGGCTTCAAGAGAGAGGGGTCACAATGACTGGACCCTCAGGATGGACAGCCATGCCAGGAGAATGCCACAAGGTAAGGTGTGATGATAACAGTCACCATGTGGAAAAAAAAATGTGCCCTTCCAAGGAGGAATCATATGCCTTTTATATCTTAATATCCTTGCACAAAACTCAATTGGCCCTATGCTAATTATAGCCCTGTTTGTAAGTCATCTATGTATAGGTAATAACTGAAGTCATGGGAGTGGATAATATTCCCTGATGGAATAAGTATACAAAGATAAGTGAATAAGAAAAAAGGATAATGTTCCCCTATTATATATATGTATATGTTACAAGCAAAGCAGTGGCAAAATATGACATAGGTAACTAAGTATATTGCAAACTTTTAAAAATACCTACCTCCTAGGGATATTATAAACCATTTTAACTGTTAGCTATTATTATTTTAGTTTATCTATTTGATATAGTCTACCCATACTTACCACACAAATCAAACTATTACGTATTGTCAGGAAGAACATTATAAAGAAATTGCAATATAAATACAGCAGTCTATGAGGCTGGTCATGCTGAATTGCAGTTACACAGATAATATTTCTTCCCCTCACTAAATCACTGCAGAACATATTTCTTCCAGTCAGTTCTACTCCCCCCAATTCCAAATTCCTTGAGACAGTATCAGGTCATCCCCATTGTTGTTTTGCAAATGCTGTGTAACTTGTACATGGAATTTAATTCTTTTGATTTGCATTTCAGAATTCCCTGACTGACTTAGTCTTTCTTGGAGTTACTGGGATTATTTGTTTCAAAAAGGCTTGAATATACTTGTAGGCTTAGTTTTATTTAATTTTTGTATATACTTCTTAATTTAGTTGAGTAGAAGATTCTGGGGTATATTCATTTTTTCTATCTTTCTGCAAATTATATTTTTAAAAAAGAATTTTTGGGAAGAATTTTTCTTGGAAGTGGAGAGATTGAGAAGCTGAACTCTTTGAGAAAGCTCGTTTTTCTGTTTTCCCAAAACACTCTCTGGTATAAATTCTAAAATAGCAGGTTCTACTTCAGCATCTAGTTCTTCCTTATTGGTCAGAATCAGGTTCAGGATAGTCATTCTCCTCATCAGGTCCTCTATCTTTTGAAGAATAAAGTTACCTTTAAGGCAATTCAAGAATTCTTCATTTAGCAGAGATGCCACTCTAGAAGATGTATGCCTATTTCAACTAACTCCACCATATCTCTTGTGTTCAGCCCTTTCTCTCTACTCATATAGCCACCACTTTGGTGCAAGTCCTTGTCACCCTTTACCGAAATTGCAACAGCCTCCTGTTTGCTCTCTGTGCCTCAGATCTCTCCCCTACTTTGTGTTCAATACAGCTGCTAAAATGATTTTCCTTAGATGCAGATCTCATATGTGATTCCTACTATTAACTAACTTCAGTGGCTTCCTGTTAATCTCTGAGATAAAATTTAAACTCCTTTGTTTAGCTTTGAAAACCCTTTACAACCTAGCTCTAACCTATCTTTCCAGCCTCATTTTTATTATATCCTGACTTGTCTGCTTGATTCAGGCAAACTTGTTTCACTGTTCCTCATACCCCACATTCTGTCTTGCATCTCTGCAGTTGTCCTGGCCTCCATGCTTGACATGTACTCACCTTTACCTCTCAGAATCCCTCTTATCAAGATACTTGACAAGCATAACCTTTTTTATGAATCCTTTCCTGATTCCCCCCAACTTCCCCCCAAATGGATATCTTGAACTGGATGTCTTATAGACATCTTAGATTCAACATGTCTCAAACTGGACTCTATCTTTCCTCAGAAAACCTTTCCTCTTCTGAAATTACCTGTTCTCAAGGGTACCACCACCTTCCCAGTCATTTAGGATTGAAACCTAGGTGTTATCCTTGATTCCTTACTCTTTCTTTACTCCTATATCAATCTATTGCTTAATCCTGTGGATTTTGTTTTCATAACACCTCTTGTATATGCTCCTTTCTCTCCTCTTTGACACTGCTACCATTATAGTGCAGGCTCTCATCACCTCATATTTGGACTATTGCAGTGGCCTGTTGGTTGGTCTCCATAAGTCTCTTTGTTCTCCAGTCCATCCTCCACTCAGCTGCCAAAATGATCTTCCTAATGTTCAGATGTGACCATGTCATGCGCTTGATAAATTCCAAGGGTTCCCTTTCACCTCCTGTTTAGTGTTCAAAGCCCTTCATAATCTGCTCCCCACCACACACACCTTTCTAGTCTTCTTAAACCTTATACCCTCCCATGGTACTCTGTGATCCAGTGACACTTGAACAACACACCCCATGTCCCAGCTCTAGACATTTTCTTTGGCTGTCCCCCATGCCTGGAATTCTCTCCCTCCTTGTCTCTGCCTCCTGGCTTCCTTGGTTTCCTTCAAGGCCCAGCTAAACTCCCATCTTCTACAAAAGCTTTCCGAGGCCTTCTTAACTCTTGTGCCTTCCCTTTGTTATCATCTCCAATTTATCCTTGTGCATATATTGTGTGTACATAGTTGCTTTCATGTTGTCTCCCCCAATATACTGTGAGCTCCCTGAGAGCAGGGACTGTCTTTTGCCTTTCTTTGTATCCCCAGCACTTAGCATGGTACCTGACACATAGTAGGCATTTCATAAGTTTTTGATGACTGACTGACTCAATAATATCATACCACGATGCTACCTGCTCAGTAATTTTCTTTGACTTCCAATTGCCTCTTGGAACAAATTCATACTTCTCTGTTTGTCATTTAAAGCTCTTGACAGTCTGGCTCCAACCTATCTTTGAAGGGTTTATATTATTATATGTGATGCCTCTTCATGCATTATATGATCTAGCCTAAGTGACCTTCTTGCTGTTACTCATATTTGACATTTTATCTCTTGCCTCTGTGTCTTTGCACAGGCTGTCCCCTGTGCCTGGAATCGATTACTTCCTGGCTTCTGCCTTTTATAATCGTAAGCTTAAGCACTACCTTCTTCATCAGGCCTTTCCAGTTGTCATTGTCTCCATTCCCAAAACTATTTGGTATTTATTTTATATGTATTTACTTACATATGTGTTGTTTTCTCCAATAGTATATCAGCCCTGTGATGGTAGGGATTATTTAATTTTGTCTTTATATTCCCAGTACCAAGCTTCATAGGCAACTAATATATCGTTATTTGAATGGCTATTTTTCATAACATCCTCATATCTCTAAGTTAAGAAATAAAGTAAAATTAGATTTGTTTTTTCTTGATTTTTATGTTTATGGCTTTACCTTTCCATCAATGATTCTGTTAGGTATTTATTGAGTGCCAACTATGTGCCACTATGCTAAAGGATATATATATGTAATGCGTGCTTCTTAGAAGGAAGCTTTCAGTATCACACATTTAAGAATTAGATTCCTAATATCCTGTATGTTAATTTTTTATATTATTTAAATCACAGTTAGTGAAATTACATGTAACAATGTTGAAACAATGTTGAAAGTCCCAGGATATAAAGAGCAGCTAACTATTGATACAGTGATTATTGAGCCAGCCACCCATGTATGCCATACCATTTTTGCTGCTTTTATTGATTATTGTAAAAATTTTAATATGATTCTGCAGTCATGGTTTATTCATAAATTGTAAACACAAAATAAATTTAATAATACTTTCATTAATGAATCATACTTATAAGTTATCAAAGTAAACCTGTTTTCAATTTTGGAAATGTAAAAGTGATTTGAAAAATGGTATTCTAAACTAAATCTATAAGATTAACTAGATAAAACAGTATAGACAAAAGACATGTTTAACTGGTAATCCTCAGACATATATTTCTGCCATTAAATCTTACTGGATTCCTTAAGCGTCCTAGGGAAGATCAGTTTTGTTGGGGTCATAGGACTGAAAGGAATTCTCAGAGCTCATCTGAGCCACCTCCACCCTCACAACCGTGTGTTTATACTTACTCATTCCTAATTAACTGGTTGTTAATTCTATTTTTAAAATTATTAAGGAAGATGGAGAGATTCTACAATCCCTTTCCTTGGTAGTCGGTTCTCATAATTCTTTATCCATGCAATTAAGACATTTCTATTTATAACCACGCTTTTATGTTTTTGGGAAAAAAGTAAAAATTTTTGTATGTTTCAGTGTGTGATTATATGTGATGGTATGATTAGATTTTCTGCATGCTTTATTACCCAGCCATTTAGTAATTCTATGCTATGAGGTTAGTTGTATTTAAAGTCTAATAATTCATGCTGATAGTGACTAATTTTGTTGTTTTTGTTTTTAAAGGTATTAATTAATCTTCGTAACCCAAATTATGAAAATGGTGATCATCTTAATTTAAAAACTCATTTGGGTTTAATCCAAGTTCCTCTAAAAGTAAAGTATATCTCTGAATTGGTAAGTAAAGTTATTTAAAAATAATCTTTTAGAAGTGTTCAAATTTTTAAGCTAAATATTTGTGTACATAATATATTTGAAACTTCAAGAAAATTAGTCAAATGGATGAATCAAAAGTTTTTGGAGTATTACTTCTATATATACTTTATATAAAGCATTCATACCTTGAATCATCCCAAAATATATAAGCACTTGAAAGAAAACAATATATTAACTAAGGAATAAAAAGAGTATACCGAAAAGTATACTTTTCGGATGTAAAGGATGTAAAGAGCAGCTTACTATTGATACAGTGATTATTGAGCCAGCCACCCATGTGTGCCATACCATTTTTGCTGCTTTTATTGATTATTGCAAAAATTTTAATGTGATTCTGCACTCATGGTTTATTCATAAATTGTAAACACAAAATAAATAGACCCAAATAGTGTTAGAACACTGGAACATCTGATGCTTACATGGAAAACTATTCTCTGTTAAAACAGGCCACCAGTACAATAAAATAAATAAGGAATCTATGAAAGTGCTAAGATGCATGAATGGAATCAGAATGCCCTTCTGAGAAGGGCTGGAGGGCAGAGCAAGAAACTACCCCCCAAAGCCTTTCTGTCGAGAGGGCTCCGAGCTTTCTAGCTTCATTTTCCATTAGCCTGCTCAGTTGGCTTTGGCCCTGTAAACTCAGGATAAGCTGTTCACCCAAAATCTTATCACCAGCAGATTCATTCAGCACCTTCGATTGCTTCATCCCTCTGACTGGAGGGCTGGAGAGTGGAGCAGCAAATGCCAAAGCCCCCAAAGTCTTCCTTTATACAGGGCTCAGAACTTTCCAAGTAACTCTTCACTTTCCATCAGTAGCTCTGAGTAGTTTTGACCCCCCGAACATCATGCCTTTGTCCCAGGTACCTCTTGCCAGGCCTCTCACTTCTCGTCAGCTTTCTTTGGTATGTTGTCGTCCTTCATTAGATTGTAAGGGGAAAGAGGCTGTCTTTTTCTTATTTGTATCCATAGCGCATAGCACAGTACTTGGTACATAGTAAGCACATAATAAGTGCTTGTTGATAGAAACTCAACCGACTGTATGCTGATAAAAAGGTGGCAAATGCCTGAACCTCATTTGCTTTCCCTCTGACATTATTGCTGATTTATATTATATTTGAACATAGTTGTTTGCATGTTGGGTCCCCCATTAGTTATGAGGCCTTTGAGGGCAAGAATTGCCCTTTCTTTGTGTCCTTAGCATTTAGCTCAATACCTACCACATAGTAGGTACTTGATAAATGCTTGTTAATTGACAGAAACTGAAGGGTCCATGATAGTAATACCAGATCAAGCAATTGCTACCATAAATTAATTTTTATATTTTAAGTGTATTGTATTTTTATCCCTTTCCTACCCCTTCCCAGAGTCCATCCCATATAATAAATTATATTTTTAAGACAACAAGAAAAACATCAGTGTAACTGATTAGTACATTTTTTAAAATATGAAAATATGTACAACTCTTGTGGAATTCCCACCTTTGCAGAGGAATGAGTTGGGGGTGTCTTCTTATATCTCTTTCTAGCCAGGCTTGTTCTTTATATTTTTGCAGCATTTAATTTTTTTGTTCATATCCTTTGATCATTTATCTTTTGGAAGCTACCCTAAATTATAGAAAATTCATCCCTGAGGAGCCTTGACTCTGATATTGTTGTTGTTCAGTCATGTCTGACTCTTTGTGACCCCATTTGGGGTTTTCTTGGCAAAGATACTGGATTGGTTTGCCATTTCATTTTACACATAAGGAACTGAGGCAAGTAGGGTTAAGTGACTTACCCAGGGTCACAAAGCTAGCAAGTATATGAGGCCCAGATTTGAACTCAGGAAGATGAGTCTTCCCGACTTTGGGCCAAGCATTCTGTCATTGCCTGCCTACCTACCTGCTCACTTTGACTATAAAGTAAAACAAATTTTGCAAGGAAATAATGGAATCTATACAACATCCCCTTGTATATTTAAATGATTTACTACTACTGACTACCTAGAAAAAAAGGATGTGGGTAGCCAGAATGATACATCAGAAACTTATATTTCTTAATGAACTAACAAGACAAATCCTCAAGCTGCAAATACAAACTCCAAAATATCCTTGGGCATTCAGCAAATAAAATTAACTAGAATCAAGGCATTATTACACACAAAATTGTTGCCAACAATTTAAAATATTTTTTACTCAATATCAAAATGCCAAACACTCATAACCTCCAAATTATATGGAATGAAAACTTCAAATTATAGAATCCCTAATTGAAGAAATCAAATTAGTGTGGCACCTGAAGGAAGTAAACGTCTTCCCTGTCATCTTGTCTGCTACTGGAGATGCTTTCAGTGAGTTTACAGATGAGTTTGCATCCCAAAAGTGACTTGCCCAGGGTCACACAGATAGTAAGTAGCTAAGGCAGGATTTGAATTCAGGTGTTAATTTGAATGAAGTCCAGTGCCTTACCCACTGCAGCACCAGCTGCCTCTCTGTGTAACACTGTAGGCAACATATCCCAGTAGATAGAGACCTGGAGAGGATTTTGGTTCTGGACCCTGAGCATTTAACCTCCTAGTGCTCTAGGCTAGAGGTATCATACTAGCAGGGCTGCACTGAGCCCTGACAGGGGAGCTGGAACCAGATTAAAATGTAACTAGGAAGTGTTTAACAAAGCAAATAAAAATATAGTACAACATAGATAATGTTATTTTGTGGTTTTCCAAGTGCTAAGGTCAGGGATATTTTTTAAAATTTAAGTTTGATATCATTATTTAGGCAAGTTTCTAAGACTCTAGGTTGAAGAGAAGGTGCTGACCAGCACTGGCAGAAGAAGTTTCTTTTTCTAGAACTTCTACATACAAGTGAAATTACAGGTTTGAACCTTGTAACCCTGTGAGTTAGGTGACATTGTTATCTTCATTTCACAGATGAAACTACTGAGTCTCAGACATACAGGAGCCTGGGGTCCTGTCTCAAGGTGACCTAGCTAGGAAATGTTTGACATGGGATTCAAACCCAGGTTTACCTGAGTCCAAGTCCAGCAATGTATCCATACCACCGTGCTGTTTGTCTGTCCTCCTTCACTTGTGCTACATGATCAGTTTTTCCCTGTTCTAGCTGTACATGTCCTTGCTTCCACATTTAGTTGTTTTTCATATGTAAGCCATCATTGCTAATATATTCCAGCCTGCTTACATACACTACGATCTTTGAATTTTCTGAAATTTTAGTGTTATAAGATTTGTTGCTATGAAAAACTATTTTTTAAAGCAGCAGATGAAAAATAATTTATAAAATTGTAATACAATGAAAAATGTGTGTGTTATGATTATACTCTAGGAATTTCAAAAGAAAAATTGTTCTAGACTTTTTTTCATGAATTATAATTCAATAATTCAATTTTTTTTTCATGAATTATAAGAGAATATCTAGGGAGTAAGTGTTCTTTATCTTCATTTTCCCAATACATTTGATTTATTTGATAATTTATATAGTCTTAGATATTAGTAGTGTCTAATTAATCACTTCTCATTTTAACATTATAATGTAAGCCTGTCTAGTTAAAGAGGAATAACCCAAACCATGATGTAGAAAATGATAGTACATTACTTTGATAAACATCTCCACAAGAACTGATAAGAGAACATAGTGGTTCTTTACAATAAACAGCTCAAGTAATTGAATTGAGAAGTACTGAAACTATTTAGAAGACCAGAATTCAAGACCTGGCTCCATTACCTGTTAGGTATTTGACCATGGGACAGGGTATTCAACTGCTTGGAGCTACAATTTACCTGGAAAATGAGGATAATAATACTTGTACTCTCAGTTTCAAAAGATTGTGGCTAGAATAGCATTTTGTAAACTTCAAAACTAAAAAAATGAGTTAAGAAAAGGAAAATCTGGAAAAAAGATTTGAGTATTTAGGGATTGTTATTTATTTTCCCTCTGGCCTCCATTTTATTGTCTTCATAGTAGACATTAAAAATCAGGATCAGGGAGCAGCTAGGTGGTGCAGTGGATAGAGCACCGGCTGTGGAGTCAGGAGGACTTGAGTTCAAATGCAGCCTCAGACACTTACTAGCTAGCTGTGTGACCCTAGGCAAGTCCCTTAACCCCCATTGCCTCCAAAATTAAGAAAAAAAATTCGGAATCAGGAAAGTTAAGTGGGAAAAGTATTTAGTAATAGGAAGGCATGAAATCAAATTCTTCTAAAAAAAGTAGAATCCGTAAAAGACAAAAATCATATAGGTGGGGAGAAAGGACTATTTAGAAAAACTGAATTTCTCTCATTCCTTAAAATATGAATTATTTGGACATAAAAGACTGCCATAATAGGACAGTAGTATATTGTGTTGCCTTTGTATTATCTCTGTTCTTCACTGTTTTTTAAAAGTTAGTGAATGTTAAATAATAATCTCAGAAAAAGGGCACTCAGCACTATCTGGAAATGTTTTTAATTTTTAATGAAAGTGAATTTTTTATTTGGAGATTTTTAGGAATAGTAAGCCTGAAATTTCTGTTTATTCCTACTTTATTTTTGTTTTTCAGAAAGAGTTCTTTATTGAATTGAGCTTAAATACAGGACAGCTGGGTATTGATGATGCTACACAAGTGCCTCCTGGTAAGTGTTTCTCTGCTAAATGAAATATAATAATAATGATAAATGGCCTTCTTTTAAAAGTTCTATTTTCAATTAGCCTCTTAATATCTTACTTTAAAAATCAAAATGTTTTTTCTGATCATTATGTCATTAAGAAATGCTACATAAGAAATTCAGATGGAATCTTATCAGTTACAAGGGATTTTATAATTTCTTTTTTTTACTTAGAAACCATCTTTCAAAAGTTATTAGTGATAAAGACCGGAATTGTGATTTTAAAATTCATTAGGTTTGCAAACTTAATTTTTTGGGGCAAAATCTATATTGTTTGAACTCCAATTTCCCCCTCCTAGTCATCACTATCCATTTGTACTGTCCTTAATATCATTAAGTTAGGTAAACAATGATATCTGCTTAAAGCAAAATAAGGTTAAAATAATATTCATGGAGACCGTAATTATGCAGATAATTTTTTCAACTTCTAAATTTTCTTTACCTTGTACAGACATAGTCTCAGAGTCTCACTATAAACATCGACTGCCCTAAAAAGATACCATAAGGAGAGTTAAATTTCCTATCTGCCCAATGTCTGATTTTAATTTAGGCTTTGTTTTAACCTATGAATATATGTAGGATCTTTTTTTCTTGGTAAACTTTTCATTGCTATATAATAGGTAAGATTTTATTTTAACTATAACTTTTGTTTTTATTATTTTTCCTTTTCCTTGATCCTCCAAGAGTGCCTAAAAATAATTTTCAACATGAGTATCTGGGTCTTTAAAAATACATTGTCTTTTTCAGTGTCACTTTGATGTCACTTAATTGTTATGGTTGTTTTTGTTATCCCTTATTATTCATTGGCAAAGACTGCTGCAGATGAGTTAAATTGTTGCTTATTCATTAATATTATTTTTGCTGGTGTTGCATCTTGGTATTATTACTTGGATTAAAGAAGGTCACAGACTTATTTTTTAACTTATCAATCATAGTTGTTCAAATGTTCTATGCTTTATGACTAGTTAAATTGAAATATAATTCTGAAAGTTAAAAAATGTTGCTAATTGATGTGTTTATTTAAATAAATTTCATTTATAAGTTTAAATTGTAGCTGAAAAGAGCTTGGACCTGTCTTTCAAATAATTTCAAATCAATTCATGTGTAAATTATTTTATTTGATATTTTTATTCATATTTTATTATATCCATAATTCTTAGCTTGTTTACAAAGAAAAACACTGCCTTTGAAGTTCAGAATATATATCTGACAACTTAAAAAACTAACTATGGGTTTTTTCTCTCTACTGGTCCTATTTTATGTGTCTACAAACTCACATAAGTTTTGTTTTTACATGTGTTTGGCATGGCACCAACATTGGAAAATAGGGCTAATCCTCTTTTAATCGATAGTGTTGCTTCTTCTTTATAACTTTGAGGGACATTCTTGTGTTGGACAAATCTTTGTAATAGTAATACTTGTTATGTTAGAAATCTAGTGAGTATATGTATTTCCAGTATCCTAAAGTTCTCAGTGGAAAAAAGTACTACCGGTGGTCAGTCCTTGACGATAAATCCTATGATATTATGAATCATTGTTTATATCAAAAGTATATTTGTATGAAAATATACAATTAATAGATAAGTCTAGTTTTAATAACTCCTTTTTGCTTCCTCTTTTCAGTGGGATCAGGAATTATTTTAGCAGGAGAGAAAAGTAGATTTACTCTTTCTTTTTCATGTATTTTTAGAGGTTATTCAGAGGAGACCCCAATTTTATATAAGTTTAGACAATTTAGAAAAAGGAACTTTCTCTGTACAAAAAATGGTCATTGTCACTAGAGATAAATGTTTTAACATGGTCCACTATATAGTAACTTTCATATTTGTAAATGCCTAAAAGGGGTAATAGTAGTTATACATAGTGTTATAGAGTATTTTCTATCTCATAATGTTATTTTCTCTCTAAACTCAGAGCTTTTTGAAAATGAACATGTACGGCTTGGACAAAAAGGTAAGTTAAAGTTCTAATTTTCATAAATTCTTAAGAGTTTAGCATTCCCTAAATGCTAAAGAAATGTTTGTATTCAGCACGTTTACCAAATAATCTATACCCTCAAAAGTTCAGAACCTAAGGAAGCAATACACATAAATATAGATAATAAAAATACAATGAAAATGTGTGTAGACAAAGAGCTATTCTTTTATTTTAGCTCTAGTTAAAAATGGCAACTGAAAAACCCCACAACTGGTTCACTAAAAAAGAAATAGAAAGCACAGACACATATCTCCATGATGATAATTTAACCCATGCTACCTTTGAATTTTATTTTAAAATCAAAGAAGCCTGTTTTGTCTTGGATACACACACATTTCATTAGCGTTAATAGGAATTACGCACATGCATCAGGGGAAAATATAACCATAATACATCCAGATGATTATTTTCAGACGTAAGACTTAACAACTGATTCAGCTGTTAGTGCCTTTTGGAATATTTTCCCCTTAGTTTAGTGAAATTTTTCCTAATTTAATGAATCTGATTTTTCTTTTAAAGTACAGACATCTGTGATGTCAACGTAGATGTTTTATAACATTACACTGTTAGAGTCCTAAATCCGAATGCAGTAATTTTCATTTTCATTCTGTAGAACCTTTGCCATAAATACAAAATAAAAGATGTCTTGTACTATTTGGTAGCATTAATTTTTGTAACTAGAGCTCAACAGACTTTTATTTTCCCTGGCCCCATTCTCCTTCCTTTTTATTAATAGGATAGATTTTGTTACCTTGGTATAGTAATAGTAATAATGATAGCTAAAATTTAAACAATTTGATATTTGCAAAATGTTTTAGATATGCCATCTAATTTGATCCAAATTTGATCAAAGTAACCCTTTGAGGTAGATATATTTAGCATTCCCATTTTGTATATGAGGAAACTGAGGCTTGGAAAAATTAAGTCACCTACCTATGGTCACATAGCTAATTTGGTATCTGTGGTGGGGTTTGAATCCAGAGCTCTTTCAATTATGCTAAGTTTTCTTAACCAGAGGTCACTGACATATATGTGTGTGTGTGTGTGTGTGTGTGTGTGTGTGTGTATGTGTGTGTGTACTTATGTATGTATGTGCATGTGTGTGTGTGTGTATATGCCCATAACTACACACACACACACATATATGTATATATATATATATATACATATTGATAAGTGTATCTCAATGTAATTTGTTTCTTTTGTAATCCTATGTATTTCATTTTGTACATTAAAACAGTTATTCTGAGAAGGGTTCCATAGGCTTCACCAGTCTTCCTCATGACACCAAAAAAGCTTAAGAACTCCTACACTACATCATGTTGTCATATGAAAATAGTTCTTTTTAATAAAATATTAGTGAAATGCTCATGTCTTCATCTTTATCTCTTTTTAGCCTTTTTCTTTCTCAATAGCTGGAAAACTCTTTTAACTTGAAAAAAATTAAAGATTAAAGGAATTTAATTTTAGGAAATATGAAAGAAAGCATGGTTAGATTTGACCTGGAATCTTAAAATGACTTTGTGCCTCTGAAAACTCTTCTCCTTGATTATTAGTCTCATAAGTTGTTGCAGAAAGTGAAGTGGATCTCCGGCAGATAATATTGTCAATCAAAACTTATAGCAAAAGACAGGAACTCCCAAAACAATTCAATTCAAAACTTGACAGTTGTAATGTTATAAGAAGGCATCACACTGGAAATCCAAAAAATTAGTAGGAAGAAAGTCACAAACTGCAATATTGTGGTAATAGGACCTTAGGAATAAACATGGTTTTAAGAATAAGAAGCTCTTAAATTAAAAAGACCATACCACTGCATAGCAATAAGTAAAGATCTTATCACTTAAACCTTTTGTATCTAACTATGTAATTTAGAATATATTTTAGAATTATCAACTTTTACATTTCTCACAAAATCCTAATATGGTATTTTTTTTTTCTTTTGGCAGTTTTAGCTGAACAAGATAGTGCTGCTGCTCAACAGTATATCAGACAAGGTAGCCCAACAGCACTTCGAGCAGAATTGTGGGCCCTCATTTTGAACGTTTCTAATCAACCTGAGGTAAGTAGGAAAAAAGCATAGGCTGTATTTTAGTTTTGCTTGCATATTTTACAAAAGGTCAATTGTAGGAAGTAGGAATATTGGGTAATTTGATCCTGAAAGACATTTTTTCTACTTTTTAAGTTATTCTATTTTTAGAATTTTTGGGATGAAGTAATTTGAATATTGTCATACTTCTATTATATTCAATTTGTATTATAACACATATTTGTTACATGCCTAATATATGTAAAATGCTAGAATACAAGAGCACGTGGAAGATAACTGTGAAGAGGATGGCGCTAACAGCTAGGGAAACAGGAAATGACATCTTGTGATAGTTCTTGAAGGAAATAAAAAAAGATGCTTGAAAAAAATTGAATAGCATAAGCATGTAGCAGTAAAAAGAAAAAAACCCAAACCCTGTGGAAAATTATGTGTAGAATAAACTTTTAAATAAGAATATTTCACATTTAGGAAACAGATATATACTATGAAAAATATCAGTGAAAATGTAATACACTAAAACAAAAATTATATATGCTACTTACTTTTTAAAATATTCTTAATGGAGTTTTTCTTACTTAAAATGCTTGCCTGGATAATATGAATGATTTGTAAATCTCAATCCTCAAGTAATCTTTTAAGTAAATAATAGGAAAATAGAGTTGTCAATATCTCTCACAAAAAAGAATATGTATAATTCTTAGAAAAATCTTCACTTTTTAGAAAATAAGGTTATTCATGGCTACTATGGAAAATTATTCACAGACTGTTGTCTATAATGTATTAGAAGTTAAGTTATATTTTATATTTAAAATTTTTTTCTTAGAGTGGATAACAGCATCTAACTTGTTTCTGAAGCTTGTGAAATAACTATATGTTTTGTTAGACTTCTTTCAGGAGGTATAATAACTGAGCCCCAAGGGAGATTTGCAGTAGGAATGGCAAAAATTTGTTTTAAAAATCAGTCTATAAGCACTTATTGAATACCTTGCTGTGTACCAAACATTGTAAAAGGTACTAGGGAAACAAATGTGAAAATTAAATAATCTCTAATCACAAAGAGCAATAAAGAAGAAAAAGGAGAAGGGAACAAACTTTTATTAAGTTCCTACTATGTATCAGGCACCATGCTGAGTGCTTTACAAATATTATCTTATTTCTACATGTGTAAGTATGTGCAGAATAAATATAAAGTAAATAAATACAAAGCCATTAAATATGAGGTGATTAGGGAGAATTAGCACTAGCATTTGGAAGGCTTAGGAAAGGCTTCATGTAGAAAAGAGTGCTTGAGCTATATTGTGAAGGAAGAAGATAGAACCAGGACTGCTTAGCCTGGGATATGTGAATTTCTTTTTGTGTGAGTGTGTAACTGTATTTCAACATAATTAGTTTCCTTTGTTATCCTATGTATTTTATTTCATACATGTAAAAACATTATTCTGAGAATGACTCCATAGGCTTTAATAGGCCTAAAGGACCCATGATGCAAACAAGTTTAAGACATAGAGAAGAAATATTGCGCAATGACGTGTGTGTTAGAGTGCGTGATATTTGTCTTTTTGCCAACTGCTATCCATACTCATAGTGCAGGCTTAACTCCCCTTAGAAGAGAAGCCAAAAAACTCAAGGAATGCCTCTATGTTCTCCAGAATGTTAAAGAGAATAATTTTGTCTCTTAGAAAATTGAAGAAGGGCTTCAAGGTAAAAGCAAAGACAACAGATGTGAAGAAAAGAAAGGAATCCTGACCTGTGCCAGAGATTAAAGGATAAAACAAGCCACTGAGTAGAAAGGGAGAAGAACCACCAAACACTGGAGCATTAGCTAATAGATAGGAACTTCTTTACCTGTAGAGAACAACTGGACTCTGAGGAGGAGCCTGCTACTTGCACTTGGGGGAAAGATGTTGTGGATGCACAGGTGTCAGGAGGAGAGCAATTATCCATTAAAGTGTTAGACAAAAAAGAAATGAGTAGTGTTGGTTAGGATTTCTCCTACTCTGTTTGTTGACTTGACATTAACAATAGAGAGGTCGGCTATCTTCTGAGGACAGGTGTCCAGGATCAGATAAACCTCTTTAAACTTGTCAGACCTGATGAGCTCTACTTTTGTTAGGAGACATATATGAGTACAAATGATGCTGTCAAAAGGAAGCCAGAAAATGTTGCTGAGGATTATGAAGTCCTTGACAAAAAAGCCAAAGGATTTAAGGACAAAGATGATATTTTAATCACTGCTACCTTTTGTTGAAGGCATGGGATTTGGAAGAAAAGAGACAGACATGGGAATAGCTAATTAAGAAAATGCAGTCAGTGAATAGGTTGTATTTGCATATCATGGCTTAAAGTATAGGAATCATGGGCTCTTGGCCAGAGACAGAATATATATAATGGATGGGGCAAATATGTATTTGCTCAGTGTCTTGCAAATTAAATCAAAAGAGCTTGAAATTGAAAAGGTAAAAGAAGGAAGAAAACTGCCTATTTATCTACTAGTCTAGATACCATAAAGAGTCTGTATAATATAGAAAGAACAGTGGTAGACAAGTGTTAATAATTTTTTTTTAAATCTGTGAATGTGCTCAGATGTTTAACAATTGGGAAATGGTTTTATATTTAATAAACAAAATGTAACAAATTGGGAGCTTATGGTCCATTAATCTAATGAAAATGGCAGCTAGGTGGTACAGTAGACAGGAAGACCAGAGTTCAAATCTGGCCTCAGGCACTAACTAGCTGTGTGACCCTGGGCAAGTCATTTAACCCTGTTTGTGTCAGTTTCCTCATCTGTAAAGTGAGCTGGAGAAGGAAATGGCAAACCACTCTAGTATCTTTGCCAAGAAAACCCCAAATGGAGTCATGAAGATTGGGTCAAGACTGGGGGAAAAAAAGACTGAAATCTAATGGACTATACTAGAAAGCAATTAAGGTAGACAAAGATGATGAATGTAAAGAAAAAGGGAAAGCATTCAAAGCAGAAGACAAAGCAGAACTAGAAGAATATGAATTAGACCCTATGTAAGAGGGAAAGGGGAAGAACATGGCTATGGAATCAGATGGTCTGGGCATAGATGCTGCTCCAACATGATTCTTATATTTTAAGCTATCATATACAAATACAAATCCTATTCTCAGACCGCATTTTCTTAATCAGCTATTCCAACATCTGTCTCTTTCTACGAAATCCCATGTGTTAAAATCATGGTTCTTTAGCAAATGTAATCATAGACTTTTTGTCAGCTATCTACTGAGATTTATTATGAAAATGAAAAGTATAAAACATAGAAAGAAATATTCTCATCCATGTATTATAGAAGGCATCTTATGCAAAATTCAAGGAAAAGAATTTCCTGTCATTGGCAAGGTTCTCCAAATATGAATATTCATGGAACTATGAAGCCTTCTTACTGAAATACATTATAATGCAAAAAAATTAACTTAGCCATTGACTTTAGAAAAAATAATGCCTAATAAAGTGCATGTTGCTCAGATTATTACATTTAGTTGTATAGGTGGTCCATTGAATTGGGCCATTGATACATACATACATATATCCATTTTTCTGTCTTAAAGTACAGTAGGTAAACAATGAACTTGGACTAGAATTGAGTAGGAAAAGGAGATAGGACTGTATCTCATTTGAAAAATTGCATAACATTTTCATTGATCCCCAGTAACTTGCTGCTACACAAAGTCATTTTTAAAATCTCAGCATCTTCTATTACATGCCTTTGAATCATCAGATATAATCTCAGAAGAAATAAATAGCAGGTGACCAGTAGGACAATGGAAAGATGCATTGTTGGGATAAGATATCTGTACGATATTATCAATAATGATTTATCAGTAGTATAAAACACATTATCAGGAATATTTATCACCAAACAATTGGCACATCAGATAAACAGCCCAAGTACTCCACTAGGACATATGAAATGTTAAAATAAATTACCAGAGGAAAGCTAATGGTGGTATAAGTGGCTTGTATTTGGAGGAGTTACAAAAAGTCAAGCATATACCACATATTACGTAAAGTCCTGGGGAGTCCTATTAAGGGAGTACCCACACTGATGAGATGAGGGGCTAATTGAAGTATTGGAATAAATATTGCCTGAACAAATTTGGAATTTTAAATATTTTGTTTCATATAGTCATTAAATTATGCCAATTTTCATATCATTTTAGGGTAACATAAGGTTACAATTTTAACTACAAAAAATTCATCTCTCAGCTGAAAAGATTTTATTTTGGCCATCCTAGCCATGTTTCTGTCATATAAGACAAAGGACTGAGATCAAGTGAATTCTTACTGGAATTCAGAACTATTGTATCTCTAACTAGCGTTAGGTCTATTGCAAGTCTTTTAACCTCTATGGGTTCAGTTACCTCATCTGTACAACAAGAGCATTCTAGCTCTAATGATTTATGATTTTTTGGTTTTATGACCTTTTTTACTATTAAAAAAAACCCCAGCTTTTGTAGAAAAGCACTATTAAATACTCATGGAAATCCTAGTGAAAACAACAAAAAGTGCATAAATCATCTGGAGTCATTATATCAATGCAGCCATTCATTAAGTACTTTCTATGTATCAGACACTGCATTAAGCACAGGTGATACAAAGAAAAGAGAGAAAAAAACAGTCTCTGCCCTCAAACAGAATACATTCTAATGGAAAACACGTAAATATCTAGATCTGTAGAAGACATGTAGAGTAGATAAAGATGTTCTGAAGGAGATATGAACAGACTAAAGTTAAGAGAATCAGGAAAGGAATTGTAAAAGGAGGAATTGAGCTGATCCTTGAATGAAAACAAGGAAACCCTGATGGGGAAATGAGGCATTCCAGGCATGGGGGACAGCCACTGCAAAGGCAGAGATGAGAGATAAAGTGCCACGTTCAAAGAACTCTTTAAGTAGGCCACTGTAGCTGAATCATACTTAAAGCTGGAAAGGTAAAAGGAGTCTGTTTGCAAAAAGCTTTAAATGACAGGATTTTATATTTGATCTTGGAGATAGAGAGGTACTGGAGTTCACTGAGGAACAGGGTGACATGGTCAGACCTATGCTTTAAAAGAAACACCTTGGAGGGGCGGAGCCAAGATGGCAGAGTAAAGGTAGGCACTCCTGAGCTCTCCCCTAAACCCCTCCAAATAACTTTAAAAATAACTCTAGACAAATTCTAGAGCAGCAGAACCCATAAAAGAGTGAAACAAATTTCCAGCTCAAGACAACCTGGAAGGTAAGTTGCACCAGGCTGAGAGGAGCACAGTCCAATGCAGGCCATGCCAGCACAGACTGGGCCCCAGCAAACCTGGTGACAGTTTCCAGATTTCTCAGCCAACAAAAGCCAAAGACAACTTAGAAGATCAGTAGGAAAGGTCTGACAGACCTCGGTAAGAGACGAGTGAAGTCCAGCCACAACACAACCCCGGCCCCAGCAAACCAGGAGCAGGCACTGGGAGTGACTGAATCAGCAGCAGCAGCAGCAGCAGCTGCTTTCAGAGCTCTCAGCCCACAGATAGTAAGGGGATCAAACAACTGGTCAGAAGGATATAGAAGGGGTCTCTTTGCTAGCACTGAGACGAGATTCTGTTGCTTTGCCCATACTTGGATCTGGGTCACAGTCCTGGATGTCAGTCCTGGGGTGAGGAGGAGCACTAGCATAGCAGAGCTTGTGGCAGTGGTGGAGAGGGGACCCTCTTCACAGTTCCAGGACAGAAAAAAATGCTTGTGGTCTCTCACAGACCACAGTGGTAAACCCCTCTCCTTAGATCATACGACCTGAGAAGAACCGAAAACTTAAAGGTCCCTAGAAGTATCTCTGAAAACAGCTGCACAAAATCCCTGAAGCCTAGGACAGTTCACCTTCCACATGGGAAGCAGAGCCCTACTTTAATAAAGAGTTAGAAAGTCAAGTAATAGCCTGGGAAAATGAGCAAAGAATGGAAAAAAAAACTGACTATAGAAACTTACTTTGGTGATAAGGAA
The DNA here is from genome assembly GCF_900497805.2 of Vombatus ursinus. Classification (NCBI taxonomy): domain Eukaryota; kingdom Metazoa; phylum Chordata; class Mammalia; order Diprotodontia; family Vombatidae; genus Vombatus; species Vombatus ursinus. The sequence goes on from NW_020954596.1 coordinate 35,332,839, forward strand.
GATCAAAACAAACACTCGGAAGAAGACAACAAAATCTAAACTCCTATATCCAAAGCCTCCAAGAAAATCTGAATTGGTGTCAGGCCATGGAAGAGCTCAAAAAGAATTTTGAAAATCAAATAAGAGAAGTAGAAGAAAAATTGGGAAGAGAAATGAGAGTGATGCAAGAAAATCATGAATGACAAATCAACAGCTTGGTAAAGAAGACCCAAAAAAATACTGAAGAAAATAACACCTTAAAAAATAGACTAGACCAAATGACAAAAGAGGTCCAAAAAGCCAACAAGGAGAAGAATGCCTTAAAAAGCAGAACTGGTCAAATAGAAAAGGAAGTCCAAAAGCTCACTGAAGAAAATAATTCCTTAAAAATTAGAATGGAGCAAATGGAAGCTAATGATTCTATGAGAAATCAAGAAATTATAAAACAAAACCAAAAGAACGAAAAAATAGAAGACAATGTGAAATATCTCATTGGAAAAACAAGTGACCTGAAAAATAGATCCTGGAGAGATAGTTTTAAAAATGATTGGACTTCCTGAAAGCCATGATAAAAAAAAAAAGCCTAGACATCATCTTTCAAGAAATTATCAAGGAAAACTGCCCTGATATTCTAGAGCCAGAGGATAAAACAGAAATTGAAAGAATCTGCCAATCACCTCCTGAAAATGATCCCAAAAAGAAAACTCCCAGGAATATTATAGCCAAATTCCAGAGTTCTCAGGTCAAGGAGAAAATATTGCAATCAGCCAGAAAGAAACAATTCAAGTATTGTGAAAACACAATCAGGATAACACAAGATTTAGCAGCTTCTACATTAAGGGACCAGAGGGCTTGAAATATGATATTCTGGAGGTCAAAGGAGCTAGCATTAAAACCAAGAATTACCTACCCCGAAAAATTGAGTTTAATCCATGAGGGGAAAAAAATTGACATTCAGTGAGGTAGAGGAATTTAGTGCATTCTTGAGAAAAGACCAGAGCTAAATAGAAAATTTGACTTTCAAATACAGGACTCAAGGGAAGCATGTAAAGGTAAACAGGAAAGATAAATCATAAGGGACTTATGAAAGTTAAACTGTTTTACACTCCTACATGGAAAGATATTTGTAACTCATAAGACCTTTCTTGTTACTAGGGTGGCTAGAAGGAGTATATATAGACAGAGGGCATAGGTGTGAGTTGAATATGAAGGGATGATATCTAAAAAATAAAATTAAGGGGTGAGAGAGGAATGTCCTGGGAGAAGGAGAAAGGGAGAAGTAGAATGGGGTGAATTATCTCACATAAAAGAGGGAAGAAAAAACTTTTATCATGGAGGGGAAGAAGGGGGAGGTGAGAGGGAATGATTGAATCTTACTCTCATAGGATTTAGCTTAAGGAGGGAATAACATATACACTCAATTGGGTCTGGAAATTTATCTTATCCTAGAGGAAAGTAGTGGGGAAGGGGATAAGAGAAGAGGGCATGATAGAAGGGAGGGCAGATTGGGGGAGGGGTAATCAGAAGCAAACACTTTTGAGGAGAGACAGGGTTAAAAGAGAGAATAGAATAAACAGGGGGCAGGATAGGATGGAAGGAAATATAGTTAGTTTTTCACAACATGACTATTATGGAAGTTTTTTACATGACTACACGTGTATAGCCTATGTTGAATTGCTTGTCTTCTCAATGGGGGTTGGGAGGAAGGGAGAGAATCTGAAGTTCAAAATTTCAAAAACAAATGTTAAAATTTTTTTATATATAACTGGTAAAAAATAAAATGCCAAATATAAATAAATAAGTAAGTAAGCAAGCAAGTAAATAAATAAATAGAAAATTGACTTGGCAGGTTAGTGGCACATGGATTGGAGTGAGAAGACACTTGGGGGAAGGAGACCAGTTAAAAGGCTTTGCAGTAGTCCAGGCAAGAAATAATGAGAATTTGAATTAGGGTTGTAGATGTATGAGTGGAGAGAAGAGAACATGCATAGTAGATGTTATAAAGGTAGAAATAAGATTTAAAAATGGGAAGGGGAACTTTAGGAAGGTTAAGGAGAATTTGGAATAGTTGCTTTGGAGAGTGGAATAGTGGGTGGAATAGTATGTTTGCCTGCTGCAATGAGGCCTCAGTTGAGAGTAGATAGCAGAAATTTGCAATGGGCTCATTCAGCACAATTCTGTGATTTCCTGCCTCTCTGTTTAGCAACACATGAATAGGAACTAAGGAGGTAGATGTTTCATAGTATTCACTGCAAACATTTAAAAAATTAATTTTTTATAGGAGTATTTTTCATGTAGACTATAATTTTTATTATTTTTTTTATTAAAATATTACTCTCCTAGCATGTCTTAAACGACAACTCTTATTATTAATTTAAACCAAAGGAGCATTACAAATGCAGTGGCAAATTATTGTTTTGAAAAGCAAATAAGATAAAATTCTTTATGGATGAAGATACATTAAGTTAACTTGAATATTTTGTAGTGTATCATCTATAGGAAATTACATTGTTTTATTTTAGTACTAGTGTAGTCTAGTACAACAAAATTAGTATTTATATATGCGAACAGTTAATGTTCAATTGGAACTTGGATATATAATAGTGACATCCTTGAAGGGAAGATAAAACTACTAGGATGAAGATATGTAAATTTATTAAGATTAAATTGTGAAGAGTCTTGAATTCATGACATGAGGGTCAGCTGAAGGATTTGGTATTGTTTGACTTGGAGAAAAGAAAGGTTGTGATAGAAGGCATTAGCTTTGTTCTTTTTAGCCCCAGACAGCAGAGACAGGAATGATGGGTGGAAATTTCAAAGAGACACATTTAGGCTAGATGTCAGGAAAAACTTTCTAACAGTTAGAGCTGCCCCTAAATGGAATGACTTTCCTCAAGATGTGTGGATTTCCCCTGCTTGGAGGTTTGCAAGTAGAAACTGGGCTGCCACCTACTGAATTATGTCATAGTTAGAATTCCTTCACATATGGCTTTGGATAGACAGCCACTGAAGGCCCTTCCAAACTCTCAAATTCTTTGCTTCTTTGATGCTTTTGCTATGGATTTAGATTCTCATATTAAGAAGTACTACTTTAGAATTTATAAAGGAAAATGTAACATTGAAGCATGTTAAATACAGAAGTGTTTATGTGTAGATACTAGCAGTTAAGAAAGCTAAAAACCGTATATATTTGTGCCTTCACTGTCCACTTTTTTAAAAAAAAGTTTCACAAACATGTCTTTTATTTAATTTATTTATTTATTTATTTGTTTTAGGCAACTAGGGTTAAGTGACTTGCCCAGGGTCACACAGCTAGTAAGTATCAAGTGTTTGGTCTGAGGTCAAATTTGAACTCAGGTCCTCTTGACGTCAGGGCCAGTGCTCTATCCACTACACCACCTAACTGCCCCTAAACATGTCTTTTATAATCAAGAATATGCACACACACACACACACACACACACACACACGTATATATATAAAATCTGAATTTTTAAATATTATTTGAGTTGCTTAGAAGCCAAAGTAGCTTATTTTATCTTATGACCAAAATTTTTTTCACCATGTAAGGATAAACATTTTGAATATTTTGTTGTTTTTCAGTCATTTTTCAATTGTGTTGGACTCTTCATGATCCCATTTTGGGGTTTTCTTGGCAAAGATACTGGAGTGGTTTGCCATTTCCTTCTCCAGCTCAAAGTAAGGCAAACAGGGCTAAGTGATGTGCCCAAGGTCACACAGCTAAGTTGTGAGTGTCTGAGGCCAGATTTGAACTCATGAAAATGAGTCTTCTTGATTCTAGGTATGGCATGTCGCCTATCTGCCCTAGCTGATAGCTTATGAACAAGTTCAAGAAAAATTTATTCATTGTAGTGTTAAAAAAAATAGCTGTGCTTACCAAAATATCAGAATTAATAGTACTAATGGTTTTGAATAACTCTTCAGGTTTCATCATTTGGGGATAAGACAAATCAACTTTTTTGTAGATTTCCTCCATCTATAAGTGGTCTGTTTTCCACATATAGACCAAAGTATACACAGTCACATACAAAAATGCTTACATACTTACACATGCATATATGGAAAACCACACATTTATTCACTTTTTCGTCCTTTATATATTTGCTATATATTTTATAGATACACACACATTTTTTGTCTTTCGTCATCTTTTAGACCATAAGCTTCTTGAAAGTAGAGACTTTCATTATGTCTAGGTACAATATTTTACAAATAATAGATGCTCAATATGTATTTTAGATGGTATTTATAATCTGCCACAAGGAGAAAGGAACTTTTAAATCTTTTGGCATTTTGTTTTTCAATCTTTTGGTATTCTGAAACCACACAGATATTCTTATTTCTCATCAAGGTACCTTTTTGGAATTCTCTCCTTACAAATTCTTAAGAGCTAGACATGGTAGTGCATTGCCCCTAATCCCTACTACTGAACAAACTGAGACCGGCAAATGTCTCGATCTCAGGAGTTCTGAGCTGCAGTGGACTAAGCCAATCAAGTGTCTATCCTCTTTGTCACTAATGTGTTGCTTTTGTGAATGAGAGGCCACCAAGGCTGCCTACAGAGAAGTGAACTGACCCAGAAAAAATAATGAAGTAAATCAAAAACTCCCATTGATCAGTAGTGGGATCAGGCCCCTGAGCAGCCACTATATTTTGAGCCTAGATGATATAGAAAGACTCGATCTATAAGAGAGAGAGGAAAGGAGAAGAAAGGAGAGGAGAGCAAAAAAGGAATTTGAATAATTCTTTCCACAATTCACATTAAAATTAGCTGATTCCCTGGTGAAAGGACTATTGATTTCTCCCCATTCTGTTCCTCACGTATTACAACAAAACATTCTTCAACCAATCCCCGAATCTTTAATCTGCTACTAAATGTCATGCCCTTAAATTCCCACCCATAATCCTAGAATAACAGAAGTGCTAAGTGAGTATATTTTAATTTTGTTATATCTGTTCTTTGCAGGAAACACCAGTGGGATTTTCTTGGGATCTTAGGACCTCTGTTCACTATGCCAAAATAATGATTATAATAACATTAATAATGATGATAAACATTTATCTATACTTTCATGTATTTGATTTTTCAGAATTCTATGAACTAGTTGCTATTATTTCCCCATTTTATACATAAGGAAACTGAAACTGAGAAAAGTTAAACTGGCTAGGGTCACATAGCTGGTGTCTGAGGCAGGATTCAAATATAGGTCTTCCTGCTTCCAATTCCAGTACTCTATTCATTGCGCTGTATAGCCTTTCATTTGTGGTATGGAGTAAATCAAATTTATAGCATCAAACTATACTACATGGAAAAATTAAGAATTTCAGATACCATGTAGTTGCTCTACTACCAACATCAATTCATTTTTTTATATTTTAAAAATATTTCAAATATAAAATATTATACATCTCCCCTGTGAGAGGCAATGTATCATGATTGATAGAGAACTCTCTTTACATTTCCATGTCCTGTGTGACCCTGAGCAAATCATTTAAGTTCTTAGTGCCCCTAAGAAACTCTCTAGTACCATAAATTGTAGAATGGTTGCTTTTGGAGAAGGCATTTCAAATTATGCTTCTCTCCCCCAAATCTCCCTATTAGATCATAGACTCCTTGAGAGCAGAAACTTTTTTTTTTAATCTATGTAGACTACATAACACTGAGCACGATGAATATTTGTTGAAACAAGTAAAATTATTCTCATTTTTTTGTCCTTAGCAACCTGAGGATTATTTCATAACCTCTTTTTTTAGTAAAAGTTTGTTCTAGAGCAGGTATTCTTAATTCTTTTTGTGTCATGGCCCCTTTGGCAGTCTGATGAAGGCTATGGACCCCTTCTCAGAATAAAGCTTTTAAATGTGTGAAATAAAATACATAGAATTACAAAGGAAACCAATTATATTGAAATACATTGATCAAAGTGTAAAAAAAATAGCAACCAAATTCATAGACCTAGGTTCAGATTCCTTGTTTTAGAAGCACCCTGAGTTACTTTTATTGGTTGGATTTAATTTTTATATTACTCTTCAATATTTATTCTTCAATATTTATTCATGAAAGTTCTTATATTTCTATATCTGTGACTCCAGTTGTCCTGTTACTCATTAGTCTACTTAATAATCTTTCATGCTATTTCTCTTTATTAAAAAACAATATTCCCCCCATTTTGCCACTGTATTTTTCTTATCCTGTCTATGAAGAATACAGAGATTCTTTGTACTGTTTCTTTTCTTAAATAGTAGATTTTTCATATCTTAGAAATGATTTCCATGTGAATTATATCCCAATGCACTTTTTTAAAGTAAAATAACTTAGGTAAGAAATAGGGGGGAGGTGAGTAGTAGAAAAGCACTAGATTTTTAATTTAGTTAAATGTGGGTCTATCATAGTTGGAGGTGATTTAAGAAACATGAATAAAAGATTTTTAATGAGATTTGAAAATAGAATATTCTAACTTCCTTCTTCCTAATCTTCTCCTGAAGATCTGATTCTGCTTGGAATCAGATGATAGAGGATGCTGGTTTATGGAGTACCTACTAGGCACAACTGTTCTTTGGTTCCTTTCCAGGGTGCTTAGCCCTGTATTTGTCTCCAGCGTCTGAGCTGTATTTCATGAGCAGCTGTGGTAGGCTGTGGGGAAAGCATTTTAACATTCAGAGGGGACTACATTTCTCTTAATTGCTGTATTCTAGGTTAGAAGGAATAATTTTAGACACTGGAGTTGATCAGTATCTCACATACTACTGTAAAATAATCTTTCCATTAAAATCAGTCCATCATTTGACTTCAAAGTAAACCTGGAGTTCCTATCAAGGGCATCCCAATGTGAGCATGCGTAGGGTAGACTACCACGTAGTCCTTGAAGCAGGGTCCTGGTGGAGACCACAAGGTCGCCTCCCAGGTCCTATCCTTTATCCTATTTTGTGTTTCTTAGGTTAGGGCTTGTAAAACATAAGCTCTTGTTTTCTTCAGTATCAATGGTTGTAAACCTCAGATCTCAACTAAGAATTGTGCTTCAGAAGGGTTCTATAAATGTCCTTCGTTAAAAATTTCCACCCTAGGAAGTGACTAGATACCGTAATCCCTGAAGAACAAATTTGAAAAATTTGTTCTTTTTTGTTTTTTGCTTGATTTGTAATATTTGTTCATATTAAATAGTTAAAAGCAACAAGCATTTAAGTATCTCTGTGCAAGGCTCTGTGTTAGGCATGCGAAGTAAAAAATAAAAATTGTTCCTGCCCTCAAAGAATTTATGTTCAACTGGGAGAATATAATTTGTATATAAGTAAGTAGATATATAATAATACTTCAAAGTTAGCAGAGTAGATTGTTTTTCTTCCTTGGTAAGATGCTTGAATAAATAGTTATTTAAATTTTTATGTTTTATAAGAGGGTTTGATTCTGCTTATAACAGGATTGTTTGGATTTCAAAGTTGTTCTTTTATTTTAGGATCTATTGTATTATGAACAGCTCAAATCTAATGTGATTCAGCATGACCTTTTAGTGGATAGCCTCATTTATAAGGTAAGTAAATGTAGTAGTGAGTAATTTTATTTCTTATTTCATTAGTACCATTAAATATTTATTATTGAAGATTCACAGAACATATGACCTATACTAGCATGCTATGAGTTAGATCAATCTTATAAAACCTTTTGAAAAATCGTTAAAGTTTTGGTTGGCTTGCCCTGAAAAATATACATATGTTCCATTGTTTACCAGCACATCCATTCCATTTGAAACTATCACTTCTTCCTACTGGTCTCTCTATAGCATCAAGTTTAGAGAATGATAATAAATATTTGACATTGCAAGTTCATTTAGGAATTATCTACTAATGCAAACAACAAAAAAGGAAAAAGAATTGCAGAATATCAGTGTTGGAAGATAGTTTAGAAGCTGTGGAGTCTATCCCATACATGAATAAAAATATCACCTGTCATATACTTGACAAATGAACCTTGAAGAGGTCCAGGGTTAGAGAATCCTTCACCTTCCAGCCTGTTCCACTTTTGTGCAAACCTTGTTTGGCAGTATTTCTTTACATCAATTTTAAATCATCTTTTTGTAACTTTCACGTATGGCTCCTAGTTTCCTCCTGTGAGGTCAGGCAGGATTAGTGTAATCTATCTTCCCACATGACAGACCTTCAAATACTTGGGAAAAACTATCAAGTCTCCCTAGTTGTTCTCTTCTGCAGAATAAATGAACACCCCACATATGCTATAACTTCAGCACCCTTCACAGTTCTGTTCACTGTCCACTGGTTTACAGTGAACAGTAAACTTTTCCTTATCTACCCTAGTGCCTTTTTTATTTCACTACTTTGTAAATATTTATATATTCACTTTCTCTGTATGCTATATCAGTATCTGTATAACTCTCCCATTAGAATCTAAACTACTTGGGAGTGGGGATTGTTTCATTCTTTGTACTTGTATTCCCAGCACCTGGCATAATTCTTAGTACATAGTAGACACTTAATAAATGCTTACTTGCTCTATCAATTAGAACCTCTCCTGCTTATCAACACCCTTCCTAAAAAGCAGTGCCCAAACTAAACATAATACTCCAGATATGATCTAACCGGAGAAGACCCTCATGGCTATTAACTCCCAAGTCATAAATATTACTTCTTTTAGTGCAAATTGAAATTGCTTTAGATTTTTGGGGAGCCATGTAACTGTTGAATCATTCTGTGCTTTCAGCTCACAAAAAACCATCTATGTTTTCATTCAAGTTATTGTTGAAATTGTTAAACAGCGAAGGGACCAATAACAGTCAGAATATTGCATTTACTTTATGTTTGCCACCTGATTTTTATTGGAACTACTTTTTATTCTCTTTGAATAAAGCAGTTTTTAATTTAAATTTTTTTTCTTCCAACTACTACTTAAATTTTGTGGCTAGGAAATACTGATTCTCTGTCTACAAAGAGTTTTCTATCTAATGGGAAGATGAGATTCAAAGATACAATTGCAACCAGCTGGGCATATTAACATGTACTCATATATTGAAAGAAAGGTAAATTATAGACTTTTGGGGTATTATGGTCTGTGGTTCATTCTGGATAAACTAAAAGAAATGATTTTTCTATGAGGCTGGATGATTAAAATAGTGGTAGCAAATCACATTTGTACAGCACTTTTAGGTTTGCAAAGTACCTCCTTCATAACAGCCTTGGGAGATAGGTAATGCAAGTAGTAGTAGTCAGTAGTAGTAGTAGTAGCAGCAGCAGCAGCAGCAGCAGCAGCAGCAATTCTTCATAAATACTGAGAAAACCAAGACTCAGAGGCTACATGAGTTGTCCATGGTCCCAGTAGGTGTCTGAAGAAGTGTTTGCAACCAGGTATCCACTGAGTGTCATTGCTTCTCATGAAATCCTTGATCATCTCCTCTTGTCGTATTCACAAAGTGCATAAGGAAAAAAGACATCTATGGAGACTTTAAGTATAGACTTGATAGATCCTGGGCATAGCAAACATTAGTCTAAATGGAATTGACTTTTTCTTAAAAGATAGGAAACAACTAGTTATTTTGAAAGGACTCCTGTCCAGATAAGCTGTGTGCTGTCAGGCATTGACTTCTTTGAGCAAAAATCAGTATCAATTCCTAATTAGAAGAAAAGATAAAGATGAGAAGATGCAGCATACAATTACAACTCTAATCTAACCTAACTAAACATGCTATGGGTTTGGAAAAAAATAGGAAATAGAAAGAAAAATGGAAATGGAAAAAAATATGAAATGGAAAGAAAAAAAAGGAAAAATACTGTGGTGACCATCACTATTTTTTACTGATTTCACATCTGTAAAATAAGGATAACAATAGTATCTACATTCCAGGATAAAATGAACTATTTATAAAGTGCTTTGCAAACTCTTAAATGTTAAGAGGCATTCAGGACAATACCTAGATTACAGTCCTAGGTTACTGGGAGATAGTGATATTTCACGAGCTCCCTCCAGGATGTAAACTTGATTCCATCTTTCTTTTAAAAAGCGTCACATATCTACTACCACAATTTGAGCACAACAATGACAAATAGCCGATTGTATTTTTATTTTTTTTATTCAAAGAATTCATACCTGGTATGACTTTTAAAAAATTTCCCAAAAACTCCAATATATTGGCTAAGAAGCAAAAACCTTATGCCAACAAGTCACAAGCATTACAGAACAACACAATTGATTTGATAATTATTGAGCACTCACAGTGTGTCAGGCATCATAGTAAGTGCTTTACAGATATCTGATTTGCTCTATAGAAATCGTGATGCTTGCTTAACAAAAAGGATGTAGGAAATTGATAGACATTCTTAGAACATATCACAAATAGGTAAAAAAAACATACAGAAATAGGTTGAAACAAGCAAGCACTTCGTCAAGCAGTAGAAAAGGCTTTTTAAAAGTATATACCTTTGGATATATCAGAAGTAACCAAAAGTGGATGACTTCTGAATGGATCCTATGAAGTGTCAAAGATCCAAGAATGGAATCAAAAGGCCCTCCATGAATAACATCCACATGAACTCAGCTAACAATATGCTGACAAGTAAGCACCAAACAATTGTTTGAGTCATGTGGATTTGTGGGATAGCAATTTAGGACCAGATCATTGCTACCAAAAACTACAGAAGCACTATCTTTAAGGAGCCTAGAATTAGTAGGGATCAATGCCATGGAAATGTTTAAAACTGTGTAACATGTCACTTTAGGCTGTAAACATTTAGTGGCTTACTGAATGTCAAGATCTGCCTGTTGACTAGAATTATGCATCAGAAGTTCTCTCTCTTTCATGGACTGAGAGATGACAAATTTCCATACTACAAATAGACCTCATAAAATCAAGCTGGAAAACTCAGTCCATCTTTACAAACAGGATATTGCCTACAATTGTCCAAACATAACACTGATTAAAAAAAATTAAGAACATTTTTAATATATATTGCCAAATCAAATACTTATAATCTCCAGGCAACATGATACAAAAATCTTTCATAATACACAGACCTAGCAGAAGAGATCAAAACCATATAGAAACAGGATGAGATAGATATCGTCCCTTTTGTCTTTATCTGGATGTTTTCAATAGCCTGCTTATATGAGCTTATATCCTAATATTTTTCTTCAACTACAAAAAGTTATTTTATTTGCCTATTTAATGGTCTCAAAATATTTCTATCAAACCTTATAAAAATGAGAAAGATATAATATTAATAATTGAAATTTATATAGTATTTTAAGATTTGCAAAGCACTTTTTCATTATCTCATTTGAGCTGCACAATGATCTTATGACACAAGTATTAAAGATAAATGTGTGTATAGTGTTTAAGTACCCCACTATGTGCCGGGTGTTGAGAAGAGTGAGTACCTGACTAATATGTCTGGATCTGTGATTTAGTTTGTATGGAGAACTGTCAGAAAGGCAACCCCCTCTAACTTTGCAGATTAGTAACTGCTCTGCTCAATTTATAGGCTTAGAGAATTATCATTGAAAAGTTAAGTGACATGCCCAGTGTCATATAGCCAACATGTATCAAAGACTGGATTTGAATCCACATCTTTCCAACTCTTAAGTACAGCTCTCAGTCAGTCATCGTGAGATACTGGTGATACAAATACAATGAACGAAATAATGCCTGCCCAGAAATAACTCACAACCTAATAGAGCTGATAAATAGGTGTATAAGTAGATACGGAATATCTATAAAAAGAATACAAATAAATACAGAATAGCCACTATACCATATTGTTTCTCTCTACAAAAATTATTTTCCTGATTTTAGATAAAGAAACATGTTGAGAGATTAAATGAATGGTCCATTGTCAGTGAGTAAATCTTAGATTCAAGAAAACTATCTCAACCTGCAAGTGCTTGATATTTTTGCTAGGTAGAGAGACATGGCAGCTAAGGACAACATCAGTTTAGAACATAAACATATTCATGACATCTTTTGAAGGAGTATAGTTTATGTATAGATTATGTATAGAAGGAATATAGATTATGTGCACTATCACTTATGAGGCATCAAGAAGCATCATAGATAAAAATTAGATATCAGAAAAATTGTCATAACATACAATTAAACCATTCCATGCAAAGAACATTTGAAGATGAAATTGGGAGAAAGACAACAAATAAATGAGAAATGGAACATATCTGTTTGCTTTGTTATAGTAAACTATTTTCTTCATCAGTGACATAGGAACTACCACATTTGTACTCTCCATCTGTCTGACTTGATAAGTGATGTATTAGCAATGACTCTAAATAAGATAAAAACAGAAAGACTGACTGAACCAATATATACACAGAAGAAATACATGCTGATGGCAACAGTTTTGAGGCTATTGAGGGACTAGTTCCAAATGATTAGGGGTACTCAATGATTAGAAAAAAAATCATAGACTATATTACTACTGAAAGAAAGGTGATTAAGAGAACATCAATAACTACCAACTCATATGCCCACTGTCTCATCTCTATAGGATGTTTGTGAGAATGATCTTCACATGTAGATCACATTGAGGGATATCCTTGATGAAAACATGAGAAGGAAATGATCAAGTTTTTACAATGACCATCTCTTTAGAGTAATGCAAGTGACAAAATTTCAGAACATAGAAGATCTCACTTTGTTGAGCATTAAAAAATAATTTAATTCATTAGAAAAAAATTCAGCATTAAACATTATCTTCCATTAAGTTGTTTTCCATGAATATGTTAGTATGGCTATATATCAAACTGAATTCCTCAATAGGTAAAACCATAGGGATAACTTTGTTGTTCCTCTGATTCCAGGGCAATATAATCAAGTATCTTCTGATATTTATTTGATCTTCAATATTGAACATGACGTTAGACAGAGACCATACTTAATAAAGGTGTTTGCCATTACTATGAAAGATGTTCCATGGCCAGGTGGAAGAGAAATCCCATATTATCATGTTTGAAATCAATCAAAATCTAAGGCAATAAAATCCATTCCTATCAATTTATTAGCAAGGCTAGCAATTGCCAGTAAATGAGATCTAAGGCTCCTCAGAAACCAAGGATGCTGAATGGTGACTAACAAAGCTTATAGTCAGTAAGGAGGAACATAAAAGAAGAACAAAAATTTAAAAGTCATGGGCATTGTCAATTTCTGATTGGTCTTGGTTGAAAATAGGGAACTGATAGTCAGAAATTAAGGAACTAATCTGTTTATACAATCTTAAGCAACAGACATTCTTTTCATTTATTGGCTGAGATGTTATGAAGCATCTGATTAATGGAATATTTTACATCAGCAAGTTATGACATCTATCTTACGTAAATTTTTCTGAAACATGAGTAAAGCTTCTGACAGGAATGGGGAATTACATCTCATACTGTGGAATAGAAACTAAATTGATTAGGCCTTCAAGTACATTTATCAGTATTTGTTTTCACTATTCACAGTACAGATGATGAAGTCTTCCATTTCCTCTTAATTTTAGGTGGCATCATGTTGTTTGCATCAGGCCCTAGAATACTACAGAACTTCTTAAGTAAGATCTACAACCACTCTAAACTTTTCATTCTATAAAGAAGAATGCTTGTAATCTAAATTATCGTATGCTAGTTGGATGGACAGCTGATTAAACTATTTCACGTGTACTGGACAGACATTGCTGAACTAAAAGAGGAATTGTTCTACCTAGTTCAAGAAGGCGGAACTAGATAGAAATTAACAAGATAGTTTTGCCTTAACATAAGAAAAAACTTTGACAATCAGACCTTTTCATAAGGGGAATGGGCTGCCTTAGGTTCCCCTTTATTTAAGGTCTCCAAAAATTGGCTTGTTGGGGATATTGTAGAGGAGATCAAAGTACAAATTGATTATTCCAGACGACCCTGAGATTTTGCGATTCTGAGTAATTTTGTGTGTCTATAAAAAATGCTGAAGGTAAGTGAAATTTTCATAATATTTAAATATATTTATGTACTGTTATGAGAGGCAGTCTTTGCACAGCAGATGGAGAGCCTACTTCAGATTCTAGAATACTTGGATTCCAATTTTATCTTCTATGCCCCATTACTGTGTGACTTGGGCATTTTACTTTTCAACAAATTGTAGAGAAGATGCTTTCCTGCATGGCCAGTAACTCATTAGCAATTTTTTAAATGAATGAAATCATAGATACTATTCATATATATGTATATATATATATATATATGTATATATATATGTATATATACACACATACATCCATACATCCATATAAAGAGAGAGAGTAGTGGTGATGCTTTAATAGTGTGATTTTCCTTTTCAGAAAAATAAATGGTCTATGACCTTTTCAGTACATTCTGTCTTTAATTCTAGGATGTGAAGCTGACAGCCAGCAATGATGATTACTATTTTGTATTTGAAGATTATTTGTATCAGGTAAGTTAGAAAGAATCAATGCTTTCTTTTTCAAGGTGCAATTAGTAGTTAAATTGTGCCACTTTAAGAGATATTTATCATTAAAATTTCTCAGTGCTAAAATCCAAACCTTGCTTTTTAATGATCAAATAAAATGTTATCAATTTGGAACAAGTTTAACTTTTTGCCCATAGTAAGGGACCAGTTGGAAGAAAAAAGTCTCCAAACAAGTGTATTTTTGATGATTTTTTTTGTATTACAAAATACAACTTGGAGATAGAAACTGGCAGCATGTTAATCATTATTATAGGTACAAGTGATTAAAATGAATGTCAGAGTTCAGAGGGAACATTTATTTCATGACTAGAAGAACCTCTTCAAAGAAATCATTGCTTTATGAAACTACCTTACTGAGTAATAGAACAAATAGCTAAATGTCCTTAAATGCTTGCAAAACACCATTCCCACTTGATTATGCAAGCAATGATATTGTAACTGGTTATCTCTAGGTCATTTCCATCTTTGCTGAAATGTCATTTTATCATAAATGAGAAACTAATTTTATGTGGAATTACCTAGATTATGGGTTGGTTTTTTTCTTTCAAAGTAGAAGTGGATTACACATGAAAATTTACTAAATTGAATTTGATTGGGATGTCAGCATAAATGTCATGGAAGTAATGTAGAATACACGTAGCAATTTTTGCGTGATTAGATGTAAATTAGTTACAGCTTGGGGTGGCTTTGAGTTTTTTTTTTTTTTAAGATAGAAGAAGATGATGCTTAATCTGAATAGTTCAGAAAGATGTAATTACTAGTACACTACAGGAGTTGAAATTTGAAAAGTAAATATTATTTGCAGGTATAAAGCAAAAAAACCTTGGAAACAATTTTTATTTAATTAAGATGTGACTGCATAAGATTGAATGCCTTTTAAAACCTCAGAAAGAAATAAAAATCTTTTGTTTCTGCTTATTTTCTCATAAAATTTTAATATAAAATCAATGCTTTTTCTTTATAACTGGTTGTAATCTCTCAGGTCTGAAAACAATTACCCTTTTCTTTGTGTCATCAGATATCAGAAGTAAAGAAGCCATTTACTTCATGAGATAAAGGGAAAATAAATGAGTTTCCATGGCTATATTGATAACAGATAAATAGCAGTTAAGAAAAAAAAACACTCTTAAAGTTAATATTTCTTCTTTCCCAATAATTATCAGTTACCAGGCTTATGTTTTTGAAATATTTACAATTTCTCAAATAGAAAAAGCTATTTTCTAATGACAACTTAATTTCACCTGTGCTTCACAGCATTTATGGCTGTGCTCCTTTGCACTTCATTCCTGTGACCAAAAAATGTCTTAGCACTAGTGATCACTCATCATAGGATCCTACTTGTTTTTTTTTTAACTTGTTCATGTCTACTATTTTATTTTTTGAATTAATTTATTTTTAGTTTTCAGCAGTCACTTCCATAAGCTTTTCAGTTTTTAATTTTCTCCCTCTCTCTTCCCACCTCCCTCCCCAAGACAGTGTGTAATCTGATATAGGCTCTAAATATACATTCCTATTAAGCATATTTTCATATTAGTGATGTTGTAAGGAAGAATTAGAACCAATAGGAGGAGCCACAAGAAAGAGAAAACAAAACAAAACAGAAGAAAAAAAATAGTAAATAGTATGCTTCAATCTGTTTTCAAACTCCATAGTTCTTTCTTTGGATGTGGATAGCATTTTCCATCATGAGACCTTTGGAGATGTCTTAGATCCTTGCATTACTGAGAAGGACTAAGTGTATCAATGTGAGCATTGCACAATGTGGCTGTTACTGTGTACAGCGTTGTCCTGGTTCTGCTCACTTCAATCAGCATCAGTCCATACAAGTCTTTCCATGTTTTTCTGAAGTCTGCCTGCTTATCATTTCTTATAGCACAATAGTATTCCATTGCATTCATATACCACAACTTGTTCAGCCATTCCCCAATTGATGGGCATTCCCTCAATTTCCAATTCTTTGCCACCACAAAAAGAGCTGCTATAAATATTTTTGTACATGTGGGTCCTTTTCCCATTTTTGTGATCTCTTTGGGGTACAGCCCTAGAAGTGCTATTGCTGAGTCAAAGGGTATGCACATTTTTTATAGTCCTTTGGACATAGTTCCAAATTGCTCTCCAAAATGGTTGGATCATTTCACAACTCCACCAACAATGCATTAGTGTTCCAATTTTCCCACATCTTCTCCGACATTTATCATTTTCCTGTTTTGTCATGTTAGCCAATCTGATAGGTGTGATGTGGTACCTCAGAGTTGTTTTGATTTGCATTTCTCTAATCAATAGTGATTTAGAGCATTTTTTCATATGACTATAGATGGCTTTAATTTCTTTATCTGAGAACTGCCTGTTCATATCCTTTGACCATTTATCAATTGGGGAATGACTTGTATTCTTATAAATTTGATTTAATTCTCTATATATTTTAGAAATGAAGCCTTTTTCAGAGACACTGTTTGTACAAATTCTTTCCCAATTTTCTACTTTCCTTCTAATCTTGGTTGCATTGGCTTTGTTTTTGCAAAAACTTTTCAATTTAATGTAATCGAAATTATCCATTTTGTATTTCATAATGTTCTCTATCTCCCGTTTGGTCATGAGTTCTTCTGTTCTCCATAAATCTGATAGGTGAACTATTCCTTGCTCTCCCAGTTTGCTTATAATATCACCCTTTATATCTAAATCATGAACCCATTTTGACTTTATTTAAGAACTACCTCATTTGTACTCTCCATCTGTCTGACTTGATAAGTGATGTATTAGAAATGACTCTAAATAAGATAAAAACAGAAAGACTGGCTGAACCAAGTATATACACAGAAGAAATACCTGCTGATGGCAAAAGTTTTGAGGTTATTGAGGGACTGGTTCCAAATGATTCGGGGTACCCAATGATTAGAAAAAAAAAGATAGACTATATTACTACTGAAAGAAAGGCGATTAAGAGAACATCAATAACTACCAGTTTGGGTATATGGTGTGAGATTTTGGTCTATGCCTAGTTTCTACCATACCCTTTTCCAGTTTTCCCAGCAGTTTTTGTCAAATAGTGAGTTCTTATCTCAGAAGCTGGGGTCTTTGGGTTTATCAAATAGTAGATTACTATAGTGATTGGCTACTGTGTCTTGCATACCTAACCTATTTCACTGATCCACCACTCTATTTCTTAGCCAGTACCAAGTAGTTTTGATGTTTGCTACTTTATAATACAATTTAAGATCTGGAACAGCTAGGCTACCTTCCCCTGCATTTCTTTTCATTAGTTCCGTTGATATTCTGGACCTTTTGTTATTCCAAATGAATCTTATTATTATTTTTCTAGCTCTGTAAAATGATTTTTTGGTAGTTTGATTGGTGTGGCACTGAATAAGTAAATTGGTTTAGGTAGAATTGAGGATCCTACTTCTTAGCTGCTTTTGTTTGTCTACTGCTTCATATGTGTATTTTATTTCTTCTGATTTTATCCCTTTAGAACAAGAATAAATTTCTGCTGAAGATATTATACAGAGGAAATTTTCCTGAATTTGTACTTTGTACACTTTTCTGATGTAGCTAATATTTGTCAACAATTCACATGATGTGAGATCATACAATAGTACCTTAGCTACTTTGCGTGGTGGAGTTTTCTGTGGACACTCTTTCCCATTTCCATGCATTTGCTTGTATGATTCTACCTGATGATAATCTTGCCCATTCATCAAGGCCCAGCTCAGATGCCATCTCCTACATGAAACTTCTAATTTTCCCCTAGCTAGAAGTGATCACTCTATCATCACAGTCACTGTGCTTTTTATCCTATCATATTATAATTTGTGTACATAGTCTTTTATTTGTATACACAATCTTTTATTTCCTAATAGACCATAGGCTTCTTTGTCCCTTCCCCCAAGATCTAAAGTACAGTGCACCACTGGTAGTAGGCACATGATAAATGTTTACTAACTAAATGAACCAAGAACCAGCCTGTTTGTGCATGCAAGTTGCAAAAAATCAACAAGGCCAAAGTGGATTTCATAACAATTTTTATATGTTTATAAGATAATTATGTTTCCCTCATAAAAGATCTATATACACCATCTCTAGAGCAAAATGGTTTTTTTCCCTTCAATTAACAAGGAAAAGATAGAATTACGCGAACATCTTTTCCTATAGCGTTGAGGGTAAGATTAACACTTTATGTGATAATGTTTGGTGGCATTTATCTTTTAGTTAATATCAAGGTAGTTGCAATTTTTTTTTATCTAAAGGAAGTACATTAGGCTTATTTTTTTGATTGTATAATTTAATCTTTGCTGGCTTTAGTTCTCAATGCTTGCAAATTCTGTCCTTGAAAATAGAATAACTGATAACTGCTGATTTACAGTGGTTTTATTATAATTTTACTGGGTACCATTTGTCTCTATGAAAGGTTATTTCTAAATATGGTAGGGTGTTTTATAAGTTGAATATTAATAAAAATAAACTAATGTGACATGTCATATAAAATTAACATGTAATATAGCTTCAAAAATCTACTATTTAATGAAAATTAATCAACGTGAAATATTTTCTTGTGCCAACATTAGTAATAGTATTTTGGTAATGGAAAATTCTTTGACATCAAACATATTATCTCCCCCAATAGAAGCTCCTCAAGGGCAGGGACTGTTTGGTTTTTATCATTGTATCTCCAGAGTCCAACATAGTACCTAGGCACGTTGTAAACTTTTATCAAATACTTGTTAATTGATAAATGAGTCAATTTTAAAAAATTTAAATGTTGTCCAGTGAGCAGTAATGGCATATTTTACTGTCCCCAGCTCAGCTTCTTCATTGAAGTCGACGAACTCTTTCCCTTTAGGTCTGGAAGCACCAGGATTATCAAGTTCATATTATTTTAATTAAGACAATATTTATTAAACACCTATTGTTTATAAAGCACTATGTTAAGCTATGCAGCATACTAAGATAAATAAGAGGATTCTTCCTTCAAGGAGTTTTGTAGTTGAGTAGTAACTATGAAAGTAGAAAAAAGCACATAAATAAGCCTTTTTGAGTCATGATAGAAGAGGATTACAATTAACAATTTAAACAAAAAGCTAGTGGTTTATCTGTACCAATGTTTGTTAAGTGTTTCTAGTGTAACTTAAATGTTATTCTTGATTCATCATTCTCTTTCACTCCACATATCCGATCAGTTGCCAAATCTTGTCAATTCTACCTTTGCTACATCTCATAATAGCCACCCCTTCTCTCCTCTGATGCTACCACTACCCCACTGCAGACCTCATTTCACACCTAGACTTCTGGTTGGTATCCCTGCCTCAAGTCTTTTCCCCCACTCTAATCCACCCCAAACTCAGTTGTCAAATTGATCTTCCTAAAGTAATATTCTGACCATATCACTCTCCTATTCAGTACATTGCATTGTCTCCATGTTCCCTCTAGAATAAAATATAAAAGCTTCTGTTCAGTTTTTGAAGTCCTTCATAACCATATCTCCTTTTGACATTTCCTGACTTCTTACACTGGTCCAATACTCTCTGAGCCAGTGATACTTCCTCCTACAGGCCGCTCAATCTCCCAACTTAGTGCATTTTCATGGCCTGTCCTCTTGTCCTCCCATTCCTGGAATACTCTCTCTCCTTGTCCCTGCCTCCTCCTTCTTTGGCTTCTTTCAAGCCTTGGCTAAAATCCCACTTTCTGAAAGAAACTTTTCCTAGGTCCCTTAATGCTAGCGTTTTCCATCTGAAACTATCTCTAGTTTATCCTTATATATTTTGTTTGTACATAGTTGGTTTTATGTTGTTTCTTCCATTAGACTGTGAGCTCCTTTAGGTCAAAGACTCTCTCTCTCTCTCTCTCTCCCTGCCCCTGTTTTCGTATTCCTAGTGTTACCATTATGTGATTTCTACTCTTTTTAGTTTGAAATTTAATGTAGCTGATATGACAGAAGAAATCCTGTATTTACCATGTACAGGTTTTCCCTTGAGAAGTGATACCTGTCAGCATAATTCTGAATATCAAGTTATCAATAATGATGGAGGTGTATTTGCTTTTCCTTATCATGCTGTAGGCCTTATCACCCCTCTGAACTTTAATGGTTCAAGCTGTATATGAAATTAAATGTTGACTCAGAATGTTTCTTGTCCCATCCATAGGTAGGAGTAACACAGTCCATCACTCAGACTGAGATAAAGTTGGATACTTTTCTTATTTTTTACATTTATATTACAAAAGTGTGTAGTTTTAGATATCTCTATCAATATATATGCATATATATGTAATTCTGTCATATATGCCTTTTAACATTACTTTTTGTCAACATTTTGACAAATTTAATAATTTTATTATATTCTGTTTCTGATAAGGAAACTAAGCATGTGAGATAAACTGTCATATGATATTTAAGATTTTAAATAAATATATTGACTGCTATGTGAGGAGCTATCCTTCTAAATCTTGAGTGGCTCATGACAAAAATATGTGGCCATACATGTTCAAACTTTTGGCCACAAAGGCTAATGAAACCATATGTAGTGGCATGAAGAGCTCTATTAGTGGAAGGAATACCAACATCATTGAAAGCACAGATCTTTTTGAAGTATTGAAGATACTTCAAAGTATATAAGTGTATACTTCAAGTATAGAAGATAAATATTCAATATAATCAAATAATTGTGTTTTATCAAATTAATTTAATTTTTTCCTTTGTTTAATGTTTGAGTGTTCACTGTGTGAGTTTTAGTTAGTCATATTATTTCATTATTGTTTATAAGCAATATACCTGGCATAAAAAATTTCATCAGATGTTTTTCAATTGAAGCTAAGTTTTAAAACTTGTTCAGATAAATCCTCTTGGTGCCCTTCATTCAATAAGCAAACTAGGTAGTTTTTACATTATTACATTATATATTATACATTATATTACTGTATATATAATTATTATATGTATTATACATTAGCATTTTCAGGTTTCTAGTAAATGCTTGCTCAGGAACTAAGTGGCTCTGATAACCTGTAAGAGTTAACAAGCTGCCTGAAGTTTGTAAACTACTTTTGCGGGCAATTGATGCCCTGAGAAAATCTGAATAAACGCAGAAGAGCCGAAATGCAGTGGGTTTTGTGTCAGTGGGAGTTATTGTGTGCCCAGGAGAAGTCTTCTCACATTGTTCCTATTGCTTTTCAGCATGTGACAGGCAGTGAGCATGAGCATTTCAGTGCCCATGAACATAGTCTGATGGAGGTCCAAATGCATCCTAGGTCTGGCGCCTCTTTTTCTTTCTTACAGGTGCATTGATAAGAGATGATCGAATTTCTAAATCAGGCAAGAAGTAGGAACCAGCAGAAGTCTCTTGTTTCTGGATTTTGTTTCCAATATTCCCCTGAGTTTGCAGGTGGGAGTACTGACACTGCCATCAATAGTGTTAATATTCAGTTTAACCCAAAGCACTAGACTTTATGAAATTTGCAACAATAACAACAACAAATAGTGCTGAGTATTGGGGGACAAGGAGAGAGCAGGGAAACATTCCTGACAAGTAATCCTTTGAAATTTTCCAAATATGTTTGGGTAATAATGCTAGAAAATAAAAGATATAGAAGTAGTTCTGTACTAATAAAGAGGTTAATTAGGTATTTTTTCATTTCTTATTTATATGATATTTATTACTTAAATAATTTTGCTTTCTATTAGTATGTCATATTTCACTGAAGAAAATATAGTTCTTTAACTGTTCAGCAAAATGGAGAAGTTTTAAATGTATTCATGCTGTATGTATAGTATTTTCTGTTCCCATACTAAATGTCTTATAATTCTGAAGTGCGCCAGTTAAAAATTAAGGAAATTATTGCTATCTGTAAACAATTAATATTCAACTAAAGGCTAATCTTCACTTAGTACATAATTAAAGAACATTTATCCAACAAAAATAGATATGTATATTACTGGCAAACATTTTTTCTACAAATTTTTATAGTTGAGCTATAATTGTACCTTTACACATAAAGAAATTGGACTTTTATTTAATACGACAATGATTAATAATCTTGCTATTCATGCCAGAATATGGCACACCCAAATGTACCTGATACATCAGTCTTGGACTACCACTTTGCCATTACCATCCTAGACCCCCCTCCCCACTGCTCCTTTGGCTTTGGGACAACAGAAGTTCTGGCAGATTAGGTTTACCACTGAGTTGCCCCTCTAGGTAACATATCTTCCTTTTCCTTCAGCTTAACAACACTCTTAGAAATACTATAATGCAATACATTTGTTAAATACCTACTGTGTGCTTTTTAAAGCACTGTGCTAGCCAGTTGGGTAGGTACAAAATTTAGGCAAGAGTCAGTTGGCATATGCTATAATAAGTGATATTGTTTAATAAGTTCATTAGAGAATTTCAAAATAAAGTGTTAGATGAAGTCTTCAGGAAAATCAAGAAAAGCTTCTTGAATATGGTAGCAGGTTGGAAAGAAATTCAGCCAGGTGAAGAAAAGGAAAGGGAATGCATTGCAGCTGTAGGGAGCAATGTGAACAAAGACCTGGAGGCATAAGAGCAAAGAGAGTGATACCCATAGCTCTCCCTCAGTGGAAGAGGGTGATATGGCATGAAGTTAAAGAAGCAGCATGGTATCAGATTTCTGGGCAAGCAGTTTGAACTTCTTTCAGTGGGTAATTAAGACTTCACTGAAGACCTATGAGCACATTAGTGACATGAAGATGATAGGCACTGTAAAGTCTACAAACCATTTTACAGACATTGTTTTATTTGGTCCTTTGAGGTATGTGTTACTATTATCCCTTTTTTACAGATGAGGAAATCAAGACCAAGACTGAGAAAAGTTGCTTGACTTCTCCATGATTTTTAAATGTTTGAAACAGAATTTGTACCTTTGTCTTTCTGATATTAGATCCAGACCACAGAATACTTGGCTACTCTGTCTCTCAATGACTTGATCTCTAAGTAAAAAGAAAAAAATTACTCTGTGGTGTGAGGAATGGATTATATACTGATGAGTGGAGTGAGGAAACAAGAAGACCCATCAGGTCTCTTGCTATTGTAAACTGTATATCATAATGAGGTCTTAGTCTATGGTGGTTGCCATGTGAATTAAGAGGAAGTGAAGGGTGGAGATGCCAGGAAGATGGAACCAGTAGAACTTGGTAAGGGAAGGACAACTGAAAGGTCACAAACATGAGAATCTCCTAAATGATACGTCTGTGGACAGAGATAGTCAAATGGAAAGGGAAATGAGATTTAGAAGGGAAAGATGATGAGGTCATTTTGGGAGGTGCTGAGTCTGAGGTAGTAGTGAGGTAGAGATATCAGGCTAAGAGGTAGGAGATAAGAAATTTGAAGCTCAAATAAAGATTTAGGAATCATTTACATAGATGTTGTAGTTCACATCATAGAAGTGAACATGAATGCCAAAGGAAATATAAGCGGGTGAGAAGACTGAGGACAGATCTTTTGGTAAGAAAAAGGTTGAAGAGCCAGCAAAGGACATGAAAGAGCATTGAGAGAGGTAGTACAAGAGTATGATGTGTCTGAAACCAAGTATCCAGCAGAAAGAATAATCAACAGCATTGAAAAAAGCTGTCAATTAAGATGTCACTGGTGATCTGAGAACAGTTTCTGGAGAGTGGCATAGATTCTATAAAAGTTCAGGAAGGGAATGACTAATGATTATGTAACACCACTGAGTACTGACAGATTGTTCAAGGATTTTAGCAATGATGGGAGGGAATAGAGAAAGGCACTATTAATACTAGTAAGAAATGAGAAATGTATATAAATTTTCTGAAAGATATAAATTGAATGAATGAATGAAAAAGCATTTATTAAATGCTTACCATATGCCAAGCACTGTTCTAAGCACTAGGGATGCAAATAGAAAAAGTAAGGCAGATTTTGCTCTCAAGGATCTTGGGTGGGGCCAGCAAGCTGGATGGGGTATGATTCCCTGACAACCTGGACTACTCCCTAGCCTCCAAAGCCCCGAATTACTTTTCATAATCTTTTTTTTAAACAAATTTTCTTCCAAATCTTACTCTTTAGATACTTATTATGCCCAATATTTTGATCTTTTCATTAGTAGCAATTGGATATATACTTCTTTATATGTACTTTAGCCTATGATTAAAGGAAATAACTTTTAATTTGAGGAATAACTATACTATGAAATCAGAGGTCATTTAAACAAAAGATAGTTTTATACTTACTATGAGTGACGTCTCTGGAAAAGTTATTTTCTAAAGACTCAGCAATGATTTAGATTTCTAAAATTTCACCAAGTTCATTGATTTGGGTTAATTTGCACATCTGGCACTGCCTAATAGTGTCTCTACCTCTTCTTTCAAGATCAGAAACAAAACCCATCTTCTGGTTCCTGCTTATTGCCTCTTCCATGCTTTTGCTAATTTAAAAGTTGATGTTTGTCATAGAAATTGTTCTGAAGTGCTCTGCCATATCTTATGACAGGGTAATTCTAATAGACTTTGGTTTGCAGAAACCTACCTCCTTTCGGTATATTTGCAACAGAAATTGTAGCTATTCAAGAAACAGGAACATCCAGGCTACCCAAAGACAATTTTTTAAAAACCTGTTGCAATTAAAATTAATTTGCCACAAATTGCAAGGTTTGTATAGTTCAATTTATTTGGAATTTTTCTTTCTGTTATTCAACACTTCCAATGCTTGACACTTTTCTCTTTATGAGAGAACATCTTCATGTCTCTTGCCTACTATTTGTTTCCATTTTTATCTAATCCTATTTAATTTCTTGTTTCCTATTTCTTTTTTTTTTTTTTGCTTTTATCTTTTCACTTTCCTCCCTTATGTTTGCTCTCCAAAACACTAATTTAAATTCAACATTCTTTAAGAACCTGCTATATGTCTAGGATTTTATAAGGTGTTATGTTGAGGGTCAGTAGATACCAAAGAGGCCTACATTTCCGATTTTGCAAAATGAGGAAGTGGGACTAGATGATTTCTAAGGTCCCTTCCAGCTCTAAATTTATGATCCCCAAATATAAATGCCTCATTTATTCAGCATCATTCAGAATGAATTGTTAAACATAAGTGAATTATTTAGATAACTGAAGCTTATTCTTTCAATGACATACACAGATATTTTGAAAATTTTGGCAGCCTTTCTAAAATGTATCATACATTTCATTCACATTAAATAGCATTTAGCATAATTTAACCTTGATAACTCAGAGTCATCGTTGTAAGCTTCATACAATCAGCATTTATTATGCAACTATTAGGTGCCAGATACTGTGCCAAGTGCTGGAGATACAAAGACAAAAATGAAACAGTCTTCCCCCTGAAGAAGCTTATGTTCTATTGCATGAAATAAGAGGCACATATATATCAATATATACAAAATATATACCAAGTGAATAAGGCCCTGCTAATTGGGGAGATCAGAAAAGGCCACACAGTGGCCCTAGGCCTGAGTTTTTAAGGACTCCAGGTTTTGCAAGATGTGGAGGTAAAGAGAAAGTACATCCTAGGCATGTGAGGACTCACCATGCAAAGGCATGAAAGTAGGAAATGGAATGGTACTGTCACAGTGCCAGACTGCAGGATGCACTAGAAAGAAGGCTGGGCCCTCGGGTGGCATACCTGGATTTTAGTATAAGTACACCCCTAACTACCTCAGTCAAGACGCCTGACCTGTTCTGTACCCATTTCCTCATTTGTAAAAATGAAGTCAGTGGACCAGATAATCTGTAGGGTTCCTTTCAGCACTACCATTCTGTGATTCTAATATAGTGATGGGCTTACGGACAATTGAGGATTATATGTCTCTATGCTCCTATAATAAACAATACCAAACTGCTTTTTCTATATTCTTTCTTCCATTTCCCTCCACTGTCGTTTTTCCCTTCTCATTATTCCTCGGGGTCTCCTCAGCCACTCTTAAAGAATTGCCTTACTTAATAGGTAATTCTGAGTCATTGGGCCTGAAGGCTATAGCAATTATTTTCCTCCAAGCTAAGAGGCCCTTTTTTTTTTTTTAACCTTTCTAGGTTTGTGTTGTGGATTGTTAAGGTTGTCAGAGTTCTGACTCCTGAATAAATGAGATTTGGTTGTATGTTCTTATCCTCAACAATGTCAGAGTATTGTTGAAGAGATAAAACTAATGAACCCGAAATGATTTCAGAAAAAAAAAACAGAAAACAAAAAAACATAAGGCGGACCACAATCAAATGCTAAAGTATGTTGTAGAGTATGTGAAATGCAGTAATAACATAAGAATACTAACTTAAAAAAAATACCAGAATATACATATTCAAATTACTATTTGAGTGCTACTGCAGAAAGAACGCTGAACTGGGAAGCAGGAGAGCAGAGATTTAGTCCTCTTTGCTATTAATTAGCTTCATGATCTGGGGTAAGTAACTTAATTTTTCCGGGCTTTCATTTCCTCATCTATAAAATGGAGTTTAACTAGTAGATTCTAGGAACACCTTCCAATTCTAAAATTATCTTATTCAGAGAATTATAGATTAGGTTTAAGCAAGGATCTCTTATTTGTGCTTATTTAAGAAAATTACAGGTAATGGAAAATCCTTTGATTGTGTATACACTTAATTATGGCTAAATAGTACTCCTACCCTATTAAAAATCAACATGGGGGCAGCTAGATGGCACAATGGATAGAGCTCTGGCCTTGAAGTCAAGAGGACCTGAGTTCAAATACGATCTGAGACTTGACACTTACTAGCTGTGTGACCCTGGGCAAGTTACTTAACCCCAATTGCCTCACCAAAAAGTAAAAAAAAAAAAATCAGTACAAGAAGACAGATGAATAGGAATCTAACCTGGATTTAATAGGAGGCCAAATGCCCAGTATTATGTAGGAGTGTCCAAAAGTCATGTAGAGAAGGCTAGTATACTAAATTGAAGTTTCTGGAGTAATGCATGTCCTATAATGCTATATCTAAAGATAAAAGGATGAATCCTTGGTTCTTAGGCCAGGAAGCATTTCATGTGCAAAAATATAGCATATAGCTGGAAACTATAGATTGTGTGTAAATAGCCACCTGTCCCATTAGCAATTGTGATTAGAATGTTAGATGCCTAAGCTCCTTTTTTTTTTGCATTGTTTTCTATTTTTTCATTCTTTTGGGTTTGTTTTACAGTGTCTTGATTTCTCATAAAGTCACTAGCTTCCAATTGCTCCATTCTAATTTTTAAGGAAGTATTTTCTTCAGTAAGCTTTTGGACTTCCTTTTCCATTTGGCCAATTTTGCTTTTTAGGGCATTCTTCTCCTCATTGGCTTTTTGGACCTTTTTTACCATTTGGGTTAGGCCATTTTTTAAGGTGTTATTTTCTTCAGTATTTTTTTGGGTCTCCTTTAGCAAGCTGTTGACTAGTTTTTCATGATTTTCTTGCATTACTCTCAGTTTTTCCTCTACTTTTCTTACTTGCTTCCCAAAATTCTTTTTGAGCTCTTCCATGGCCTGGAACCAATTCTTATTTTTCTCAGAAGCTTTGGATGTAGGAGCTTTGACTTTGTTGTCTTCTTCTGGTTGTATGTTTTGATCTTCTTTGTCCCCAAAGTAAGATTCTATGGTCTGATTCTTTTTGCGCTGCTTGCTCATGATCCCGGCCAATTACTTGAGTTATAAACTTTTTGTTAAGGTAGGGGTCTGCTTCCAGTATGGAGAATGTACTGTCCCAAGCTTTGGGAATTTTGTGCAGCTGTTTTCAGAGATACTTCTAGGGACCTATAAATTTTCAGTTCTTCCAAGGTGCTATGAAAAAGGGCGAAGTGTTAACTCCTTTCTTGGCCTGTGCTCTGGTCTACGAGTGACCACAAGCTCTCTTTTCTGTCTTGGAACTGTGAGGAGGATTTCCTCTCCACAGCTACTACAAGTTCCACCATGCCAGCACTCCTCCTCGCCCCAGGACTGTCACCCAGAACTGTGACACAGATTCAAGCACGGGCAAAGCAAGAGAATCCTGCACCAGCAGAGAGATCCCTGCAATCCCCCTCTGATTAGCCACTCAATTCCCCCACAGTCTGTCAGCTAGAAGCTCAGGAAGCATCTACCACCCTGGGCCAAGCTCAGGGACTGGGTCTGGGACCGCTCTTCTGTTTCTCATCGTAGACACAGACTTTTCCCATTGACCTTCTAAGTTGTCTTTGGCGTTCAAGGGTTGAAAAGTCTGGAAACTGCCACAGCTGCTTGCGATTCAGTCCTCTGAGGGCTGCTCCAGATTTGCTGAGGCCTGCCTTGCCTGCAGGACCACGCCGAACTGTACTCCTCTCCTAGCCCAGCATGATATACCTTTTGATCAACCACCCAAGCTGTCTTGGGCTGTAAATTTGTTTCACTCTGTCTTTTTGTGGGTTCTGCTGCTTTAGAATTTGTTTAGAGCCATTTTTTATAGTTATTTGGAGGGATTTGGGGGAGAGCTCAAGCAAGTCACTGCTTTTGCTCTGCCATCTTGGCTCCGCCCCCTCTTTTTTTCCTTTTTGGGTGAGGTAATCAGAGTTAAGTGACTTGCCCAGGGTCACAGAGCTAATAAGGGTCACGTGTCTGAGGTTGTATTTGAGCTCAGGTCCTCCTGACTCCAAGGCCGGAGCTCTGTCTACTGTGCCACTTAGCTGTCCCTCTGTTAGCTTCTTTACTGCTGTCTTCCAACATACCAAGCCTTCTTTATCCTTCAGATATGTTGTTGACCCTGCCAGTCCCTTCAAGCTTTCGTCCCTATACCTATTTTGCCTTTTGTAGTCAAACTTCTCAAAAAGACTGCTGACGTGTATTGCTTCCATTTCTTCAGATATTATTTCCCAACTCCTTGCATTCTTCTAAAATCTACTTCACTACTATACCCAGATTGCTTTCTATAAGATCACTAATATCTAATCCAATGGCCATTTTTTAGATCAGTTTTCATTAATCACTCCTTTTTCTTTGGCTTCAATGACTTTACTCCTTTTTAGTTTTCCTTCCACACATTTGACTAATCCTCCGTTTCCTTTGCTGGATTGTCATCTATCTCCCACCCATTAAATATGAGTGCCCTCCAAGGGTCCATTTTGGGTCCTTTTCTCTTTCTCTGTACTAAATTCATTAGATGTTGAGAGTGATATATATATCATAGCCCCCGGCTTCTCCCCCGCCCTGCCCCAGTTAGATGTAAAAGCAGAGACTCCCCAGTATAGTGCTCTGCACATAGTATATACTTAAGAAATTTATTGGATTGAATATTTCCCTTTGAAGTAGTTACCTTATAACACATCTGTACACATCTGTTTCGAAGATACTGTAGTTGCTCAAAATGCTTTTGGAACTATGCCATTGGAAGGTCCTTCAGAGCCAGTTCTCAAATCATATAAGAATAACAACCTAATTATTCTATAAGCCAACCTTGATTTTTACCAAAAACAATACTATTCTACATGATTGCTCTTCTACTTTTCCCAACTTGGTGCTAAAAAACTTTTGACTCTTAGAACTAACATTAGCTGCCCGTTCTCCTAACTGCTTATATTCTAACGCAGAAGAGTTATTAACCTGTAATCCATGAACTTTAAAAAAACTATTCCATTATAATTGATTTCCTTCATAATCATATGTATTTTATTTTATACATTTAAAACATTAGTCTAAGAAAATCTAGGCTTCAGACTGCCTAAGTGTTAAAGACACAAAAAGCTTAAGAACTCTTGTTCTAAAGAATGTGCCGCTCTGGCCCTTAATGCAAAGGGAAATATGGAAAGAGAGAAGTTGCTGTGGGCTGAAATAAATAAAATTACTTAAAATAATTAAATATTTAAAATTATTTTTAATTATTTAATTACTTAAAATAAAATTACTTATTTATATAAGTCCTGAAGGATGGATAGATTCTGAATAGGTGAACTAAGAGGCTAGTGACTGTCAAGAGACAGCACAAAGAAAGACACAATAGGATTGGATATAGGAAATGGAGTGTAAGAAAAATATTTTATTAATTTCATTGAGGCTTTACCATTTGGCAGAGGAGTAGAAAATATGGTTAGAGGAACAGCTAGGTGGCGCAATCGATAGAGCACCAGCCCTGGATTCAGGAGGACCTGAGTTCAAATCCCGTCTCAGATCAGACATTTGACACTTGCTAGCTGTGTGACCCTGAGCAAGTCACTTAACCCCAATTGCCTTGCCAAAAAAAAAAAATGGCTAGAGATTAATCAGTGGAGCCAGAATGAAAGCCTTGAATACCAGAATGAAAAATTTGGACTTGATACTGTAAGTACTACCTCATTATAGATTCTTAGTAGAGGAGAGGTATAAGAAGGGTACGTTGGGAGTTTTGTTGGGTAGTTGTAATAGCTTACATTTATGTAGTTCTTTATGGTTTACAAAGGACTTTCCTCTCAACTGTGTGAGGTAGGCAGTATAAATATTATTATCTTCATTATACAGTGAAGGCTCTAAGGCCTAGAGAACTTAAATTATTTGATCATGGTTTTACAGATGATAAATTTCAGAGTTAAGTCTTCTGACTTTAACCCTAGTGCTTTTTCCACTGAGAATATCTATGAATTTTTTTTAACAGCATTTCATCCACTGATACATTCTCTGGTTGCATTTGTTTACTGTGTGCCTCCTTTGTTCAGCACATTGTGCTGGGAAAATAAAGAGTAAGAAGATGAATAAAGCAAAGTCTTAGATCTCAGAAAGGTTTTAGTTTGTGTAGTTGATATGAAAGGTACACAAGTAATTGTATTCGAATGCATAAAATTTGTTGTTAGTGCTAATAATCACTCATGTGCCTTATCATGACAGCCCAATAAGACACAACAGCCCGCATTATTACTGACCCTATTTTTACAATGAAGGAATCAAAGTTTTGAGAAGTTAAATGACTTACTCCGAAGTGTCAGAGTTGGGCTCCACCTCCCAAACTGACTCTTTTCTGTTACACCAATAATATTTACTAAATAATGTATGCAAACCTAACCCTATCCCAAATCATAGCTAAAGTTTATATGGCAGTTTGAGGTTTGCCAAGTGCTTTATCACTTAATTCTTCCCACTGAATTTTTCTATGTGATAGTGGAATGGTGACTATGATACTGGTAGCCAGGTAAGTTGTCTAAAAGAAATAAGGACAGATAGAGATCTTAGAAAACTCAAAGCTTTGTATATAAAAAAAAATCCATTATATTTTCCCTCTCATTTCTAATCATTTTTTATTTGATTTTCACATTACTTTAGTACTTTAGAACAGGGACAGAAATTCTAAAAACTATACCTATAATAATTTTCTATCAAACTAGTCAGAACTGCCCATTTGTACAGAATTTAATTTGGAACAACCAGTTATTCTGAGTCACTCTGATTCAGTCACTATTTAGAGAAAGACTGTGCAAATTAGTTTGAATGAAAGAGTAGTACTAATTTTTGGTAACTTGTTTTCATTCTGCTTGTTATTGTTGATTACTAAGTATATTTGGGCTTCTTTATTTTAATAATCCAGTAGTACCAATTGAAAAGATAGATAGGGATGCATGACTGTCATATTCTTTGTTGTGGAGTGAATCAGTTAATTTTTGTGGGATTAATAGTGTATTTATTTGTAACATTTTTTTTTCAATTACTTCTGAAGATTGCTATCCATTTTCAGTTTTTTGCAACTACTGTTTCCCCAGGTTTTATCTATAAGGAAAATGTTTAGGATCAAGGAAGTGACTTAATCTGGTGATGACTTATTATCAGCCTGCAGTTTTGCCATTATTAAAGTGTTGGGTAGAATAGAATAATAAAATGTGAGAGCTGGA
Source organism: Vombatus ursinus (assembly GCF_900497805.2). Classification (NCBI taxonomy): domain Eukaryota; kingdom Metazoa; phylum Chordata; class Mammalia; order Diprotodontia; family Vombatidae; genus Vombatus; species Vombatus ursinus. The sequence continues at coordinate 35,365,062 of NW_020954596.1, forward strand.
AAGAGCTTTAGAGATTCTCTAGTCCAACCTCTTCATTTTACAGATGATGAAATGGGAAAGATTGATGGTATGCAGTGAAAAATCTGTAAGGTCCCCCCAGTTTTAAAATTCTGTGAATAATTCAGCCAAGTGTGGAAAACATATGAACTGATACAGATTGAAGAAAACAGAATCAAGAAAACCATATATTACAATAGCTACAATATAAGTGAGAACAACAAAAAAAGATCCAAAATTGAATATTACATAATTATAATGACCAAAGTTGGCTCCTAAGAAGAGATGAGAAAACAAACTTCCGTTACTTTTTTGCGGAAATGGGAGATTATGGGTGTAACATTATATGTAATCTCAGACTTGATGTGTTGGTTGGTTTGGCTGAACTGCTTTTATTTTCTTCACTTTTTAATGTCTTTCTGAGTAGGAAAAATTGGAGGGACACTTTAAGAAATTAAAGTGATGTAAAAACAAATATAACAATAAAAATCACAAGTTTGAAAATAAAACAATTCATGAATCTTAAAGACAAAAACAAAAACAAAACAAAAACAACAACAACAACTGGTTTTGGCCACCGACCACTTCCACTCAAGTATTGGAAAGCACTACAAGTATTCCAATACAGGGCATGGATTCTGTTTCACAAATATGATTTCCAGTAATAGCATACTGAAGAAACTGGTTTTATAAGACTACTTCAATTTTTCTTTTTCCAATATTCTCCACAGGTATTACTATGTTTCTCCCGAGATACATCTGTATTAGGACACTTTGCCTACAATAGTGCTTCACCACCAAAGTCATACATAAGAGGTAAAAATGTAACATATAAAGAGAGCATTTTTTTAAGACTTAAGCTTTAATTGCTTAAAATTGCACTAAAACTTTTATTATATCTTGTACAGATTTACCAAAAATTATTTCTGTTTTTTGCAGAATTCTAGTTTTATTAGAAATTTTTACTGTGGTTAAATTTTCATAGAACAGTTAGAATTGTATGGATTCATTTTCTTACTCTCAATTAAATCTCTGCCCTTGAAATATATTTAAAAACCATAGAAGCCTTATGTCCTGTTAAACAAAATGTAAAATTTATTTTTCTTGTCTTTCCTATTTAATGCCCTCCCACCAACTTCCTTAGTATTTCTCTCTTGTCAAAAATTGTTTTGAAGAATTTAAGCGCTAAATGGAATAGGGAAACTATGGTCTAAACCTGGGGCCAGTTTCAACAGGCTGCATTTCTTACTCACAGATTCACAGAATTTGACAGGAAAAGGGGAATTCTGTGGCTATCTATACCTGAAAGGAATTCCCATTGTTACATACTCAGCTCTGTATACAACACTCTTTCAGTATTCAGCCTTCCAGCAAGGGGGGAGTATGACTTCTCATCTTTGCCTGCTGCATTTGATAGTATTAATCCCACTTCCTTAAAGCTCTCCACTCTTGGCATTATATTCTCCTTATTCTCTTTACTACCTGCTCAGTCACCTTTTATGACTCCTCTTTCCCCCTAACTACAATCATACTTCTAAGTTCAGTACCTTGTTTTTTTATTTTTCTCTTTTTTATCAGGTAGCTCAACCCCCATTGTGATTTAAATTATACCCTATATTTTAATGACTATTCAATAGATGTCTCTAATTTTGACCTCTGACTTGTGTACACAGCTGTCCACAAGATGTCTATTCTAAAATTTACATATAGTATTGCCATCATCTAATACTCATTATCTCAAAAAATGTACACATAATATCCCCCCCACAAATAGCATCTTAACTATTTTTGTAAGTCATACTTACCAGTGTTCCGAGGGTACAGTTTTGATTTTTTTATTCCTTTTTTTTCTACTCATATTGTTGATTATTCTTTTTTCTTTTTTTTTTGGCTTAGGCAGTTGGGGTTAAGTAACTTGCCCAGGGTCACACAGTAAGTGTCAAGTGTTTGGTCTGAGGCCAGATTTGAACTCAGGTCCTCCTGACTTCAGGGCCGGTGCTCTATCCACTGCGCCACCTATCTGCCCCTTGATTATTCTTCCAAAATGACTTTGGTTTGACCCTTACTTCTACTTGACCATTGTACCCCAAGAGTTTGTCCTTCTTTCCCTATATTTTCTCAGTTGGTGACTTCATTAGTTTCTGTGGTTTGAATGATCATTTCTATGAAAATGATTCCCAGATCTATATATCAAACCCTAGTCTGTCTCCTGAGCCTCAGTCCCTCATTATGAATGACCTATTGGGCATTTCAAACTGTATGTCCTGTAGGTATTTAAAACTAAACATGTCCATAATAAAAATTAATTATCTTTCTACCTATCTTCTAAACTTTCCTATTTCCGTCAAGGGGACCACCATCCTTCCAGACTCTGAAGTGCACAACATTGATCTCACCCTTATTGCCTTAATCTCACTCCCTTCACATGTCTAATCAGTTGCCAAAACTTGTCGTTTTACCTTGACAGCATCTCTTATATACATTTCCTCCTCTCCATTTACACACGCATCACTTTCATCACCTCTCCTCTTCACTATTTTCTCTGATTGGTCTCCTTGCTTCAAGTCTCTCCCCACTCTAATCTTTCCTCTACAAAAGCACAGCTCTATGTCACTGCCCTACTTAAGATACTCCAGGGGTTCCTTAATACTTCTAGGTTCAAATATGGACTCCTCTGCTTGACATTTGAAACTCTTCACCCCCTGGCTCCATCCTACCCTTCTAGCCTCATTACTAGCCTATTCCTTCTTTCCAGACACTCTAGTGTATAGCTGTGCTGTCCTTCTTGCCATTGCTTATACTCAGCACCTATCTCTCTGCCTTTGTACTTACTCACTTCTGTGTCCAAAATGCTCTCCCTCCTCACATCTGCCTTTTGGAATCCCTGCTTTTCCTCAAGACTCAGCTCAAGAACCGCCCCCTGAATAAGGTTTTCTCTGGTTCCTCTCAGCTGCCAATGCCTTCCTCACCAGGCTTACCTTGTGTTTGCTTTGCCTAGACATGCAAAAAGCATAACATATGCATGTTGTTTATTCCCATTAGAATATATGCTCAAGGGCAAAAGCTGTTTGCCTCAGTATTTCCATCTCTGTGCTAGACTGGTACATAATGCCAGGTACATAGTGTGTGTTTCATAAATTCTTGTTGATAGATTGATTCAGACTCACATCCCCTCACATATGGATTACTGTATTACTGATATATTACTGATAAGGCTATTCTAGCCTGATCTCCCTCAGTACTTACCTCTCTCAGCTATATTTTTTATGCAGCATCCTGATTCTGAGTGGATGCTAGTTAGTGAAGTGGATAGAGCACTAGTCCTGGAATGACTTGAGTTCAAATCTGGCTCCAGACATTTATTAGCTTTATGACCCCAATCAAATCACTTAACCTCTCCCTGCCTCAGTTTTCTCAACTGTAAAATGGAAATAATAATAGCACCTACTTCCCAGGTTTGTTATACTGATCAAATGAGGTAATATTTGTAAAGTTCTTAGCACAGTGCCTGGCGTGTAGTAGGTGCTTAATAAATGGTTATTTCCTTCATTCCTTCTAGATTAATCTTCCTGAAACCATTTTCATCACATCCCTCCTGTCCTCAAAAATTGATAGTAGATTCCTGTAACCTGATGGCTTAAATCCAAGCTCGTTCTGGTATTCAAGGGCTTTCATAAGCCAAATTCCCTTTGCAAATCAGACTAGTGTCTGCTCATTGTTCCTCATATTATGTTCATTCTCACTTCCATGCCTCTCCCTAACCCAAAATGTCCACATTTGTGACCCTGCTCCTTCCATTAGCTCTTGCCTACCCTTGCAGTCATAGTCCCAGAGAGGCAAAGTAACTTGAAATTATATCATAAACCATTTGATACAGTTTTAATTGCTATTTGGTATGCAGCTCACTAAGGGAATGAGTCAGAATAAACTGCAGAGCACTTTGAGTCATTCCATGTTGTACTCCTTCCCACCCTCTCTGTCTCTGTCTCTATGTCTCTTACACACACACACACACACACTCACTCACTCACTCACTCACTCACTCACATACACACCAGATTTTTAACATCATTGTTTTTCTGATAATGTTATTGTGGAACACCATGACCTCAAAAAAATCTTAATTGCAAGTGACTCAGAAGGGAGCAGAGAAATGCATGGTTCATGTAAGTAGACATCAGCATATTATCAACAATGACTTATCCATAGGAAATGGCATAAAAGATGACATCCTGGAAAGGTATTACCAGAAAAGGTCTTCTAGAAGAGGGAAGGCTATCAGGTGGATAGCCTAAGGACTGTACTAGTATCCATGAAATATGAAAAACCCTAGAGAATAACCTTCGGGACATTGGAACACTCCCTTATGGAGAAATTATGGGAGGGCATGGATAAGAATGAAAGAGTTGGATGGGTCACAGCTTGCACCAACCAAGGAAGTACTTACATCAGTGACATCATGAATTCATTGAAGTATTAGTTGTATAATGTATTGTATTGTTAACTATTGTTTTTTGTGTGTTACTCATGTCTCCCTCTTGAAGTATCTTTTTTTTTTAACCTGTGTTACTGTGGGTTCCAAATTTTCTTTCTTCCTCCCTCCCCACCCACCATCATTGAAAAGGCAAGTAACTCAATACAGGTTATACATGTGTAGTCATGCAAAACACTTCCATAGTAGTCATGATGTGGAAAAACTAACTATATTTCCCTTCATCCTATCCCTCCCCCCATTTATTCTGTTCTCGCTTTTGACCCTGTTCCTCCTCAGAAGCGTTTGCTTCTGATTACTCCCTCCCTCAATACGCCCTCCCCTCTATCATCTCCCTGCTGTCTTGTCTCCTTACCCCCATATTTTCCGGTAGGATAAGACAGATTTCCATATCCCATTGAGTGTGTATGTTATTCCCTCCTTAAGCCAAATCCTATGACAATAAGATTCACTCATTCCCTCTCACCTTCCCCTGTTTCCCCTCCACTGTAAAAACCTTTTCTCATCTGTTTTATGTGAGATAATTTACCCCATTCTACCTCTCCCTTTCTCCTTCTCCCAGTATAATCCTCTCTCATCCCTTAATTTTATTCTTCAGATATCACCTCTTCATCTTCAACTCAACCTGTGCCCTCTATCTATATATCTATCTATCTATACATACATACATACATATAATTTTTATCCTCCAACTACCCTAATACTGACAAAAGGTCTCATGAGTTACAAATATCATCTTTCCATGCAGGAATGTAAACAGTTCAACCTTAATAAGTCTCATATTATGATTTCTCTTTCCTGTTTACCTCTTCATGCTTCTCTTGAGTCTTGTAATCTGTAAGTCAGATTTTCTATTCAGTTCTGGTCTTTTCATCAAGAATGTTTGAAAGTCCCCTATTTCACTGAATGACCATTTTTTCCCCTGAAGGATTATACTCAGTTTTGCTGGGTAGGTGATTCTTGGTTGTAATCCTATCTCCTTTGCCCTCTGGAATATTATATTCTATGCCCTCTGGTCCCTTAATGTAGAAGCTGCTAAATCTTGTGTTATCCTGATTGTGTTTCTACAATACTTGAATTCTTTCTTTCTGGCTGCTTGCAATATTTTCTCCTTGATGTGGGAACTCTGGAATTTGGCTACAATATTCCCAGGAGTTTTCCTTTGGGGGCTTCTTTCAGGAGGTGATCGGTGGATTCTTTAAATTTTTATTTTACCCTCTGCTTCTAAAATATCAGAGCAGTTTTCCTTGATAATTTCTTGAAAGATTATCTCTAGACTCTTATTTTGATCATGGTTTTCAGATAGTCCAATAATTTTTTAAATTCTCTCTCCTGGATCTATTTTCCAGGTCAGTTGTTTTTCCAGTGAGATATTTCACATTGTTTTCTATTTTTTTCATTCTTTTGGATTTGTTTTACAGTGTCTTGATTTCTCATAAAGTCACTAGCTTCCAATTGCTCCATTCTAATTTTTAAGGAAGTATTTTCTTCAGTAAGCTTTTGGACTTTCTTTTCCATTTAGCTAATTTTGCTTTTTAGGGCATTCTTCTCTTCATTGGCTTTTTGGACCTCTTTTGCCATTTGGGTTAGGCTATTTTTTAAGGTGTTATTTTCTTCAGTATTTTTTGGGGTCTTCTTTAGCAAGCTGTTGACTAGTTTTTCATGATTTTCTTGCATCACTCTCATTACTCTTCCCAGTTTTTCCTCTACTTCTCTTACTTGCTTCTCAGAATCCTTTTTGAGCTCTTCCATGGCATGGGACCAATTCATATTTTCCTTGGAGGCTTTGGAGGTAGGAGCTTTGACTTTGTTGTCTTCTTCTGGTTGTATGTTTTGATCTTCTTGGTTACCAAAGAAAGATTCTATGGTCTGATTCTTTTTGCGCTGCTTGCTCATGATCCCGGCCAATTACTTGAGTTATAAATTCTTTGTTAAGGTAGGGGTCTGCTTCCAGTGTGGAGAATGTACTGTCCCAAGCTTTGGAAGTTTTGTGCAGCTGTTTTCAGAGATATTTCTAGGGACCTATAAATTTTCAGTTCTTCCAAGGTGCTATGAAAAAGGGCGAGGTGTTTACTCCTTTCCTGGCCTGTGCTCTGGTCTGTGAGTGACCACAAGCACTCTTTTCTGTCTTGGAACTGTGAGGAAGATTTCCTCTCCACAGCCACTACAAGCTCCACCATGCCAGCGCTCCTCCTCACCCCAGGACTGCCACCGAGAACTGTGACCCAGATCCAAGCACAGGCAAAGCCAGGGAATCCTGCACCAGCAGAAAGATCCCTGCAATCCCCCTCTGATCAGCCACTTGATTCCTCCTCAGTCTTTGGGCTGGAAGCTCAGGAAGCAGCTGCTGCCCCGGGCCAGGCTTGGGGACTGGAGCTGAGACCACCCCACTTCTGTTTCTCACCGTAGACACAGACTTTTCCTACTGACCTTCTAAGTTGTCTTTGGCGTTTGAGGGTTGAAAAGTCTGGAAACTGCCACAGCTGCCTGCAATTCAGTCCTCTGAGGCCTGCTCCAGGTTTGTCGTGGCCTATGCTGCCTGCATGATCATGCTGAACTGCACTCCTCTCCTAGCCTGGCGTGATATACCTTTCTGATCCACCATCCAGGCTGTCTTGGGCTGTAAATTTGTTTCACTCTGTCTTTTTGTAGGTTCTGCTGCTTTTGAATTTGTTTAGAGCCATTTTTAATAGGTATTTGGAGGAGTTTGAGGGAGAGCTCAAGCAAGTCACTGCTTTTACTCGTCCATCTTGGCTCCGCTCTCTTAAAGTATCTTTAAGGCAAGGATCATATCTTGTAATTCTTCCATATCTCTATAGTTTTCATTCAGTCTTAAGCACATAGGAAGTACTTAATCAATACTTGTTGACATATGTCTAATTACTACCAATTATTTTATGAGTATTAGAACTCTTATCATTGTCAAGAGGGGTAGTATTTTAAGATCTTAAATAAAAATAACTTTAGGAGCAGCTGGGTGGCACAGTGGATAAAGCACCGGTCCTGAAGTCAGGAGGACCTGAGTTCAAATCCGGCCTCAGACACATAACACTTACTAGCTGTGTGACCCTGGGCAAGTCACTTAACCTCAATTGCCTAAAAAAAAATAATAATAAAATAAAAATAACTTTAAATCTTAATTTTTATAGGATCTAAATTTATAGTAAGACCTCACTAATCTGCAGTAATTTAGGAGGAATACTTTTTGGTGTTGGTAGAAATCTGAATTATAGAGTATTTTAAGGAAATGTAGGTTTACCACATTAAAGTACATTACACCTAAACTCAAATTAAATAAGAAATGTTGCTTGATAGAGGTGTTGCTTGAGGGACTTTAATAAATTGATGAAAATTATTTGTAATAAGCATGTTGATTATATGTAAATTATATTAAGTAGTTGATAGTGAAAAAAATCTCTTGTTTTAATTATTTTTAAAATTTCTTCTAAAGTGTTCATTTGGACTTCATTAAAAAAAAAGTTTGCTAAATCTTTGTACAAAATAATTCCACAGTGTTAAATAATGCAGTTTTATTGCAATAGTATAAATATCCATTTGCCATTACTGCAGAAAATATGAATCAAATAGGTAAATTTTTTTTTACCTATTTGTATTGTTATCTTTGTGATCTCCTTATAGGAAAACTAGGAATGGAAGATTATGCTGTCTTTTATCCACCCAATGGTAAGAATTATACTATTGCTTCCTCTAGTGGAAAAAAGAAAAATTACGTTTTATAATGAAAAAGATGGTTCTTCTGATTCTTGTGTCTTTTAAAAAACATAGTCATTCATATATGGGATTGTATTTCTACCTCACTCTCTGTGAGATAATAAAGTATAATTAATTTCCCAGTCAGTGGTAATAGCTTTGTGTTGACTCATTCATGTTCTCTTGTTCAGAACTTCATTTGACAAGCAACTTCTATTTGTGAAATATAGTCAACCCAGATTAAAAGTAGTCTATGTCCATGAAATAAAATCTTTTCTTTGTGGAAAGCTACTGGCACATAAGATTCATGACCTTGGCTTCATTAGTATCATGCTCTAATTATCATATTCAATTGGTATTTGATGTGATTTGCCTTTACTCTAATTTTGGAAAAAATGTAGATTTAAGCTAGTAATTATAATAGCTTCAATTTAGATAGGATCAAATATAGCAATAGTGACATATTAAATGCAGTACTCTTAGAAATTAAATATTTACTTTGTGAGCTAATCAGATTATTCCAGAGTACTGCTTAGACTTCTAAAGATAAGCTTATTGAGAAAAAGAAAGAAAGAATGTATGATCAAATTGTAACAGGCAAAGCCTGAAGCAAAAGACAGAGGAGACTGGAAACAAAGCAAGAACAGATCCTTTCTGTGCTCCCTTTCCCCCCATTCTCTTCTACCCCTAAGTTTGTCCTGGGTAAGGACCCAAGTCTGGCTGACCCTGACATCCCTAAATATGGAGAAAATGAAGACAGCCAATGGCTCAAACTAAGTGCAAAGAAAGGGGCCTAAAAGTGAGGAGGGAAACCAGATAGGGCAGTTGGGGTTACAAGACAAAGGCTGAAAGACCAAAAGTTCAGGTGAAAAAAACCTGAATAAAATCCTACCTGACAAGCAGATAAACCAGCAGAGAGGATCATAAAGGCAGAATGAAGAAGTAAAGTCTCAAAGAAAAAAACGGTGTATTGAACAAGTATTAAAACATGAAGGTAAATAAAGTAAAACGACCTGATGAGAAAAGAAAATCCTGAGAACTTCCCAGAAATAATGGAACAACATTAAAAAAAATTCCAAAAGTTCCAGAAGAGACAAAAAGAGAGGCCACCTAGTGGAATGGATAGGAAGTTGACCTTGCCATCAGGAAGACCTGGATTCAAGTTCTGCTGCTGATGCATACTGGCTGCTTGGTGGCCCCAGGCAATTCTCTGAGACCTGTGTTAGAATATGTGCTGATTTCCATTGGTACAAAGTTTCCTATGTCAATGAAATAACAAGTCCAAACCAAAAACAGACAGAAATAAAACTTTATTTTTTAAATTAGGAATGAATTTTAAGTCACTATTCAAAACTCATTGCAGAGTTTAAAGAGGAAACAAATCACAAAATAGGAAGAATTGAATACACAGTGAAGAATTTCTACAAAGTAGAGACTGAAAGTGAGACAGACATTTGGAAGACCAAATACTGAAGCAGAAGTAAATTTGGCAGAAAAGAAACAAAAGGTAATAATGTTAAAAGGATATCTAGATTCTTTGGAAGCCAATGTGATTAATCTTGAAGTCAAGATAAATGAAGCTAACTTTTAAGCATCATCGGTCTTCCAGAAGAACAGAACAAATAAAAAACTTGAATGCCATGTTTCATGCAATAATACACGATAAAGTTGTCTAAAACTTTTGAGTGTGGACAACAAAACGTTGATTATTAGAATCCACAAACTTCCACAACAGAAAAAAAAAGCTTCATACTCTAAGGAATGTAGTAGTTACATTTACAGTATCAATAACAAACAAACAAAATTTGCAAGCAGTCAGATGAAAGCCTAAATATGAAAGAAAGACAGTTTCAATAAGATTATTCTAGAGATACAACAATTCAGGAGAATGAACAAAAAACAAAGGAATTCAAGCTGCAAGACAATTTATCCTAAAAACCTGAACCAAATCACCAATAATAAAGATGGACTTTTAACATAGAACCACTTAAAGCATTCCTACCAAAAAAAATCAAAAGTGAGCAACAAATTATTTAACTTGCAAAAACCTCAAACAATAAAAACCCAAGTACAGTAAATAAATACAATTATCGAAAAAAGAATATAAGGTTGTATATCTTCTATACGGGGACTTTGCACTGATTTTCATCAGGCTGGGGGGGGGCAAAGCACATTAGAAAATAACATTCTGAAAAAGAATTGTAAAATATAAGGCTAGAAAAGTAGGAAGGGGTCAGATTGTACAGAGCTTTAAATTCTAAACAAAATACTCCATATTTTATCCTAGAGGTAATAGGAAGTCCCTGAAGTTTACTGAGTATCTGGAGGTGGTGAGTGCAGGGGACATGTTTCATAGTCAGAAAATATGTTGGGCAACTTTGTAGAGAATGGATTGGAGGGCAAGGAGACCAATTAGAAAACTATTGCTGTAATGCAGGGGAAAAGAAATGAGGGTCTGTACTAGGGGGATGGTTGCTTGAATAGACAGAAGGCGGACTTACATGCCAAGATTTGGAAACTGATATGAGATGAGTGCAAGTGAACACCTGAGGATGACACCTAGATTTTGAGACTAGGTGACTAGCAGGATGGTGGTACCTTCAGCAGTATCAGATCAGTTCAGAAGAATGGAGAGTTGTGGAGGAAAGATAATTTTTTTTTTTAATTTGGAATTGTTCAGTTTGAGAAGCCTACAAAGACCTCCCAGTTGATGGTAGTTGATGATGAGGATTTGGAGCTCAGGAGAAAGACTAGGGGTAGATATATAGTTCTGGGAGGCATCTTCATAGATGTGATAATTGAACCCCCAGAATCTGATGAAATTACCAGTTGAGAAAGAAGAGAACATTCAGGACCAAGTCTTAAAGGATACCTATGAAGATCCAGCAAAGGAGATTGTGAAAGCATTGTGAAGATGGAGGGGAACCAAGAGAAAACAGTGTCCCTAAAATCTAGAGAGGAGAAAGTATCTAGGAGGAGATGCTACTAGTGACAAGTGCTGCAAAGCAAAGGGTTAGGAGTGAGAAGAAGCCAGTATTTATCAATTATGAGATCATTGGTAATTTGAGAGACAGAGCGTGTGCAGTGTTAATTAAATGGTGAGCTTGGGAGCCAGACTGCAAAAGATTTAGAAAAGAGTAAGAGGAAAGGGAGTAGAAGCACAGGTTGTAGATAATTTTAAGAGTTTAGCTAAAAACAAGTGTTGAAATATGTGATGACGGTCAAATCAATCAAGGGTTTCTTAAGCACTGAGGAAATATGGGCACAAATGTGTGAGCAGCAGGAGGGAAGCCGGTGGGTAGAAGGGAGATGGTGGTGAAGACGGAGTGTTGGGGACATCAGGGAAGAGTGTAACCCTCCCAGAGGGGAGAGTCTCCTCTTTTTCAGAGACTAGGGGGGTGAAATGTAATGAGGGGCAGTGTCAAAGAGGTACGAAATGAGTAGAAGAGGAGAAGACAGAGCTTTGTGAATGGCTTCAATTAATTTGGTCAAGAAAGATGAGGTCCTTATCAAAGGTAAGGGAAGAGGACATTAAGAGGTCTGAGAAAAGATGAGAAGGTTTAGAAAAACTGCCATGGTGACTGGGATAGAGAATCTATTACCGAGTAGTGGAAGGTTGCATTGCTGAAATAATTGATATTCTATTACATAAATTTGTAGTAGATCCAATTAACACAGTTTCATTACTTTTTCTAGCTAAGTTCAGCATCACATATATAAGCAAAGAAAGTGGAGAGAGGGGGAGTAATCCAGAGTTGTAGTTTGGCAAGGCATATTTAGCACTTGAACTATACATAGGGTATACTAGCAAAACCTAGATTTTTTAAAATTGAGGGTTACCTACCAAAATATAAAATACCCAGATGAAGAGATCCTGATTGAGAAATATTAAACCCAATTTGAAAAATGAAATAAAAACTGATCATAAATGAACTCCCAAATTAAAAAAGAACTGGTCCAGATGGATTTACAGGTGAATCCTGTCAAATTTTTAGAGAGCAACTAATACCTATATTATATAAATTATTTTTTAAACTTGAGAAATAAAACGTCCTATCACATTCTTCTTATAGGACAAATATAGTCCTAATGCCTAAAGCAAAAAAGACTAAATCCAAGAAAGGTCATTTTAGACCGTTGTTACTAATGTGTACCAATACAAATATTTCAAGTAAAATCCTAGCAGAAAGATTACAACAACAGATTCAAACAGTTATCAACTATGACCAAGCTGGATTTGTATCAGGCTTGCAAGAATAATTCACTGTTAAGAAAACAGGCCTTTATATAAAAAAAAGTGTCCCGAGTCACATAATTATTTCAATAGATTCAGAAAGTCTTTGACAAAATAATAGCATTCATTTATGTTAAAAAAGGAAAGGCAAAGGACCATTTTTCATACAATAAAAAGTATATATCTAAAACCAAAAGCTAACATTTATGATGGGAAAATATATGAAGCTTTTCTAATAAATGCATCGTCCCACCTTCTGTGCTAAGCCTTTCCCAGCCCTCCTTAATCTTAGTGCCTTCCCTCTCTGACTATCCTCAGTTTATCTTATACATATCTTGTTTGTACAGTTATTTGCACTTTGACTCCTCCATTAGACTGAGATCCTTTAGAACAAAGGGACTGTTTAATTAACTTAATTTTTAAAAATTAATTTAATTAATTTTTAATTAATTAATGCTTTATTTTTCAGTTTGGTTTGGTGTTATCTTTCTTAGTATCCGCAACACTTAGCACGGTACCTAGCACACGCTAGGCCCTTAATAAAAACTAAGTGACTGACTGACTTGGGGGCAGCTAGGTGATGCAATGGATAGGGAGCTGGACCTGGAGTCAAAAAGACTCATCTTCCTGAGTTCAAATCTGTCCTCAGACTTACTTACTGTGTAGCCCTGGGCAAGTCTCAGCCCTGTTCACCTCATTTCCTTATCTGTAAAATGAGCTGGAGAAGGAAATAGCAAACCATCCCAGTATCTTTGCCAAGAAAACTCCAAATGGGGTCACGAAGAGTTGGACATGACTGAAAAACGACAAGAAGAAGAAGACTGACTGACTAACATGTACATAGAAGTACATGGAAGAAGAGAAGACTTTTGCAGTAGTACATGTGATGAGGACCTGTACTAGGGTGGGTAATAGCTACATGAGTAAGAGAAAAGGAGACATATATAAAAGATACTATGAAGGCAGAATCAATGAGATCTGACAACAGATTGGGTATGTGGTGTGAGTCAAAAAGAAGAATCAAGGAGTTGTAATTACTGAATTTGTAAACCTGTTTGCCTGGGAGTATGTGGTGCCCTTGACAGTAATAGGAAAGTTGGAAGGAGGGAAGTGTTTTGGGAAAAAGATGAGTCTTGGTTTGAGATGCCTATGGGTTATCCGGTTTGAGATGTTCAGAAGGCAGTTAGTGATGAAGGGCTAGAATTCAGGAGAGATATTTATTTGATATTCATCCTCACAGAGATGATAATTGAAACGTTGGGTGCTGATGAGATCACCAAATGAAGTAGTATAAAGGAAGAAGAGAAAAGGGCTCAGGGTAGATCACTGTAAACCCACAGGTAGTTAGTGGGTATGACCTGGATGAAGATCCATCAGAGGAGAGTTGAGAAAGAGGGGTCAGGCAGATAAGAGAAGAACCAGGAGAGAGAACCAAAATTAGAGAGGACAGATCATGTTAAGCAGTATGAGAAGCTGCAGAGAGGTCAAGACACACTCAAGATATATAAATATAATTACAAAACAGTCTTTAAAGAAATAAGGACCTGGGGCAGCTAGGTGGTGCAGAAGCACCACCCGAAGAGCACCGGCTCTGAAGTCAGGAGGACCTGAGTTCAAATGCGGCCTCAGACCAAACACTTGACACATACTAGATGTGTGACCCTGGGCAAGTCACCTAATCCCAATTGCCTAAAATAAAAAAAACAACAAAACAAAACAAAGAAATAAGGACACGACTTAAATAATTGTAGGGATATTAATTGGTCATGGTTGAGTCATACATATGTAATAAAAATTACAGTAGTACCTAAAACAATTTGCAAATTTGGTGCTGTATCAATCCAATTACCTAGAGGCACTAGACAAAATGATAAGATTTCATTTGGAGGAACAAATGAATCATAAGGGAAAGGATGGAAAAAAAAAGTAAAGATAAAGAAAAAATAGTACACAGACCTCAGAATATATTATGAAACAGTAATCATTAAAATTATTTGTCCTTTGTTTAAAAAATTGAAAAATAGATGAATGAGCACTTATAAAGTACTTATTATATGCCAGACACCATGCCAGGTGCTAAGCTACTATTATAAAAGTGAGGCAATCTTGGCCCTCAATAAATTTCCATTCTAATAGGGGAGATATACACATAGGTGTATGTACATATGTATGTAAGTATATAGAAGTGTTGGTCATGGAAGTGTGTCTCATGAGTCTCTGTGATGAGGAGCTAATCCACGCTCTGCCTAATTGCTAAGTACTTTTCCAGGAATAATGAAACTATTATTTTGGTTTCTGTTCCCAGAGCCAGAGGTGGAAGGTGGGAGGATGGTTATTGCAGAATGGATGATTTGAGGGCTGGGATAGAAAGATGGATAGGAAGCGAAACATGATCTGGTGTGGAGCCTGGGGCTGACTTAAGTACTCACCCACCAATCGGGAAGCTTAGCTTTAAGATAGTACAAAAACTAAATAGATTAACTCCCTCAGGGAGTGAGGGATAGGGTGGAAGGGATATTTTCTGCCATCTCATACTAGCAGTGCTGTGCCAGGTAGTGAGAAACAGGGCAGCCTCAAGTGAATGGCAAGGTCAATAAATAAGCTGGAATCTGAAATAATCAAACTAACCAGTTATTTAACTAGAAAACATAAATGGCTTGTAGAAAAACTCCTTATTTGTCAAAAATTACCAGGAAAACTAGAAAAAGTTATACAGAAAATAAATTTTGACCAATAGCTTACACCATATACCACAAGTTCTAAATGGGTACTGGATCTAAATATAAAGCATCAGACCACAAAATGTTACAAAAAATGAGATCAAATGCCTTTGCAGCTTTGGATACAGGGAGAATTATTAACCAGACAAGTGTTGCAAGAGGTCACAAAAGATATAGATGATTGTATGAAATTGAGAAGCTTTTGCACAAACAAAATAAGTGTAGGCCCTTCTCTATCACACAGACACACACACACACACATTTAGAGAGAAAGAGAGCATCAGAAGCTCCTAGCACAGTGTTGTCTCAGGGTGGATGCACTAGGCCTAGAGTCAAAAAGACCCGAGTTCAAATCAACCTCAGATACTTACTGTGTGACCCTGGACAAGTCACTTAACCTCTGCTTTGTTTTTCTCAACTGTAAAAAAGCAAAGGGGGGGGCGGGGGCAAGGCTCGGTAGTAATAGTACCTACCTCTCTGGGTTATTGTGAGGATTGAATGAGATCAAATCTGTAAAGTGTTTCTTACAATACCTGGTACATAGTAAGTGCTCAATAAATACTTATTCCATTCCATTCCATTAATACAAATATATAAGACCAAGAACCTCTCCACAGAGGTTGTGGTCAAAGTGTATATATGGTTCTCCAAAGAATAATTGCAAACTATAAAATAAAATTAAGGAATGCTTCAAATGATAAATGATAAAAAATACAAGTCAAAATTGCTCTGAGGCTTCACTTCACATTCAGCAAATTGGCAAAGATGAAAGTAATCAGTAAAAGAGAAAACCAAAACCTCAAAACAAAAACAAAGCAAAAAAACCCGCAGTGGGCTGTGGGAAGATAGACATACTAATGCTGGAGGCCGCTAGGTGGCACCATAGTGCACAGAGTGCTGGGTCTGGAGGGAGAAAAGATTTTTGAGTGCACATTTGCTCTCAGACAATTCCTAGCTGTGTGGCCCTGGGCAAGTCACTTAACCTCTGTTTGCCTCAGTTTCCTCAATTGTGAAATAGGGATAATAACAACACCTACCTCCCAGAGTTGTTGTGAGGATCAAATGAGATAATATTTGCAAAGCACTTAGCATAATGCCTCTCACAGAGTTGGTGCTGCATAAATGTTAGTTGTTGTTGTTATACTATCATACTATTGGTGGAGCTATGAATTTCATCCAACCATTCTGAAAAGCAATTTGCTGTTTAAAAAGTGACCAAAATGTCCATATTCTTTGACCCAAAGATTCCACTGCTATTCATATAGACCAAGGAGGTCAAAGACATAAATAAAGATCTCAGATACAACAAAATATTCATAACAGTACTTTTTGTGGTAGCAAAGAAGTAGAAACAGGAGATGCTCATAAGATAGGGAATGGCTAAACAAGTTGTAGTTGATAAATGTAGTAACATTATTGTATCAAAAGACATGATGAATAAGAAGAATTCAGAGATGGGTAAGAATACTCACATGAACTGATGCAGAGTTAAGTAAGCAGAATCAAGACAACAATAGACAGCAATGTAAAGAGAGCAAAACAACAAAACAGAAATGCTGTGTAATTAGCATGATCGAACTTGGTCCTGGAGAAGAGTTGAAAAAATAAAACCTTTTCCCTTCATTGCAGAGTTTAAGGGCTATAGGTTTGGAGTACTGTATATTCTTTAAGACACAGTAGTTGTGTTTGGTTTCACTACACTGTGTTTTTTTCTTCTTTGTTACAAATGGGATAGTCTAGAGAAGGGGAAGGGATATATTCAGAAATGACAATGATAAAGAAGCAAAAGATAGCATTAAAAAAACTAAAAGAAACTTTAAAAGTAAGTCATCGAGTAATCAATGTCATAACTGATACACTAAAGGAATTAATTTTTAATCTAACGAGGGATATAGCTGACATCTGTAGAAGATCGATGGAGTATTGATATTGAATGATTTTTGACATCTTGCCTCTAAAGAAACTTAGCTATCCAGCAACATCACCTATTTAGAACGTAGTTGAGAACCAAAAAATAGGGGGAAAAAGTCTTTTGACATCAAAAATAGCTGCATTAAATCACATCTACTCTTTTAGTAGATCCCCTCAGGAATAGAGACCTCTGTTCTCAGGAATAGAGCCTTCTTTAGGGTTTTCAAAAGCTCTCTTATTTAGTTTCCAAACTCTGAGCAGAATAAAGGAAAAAAATTAGAAAAGGGAGAGGAATAGTCATAGTCATACACACTGGCAGTAGCAATGTCATAGGATTGTAGATTTATAGATGAAAATGAATTTCAGGTCATATAATAAGCACCTCATCATGCAGTTGAGGAAACCGATGCCCAGGGAAGTTAAATGCCCTGTCCGAGTCACATAAGTAGTAAGTGGGAGAGCAAGAATTTAAACCTCATCTTCTGACTCCAAATCCAGAACTCTGTACCTCACAGCCAACAGCTCCATAACAAAGAAAAAGATGGAAAAAGTAGATGCAAGAGTTCAAAAAAGCATGAGATTATGAAACTAGTACACTATTACACAAGTTCACATTCTTTGGTGAAGCCCCATGCATCTCACTGCATGATAAAAGCATCACTGTGCATAATGATTTTGTGTGATCTGAAAACCATGCTTACTACATTCTGTTTAAGAAGACAGATAAGTATACATAAAATGCTTTGAAATATTCTGAAGGAAGCAGCTTTGTGATGCAGAGGATAGAGCCCTGAACCTGGAGTCAGGATGCCCTGAGTTCAAATGAAATCTTAGACAGTCACTAACTCTGTGACCCTGGGCAAATCTCTTTGAACTCTGTCTGCCTAAGTTTCCTTTTCTGAAAAATGAAGATAATAATAATGCCTACCTCTCCTAGCTGCTGTGAGGATTAAATGTGATAACATATGTAAAGTGCTTTGCAAACCTTAAAGCACTATATAAATACTAGCCATTATTCATATAAAAAGGCATCTATTTTTCCTAACTCAAATACTGTAGACTCACAGAATTAAGCCTGAGAAGATTAAAACTAAAAGTACAAAGGATTTTCTGTTCTTTGCTTCAAAATTCATATAATGTCAAAAGACTTAGTGGAAGTAGTTGGTAAAGGGACATAAGGAATAGTGAATTACAATTTTTTTTTTACCAAGTTCTTTTAAAGGCCCTAAATTTCTCCTTGAACCAAACACCTTAGTATGAGCAAAGAATCCATTTGTACCCTTAGGTTATGTACTACCTAAACATTTTTGGCAAACTACTTCTTTTATCTCAGATATAGACATATTCCTAAACAGTTTTTTAAAAAAACTTATCTCTGCTTTTCATGCCTTCAGTCCTTCAAGGGTTAAGTTTCAATCATCTGGTCATCACCCAGGAAGGGTTTTCTAATGGATACTAATGTCCTTGAAATATTTTTTCTTGTATTCAATATCTTCCAACCAATCTTGCCTCAAGTTTTGTATGTTTGCTGTGGACAATTATTTTAAGAAACTATTATCCCCTAATACATCTGAAGAAAGGCAAAAATCCTAACTATGTTATAATGAATATGAAATTGATTCCTTGTAGTAGACATTCTTTTGACAAAGTCCAACTCCCATGTACAGAAGTGTTACTTATCAAAAAAAAATCTTAAAGTAGATGAAATTCAAATAGTATACATGATTCAGAAAATACCACATAAAATATCTTTCTTACTAAATACTTCATCCTCTCATCTTCTCTGTTATTGACTTTTATTTTTGTAATTCACTGACAAACTTGATTTGCTTCAATTTATTCAAATTGAAATGCCATTACTCAAGAGTCAATCTCATATTAAAAGTCTTTGTTGTTCACTTGTTTCAGTTATGTCTGACACTTCGTGACCCCATTTGGGTTTTCTTGGCAAAGATACTGGAGTGGTTTGCTGTTTCCTTCTCTGGCTCATTTTACAGATGAATAAACTGAGGCAAACACTTGCCCAGAGTCACACAGCAACTGTGTCTGAGGCCTTATTTGAATTCGGGAAGATGTCTTCCTGACTTCAGGCCCACTGCTCTATCCACCGCGCCACCTAGCTGCTCTATTAAAAATCTAGTTTTAACACATTAAAATTTTACTTTTAAAATACTAAAATAAGCTTCCCCTACCTATAACCTAAACTTGTTTATATGTTTTATCCTAATTTGTCCTCATTTCACTTTCCCTATACCAGCTATTTCTAGTCCTTTTCACTATTACTAAAAAGGAAAAGAGGGGCAGCTAGGTGGCGCAGTGGTAGAGCACCGACCCTGAAGTCAGGAGGACCTGAGTTCAAATCCAGCCTCAGACCAACCACTTGACACTTACTAGCTGTGTGACCCTGGGTAAGTCACTTAACCCCAATTACCTTAAAAAAAAAATGAAAAGAAAGTCAACTATCTTTATTTACTATCACCATTGTTACCCTAGATCTGTCTCTAATTCTCTAGCCCTATTTCTCTCCCTATAATCATATCTTTACTCTATGTAACACACACACACACACACACACACACACACACAAAACCACCATAAAACAATATGTAAGTAAATGTGACTTAACTAGTGATGATATCAAGCACCAAAATAAGGAAATATCAATATTACTAAAATACTAAAAAAATATTGTATTAATTTTAAAAAGCAGCCATCCTTTGAACTAGAACAAAAAATGTATATACATATACATATGTATGTATGATTGAGAGAGAAAAAAAAGCCTAAATGTTGTATAAAACCAAATAAGGTACAGGGACTATTAGTTGGACTGTATTCTAAACAAATTTATTTTTAAAAGGGAGAAAATATTTTTTTAAAAAATTTACTTATATTGCAATAATGCAGAATGAAAAAACAATCACCAAGTACAAGGAATAAGGCAAGGGGGCTTTGCATCACACTAGTAGAAATGCTTTACACAGAACAGATCCAGAAAAGGTTGCAAATCACCAAATCAGGATACTGAATAAGGTATAGGACAGCACAAGTTAGGAGAGTGGTTGCTGATAGAATCAGGTAAGAGAAGATTAAAACCAGAAGGGCCACATAGAAACTGGAAAATTCAGCATGCCACGATTTTGATATATTGACTGAAGGAACATTGATGAAAAATCAAGAGCACGTTGACAAGATGGTGGAACCTATGAAAGGGACACACAGCAAAAAAAGTAGGGAACAAACGAGGTAAACTCTAGGAAAAGCATCTAGAAAACACGAGCGGGGCCAAGCAGGTGGTCACTTGATTTTAGCCTCAATAGACCAAGAAGTCCAGATGTTATGGACCTGTGAGAATTAGTGACCTCCCACAGCTATTATGTGTCAGAGGTGGGGCTTGAACCCTAGTCTTCTGAACTCCCAGGCCAGCCGTTTATCCGCTATACCAAACTACCTCCATTATGTAATTAGTATAAAATATTCCTTGTGTTATATTTTTTCAGTGATTCAGATGACTGAGTTAGTGTTTTTTAAAATTTTAGGGCAAATACTGTAAAACGATACTCCTGATATTGTATCTTCTAATATGATCCGATTCCAGGATCTTTTACGGTACTTAATGACTTCTTGTTCAGTCATTTCAGTTGTGTCTGACTCTTTGTGATCCCATTTGGGGTTTTCTTAGCAAAGATACTGAAGTATTTTGCCTTCTCCAGCTCATTTTACAGATGAGGAAATTGAGGCAAACAGGGTTAAGTGACTTGCCCAAGGTCACACAGCTACTGAGTGTCTGAGGCCAGATTTGAACCAAAGTCTTCCTCACTCCAGGCCCAGCACTCTATCCACTGTGCCCCCTACTTAATGACTTAAGATTTGTTAATTTTGTTAATATGAAACATGTCATCATATTTTTAGGATGGAATGTTATTAAATTGCTTCTGTCATTTTTATTTTGTAGGAGTAATCCCTTTCCATGGATTTTCAATGTATGGTAAGTTGGGCTTTAAAAGAGACATTTACACAACACTTTTACTGACTTTAAACAAAGAAATCACATTTATTCCACTCCCCACACTTAGCTAGTTAACCATGCTGCCAATAAATCTCCAATTTCTTGTTTGTTTACATGTTTTATTAAAAAATAAAATAAAGGTTCATTTTCTTTGCCACTATAATAGTTGTCTGGCAAATAAAAATTTACTTTGAATTGTTAGTACAAATAGGGTTAAGGTATGTGTGTGGGTGTGGGTGTGGGTGTGTGTGTTTGATGTCAAGATTTCGTTTTAATGGACAGTAAATAAAATGACTCAAGATTCTGGAGTTTGAGGGCCAATCTCACCAAGAAATTTTAAAAATATAAGTGAACCAGGAAATGTTAAAAGGAAAATACAGCATCAGGTTTGATCTCATGATTTGTTTAGGCTGTTGGTATGCACTACATCTGTTACACTGACGTATGCAGACAGCCCTAAGTACGTGTGAAGAGAGGCCTGAGTGCCACTCTGTCATCCCATGCCAGCAAATGATGAACAAGAGGAGCTAATGAGCCTTTCTGGCCTTGGTTGGAGTGACAAACAAGGGACAGCTTGAGGAAGCCTATCATATACTTCCAGCATGGAATTTTAAAATCTGGAATTTAGTATGACTAACACTTTCTAAGGGGTGTTTTCCCCTTGTTTTTAATCATCTGGTTTACAGTAGGTAGTCTTAATTTCATAGTTTCTAGCAAAAGAGTTGATAAATCATTTAATGTTTTGCTTTATGAAAAATTAATGCTCAATATCTTAAAAAATCTAGGTTGATGGTGTGAATATAAAGCATTTAAAACTCAGTAGATATCAGATTATACTCAAGTTAAAAATACATAAGCACCTTGCAATTATTCTCTTTTCAGGTCTCAGGAAATAGGAATGAATGGTAAAACTACTTAATAACTTGTGGTGCTTCACATTGAGATTTGAATCCACCTTTTACCACAACTCCAAAGCAGATAGTATTATAGAGAAATTCTAATGTATTTCCATTTTCTAAAAATACAAAGGATTTCATGATAGGGAAATTAAGACAAATACATCTTGATTAAATCCACATTCTTGTCCTTTAGTCATTAAGTTTAAACCTAACATTTTGTGTTGAATAAAGTTAATTTGGATCATGAAAGTTGATTTGAAATACTTTTACAGTGAAACTTTTGATTCTGTTCATTAATGATTTAAAGGCACTGATTGATGCCACAAAATTGAATATTGCTAGGTATTTTCAAAGTAAATAATACCCCATTAATTCAAAATTAGTCATTATATAAAAAGTAAACAGAGATGATATTTAAAGCATTTAAGAAAAACTTTTCTAGTATCCACAACTACTTTAGCAGAATCCATTTATCTGTATACTTATTTTAATTATAATTATTATAATTCTTAAAAATATCATATGCTAAAGAGCTGTAGAAGTCACCACTTTACTCAATTTTAGGTAACCTATGAACCTGAAAGAAATAGTTGTATTTCCTTCATTAAAAATATGATGATCTAGATTTTTTTTTTAAATTTATACCAACCAGTCTTCCCCTCATGTACAGACTAGTGAAGTTGTATTGCATGACTTTTAAAAATTATTTTCCAAAGAAAGGGATTAGTTTAAAATTGATGAAAAAAAAGCATATGCCAATTTCACTTATATTTCAAGGGAGCAAGGCAGGTGAGAATGTTTATTCAAAGAAAATTTTCTCTCCATCAGAAGATTTTTGTAGAATATTTTAAATAAATGTTATAATTACAAATAGAATAGGATTGCCTAGGGGTTAGAGACCTAGAC
Source organism: Vombatus ursinus (assembly GCF_900497805.2). Taxonomy (NCBI): domain Eukaryota; kingdom Metazoa; phylum Chordata; class Mammalia; order Diprotodontia; family Vombatidae; genus Vombatus; species Vombatus ursinus. Next base: position 35,387,941 of record NW_020954596.1, read on the forward strand.
TTGTATCAAGGAAGACCTTGGTTCAAGTCTTACCTTGGATTCATACTGGCTGGGTGATGCTGAACAAGTCATTTATATTCCTGATGCTCTAGACAGCTCTCTAAACCTAGAAGTCACAAAGAAGTTGTCAGCCTGCACTGAGAGAAGGAGATTCCTTATCTAGGAATCCTTTAGAGCGAAGAAAACACAGGTCCAATTTCTATTCCTGTGTCTGTTCCTATGTGACAGAATTCAACATAATACAATTCTACTATTTTTGCTTCTTCAAATCATTTTTAGAAGTAGATTGGTATATAAATCATAAACAAATTAATCTGCTCTTTTGAATTTAGTTAATCATTAGTAGGCCCTTTAAGCCTCTGTTACATATATTGGGGAGAGGTTGTATTTTTTCTAATTACATATAAAATTATTTTTTTGCATTCCTTCACTAAATAATAGTTTTAAAATTTTCAAACTTTAAGATTAAGTGTTAGTATCTAAGAAGCTATCTGCTAATTACAGAAATGGAGTCTTACAAAAGCAAATGGAAAAAGAGATTCATTCTTAAGTATCTGGTATTCACATGCTACATCCATGTTATTTCCTTATATTGTGATGTCCATGAGGATGGGACCATATCTTTTCTAATTTATGTATCACACCTAACAAAGAATGTTTAATAAATAGTACTTGATTTTGACTATCATAAATAGATTTAAAATGGTTAGTGAATGTTGTAGCATCTTTTTACCCTTTACCTGTTTATGAAATTGGTGGGTAGCTTACCAAACTCCATAACTACATGTATTTAGAAATTTATCCTTAAAATTGGTTTGTCTTAATTTTTCCTAATCCTTCTAATAAATTAACATTGCCAGTTATTAGTGTTGGTTTTCTTACGCTGTTTTGGTAAACAGAATCATCATACTATAGTACTGTTTAACCCAGAGAGTTGGAATTGTCCTGCTTTAAGCATTTTTTATTTGATCATTTTTTTCTTTCACTTTTTAAAAGTGAAAAGAAACCAAGAAAGGCAGGAGGCTGATTGATGAGTTCATTTCACTTCTTGCTGCTATTAGCCAAGACTAGTGACTAGCTCTAGAGCTTCTTACCAATCAGTTTTACGTCACTGACAATATGGGTCATTTTTATTTTATTAAAGCTAGTAAATCTCCTGAATTCAGTTTTGCATTTATGAGCCACAAGTTGATTATTGTTTTTGCTCCCCAAAATCTTCATTATAACACTTTTAAGGATTTTAAAATCTCAAAAACCAATTTATGTTACCTTTTTACCAGTATAGTTTAGTTCTTATCTAAAATTACAACTTCCTGATATGCTGGTGCAAAATTAAACTTGCATAGATATATCTACTATGGCTTTCTCTGCCTTGTGCTATGATTTCATATTAAGTGAAAGACCATTCAATTTTTCTTTGTTTGATAGTTCCAGGTTCTTTTTGACAATTGATTTGTTTTAAGCAAGTTTGAAAGCAGCTTTCTTTGAACTTGGTATTATTCTTTAAACTAAGCTATTTCTTAAACATTTATTTTTAAATTAAATTCATTTTTAAGGTTTTAAAAATTCCAAAAACTTAACAAAAATCATTTATATGAAGATTTAAATGTACTAGGTTTAATCCTCTCATACTATATGTAGCTAGGTAGTGTAGTACTTATTAGATGTGTGACCCAGAGCAAGACATTTAACCTCTCAGCCTCAGTTTCCTCGACTGTAAAATGGAGATAATAATAGCACCTACCTCCTAGCACCTCTCATTTTTGAGGTTCAAATGAGATAACATTTGTAAAGCACTTAGCACAGTGCCTGGAACATGGTAGATGCTACATAAATGCTAAGTATTATTATTGTTGTTGTTGTTATAAGTTTATTAATGAGGGAAATCTTATCTCAATTATTAGAGGAACTTGGATCTTTGGGTCTCTATGGTCCCATGCCACTTCTAATGTTCTATAGAATCTTGAACTCTTTTTTTGTTCTTCCAAAATGTTCGAATGTTGGAAGGCAAATCTGATTCCTTTACAGAGCAATGTGGAAATCAGCTTCCAGTCAGTCATCTTGTACACAAAATTAATTTTTATCTTTTGTTGTTGTTGTTGTTGTTCCTTAAGAGTTTGAATTTGAAAATGTCCTCTAGAAAACCACTGTCTAGATGTGATTATTTCAACTTCTGATGAGCGTAGATTATGATGGCTTATATTTAACTCATGCTTTATTTCTGCTTTTTTAAATAAAAAAAAATCTAGTAATAGCAGAAAAACCAGATATGGCCAGACCAAACATAGTATCTTCTTTTAGAAATAGTAGCTTTCACATGTGCTTCAGAACCCAGCATATGGATTTTAAATAGTATAGCCTAAAATTTAAAATAACATAGGTTGTAATTAGCCATTTTGATTGTTACTTCTTGATGAGTGCAATTATTGTGAATGTATGGATTTATTTACTTACGTGCATCATGCATTTTTATTCATTAAACTAAGTTAGTAGTTTGCAATGTTGTCAATTAATTTTTTTATCCTTTCAGTTGCTCCACTTTGTTTTCTGTACCATGAACCTTCCAAATTGTATCAGATATTCCGTGAGATGTATGTGCGTTTTTTCTTCAGACTCCATTCCATCTCTTCTCATCCTTCTGTAAGTTCATTAGAAATTGAGTCAAATTAGTTTATATCTGTAATTTTTATTAGAAGACTACATAGTGGCAGATTTTCTCTAATTGTATTTACGTAGACTTCTTAAAACAATATTATAAAACTAAGTATTTAATTTGCGATATTGAATAACAGATCACGATAATTCTGGTATAGAATCAGGGCAATGGGGTGGTTTTAGGAGGGAGGAAATATAAGTAAATGTTTTTATGAAGAGCTAGAAAAAATGCCATTAATCTATTAGATTTGGAGAAGTGTCATCTTTTACATATTGAAACATGAATGCAAATTCAGAATTCTATAAACATCATTTCAATATAAAAGCATGTTCTAGAAACACTTGCCACATGTGTACTGGCCTTTTTGGTTCTGGAGAAAATGAAGTATTTCAGACAATTGACAAGTTAAGAAGTTATTACTTGTCACTTGTTTTCCAAGTTTTGATATTTTGGCTAGTTAGCCATGTAATTTTAAATGTTTTCCCTTAGCTTTGCTAAATTTTTAGAGGCAAGTAAAAAACAAATTGAGCACAAAATTTTTAAAATCTCTCTTTTCCATTTTCTTTGGTCCTTGCCTTGTCTTTATTACTATCTTTTCCCCTGCCACTTCTAACAACTAGAATGAGCAGGGCTTTTATTTAGTTTTTTAGCTTCCTTGACCCATGTAGAGGTAGGTTTGACCATGCAGTTGAAATGTTGAATAAAATTCACATGAGAGGGACCAAATCTCCTAAAGTAAGATTTTTCTATCCTACTTAATGAGCCATCATGAAACCTGAGGAAGGTGCTTATAGTGAATTATCTGCTCTGTATTCATCTAGTTTAATCACATGCATTTTTGCTTGTGGGAGGTGGGAGGTAGGAGAGGAGTTCACTATCTTTATACCATCCTAATCTTACACTGTTTTATTGCAAACTAAAGCTTTTATTATGAGATGATTCTAGGATTACACAAATACACGCAATGAAATTCTGCCCAGCATCTTAGAACACAAAACATTTGGATAACTTGATTTTGCTTTTGTCTTCCTCTATTTTTATCTGGAATGGAAGTCGAACTGATAAAATCTTTCTTCTCATCTTCTACCTCAGGGGCAGCCTGAAATTTTCTTTCCTCATTTCCTGAACAGTTCTGTACTTCAGGGTTCAAAGCAACCTCTGCAATCACCATTTCCTTAGACACATGGAAAGAATTGACAATGAATAGTTCTTAGATTTCCTATCGCTACCTTCATGCTGAGCTTACAGTTACCTTACTTGATTGCCTGGCTATTTCAGCACACCTTGGCCCACTCATTCTTTTCTAGTATAGTAAGGACTTGCAGATAGTCACCTCTTTTTTGAGTCTTCAGTGAACCCTATGAATTTAGAATTGGAACAATTCTTTTCCTGGAGAAACTAAAAAATAATATTAAAATTTCCCCTACAGAATCAGCCTCAAAGATTGCTAAGCTGCCAGAGTCTTGATTCAGGCATTTGTAGATTGTTTCCTAAAGAATCTGCTTTTCTGTTGTTTCTTATACTACATTAATATTACTTTTTTTTCCTTTTTTTTTTTAAACTGGTTAATCAGAGAGTCATGTTTAATGACTACCTTATGTCACCACCAAACAAATAGTTTTCCTGGTGGGGTGACAGAGTAAGAGAGGGAAGGAAGGGGAGGTTGTATATTATAGGAAGAGTGGTAAAAGCAACAGGAAATATTTTTTTCCTAGGAGAGAGGCAACAAGAGGGGAAAGCCATTATGGAGGGAGACAGCAAAGGGTGTGGGGAAGGCGACAGGGAAATACCCGAAAACTGGCAAGTATCCAGAAAAAACGAATTTCTCTATGGCCTAAGTGATCTTACATATCAGGCCAAATAACAGTCTGTTCTGTGCAATAGTGTTTTTCCTGGACTATTTGTATGTTACATATCTGTTTCAGTGGGGAGGCTGTTGTGTTAAAAATGAGATATCCTGGGACATATAATAAGCTCTTTATATACTTAAAAGACAAATGAAATTTCTCATTTGTTCAATGCAGTGAATGATTTACTAACAAGATTTTCCACTTGTGTTTTTACTGCTTAAATTTAAAATATTTAAGTGATATTTACATTAATATTCATGATTTTTTCTCATTGTGAACTTGGAAAATAATTTTGAAATAATTGAAGTACTATAACTATATTTTAATGAATTATTATTATGTTAGGGTATTGTTTCACTCTGTTTGCTGTTTGAGACACTTCTTCAAACTCATCTTCCACAACTCTTTTATCATCTACGGGAAATTGGAGCTCAGCCGTGAGTATTTTTCTCTTATTTGTGTAATAGGGAAACATACTCCCACATTAATCAAATTATCAATTAACAAATATTTATTAAACATATACTCTGTGAAAGACACTAAGCTAGGCTACAACGCCAAAAGCAAAACCATCCCTGTCCTCAAAAGAGTATGTATTCTAATGAGGGAGACAACATGCACATTTTTAAGTATGTTGTATATACTTATACTTGTACAAAGCAAATATGAGGTAGGGAAGGTCCTGGCAGCTGGGAAAACCAGGAAAGGTCTAATGCAGAAGCAGTGCTTGAGCTGAATCTTCTGGAAAAGAAAATCCTTTGAGGTGAATTAACTCTTTCAAGACAGAAATATACCATTAAGTTAAGTGGAATAATAATTATTCATTAATAAAGTATACCTTCAAAATATTCTGAAAATTTACGGAAGGATTTATAGATACCTAATACATTCTTTACCAAGAATTTCCTGTCTGGTACAAGAGATACAACAATGAATTCTTTTCTATTCATGATAAAAGATATTTGCCACATATGAGTAAACAATTTGTGGAAACAAATACTGAATTATAAGTGTGATGTTGAGAGTACCATGATACCTTGATTGACCAAAACTAATGAAGATTAAAATTTGCTATAATGCATTAAGGGAAGTATGTATTCATTCCATTTTGGTATAGTTTGACTCTTCCTTCAAATTGTTTGAATAGCATTTCATTGAGTATTTCACTTACCAAACATATATTAGGCACACTATACTGCAGTAGATACTGAAGATTCAAAGGTAAGGCATGATTCAGTCTCCTCTCAAGAAGCTTCCAGTCTGGTAGTAAATGGGGTTAGAAAATTAGCACTAACAGTCCCTTCCCCTAAGGAGGGAATTTAGACAGGGGAGATAACGTGGATGGATGGATGGATGGATGGATGGATGGATGGATGGATGGATGGATGGATGGATATATAGAGGTATAGATCTAAAAACACACACTTTACATATACGTACATACGTGTGTGAGAGAAAGAGACAGAGACAGAGAGAAGAGATATAAATAATTTTGACAGAAAGCTCTAATAATTGGGGGAGAATCAGAAAAAAGTGTTTGAACTAAGCCTTGAAGGAAATGAGGTAGACCAGGTAGAAACTGTTGCAATATCAAGCAAGTGGTAGTGAGAGTCTGAGTTACAGTAGTGACTATGAGAATGGAGAGAAGGAGATGAAAACAATAAATATTGTGGAAATATAAATAACAAGATTTGGCAGTTGATTGGATCTGTTAATGAATGAGGATGATGAGTCAGGGATGATACTGAGTTTGCAGACCAGTGTGACTGAAGGCATGGTTAAGGAAGAGATCACTTCTAGCTGGAATGATCAAGAAATGATTCATGGAGAATATGGCACCTGATCTTAATATAGCCTGTATATTTCATTTTTATTCACCCTCCATTTATTAATCAGTATAATCTGAAAAGTAGAAAATAAAAGGAGAATGTCTCATGGCTGACCTAAAGATCTTAGCAGGTACTTTTCAACCTTCTAATATTTTAATCCTGCATACTGTAATAATATGGTATAGAATTCTTCGACTATGCAGTTCTGTTTTCCCAAGAATAGTTGCATTTTTAATTCCTAGGTATATTTGCAAGACTCTGCAAGAAGTATTCCTAACTATAGAATGATTTAGTCTTATTCTGAGTATTTAATTTTTTTGAAGAGATATGTAGCTGGCACTTTCTTCCTTTTTCCCTTCATTACAGACTTCGTATATCATTTAAGTGGATGGTACGTGCATTCTCTGGTTACCTAGCCACGGATCAGCTTTTGCTTTTATGGGATAGAATCCTAGGATACAACTCTCTGGAAATTCTTGCTGGTAATATGAAATGTCTATTTGTAAAACATATATGTATCCAAAAAGAGGACAATAATTTTCTTTATGTAGAGTAAATACTCATACAGACTGTCCCTCATCTGTAGACATTTACAGTATTTTAATCAGAATCATGATGTAGTGAAAACAGTTCTAAAATAGGAGACAGGAAACCTAGATCCTAGTTCCATCCCTGATGCTGTCTTTTGAAATCTTAACCAAGCTCAAAGCTTCCTTTTCTTCATCTATAAAATGAATTTGCCATATGTAATATGTAACTCTTAAGTCCCTTCTGATTTTAAAACTCTGTCCATCTAGCATAGTGATAGTAGACATTAATAATTGTTTAATTGAGTGAAATTAAATTATTAAATATTAAGATTAAATTTAATAGGGATAAAATATCAAATCCTTCACTTCATAAAAAAAATTACCTGTGGAAGTAGATAGGAGAAATAGATAGTAAATGTTATAAAGAAGATCAGACTATAAAGGATAGAGAAAATGTAGCTATAAAACAGTTGATGTGAAAAAGACCTAGGCTGTTTTGATAGACAGCAAATTCAATGTTAGTCCGCACCATGATATGCCATCCCCAAAAGCTCATGTTCTCTTTCTGAAATTTTTTTTAAACCTGTAATTTCATCATTGTGTGAGTGCTACCTTCATGACTTGGCTCACAACACCTCTATAATTTAGTAGAAGTTTCTGGGGCCAAAGAAAATGTATCACTCTGCTGCCAGTCTGGTGATGAATTTCTCTAAGTTTAGTGAGATGGGTCTTGGGAAAACAGACATACAGTCTTGCCTACACTTGCTTAGAACCTCTCCAGTTGAATAGTACCTCCCAGAGTTTACCCTTTCCTGACAAAGCCTTCAAGAATTCAGACATCTCAGTCATGAGGTCTCAGAGTAGAGTGTCCTGAGGGAAAGAAATGTCGCTCTCACCCAACTGGTGAGACCACAAAGGCATTGTTTTACCCCTTTCTGGGCACCACAGTTTTAGAGTGAATCCAGAAATGGGTGACCCAGAATGGAGATGCAATTCAAAAACATGACTTAATTGGTTGAAGGGACTGGAAATGTTTAGTCTGGAAAAGAAAAGAATTAGGACGAACATGTCTTCACATATTTAAGGGTTGTCTTGTAGACAAAGGATTAGATTTGTTCAGCTTAAAATCAGATGACAGAACTAAGATCAATAAGTGGCAGTGACTTTAAAGAGAAAGTCATTAAAGAACCTTTAAGAGCTTCATTATAGGAAGGCAGATTTTTACTCAATAGTCAAAAAAAAATCTGTTTCTTATTCCTTTCTCCCCTCAAAAAAACCCCCAACTTCCTAACCACATAAAGAAAATTTTCCTTTTAATTGAGCTGTTAAAAGACTGAATTGCCCTGAAAAGTAATGAGTTCTTCCTCACTAAATATATCCAAACAGAAGCTGTATAACATTTCTCAAGGACAAATCATATATATATGATTTATACTTTGGGTGAGGTTTGGATTTAATGGCTTTTAATATCCTTTTTTTACTTTGTAGTTCTGTGTAGGTCTATGATATCTGAACTTGGTTCTAACTTTTTCTGTTATTTAAGCAAAATTAAGGGCTCTTAGTCTACATTGTCACACCAGAATTCAGGGTTTGCCTCTACTCAATACCTCAGAAAAGTAGTTCTATTCATTTCCTCTTACTATTTCATTGTGACAGCAACTCACTCTTCTTGAGATAATCAAGGATTATTTTATTATAGCTGTTAAGGATTTATCACTTTTATTAGGCTAATGGGCCTCCCAGTTTCTCAAGTTATCAATGAATAGAGTTTTTAAAGCTAAAGTTACTCCCTTTTATTATACTACATTCTACCTCCATTACATTTCTTTTACCAATCTCCTTGTCCATTCACTCCCTGAACTACAATTCTAGTTCAGGCTCTTACTATTTCTCTCCTGGAATACTGGTTTCCATGCTTCTATTGTCTCCCCTCTTCAATTATCCTCCATATAGTTGCCAAAACAATCTTCTGAAGGCAAAGATAGGATGCCCCAAAATGTTCATTTAAAGCCCTTCACTGTCTGTCTCCAACCTGTTTTTTTCTGTATTCCAGCCACTCTTGCAGTTTCTCAAATTTGACATTGTATCTTCTGACTTCTGTCCACCATGCCTGAAATACACTCCTCAACCCCAACTCTTAAGAATCTTTTTCCTTCAAGGAAACTCAGGTCTTTTTAAACAAATCATGTTCCCTGTTTCCCCGAGTTATTAGTATTCTCTCCTTAAACTACCTTGTATTTGCTTATCATTATTTGGTTTTTTATATCCCCATTTGAATGTAAGCTCTTTGAGGGCATGAGCTGGTGTTTTGTTTTGTTTTGGGGCAGGGGGACAGAAGATAGTGTTCTCCCATCCCCAGAGAACCTCAAGCAGAAGTTATATAACCATTTTTCAGGTTTGTTATATAAGGGACTCCTCTTCAGACAGAAATTGGTCTAGATAACCTCTTTTGAAGCTTGAGATTCAGTGATTCTCTGTTACATGAAAGGTCTGTGTCACTAGAATCCAGGTAATAATAGTAATCCACATTTTTATAGAACTTTAAAGTTTACAAAGTGCTTTCTTCATGATGACCCCATAAGACAAGTAATGCAAGTATTATTATTCCCATTTTATGGTTGAGAAAACTGAGGTGCCAGGACTCGCCTATAGTCACATAATTAATAAGTATTGGAGCAGGTGTATTGAGGTGCAGTGCTCCCTCTATTATCTCATTCCTCTTGATCCAGCTGACCCTAGTTGTCTGAGAGTTTATGGCTCCAGCATCCAAGCTGGGACCCATTGCTTACCTGAGAATATGTCTTTTCTGCATTGTAGTTTATACTAACTTAAACTGTTTCTCTTTCTCTAATGGTGCAATCTAGGTTCCATATTTGTTTATTGTTTTCTTTATAAACTCTTGTGGTCTGTCATGGATATTCCTTATTTAACAATAAACTAAACCTACAGCTTACTCCTGTTTAACACGTTTGCATGAGGCTTTGGCCTGATCACACCAAGGTTATCACACGTGCAAGCATGAGAAATGGAGAGGGGAAGGAAGAAGCAGCTTTATCACAGGGTATAAAGTACTCAGTTAATTACATTTCACTGCTTCACTTGTGCTAAATAGATCTGGGGCTGAATGTAATTGGAGTCATCAGGAAAATCAAATGCACAAATGCATCACACAAATAGCACAATAGAATAAAAAGAGCATTGGACTTTGGGAGTCAGGAGATGTGATTCTAATCCTGGCTCTGCCATTAATGAGCCCATTAGTCTGGGCAAGCTGCTTCTTTCTGGGAGTCAGTTTTCTAAACCATAAGATGAGAAGGATGGACTTAGGTGAATTTTTGAGGTCCTTTCCAGTTCTAAAATTTGATGATTCTATGAAGGATGCATTTTTTTCACAGCATCCCTTTTTCCAGAAGTGGATTATTAAATTCTAAGCCTTCAAGTAAATACATTTTGGGGATGATATTGAGACTTTATTTTTTCTCTTCTTTCATCTTCCAATATATGGACAGTGTTTCTTGTTGTGAAAAATTTAGGAATGTTGTGGAAATAGTATTCTATTTTATTATAGTTTCCTATAGGAAGAATTATAGTAAAATCAAATTTTTCAAAAAGTGAGGTTTCTATATTCCATTACCAACCATGCCTTTGAAACTACAAATGGCCTAAGTATAGGTATGTATGTAGCTATATGTGTATGTGTGTGTGTCTGTATATGTATATACATATATATACTTGCACATGTGCATATACATTCATGTGTATATATGTGTGTGTATATATATATATATACACACACACACACATGTACATACGTGCATATGTGGATGGATAGATTGCCAAGGCTTCTGAATGTGAAAATTAGATTATTAATAAAGTTGCATTATTAAGGATTTCATCCCTGGCATTGAAAGTTCCTTTTTATATTGAGCTAAAATCTTCCTTCCTATAGATTCTACCAATAGCTTCTGGTTCTGCCATCTGCAGCTATATAAAAAACAAGTCTATTTTGTAAAACAATCCTTTAAATATTAAAGATAGCCATTATGCTCTCCTTTGACCCTCCAGCCCATTCCTGTCCTGGACCCCTTCTTTGGATGTACTCCAGATGTGTTCTGAAGTTCTTTCTGGGCACCACATTTTAGTTCAAAGGAGAACATAACATAAGGAAGAGCTTTCTAATGATCAGAGCTGTTCCTAAGTGTAATGAATTAAGTGGCAAATTCCCTACAACTAAAAACATATGAGTAGGGGCTGGATAACCACTTATCAGAGACATTGTAGAAGGAATTCTTCCGTTGTGTAAGATATTGAAACAAATGACTTCTGACCTATGAGGAGAGAAGGAACTGATTTAACATTACCTTTCCCACCCCAATTTCCCATTTGCTTTTCAGAAAATCAAAAGGGAAAACTCTTGGGAGCTCTGAAAATGAGGAACAATAGTTGCAGGTGTTACCCTCAGCTGTACATGAGAAGAGATTGTTTTATGTAAATTGTGCTGATTAGTGTTGTTTATAATATACATTTTTAGTGAATAAATAAATATGAACCTTTGCTGATCTTAGTGTAACCCTAATATACTGATATTTCTAGGAATCTGGTTCAATTTGAACAACTGTGACTTCATCCAGAGCTTTTCTTGTGTTACACAGAAAAGAGCATTGCGTAGAGGTTCAGAAGACTGGAGTTCTAGCCATTATTCTGCTATCTCAATATATAACTTTTGGCAAGTCATTTAATCCTTGGGCCTCAGTTTCCCCAATTAGAAGGTCACATAATTGGACTAGATCATCTCTGGGTCTAATTCTCTATGAGTACAAGATTGTGGGGGTTAGTTTAAAGAAAAAGTATCTAAGCAATATTATTGATGCAGTTGTTTAGTGATAAAAGATTGAGTGTAGTTTGTAAAGTCAAAAGGAAATAAAAGAATTACCACTCTTCATGTCAAGGCCTTAGTTCAGTTGACAGATATTCAAAAAATACGAGAAATTGTGTATCTTGGCTCTGTAGCAAACAGTGCTATTCCAAGGAAAGGCTGGACAGGCCTAACATTACAGCAGACCGAAAGGAAATTCTGTGATGTGACACCAAGATAAATAAAGATATTGAGTACATAAGCATTTCAGATCCTGAGGTCAGTTGGTGAGCTGCCCTTATTTTTTCTTCCCCTCCTACCTTTGAAAAAGTTAATTGCCTACACTTTAGAGCTCCTTCCTGATCTAACAAAGAGAATTTTCATAGATCAGACCAGCTTTCATGGACATTCAGCAACTATAGAAGGGGGGGAAAAAAACCCAGTCTGCCTGTCTCGCTGTTGCTGTAGTCTCCACTAAATAAAAATGGAGGTCAAGATACTGACATTGGAAAAAAATTGTTTGTCCAAAGAAATAGTTTATATTTGATATTTTTGTAAGCCTAATAGTCAGTGACTCTAAAGTCTAACTTTATCTGTTTACAGTTTTTAAAATAATGTCTTTCTCCTCATTATCTTTTAACCACACTATATATAGCTCACTTGGACTTTCTACTAGTTACCCTGCATGGGTAAAGAACACTCACTCCTAAGGGGATCAGGAAAGACCCCCTAGAGAGGTGACACCTGAACTGAGACTGGAAGGAAACTAAGGATTTTAAGAGGCAGAGGTGAGGAAGGAGTGCATTTCAGGCATGGGGGACAGCCTATGCAAGGGCTTGGAGGTGGGAGATGGAATATTGAGTTGTAGGCAAAGCAAGTAAGCCACATAAAAGAGAACAGCATAAAGTAAATCTGGGAAAGTAGGCTTGACTCAGACTGCCAGGCTTTAAATGCCAAACTGAAGAATTTGTTTTCTTATCTCAAAGGTAATAGAGATCCTCTGAAAGTTCTTGAATAGAAGGGGGTGGCTTGTAAGCTTCAGGAAGTTTATTTTGTCAGTTCTGTGGAAGAGGGATTGAAAAGGAAAGAGACTGGAATCAGAAGCCAACCAAGAGGTGGCAGCAGTCCAGGATGTAGGTTATAGGGGCCTGGATTAGGCTGATTGCTGTTTGCTTATGGGGTGGACACAAGAGGGGTTGTAGAGGTAAAATTGACGTAATGTGGCAATGACTAGATCTATGGGGATGAGAGATAGTGAAGATTGAGCATGACTTTGAGGCTCTAAACTTTGGTAATTAGGATAGTGTTGCCCTTAGCAGAAAGAGGGATATTTCTTTTTCTCTTAATCCATACTCTCATTTAAAGTGACCTGAGAGAACATTCATTAATATTAGTATTGACTATAGGTGTTTGAATCTATTGGTGGCATAAACAGATGTCACTGTAAGTGTTTTCTTCTAATTGTCAGGAATTAAAAATGTAATTTCTTGCATATTGGAACCAAAAAGAATTGACTGTAATATGTACATTTTAAGGGGATCACTTTATTCTATATCAGACTAGGATACTTCCAAGTCAGACCATAATGGCTTTCCCCTCTGACATTGCTAGGTGTGCCTCACTTTTAGAAACTTAAAACTCTTTATAGTAGTCCTTGGATCTTATTGATGATAATAAATAGTTCACCTATCTTTAAGCTGTTGTTTTTCACACTGTGCTGTACAGAACCTTAAGCTCTGTGAAATGTTAGTTTCTCAAAGTGTCATGGTATGACATATTAACCATAGAATCATAGAAATTAGACCTTCAAGAGACCTCAGTGGTCATCTCATTTGAAGCAACTAAGGCCCAAAGTAATTGAGTGACTTGCCCAAGGTCAGTTCAGCAGAACCAGTTCTAGAACCTAGAGGGAGTGACCCCTGATCCAGTGCGCTTTCCACCATACCACACTTGGCAGTCTTGCGCAGTTCTGTTCCCAGGACCTGTCCCCAAATTATAATAGCGATTTCTTCCACAATCTTAAAGTTTAAGAACTACTCTTCTGGGCTGCCCTATTGTCTGAATAAAGCAAGAAAGGCCTTCTGCTCTAACATATCACACTTTTTTCTTATTGTCCTTTTGCCTGAATAAGAGCAACTGGTTCCTCCTCATGTTAGCACATAGTTGTTCATGTTTGTTCTTTTACATCATATTTACAGATATATTCTTCTAAAATTTTACCTCCCTGTGTCATTTGTAAATACCTTACATATCTACTTTTGCCTTCGTTCATTTGCCACCCTCTTGACCCAAAATGTTTATTTCTTCTAGCTATTCTTAAATGTCTTTGTTTTTCAGTAAATATTACATAGTGAGTATGTCGTGCTTTGAAATATTTTTTAAAGAAACTTTTGATCACTTGTATCTCAAACTTCAGTGCTTTGAGGGCATCTTAAAATTTAATGCTATTAGGGAAATTACTGTTTTTGTTTCTCTTCTTGTTAATATTTTCCTCCTGTGTAGCTTTACTGGGATGAGTGCTCCCTACACCTGTGCAGATCAGAACCTCTCCACACATTTGCTTCCGGTGCAATTGTCCTCCACATCTTTTCATTAATCTTCCATAGAGGATCTATCCTGGGAGCTGGAGAGACCTTCCTCCATTTTGTTTCTAATATTTAGGGATTACCAGTATGAACCTATCAAGATAGAGTCATTTAAATGTAAAAAGATTATTTGATTTCAAGAGAAAGATATGTAGGATAACTTGAACTTTCAAAAGCATCACTTTCTTATTTAACTTTAATGAGCTTTTTCTTAGGGGGCAGCAGGTGGAAGAGAGGAAGTTCTGGGAAAAAAAACCCAGTTGATAGAATTTGATTTACATAAATTGTCAAGTCTTCTCATTCAAAATCAGAGCAAGTATGTGCTTGATCAAGGTAAATGTGTTGAACTGATCAATAGATCATCAGTTGAAAATATTGTGCATTCTTTTTCAGTTCTGGCAGCTGCTGTGTTTGCTTTCCGAGCAGTAAACCTGATGGAGGTGACATCGCTGGCTGCAGCTGAAGTAAGGATAAGTTTCACTTAGAGGAGAAGAGACTGAAATACTTTCTGAAATATTGAGAGCCAAAGCAGTTTAAGCTTCAGATGCATAAAGCACGCATTATTACTGTTTCATTTTTTAATTTATATAAAAGCTGAAAGGTCTAAGCTCAGGAGTGTATTTAAACACTTAAGTCTTCTCATTCCATGATGAAAGACTTACCTTGGGGTGGTGTCGCGTGACCATCGTAGGCGCTGTATGGCTACTACGTTGTGGATGTCCTGCTTTCATTCTTCTTGTCATTATTGTTCATATCAGTGTATTATATCCACAGGACAAAAAGACATGAGTAAACAGAGCTGTAGAGCTACAGCTTTGAATTTTATCTACATATATGTATATATTTAGTACTTGTTTTAAATTGATTTTTTAAAAAATTCTCTGCCAATAATTTAAAGACAATTTTCTTCTGGTATATTTTATACCTAAATATGGTTCAGAACTATGAGCTACAATGTTACTAAATCTATTATTTTATAGAAATATAAATTATATCTCCCAAATAGCTACCAATATTCTGTCTTTAAAGGGAGTGTGTGTGTGTATATATATATATATATGTATATATATATACACATACATATACATATGTGTATGAGTCTTGCAATTGATTAAATATTATTGCTGCCTCAGAACGATTCACTTAAAGTCATACATTCCTTATACTAGTATAACAGGATGAGGATTCATAATGTGCATTTATTTATAGAAACAAACTGAAATATTAGACCTCTTATAAACCCATGCTATCTTGTACATTTCAAGTTGGGTTAAAGACCAGCTCACTTCCTGACAGCATGTTAGCTTTTTGCATATGTACTGAAATTGAAAAATCTAGACAGAAAAATAAGTGTTAATATAGTACAGAATAATTGAATTAAGATTATTATTGATGCTAATATGTCATTACTGTGGCATTTGCTATTGTCTTATTTCTTATATTTTCATGGTTATAGCATTTCTATCTGACAATTCTTTTTTGTTTGTTTCAGGCTGTGCTTGCTGACCTTTCCACTTTAAAAGTCATGCCTCTTCTTCAGATTTTTCTCTTTGCCACTATCACTTGATCTTCTTCTAGGTCACTGACAAAACACATCTAGTTTTTCATTAGAAACTAATCATGAACTATGCAATCTCTGCATAAAACCAAAATTAACCTCTGCATATCAACCAATAAAGATCATGTTCCCTTTGCAGTTAAACCTAAGTAGTTTTTCACTTTATAAAACAATAACTTTGCACATCAAATATTACACTGCATGCTGCTGAATTTCATCAAAAGAGGAAGATGTAATCTTCATGATAATATGGAGAAATCCTCATCTGTGCATACCGTGTATATATGTATTAATACATATAAATAATGATCTATAAAGGGCATGTAACAGTATATGCAATAAGAAATGAAAATAACGTAATAAACTCTGTGAGAGCTAATGTAGCTCCTATGATGATTCTTACATCAAGTTGAAGATTTTTCTCCAGATAATGTATTATTTAATTTTTTGAATTGGCTTTCATTCAAAGCCAGAGTGAAAACTTGAAGAGGATACTGCCTTAAATGAAAATTAAATTTAACTGTTTGTCCATATTTTCATCAACTTCTCCTTTTAAAGGAAGTCTGATGGATCCTTTTCTATTTAACTTCTCCCTTAAAGAATTCTACTGTCAGAGGTTACATACAGTTATCTCCATATCATTCCCTCATTCAGTTTGCAAGATCTCTGAAGAAAATGTGAGGTGCCTTTTTTGTACTTCTCAGCCTTCCTCATCCTGGTTGGGAGACTTGGCGCTTCTGTAGTCAGCCCAAATTCTGCTACCTTGGAGGTCTGCAAAGAGTATACTCAAGTGAATTAAGCATCTGGAGCATATCTAACTCTGGTGATGTCTCAGTTAACTATGTTCACTCCCAGAGTGGAGCCAGTGAGAAATCTAGAAATGCATACAAGTAGTCCTTTCATTCAGAGCTAAGAAAATCTTGCAGTATGTAAGCAGTGGCATTTTGATTGTGGTTGAATGTGAAAGGCATTGTTTTGTTTTAACTCCCAAATAAGAGATCTGCCATTTCTCTAACACTGAACAAAAGTAGATAAACAAAGGAAAAAACAGATATCCCTTAGGTTCACAATTAAGTCTCAAATTAGAGGTATTAATCATTTCATCAAAAACAGTCCCTAAATAGATGTATGCTTTTTTGTAGCTTGCCTACTATTTCATTAAATTATATCCAAAGATAATTAATGAGTCATTTATTTATAAAGTGTGAATGATTAAAGATGATTTATGAGATTTATCTCCTTTCAAGAAGTTCCAAGAGTATATAAGGTAAATATGATTATTATGACTGAAAAGTACTTGCTGTATACTGCTATTCCCTAAGTTTGACTTGCCAAAATAAGAATTTTGAAAATTCAAAGTTTGTGGTTGATTCCTGGAAAAGATTATTATAAACTTAATAACGTCATAAAAAAAAAACCACAAAGTGTGAGAGAGAATCTTTCCCCAAATCCTTAGCCTTTAATAGGATAGGACCAAACAAATTAACAAAAAAAGAAAATGCTTTTTTTCCTGTATCCCCTTCTATACACATCTTTGACCCCATTTTTCTTCCTTCTTTTTAGTTTTGATTTTTTAAAATTTTTGTTTGTATTTTTAATACAAGGTATTCCAAAAATCTTAGTGCATATTAAAACTTTAATAGCTTAAACATGCAACTAAGAATTTTGTGACATTCTGAATATTTATGGTAAATGTGTATTGTTTGGTTCTGCTCATTTGTTCTACATCACTTGATTATGATAGTACTTTAAGGTTTGCAAAATGTTATCAAAGAGGATTGATTTTGATCCTCACAACAGCCTTGGAAGGTAGGTACTATTATTACCCCATTAAATAAATGAGAAAACTGAGTTCTGAGTGTTGCTAGTAAAGTGATTCAGGATTTGAACTCAGGTACAGAAGTCCAAGTACCCCACTCTCTCTACTGTGCCTCCTCACATCCTCTTTCCATATTTCCTCATGAGCTGTGGTTGATTCTTCATGAAGCATATCCAATTCAGTTCACTTGAGACAACTCTAGCTTGAAGCTGACACAGTTATAATCATGCTGGTACCATTGTAGGTTTGTGCAGTAATGGCACACACCCAAGGCCAATCTCACCCCAAGAATTATAAAGTCAAAACACATACAAATAAAATACCTGTCTGATTATAAAGTTCATTCTTTTTTTTTTTCAAAAAAACACTTCTTTTGAATGTTCACGTTTTTACGTTACACTCATTTCTTCACATTGTTAGTCTTTAGGATGGTCACTGGCTTCATCCTTGAAGAGCAGGCATTTTTGACATTTGGCACTCCTGTGAAGTCTGTAGACCACTTGTTGGAATAATGTTTTTAATTTCATAAAACAAAATACATAGAATTACAAAGGAAACCAATTCTATTGAAATCCAGTTATTTAAAAACAAATTTTTTTTGTTTAAAAAAACAAAAACAAAAAAAAAACAAGTTCTTGGACCCAGATTGAGAACTCCTACACTGTAGAGGCAACCTATTGCCCTATGGGAATCCAGGACTGCAAGGCAGGAGCTCTGGAATCTAGTATAATTCTGCCCCTGCCTAGTTGTGTGACCTTGGAAGAGTAATTTAATATTTCTAGAGCATCAGATGCCTCATCTACAAAAAAATAAGATCAATAAGCATTAAGTGCCTACTATGATTGATAGGTGCTGGGGATTTAAATACAAAAGTGAGATCATTCCTGACATGAAGAAGCGAACATTTTCCAGGTTGAGAACAGTACATAGTTCTTTGAAGGTGACACTAAAATTGGGGAAATCAAGAAAAGCTTCTTGAAGTAGTTGCATTTGAGTTGAGGGTTCCCAGGGGCAGAATTGAAGGAGACTATTCTAGGCATGGGGCGCAGGGTGCCAATAGAAAGGCATAAAGTAGGAGATGGACTGACGTGTGTAGGTTTGGATAGAGCATATAGTACAAGAGGGGACGTCACATGCAATCATCTTGGAAAGATGGGCTGACTTTGGAGGGTTTCAAATGACAGAGGAGTTTATACTTTATCCCAAAGTCATCAGATGCTTCTTGAGCAGGAGAATGATATAGTCAGACCTGAGTTTTAATGGCAGCCATGTGGATGATGGTATCTCTACCATCCCACCACCACCCTCCTGTTGTCATTAATCCTCTTCAAGACGAAGGATGAAGAACAAGTCCTGGATTGGAGGTTGAGTGAATCGGTCCTCACTTTGTCCCATTCTATCTGACCAGCCTCAAATTATATTTCATTCCATCCAACCATCATCCACCAAGATACCAGGGCCTCAGACCAGGAACATCTTGTAGATTTGGTATCTGTATCCCCATACCATTGTATACAGACTTCCCTCCCCTTTCCACCTCTTGTACAGAGAAAAAGAAATTGATAATTACCACTGCTACTGGAAAAAGCATGACCGTCTACCTCCCTATCAGTTCTATTCCTCAATAATTCCACAGATCAAAGCTCATTTCCCTAGCCACCATTCCCCGGTATCTTCCTTGTAGAATGATGGGGACTGCTTAGCTTTTAGATTTATATCTCTAGTGCTTAATAGTTCCTAGCACATAGAAGGTGCTTAATAAATTCTTTTTGGTTGATGGATTGAAGGGAGATACTAGATAAAAAACACCTAGGAGGCTATTATAATAGTCAAGGAATTAAGAAGTGATGAGAGCCTGAACTAGGGTCCTTCTGGTTTGAGTACAGGGAATGTGTCTGGAGTTGTACGTGGACTGTGGTACACCACATTTGTCATTTAGGCTAAGAGTTCTGTAGAATTCCGCATTGTCCTGTTGATCTCTGAGCCACTTGCCACTGCCTCGGCTGCTACATCAAAAAGAGGATTAAAACTATCTCCCCTGATTAGGGACTTTCTTGTCAGACCTCTCTTGCCCTTATCCACTTTAATGTCAAGATTTCAGAGGTATCAAAAGAAGCTTCCCAAAAGTCTAGGGCACCATAGTTTAGACTACCTTGCACACTAGTGACCATCACAAAACTATTCTAGCTACATTAATAAAAACTGATTATGAAAGTGGCCAAAATGAATAATATGGTTCTATCAGAGCCCAAGTCACCCTGCGTGACCAATAAAATAAAATCTCGTAAAATAACTCTTAATGTTATACTAGTAAAGTCAAATCTAAGTTAAACAGGATGTTCTGCCAATGGAATGTTCTGGCTAATTGAAATTTTAGCTAACTGAAGTTTCGTTTCTTTAACCTTCAGTTTTAAACCTCCTGAAGTCACATGTATTTATTAGACCACTTTTCTAAGTAAATAAAAATTTTTGAACACTATTTAGTCTTTCCTTGGTGATTTAGGATATTTATATGCATCGGGCTTGACATGGGGGGAAAAGGATTGGGAATTAGAAAAAAACAATGGTTAGCAGTGTCCTGGAGCGGAGAGTTTGATTTAAATCTCGGCTCAAACAGCTAGTGAATGGAAGAGCAAAGAGAACTGAAGACTCTCTGTCCAGTACTTTTTGTTTCACATCATGTGAGGTTTGAGGCCTTCCCTGCCCTAATTTCCACAGAGAAAAGAAACCTTCAACTCATATTTAGTCTGTCTGATCACCAGGCTCCTCATTTGTTAAATTTGGTTATTGGAGAGTTTGGTATAGCAGAAAGAGCCCTGGACCCAGATCTGGGGGTGCAGCCAGCTTTGCTGCCTGCTGCCTATATCACTTCATGTCTTTGGGCCTCGGTCTCCTCATCTGCAAAGCAAGAGGGCTGGACTAAATGATCTCTAAAGTACCTTCCAGCTGTAACATCTGTAATCATATTAGATATTATCTCGGTTTCCTTCCAGCTCAAAACTTGTACTTTTCCATCTAATAAGAAACTATGCCTTTAGAATATATATGCTCCAATGTATCAATAGCCTTGTAGTTCTCCAGTCTCCTTCAAAGTGGACTAGCCCTGACCCTTGAGACCCACTTGGTCCATTTCTATATTCTATTTGGCTAGGACAGAACTGGATAAGTTTCTGGACCTCATTTTCTGCATCTGTAAAATGAGGAACATTGAGCTAGATGATCTAATAAAGTCCTTCCAGCTCAGAGTCTCTGATCCTGTGATCCTACTAATTCTGATATGGGGAGATGGGGTACTGTTTGAAAGAATGAGTACTGTGTTGCCTGCAGTCATTTCCAACCCAGGGCTCTATTGATGTCATGCTTATTTGCATAGAAACTATACTTTGCTGTTATAAAGTCCATTTCCAGAAAAAGGAAATTTAAGGACATCGGAAAAAAGGGTTGTGATATGGAAATTTCATTAAGTATTGCCTAAAATAATGGCAACATTGTTTATCTAAGAATTTAGGGGCATTAAAAAAAAGAGTTAAGGTTGGGGGTAAGAAGAGGGGAAGACTGACCTGTACTCAAGTCGGAAGAGGATGGAGGAAGGTGTTGGAGTAAGGAAGCCTGCTGAGTTCACCTGTGTTAAATCATGGTAGCCTCTGTATTCCTAGGCCCTGGGAAAAGTCAGAGAAGACAGAATATAAGCTTTTTCTAGTCAGAGTAACTCCAGCTGGGAAAGCTTCTAGAAAGTCTTTTTCAGAAACACTGTCTGGAGGGGAATGTCTGATGAGTTGATTGATTACACTGAAGGACTAAAGCAGGATTATGTCAAGAGGACATTTAAATTAAGAAGTCCGCTTCCATCCTCTTCCTCAGTTTTGCAAATGTTAATTGCAAGCATCAAATTAGAAAAGCTTTCAATGTCTGGTTGACGACTGACTTTAAGAATCTTTCCTGTTTGGATGTAGAGAGGTTAGTGAGAAAATATTGAGTGCCTGAAGAGAGGGAGAAAAAGTATAAGAGGAGGATGTAGGAAACTTTGATATATTGCCATTTTGCTAAGGGTTGATCTATTTACTTCTAATAGAACATGGACAACAAAAACTGTATTGTGAGGTATTTTTGTCCTTTGAAGCTTAGGAAGTTGTCATTGAGTAGAATAACAAGTGTCAACACTATTTTGCATGATTTATGAAAGTTTTAGAGACAGCTTGGCATTGTGAATTGAGAGCTGGCCATAGAAGAAAGAATTAGGTTCAAGTTCCACTTTGACTGTGTGACTGAGGCACAGCATTTATACTCTCTGTATTGTAAGACACTCGAATGAATGAATGGATAGATGGATGGATGGATGGATGAATGGATAAATGAAACTTTTTTAAAAATCTAGCCCCCAAATCCCAACATATCTTACAAAATATAACACATGCTGCATCCTGGGCTGTCGCTAGTCATCTTGACTTTTGTCTTGCCACTGGACTTTGATGCCACTAAAGGAGAGAATGAGGCTGATGACTTTGCTCAGCCCTGCCTCACTTAAATCCAATTCACCCACAAGTCAAGACATCACCTTGTGATGTCATTGGTCTTCTTTGAGAATGAAGGGCAAACAACAACCACAACCACAAAACCACAAAGAAGATTCCTATCAGCCCTGGAAAAAGAAGACTTCTCATCCAGGAGTTCTTCATACCAGTAAAATCACAGGTTCAGCCCCTATCACTACATGACTGTCTCTGTTATAAAGAAGCTTTGTTCTCAAAGGAGGCAATGACAAAATTAGGAAGATCATAAGAAGTAGCTGAAAGAAAAATCTTTGTTTTTTCTCTTAAAACACATTTTTACATTTTGTATTTTTCATTCAAATGTTTAACCTGCCTTCAAGCTATAGAAATAATCAATCAAACATTCATTAAGATTGTCTTGTTAAGCAAACAAGACAATTTGTCATAGTGGATAGAGAGCTGGTCTCAGTAAGAAAGGCCTGGGTGCCTATAGGTCCTGCCTCTGACCATATATTGGCCATGGAGTCGTTGTCAAGGTACTTAACCTCTTAGTACCCCCAGGCAGCTCTCCAGGTATATGAGTAACACAGAAAGCCCTGACCTGCATTGGTGGAGGGAAGGAATTGTCTCATCAGTATTTCCTAGACCAATGAAATCAGACATACGTCTTCAAAGAAAAATAACATAAAAATACAACTGAATACACATTCCTACAAACATTCAAATGATTAATAGATAACTGATGATAGACAGATGATTGAGGTAAAAAGGTAATATATCTTAATAGTTGGAGAGCCAGCCTCAGAATCAGGAAGGCCTAGGGCCCATATATTGGCTCTGTGACCTGAGGCAGGTCAAGCTTTCAGTACTTTGTCGAACTAAGACTACAGATTTCAAACGTTATGATGGTATGCTCAGAGGATCCTAGAGAATCAACTAAAAAACTACTTGAAATAACAACTTTTAGCCAAGTTGCAGAATATAAAATAAACCCACATAAATCATCAGCATTTCTATATATTACCAACAAAGCCCAGCAGCCAGAGATAGAAAGAGAAATTCCATTTAAAGTTACTGTAGACAATATACAATCCTTGGGAGTTTACCTGCCAAGACAAATCCAGGAACTATATGAAGATAATTACAAAACACTTTTTACACAAATAAAGTCAGATCTAAACAACTGGAAAAATATCAGTTGCTTATGGGTAAACCAAGCCAATCTGATAAAAAATGACAATTCTACCTAAATTATTCAGTGCCACACCAATCAAACTACCAAAAAAAAAAGTATTTTATAGAGCTAGAAAAAATAACAAAATTCTTCTGGAAGAACAAAAGGTTCAAAATATCAAGGAAATTAATTTTAAAAAATGTGAAGGAAGGTGACCTAGCCATACCAGATCTCAACCTGTATTATAAAGTGATAATCATCAAAATAATCTGGTGCAGACTAAGAAATAGAGTGGTGGATCAGTGGGAGTGATTAGGTACACAATAAATGACTACAGTAATCTAGTGTTTGGTAAACCCAAAGATACAGGCTTTTGGAGCAAAAACTATTTGATGAAAATTACTGGGGAAACTGGAATACAGTTTGGCAGAAACTAGGTGTAGACCAATATCTCACACTACATACCAAGAGAAGGTAAAAATGGGTGCTTGATTTACATATAAAGGGTGATACCATAAGCTAATTAGAGGAGGATGGAATAATTTACCTGTCAGCTCTATGGATAAGAGAAGGAGTTATGACCAGATGAGATAGAAAGCATTACTATACGGGCCGCACGCCGACCTTCTGCCAGTCGTGCGCCAGTACCTACTTCCCTTAAAAGAAGTACACCACCAGAGTCTTACCCATGCCTGGGTCCTCGGTTCTGAGCCGGATCACCACACAGAGACAAGCCATCGGGAGGCACCAACACCAGAGCTTTATTCAGAGGCCAACACAGCAAACCATCATAGCAAGCCCAAGCAGCAAGGCCAGAGCAACAGGGCAGGAGCCAGGGGAGCGCGCACGTGTGTGATCTGACCACTCTTGTTCCTAAGTACCTACTTAGCCCCTCCTCCCCAGCCCGCTACTAGCCAATGATTGTAGGGTCAGATACCGGAAGGGGCTGTCTGAGTTTAGCACACCAAGGGGGAGGGAGTGACGTAGGAGGCCAGGATTGGATACAGGAAGGAGGCATCTGGGATTGACGCATAGACAAGAGTACGTGACCTAGGAAGTCAGACTCAGGAGGGGACTGGGTCAGTGCTGCACAAAGGGACCCGGAGGTCAGGAAGGTCACAAGAGGCATCTGGGGATGACGTTGCATATAGGGAGGGGACTAAGCAGAGGGAACTCAGTCCTCTGCCATCCCACTCCCACGTGGCACCGCCCCTTGCCTCAGGAGCTCAGGCTTGGCTACTTCCTTGCACCCAGCTTATCTCATAGCACTGCCCAATTGCCTCATGGCTTCTCCGTATCCAGCCCATCCCAGTACACACGACTCTGCCTACCACAGTCCCTGCCTCGACTTCCAAAATACCCAGATCTTACCTTACCCATGCCACAGCACCCAACTGGCAGCTGCCAACATCAGACAGTCCCTCACACATTACTAGATGTAAAATAGATGATTTTGATTATATGAAATTTAAAAGTTTTTGCACAAACAGAACCAGTGCAACCAAGATTAGAAGGAAAGCAGAAAGCTTGGGGGAATATTTACAGAAAGTGTCTCTGATAAAGATCTCATTTCTCAAAAATATAGAGAACTGAGTCAAATTTATAAGAATACAAGTCATTCCCCAATTGAGAAATGGTCAAAGGATATGAACAGGCAGTTTTCAGATGAAGAAATAGAAACTATCTGTAAGTCATATGGAAAAAAATGCTCTAAATCACTATTGATTAGAGAAATGCAAATTCAAACAACTCTAAGGTACCACCTCATACTTATCAGATTGACTAATATAACCAAAAAGGAAAATGACAAATGTTGGAGGGGATATGAGAAAACTGGGACACTACTGTCGGTGGTTGTGAACTGATTCAACTATTTTGGAGAGCAATTTGGAACTATGCCCAAAGAGCTATAAAACCATGCATGCCCAGTGATCCAGCAACAGCACTGCTAGGTCTGCATCCCAAAGAGATTTTAATAAAAGAAAAAAAAAGGAAAAGGACCTATTTGTACAAAGTTATTTGTAGAAGCTCTTTTTTTTTTGGTGGCAAAATTGGAAATTGAAGGAATGCCCATCAATTGGGGAATGGCTGAACAAATTATGGTATATGATTGTGATGGAGTACTATTGTGCTATAAAAATGATGAGCAGGATGCTTTCAGAATAAGTTGAAAAGACTTACCACAAACTGAGGCAAAGTGAAGTGATCAGAACCAGAAGAACACTGTACACGGTAACAGCAATACTGTATGATTTCGACTTGTGAATGAGTCAGCTATACTCAGAGATACAATGATCCAAGACAGTTCCAAAGGACTTAGGATGAAAAATGCTATCCACCTCCAGAGAAAGGACTGATGGAGTCTGAATACAGATCAAAGCATACTACTTTTCACTTTATTTTTTTTCTTTTTTTCTTTGTGTTTTCTTTCACAACATGACTAATATGGAAATATGTTTTGCATGACTACACATGTATAACCTGTATCAAATTGCTTGCTGTCTTAGGGGACAGGAAGAAGAGGGACAAAAGGAGAGAATTTAAAACTCAAAAGAATTTTAAAAGAATGTTAACAATTGTTTTTACGTGTTTTTATAGGAATAATTTTTTTTAAAAAAGGTGACAACCTGCATTGGTAGAGATAACATCCTCATCTAAGAGTTCTCTCTACTAATGAAATAATAGGTCCTGTGCATAATTGGGCAAGTCATTCCCATGTTGGATTGATTTTCCTCATCTTTAACTCATGGCCTTAGGTGGGCTTCTGAGGTACTCTCCAGTTTTAAAACCTATGATCCTGGAGCATAATGAATAGCAATTCTATAGCTCCGAGAAGCTGAAATATGGCTTAAGTTGTAAAATCTCCTATCTCAAAACAGATGATCTCTGTTTAGGGTGTTATTTGAGTGTAGATTTGCCTAAAAGTAGAAATGTAGTTTCAGTAGTTTATTCTTTAAACAGAAAACAATGCCCAATTTTCAGTATTCTCTGAAAAGGGAATTGCTTGAAAACTACTATTTTAAAATCTGGGATATCATTAAAAAGGAAGAAAAAAAAACCTGGCCATTTAAAACTATTTATTGTTTTATTCAAGACAGATTCAGAAAGAGTATTAAATCAAGTGCCCATAGTTGTTTAAAAAGTCCCCCTCACAGTATATCCCACACAGGATGGTCCCCTGTATGTTAGGAAATAATCCCATATCTTTCAGAAGAAGCAAGATATTCTGTGCACTGACAGTTCACTCAAGGACAGGAGTGGCCTTGGCTGTGATGGAAGGGATAGTGTTGGACTCAAACATGTTGCTGGGAATACAGTGCATCCACATGCTCCAGGATAGACACATTCTCTGCAGCATGGGGAAGAATACATTTCCATCTTCAGGTGAGCTACCTAAAATACACTAGAGGACAGAAACATCTCCCATATTTTCCTGCCAATGACCCTAGAGGCTAATTTAGGTTGCCTCTTTTTTTCAGAAAACAAAATGTGGGGTGCAGTGGAAAGTACTAAAGAATTCAGTTGGGGGCAGCTAGGTGGTGCAGGGAGCAGCTAGGTGGCGCAATGGATAGAGCACCAGCCCTGGACTCAGGAGGACCTGAGTTCAAATATGGCCTCAGACATGTAACACTTACTAGCTGTGTGACTCTGGGCAAGTCACTTAACCCCATTGCCTACTCAAAAAAAAAAAAAAATTCAGTTCATCAGGAACAATATGTGAGAATTTGCCAGAAATATATGCCCTATGAAGAAATCAGAGAAAAATTCTGACTTACAAACTAGAGATTACTTATTTGCATTACTCTCATAAAAAGATGCTTTATGTTACAAAGTATTTCTTTTAAATAACAAACTAACCTATTCCAAAATATTAAAATAAGCGAGTGACTTCATCAATCTGTGAATTCCTTCAAACAATGCAAATTGTGATCCAGCCTTGTCTACTTATCCTGCGTGACTCTTGTTCATGTCCTCCCACAAATTTGTGGCAGGGTCTTCCCCAAACATCCTATGGAGTCTCAAATTCTTCAAACATGGCAAACGTACCAGTGGAATACATGTGCTGTCCATCAGTTTTCCCTTGCTCTTGCCATGTAACTAGTCCATTTTTTTCACTCACATATTCCCTTGATAATGATAATAATAATCCCTTTGATAATGATAATAATAATCCCTTACAGTGTTTCTTCTTTTGAAATCCCTGGTATGTAATGTGTTGCAGCCTGCTCAACACAACTCAATACCATGTGCCTCTTTATTGCCCTTTGTATGATTTCTGGTTTTAGTTTTTTTGGGACAATAGTGTTTAATGACTCACAGCTATATAATAACACTAGGAGAATATTGGCATTAAAGAGATGGGCCTTATTTTCATGAAGAAGCTTGGAGTCATTTCAATGGTGCATGATAGTTTGGACAATATGCATTCTTCATCCACTTGCTTTTTTTTAAATCATAGGATAATGAATTTGGAGCTGAAAGGTATCTGAAAAGTCATCTAGTCAAACCCCAGAGAGAGACCCAAGAAGGGTGTGACTTTGCCAAGTCTCTGATCTGAGTCATCTTCTCTATCTACATTCTCTCCCTGACTTTCACCTATGCTTATCATCTCTATTCAGATGACTCCCACATCTATATATCCAGCCTGAGTCTCCTGAACTCCACTCACACATCATCACCTGCCTATGGATATTTCAAAGTAGAAGTCCCATAGACATCTCAAATTCAACATGTCCAAAACACACCTCATTATTTCACCCCCAGAACCACCTCACTACATGGCAACCACTGCCAGGCCCTCGTCACCTCCCTCCTGGACTATTAGAATAGCTTCCTGGCTAGTTCTCCTGCCTCAGGTCTCTCCCATTCCAAACCATCCAAAACACAAGTGTCAAAGTGATTTTTCTGAAGTAATAATACACCATACTTCCATTCAATAAGTTCCGGTGGTTCCCTATTACTTCTAGAATCTTTATAAACTCCCCTTTTAAAGCTCTCCAGGCTCTTCCCAATCAGACCCAAACCTACCTTTCCAACTTTACTTCACCTTATTCATCTTCACAACTTCTACAATCCAGCCAAACTGGCCTTTTTTCTATCCATTACAAATGACAATCCATTGCCCCGCTCTGTCACTTTTTATTAGCCATGCATCATTCTTGGAATGGAATCCTTCCTCATCTCCACTTCTCAGAATCCCTCACTTCAGGACTTAGCTCAAGCATTGCTTTCTATATAAAGCGGTTCCCAGTTAATCTTTCCAACAAAACTACCCTTTATTCATTTTGTATGTGTCCTGGATGTGTTTATAAAGGTATATGTTGTGTCCTCTCAAATAATGCAATCTCCCTGAAAACAGAACTGTTTCATCTCTTATTTTGTATCCCCCATGTCTCCCACAGTGAGGGGCACAAAATAGGCATTTAATAAATGCTTGTGGATTAATTGCCCAAAATCAAACAGGTAATAAGTGGCAGTACTGAGATCTAAATGCAGGTTCTCTCACTCCTAAATTCTTTTCTGTGGTTATGGATCTCCTTTAGGAGGCTCCAAATGGTTCTAGCATGATCAACATGATATTATCCATGAACAGGAAGATCTGGAAAACCTCATCATCTACTACCTTTTATGATGTGATGACCCTTTGATGATTAATTTCAATAAGGAGATAAAATGAGGAGAGTTTTGCTCGTCAAAGGTTTTTGCTATTGTCATGGAGAAAATACAACACAGAATTAAGGTTGAATAGGGATTCTAATAGATGATGAGGTTTTCCACTTTGACTCTAGGGCAAGTAATACTAAGCACTCACTTCTAGTGAAAATCACAAAATTAAATTGTTTTTACCCATTACAAATTTATAAGCATATATATACATATATGTGTATATACATACATACATATACATACACACACACACATATACATACATATATATATATACATATATATATATATATATACATATATATATATATATATATATATAACTTCAACTGGGCACTCACTCTTGCTTGACAATCTTGCCCTGCTTTTATTAACTTCCTATCTTATTGCCAACACGGTCTTTCCCAAAACTTTTCCTCACCTCCCCCCTCCTAACTACATCCCATCAGTCTCTTCCAGTATATGGTCCAGCCTCTCTATTTCACTGAGAAGATTGAGGTTATCTAACATTGAGTCCCTCAGTTCCATCTCTCATCACCTCTAATGACTTAATGATTCTTCTTGCACCCTTGAACTCATCCTCACCTTCCTCTTATTCTGGAGGTTATCTATTCTCCCTTTTGCATCTTGAATCTCTCCCTCTTCTTGCTGGCAAATAAATATGCTAAATTTTCTCCATTCAAAATGTAAAGCTTTCCCTCAACCATTCTAACCAATCTCCTATATTTATATCTCTAATTTACCCTTTTGTGTTAAGCTTCTTGAAAAAAGTTGCCTATACCCACTATCTCTTCTTTCTTACTAGCCACTGTCCACACCTTACAATGTGACTTCCATTACTGTCACTCTAATGAAACTGCTCTCTTGAATGCCACAGATGATTTCCTAACTTCCAATCTAACAGTGCTGCTTTCAATAATTGTCCTTGATTTCTGCAGTTTTTCCACAGCATTACCTCCTTCCTTTTGTTGAATACACTCCCCTCCATGGTTTCATCTCTTGGTTTTCCTTCTGCTTCTCTACATGCTCATTTTCGATTTTGACAGGCATCTTCTCATTTTCCTAATCTCAGAGTCTAAGTACACTTCTAGGGTTAGCTTCTCTCTAGAGACTCTCATCCCTAGGCTTCAAAAATCATGAGAAGACTCTGACCTCTCCCCTTTACTCCAGATCCACATTTCCATTGCCTGAAGGAAATCTTTTACCTAGAAGTCCCACCAGTGTGTCCCATTCAGTACATGTCCAAAACTTATCGTCTTATCTTTACTACTAAATGTTTTAATTTCCCTATTTCTATTGAGTTACCGCCCCCCCCCCTCCTCCACCCTCGATCTCCCATGGTTGTAACCTTGGCATTACTTTTTCTCTTCCCTTTCCTCACTTCTTGTATCTAATCAATTCTCAAGTTCTGTTGACTCAGCCTTTGAAGCATCTCCTACATCTGTCATCCATTCCAACCCATCAGTTACACCAATTATAGAACAATATTTCTTAAGTATAGATTTGTTCATATTCCTCAAAAATCTTCAAGAAATCTTTATTGCTTGCCAAATACAGTTCAAAAGCCTTTGTCTGGCATTCAAGGCCTTCTACAATCTGGCATTCCTTGTACCATACTCTTCTCATTGTGAACTCTATATATCAACCAAACTGGAA
Organism: Vombatus ursinus; assembly: GCF_900497805.2. Taxonomy (NCBI): domain Eukaryota; kingdom Metazoa; phylum Chordata; class Mammalia; order Diprotodontia; family Vombatidae; genus Vombatus; species Vombatus ursinus. The sequence continues at coordinate 35,418,610 of NW_020954596.1, forward strand.
CTCAGTTCCTCTGCTCTCATTTCCCCTTCCGCCATATACTCTATGTTTTTGTGTTCTGTGCTTTTACTTATGCTGCTTCCTTTCCCTGGAATATTCTTCCCCAACTCTTTGCTTGTTGAATACCTATCTATCCTTTAAAACCAAATCCAATGTTAATTCCTACATTAACCCTTCCCTGATTCCTTCCCCCTTCCAATAGATAGTGACTTTCCCATTAGAACCTCATATAGCTCTTTGTTTCATAGCTCTTTAATGTACTTCTCAAGTACTATTGTATATTATCTGTTTGTCATTTTATATCTCACCAAGCATCTTGTGCAGGAGGCTATATATACAGTGGTCATTCATTTGTCAAATCAATGAACTATAACTTCTTAGATTAGGAAGGACTAGGTGTAATTCTTCCCTTTACATATAGGTTTTTAGGGGAAGATAAACTCCTTCATCTTGCCTCCTATCCCCTTCAATTCACACAATTGTGTATAGAGGGATTTTTCTTATCTCTTACCCTTTGAAGCATAATGGGAATGATGAAGGGAGCCCTAGTGATCTGCTCTGTCTAGAGTTCACCTCAGTTCAGCTCATCGTGCAGCTTCTGACACTTTTGGGGACGTGTACTCTGGCTTAGTATCAAAGGACTTTCACTTTGGGACAATGCAACAACACTTCAGTGGTCCCTTGGTCCTTGTACTTGTGGTGGGACAAGGGTGAGGCTGGGTCAAAGGCTCAGTCACTAAACCAAGAACTGTCCATTACTCAATAGATTTCAAAAGGAGTAACTACCCTCTCTTCTTCCCTTCCAAATCTTCCAAGTGTATCAGGACTCTTCAAGTTTCTCCATCAGACTACTGGTGAAGACGGGGAGAGAATTGCTTTCTCTCCACTCCTTCCCAGCACTCCAAGCAGCTTTGGCTGCTGCAAGTACGCAGCAGCATTTACATTTGCTTGTCTAGATGAACCTGAGACTGGACCTCAAGTGTCTGGCTTCCTCTTCTGCTCTGTATTTCTTTCCCTGAGCACAGGTAACAGCGATCTCAAAATAGATATTTCTAGTTTGGTGCCTAACAGCAAAGATCGGTAGCTCCTGTCTGACTACTGGCTGCCTGACAGAAGGTAACTTCAGAAACAACTTTTCAGAAGAACTGACCTCTGCCCAGAGGTTGGACCCAAGTCATAGACTGGTTTGCCAGAAGATATGGATCTTAGATGAGCGCTCAGACAATGCAAGCAAAGTGAAAGTGTTATGTCTATTCGGCAGTCTCACAAAGTGTTTAATATTTTCATGTTGTAAGCATCAACATCATCCTAGGAAGAGGCTAATAGGAGTCATGAAAAGTGTTATTGTATCATACTTAATATGTTTTTCAATGCATACTTATGAGTCTTTTGTTTCTTTCTTTTGTGGTAGAGGAAACAAATCACTGTCCTATAACTGAGGACCTTTTAATATATTACTTATTTAATTATTTTTAATTTATTTTCAGTTTTCAACATTCACTTCCACAAGATTTTGAGTTCCAAATTTTCTCCCCATCTCTCCCCTTCCCTCACCCCAAGACAGATTATCCCTTCCCCCAATCTGCCCTCTCTTCTATGTTAATTCCTACACTAAGCCTTCCCGATTCCTTCCCCCTTCTCTTATCCCCTTCCCCTTCTATTTTCCTGTAGGGCAAGATCTGAGTATCTTTTTAGAAAAGACTCTATTAGCGGAGAGCAGATTGGGGGAGGAAGTAATCAGAAGCAAACACTTCTAAGGAGGGACAGGGTCAAAAGAGAGAATAGAATAAATGGGTGATAGGATAGGATTAAGGGAAATATACTTAGTTTTTCACAACATGAATCCTATGGAAGTGTTTTGCATGACTACACATGTATAACCTGTATCGAGTTGCTTGCCTTCTCAATGAGGGTAGGTGGAGAGGGAGGAAGGGAGAAAATTTGGAACTCAAAGTTTTAAAAGCTAATGTTAAAAATAATTGCCTTCACATGCAACTGGGGACTAAGATATACAGGAAATGGAATATAGAAATCTATCTTGCCCTACAAGAAGGGGATAAGAAGGGGAAAGGTATAAGAGAAGGTGGGGGAGAGATAGAAGGGAGGGCAGATTAGGGGAAGGGGTATTCAGGATGCATGCCAACCTGTGGTGGGGGAAGGGATAAGATGGGGAGAAAATTTGGAACTCAAAATCTTGTGCAAGTGAATGTTGAAAACTAAAAATAAATAAATTAATAAAAAAGAAAAGAAAAGACTCTATTAATCCCTTTTGGGGATAACCCTTAACAGGGACCCAAAGTAAGCTTTGTTTAGGTGGTTGGCCTCAGAGTTCCACTTTGGGCTGTGGTGTGAGACAGAGACAATGAGTAAAAGCCTTACCTCTCCTTTTTAGAGACCCGACTCCCCTGGGGCTGAATCCAGTCCAAGGGAGCCCAGGGCAGGGCCCCCATAATAGAAAAAGGCACTGTAGTCCCTTCTGGTCAAGTTACACTTGAATATGTATATATTTTCTCCTCAAATAAAATGAAACTCCCTGAGGGTAGAGTATCTTTCTCTTTTGTTTTTGTTTCCTTGTATTTGGTCCTGTGTACCTGGCACATAGTAGTTTCTTAATTAATACTTGTTGATTTACTGGTTGTTAACTGATTGCATTCTTTCAATTCATTCAACATATATTGTGTCTACTACGTGCCAGGCACTGTATAAAATGCTGTGGATGCAGATAAAAAAAAAACTAACAGTCCGCATCCTCAAAAAGCTTACATTCTGTTAGTGGAAGTGACATGACCAAGGGGGTAAAAGATAAAATATATAAGTAGATAGATACAAAGTGAGAGGTGGAATAAGAAATTTGGAGGATCAGGCTAGACTTTCTATAGAATATAGTGCTAGATTTGAGCTTAGAAAGAAACTAGAAATTCTGCTAGGTGGAGGTGAAGAACGAATACATTCCAGGCATGGGAGACAGTTTTCAAAAAGGCACAGACAGGAGATGGAATGTCATGTCAAGTAGGTCAGCTTGACAGTAATGTAAATGTGTGAAAGAGTAATATTCAATAAGCCTGAAATGGCAGACTGAAGGTGAATGGTGAAGGGCTTTAAAAGCTGATAGAGGAGTTTGTTATATTTTTGTTTTGGAGGCTACAACAACCATCAGCATTTATTAAGTGCCTGATATGTGCCAGGCACTGTGCTAAGTGCCAGGGATATAAAACAAGGCAAAAAGCAGTTATTGTTCTTAAGAAGTTCACAGTATAATGACGTAGGCAACATTCAACAAGATATATACAGGATAAATTGGTGAAAATCTCAGAGGGAAGGCATCAAAGATTTAGGAGGACTGGTAAAGGCTTCTTGTTGAAGGTAAGGTTTTAGATGAGACTTGAAAAAAGCCAGGAAAACCAAGAGGCAGAGATGAAGAGGGAGAAAGTTCGAAGAGTGGCAAGAAGAAGCCAATGGAGTTTCTTGAAAGGGACAATGAACTGGTCAAGCTTGTGTGAAGGATGGATTGCACAGCAGAAAGACTAACTGAAATTAGAAGACTATTGTAATAATCTAGGAAAGTGTTGAGGGCCTGAATTAGATTTGTGGCCATGTGAGTGGATAGTAGGGGGACAGATTGGAAAGATAATGCAACGATAAAAATCAACAAGACTTGGCAACAATGTAGACATGAGGGATGAGGAAGGGAGAAGAAGGCAAGAGAAGTCTGAGGTTGAGAACCTGGGTGACTAGAAAGATCCAGTCGGCATGAATAAGGGGTACCACGATGTAAACCTACACTTTGAGGCCACACACAGGATGAGAATTGAATTGAATGAACCAAAAACTGAAATTCTGTGTCTTTAAATCTGCGGGATGGAGGTTTAATTAAAACACACAAGTAGACTCGCTGCTGTTCTACAATCTGATGAGTGAAGAACGGGGGTTGTCTGCTGGAGTTCGGTAACACAGGATGCTGAAATCAAAGTTTAAATTAAGATTCCCTCATGCCCTATTGCTTTCTTAGGCTGCTCCACCTCTTTGGGGTGTGCCTGGAAATACACCCCACAGCTTAAGGCAGGGGTGGGCACCCCTTTCAGGTCAGAGGCCTGTCATTGGCTTACTCAGGCACTGTTTATTTAGCCTCCCTGAGGTTCACATCTATGACTAGAAGTGACTTTGACGATCCTCTACTCAATCTCCTTGTTTCGAGGTCAAGTGACTTCACTGGAAATCACACAGCTAATAAGTACACAGTCAGGTTTGAAACTGATACCTTGACCCCAAACCTAGTCTTCTTTCCTCAACGCCAAAAAAGCTGACGTTTTGACTAAAAGCATTTTGACATTTCTGTGCAGCTTCATTCTGAAGGTACCACTTTAGATAAGACTTAAGCCGTAAAGTTGGTAGCTTAAACAAAGTGAGTTATTCACTTAAGAAATGTCAATGGTGCAAGCATTTCAGGCAAGTCATGACTGAATTTCAACTGCTTTTCAGGCTGGCCTAATTTGTTAGATGCAAGGTTTACTCTGATGACTGCTATTTGGCATGACTTAACATGCACAGCGCTCGCACTGTGATTACAATTACAAATGTTCATGTCTTTTCTAGCAAGACTAGAGCCAATAGCATGACTTGCATTTGTTGATTGCCTGGAACCTATGGAGTGTCCTTGAAGACAGCATTGGGAAGTATTTCAACTCAAAGTTTAAATTGTGCTGTCCTTCCCCTTCCCCACCAATATACACACACAGGTACTTTTTTTATATACATTGTGAAACAAAGGTTGGATTGCTGTTACCTTCCTGACATACTCAGGCTAAACATTTTCTTGCATCATGGTCAACTGGCCCTTTTTGGTGAATCCATTGCCTGAAGTGCCTAGAATTTCTGCTAATTTGAAGATTAAACTTTATAATGGAACAATTAACTTAGGAAACTTCAACTTCTAGGGTTAGTTAAAAAAATCAAAATAAAGAAAAATTTGAGATCTTCAAATAGACTCCCAGAAACTGAATGTAAAAATATCCAGTCAGGCATCTTTCCCTGGAGCTTTCTTCAGATTTTGTTTCTTTTTGTTTGTTTGTCAAAATTTCTAATATTTCTAATATTTCTTAGTTTTCATAGATTGAATGCTTTCTTTTTCAGCATCTGGAAGTACTTGATCATAAAACTAGAGATCTGTTACCCTGATGGGGTACAGAGTTTATACCCCAAGGTACTGTCCTCTTTGTCACACACACACACACACACACACACACACACACACACACACACACACGCAAGATATTCTTTAGGGTTCCATGTATTTGTAGTAATTTGCTAAAGGTTATCCAATCTGAAAGAGTTAATTCACTACCAAAAGTAGAGCTAATTTCTCCATTACTGACAGAGTAAGGCTTATTATCTAATTAATCTTTAAAGAACCCTGAAGGGAGAGCCAAGGGAAAGCTTTATTTCTCAGATGAGACATGGATAGGTGGTTACATAGCTTCCCAAAGGCCAGTATGTTAGTTAAAAATGGGGTCTGCCCTAAATTGTGTTTTATTAGAATTCTTAATGTTGGGTTTCTTGTCTCTCTTTTAGTCCAAATAGAATTAAATCCCCCTCCTTACTTGCTCTTTTTCCAATGACCACCCTTTTTTTAGGAGTGTTACTCAAATATACCCTTTAGGTAGCAGAAGTCAAAAAGGAAACTTCAGGGTCCAAAAAGTGATTAATTAGCCTACCAGAGCATGACCATTGGGGATAGCTAATTAGTTGATAGGCATTACTAGACAGACATAACCATGGAGTAAAGGATTAACATCTCTCTGGGCAGTGAAACCCAAAAGATTCTGATGGAATTGAACTTAAAAATTGGAAAATAGTCCAGTATGAGTATGTGGAACTTAACTTTCTAAATTTGAAACTCATAGATGTGGAAATAAGGTTGGGCATGCTAGCCATGCCTACCCACTCTGGGTTTGGTTTCCTTATCTATAAAATAAGGTGGATGACATTTACTCTAGCGGCATGAATATTCAAATGAGGAATGTTCAGATGATGAATATTCAGATGATGAATATTCAGATGAGGGGTTGGATTGGATGATCATTAAATTCCATTCTAGTTCTAGAATGTATGAACCTATGACCTTGAAAAGTCTTAGCATATCCATCTTCCTACTACCAACGATGGTCTTTGGGGGGGGGAAGGGAGGTGTAATTTGCTTTTTTTGTTTGTTTAATTTAGATAGGTGTTAGTACCTACCTAGTGTAAGGAGCACTTTGTGTGAGAACTCCCTGCCATTATGCAGATCAGTAAGTCACCTGCCTTGGGATCACAGATCTCGACCTTGAAGGGCTCTTAGGGGTCACAGTCTGAGGTCATTTTACAGATGGGGAAATTGAAGCCCAAGGAGATTAAGTGACATGACCAGTGTTTCATAGAATTGAAATTCAGGTCTTTCATCTCCAAGTCCTGTGCTCTTTCCATCATACCACTTGGATTTACCATCTTCGGAAATCATTTGGGGGCCATGAGAGGTTAAGTGACTTTCCTGTGATCATACAGCCACTATGCATGGATTTGAGCCTGTCTTCCTGACTCTGAATCTGGCTCTCCATCCACTGCATCATGATGCTGCCTTTCCCTCTACTTCAAACATTTCCTGATTCTTTTAAAGCTGTCCAAGGGCCCTACTATTCCAACCATGAAGCATCTGGAATGGAAAACTCCTAAGGAATTTCTTGCAGAAATCTTTGTTAGTCCCTTACCTTTACCATTTTAGATTTGGTTGGTTCAAGAACATTAAGTTGGCTGTATCCCTCAGTTTGTTCAATTATGAAACCAATCAAGCACTGACCTAAATACATAAAACAGACCTTATACTCCATGAGAGGCAGAGATTAGGGACTTAAAATAACACTTATGTGAGCATCCATTTTAATACATTTTTAATTAATGCTTTTGCTGTGGTCCCATGTTTAAATAAGTTCAGTTTAGCTTGGGAGTTGTTTATAGGCCTAAAGATGAGGATTATTGTAAAAGCAGGAAAAAAATGCCCATTTCTAAGCCAGCTTGTCTCAAAATAGCTTAACAGATTTAATTCATACTTTACTAAAATATTTAGCTTTTGTACAAGTGAAGTACCTAAATAATCATTTCTAATTTTCTTTTCTTAGAGGAGGGGGAGAAAACAGGGGATTATATGAGATTTAAAGTTATTCTTTAAACTTCAGAAAAAAATTTTAAATAGACTTCAGGTAGAAGAAAACAATTTGCCTTTATATAGCACTGTGTTAGTTATACAGCAGTGAGGTTAGTTAAAACCTCATTTTAAACCCTTTTATACTCATAAGCTTGTAGGGGAGGCTATTTCAAGCTATCTGGGTAAACACATCTCCTTATCCTACCTGTACCAGTTCCCTTTTCTGGAATCTTTTATAGTGAAAATGTCTCACACTATTCCAAGCCCAATACAATTTTGTTAATTTGCCCCTCTCTGCCTGTGTCATCAGAGATGGGAAATAAGCCAGATAATTCTGCTGGAGGCCCCCGCCCCCACCATCTCCTCATAAAACCCCTGGCCCTTGTCTCCATTACTGAGTTGCCTTGATATGTAGAATGGTAGAGTGATATTAGGTCTGTGTCTCATCAACTAGGCAGAGTAATGAAGAGTTTGATATAATTTGGTTATACCAAGCCTCTCAGGGGACTGTCATGGATTCTCTTCCTCCTTCTGCCATGGCTTAAAGATCCATAGTCTCGAGGGCCTGGCAGTATTCCTAGTGGTTCCTATTCCCTACTATCTAATCTCTTTCCCTTCCTTTCCTGAGCATGCTTTGGAAGTGCTAGTCTGTGCCTTAGTTTAGGGGTAGATATGGCCCTAGTTGTGTCCTTTCGCTGTTATCCCTTTCTTGTCCTTTGTACTCCCCCTATGCTGAGGGTCCCCCCTCAAACGTCAAACCTTTTCTAGTGTGAATTAAAGCACAGCTAATCAAAGATTTTGCATCTAGCATTATTGACTGGCCTAATTATTCAGCAGAGCCTAAGTTAAGTCCCAGAATGGTTGCAATGTACTAGGATAAACACCTAATGGGGATTAAGGAAGAGTGGAAAGAGTCTTGGCTCTGAAGTTAGAGGACCAACACTGGAGGCCTGTCTCTGATGTTTACTACCTGGGTAGCGTAGGCACTTTACTTTCTGGTTTCCTAATCAGTAAAGTGAGGAGGTTGGACCAGATGGTCTCTGAGGTCCCTTGAAACATACATTAGCTAATCTCATACTCAAAGCAAACTTGTCAGTAGGTAGAGTGAGTGGTGTTATCACCATTTTACAAATAAGAAAACAGACTTGGATAGATTAAATTAACTGCCCAGTATATCACAACTACTAAGTGATAGAGCCACCTAAAAACCTAATTAAAACACTACAGACATTTTGTCTTTTATTTAAGATGGAAAATTATTGGCTGTGTGATTGAAACAGAGATGGTTTGTAATCTGTACCAGGGAAAGGAGGAAATAAGCATTTATATAGTGCCTGCTATATGCCAGGCACTGTGCTAAGTGTTACCTATATTCTCATTTGATCCTTACAACAACCTGCAGGTAGGTACTGTTATTATCCCCATTTTACAGTTGAGAAACCTGAGGCAAACAGAGGTTAAGTAACTGGACCAGTGTCACACAGTGAGCAAGTGGCTAAAGTCAAAATTGAATTCAGGACTTTCTGACTCCAGACCTAGCACTATATCCACCTGGTTGCCTAGTAAAGAGAGTACCTTGTTTCCAAAAAGGATCTTTTAAGATGTTATCATTGTCAACTTAATTTTTTTTTACTAGCTATTTATAGATAACTTGGTTCTTTTCCCCTCTTTGGACAAACAGCCATTATTCATAGAGTGAAAGAAACAGGACACACATAAAATTTTTATTTATGACAATGTTGCTTTAAGAAGAAAAAAACTAAAAAATGATTGTGGAAGAACAAAAGTTGGCAAGTGGATTAAAACCCTCAGGTCAATAAATTTTCCTTGAACCAGAATAAACTCTATTTATACAGAGAACTGAAAACACAAATAGTAGCCTTGGTTTTTTTTGGTGAGTGTGTTTTTTAGGATTACAGATAGTATGACCCCTAATTACACTGAAAAATTGACTGGAAAATGCAAACTTTAAAGATCTAACCTAATTCAACATTGGTTGCAAAGACAAAGGAACTTCTAATTCTCAAGTCATGAGCTACACCCTGAGACAACAGAAAGAAAGTAAGTCAACTGCAAACAAGGATCAGGAATAACTCTAGGGCAGCTCTTTCCATTTGTCACGAAGTACATTCTTTAGTAACTGAAGATAATCCTTTGTCGTCATCTTGGGCATCTAGGTTATAAAAATACATGTGCTGCTTTGAAAGAATGGTTCTGGTCCACTGATGTCATGTGAAGGTCAGATTATGGAAAACTGGCATCATTTCAACTAGAAATGAAGTCCAGTTGTATTTTATATTGGTATAAGGAATAAAGAATAACACTTTATAGTGTCCAACAAAGTGAAAATTAGACAAGTGATTTTAGCTTATAGTAATTAGAGATCACTTACCATGCAAATTAGAAAAACATTCAGGGGAAAAGTAAGAGAGAACTTAGATTGATGACCCTTTTATAAGTAGCTTTGTTGAGATCATTAGTGGTCATAATTATTTGGAATGTCCCTTACTAGAAAAGCTTTTTCTGGATGTTCATCATCCATTGTTTTGATATAAAATAGAATGCTTCATGATCCAAAAGAGTGCCAGTGACTTTCTGGAGGAAAGTATTAGGATTGGCAAATTGAAGATTAGTGTAATGTTGAAGTAAGTGAAACTAAATGGAAAGTGAAGCAAAATGATAGGAGATGAGAGATCTAAATTGTATAAGTTTAAGAGAGAAGTATTTTATAATATGGAAGCCAGTGTAAGAGGTGCTTGTCATAGCACAGCTGAAGGACGTACATATACAAAGCACAAAGCATAAAATACCACCATGTACTACCTTCTTTCAATGGAGTAGAATTGATGAGAAGCCTGTTTCTCAGACTCATTTCCCAAGTTTTCCTAGACAGCACCATAAAACACCTCACTACTGCTAAATCATTGCCCTTCTCCACACATTCCTCATCTTGCCACTTCTGGAAGGGCTGAACTGATATGTGAATCAGTAAAAATTTGCCTCAACTTACTACGTGTAGCTGTGCCCAGACATATTTTACATATCAAGATGGAAAGTTTTTGAATATGGGCTCATTATCTTACTATGTGTCTGTTATTTGAGTTCCAGTCCTGCTAAGTTTGGAGAAGTTTGTCATTAGAAGATATAATTTATTGTTGTATTATATCATAATTTATGACTTAAATGGATGAATCTGTGATCTCATTAATGTGAGTTCTCCATCCTTGAGTCAGGTCAACAAGCATTTATTAAGAGGTAATTATGCACTGGAGGCAGCTAATTGGCTCAGTGGATAGTATTCTGGGCCTGGAGTCAGGAAGGCCTGAGTTCAAATTTAGCCTCAGATACTCACTAGCTATATGACCCTGGGCAAGTCACTTAACTTCTGTTTGTCTAATTTATTGGAGAAGGGAATAGGCTGCAGGTTCCCCACCCCTGGATACCTTCAAGGAGTTTGCCTTCTAATGGGGCAGTATGTAGCCCAATGGATAGAAAGTGCAGGGTCCAGAGGCTTCTTGACTCCAAATCTTACTTCAGATATTTACTAGCTTCCTGACTGAGCAAGTCACTTAACACCTGCTTTGACTTTGTTTCCTCATCTATAAAATGAAGATGCTGATAGCATCTACCTCTCAGGGTTGTTGTGAAGATCAAATGAGATTATAATTGTAACGTTCTTAGCAGGTATCTGGCACATAGCAAGGGCCCATATACATGTTAGCAGGTGTTGGTGTCCTTAATGGGGGAAGATAACACATTAAAGGAATCTGAGAGAGAAGGGACTGCCACTGGTACAAGGTAGAGAAAAATGCCTGGAAAGTCGGGAGTGGAGCCTGGAGAGCAATGAAGGAGGGAACATGGCTGATGTGGGAAGTCCCAGCAGGAATGGGCCAGGGGAGAAAGTGATCACCCAGAGTGAAAAGACTACTTTGGCAGATTAAACCTTCCCTGCCTTCTTATGTTGAGCCAGTCTTTCTGTGAGTACTCCCAGGGGGTCCGACCAATGTGCTAGAGGCCTTCCCCTAGGTCTCCTGACTCTATCTGGGTACCAGTGCAGGAATGGACAGTCCTACCTCTTATCACTCACTTTCACTACAATAGTAGCTTACTTCATTTTCCAGGAATACACCTCTCTGATGATATCTTATACAGCACTTTTTGCACACAAAGACTTATTGTTAATTACCATGTCACCATTAAAAAAAAAATTTAGCTATGATACTCCAAAGCAGCCCGTAATATTTTTGAATTTGCTCCAAGGGAGAGTCTTGAGCAAAGCTGGCTCTTCAGAACACTCACGTACCAGTTAGAGCTTGTCAGCCCCAGCGGTGTGTCCAAGACATGAGGTCATGGGGTATTTGGATGTCTCTTAGTTCAGAGGTGTTTAACCTGAGGTCTGGAACTGGTTGGTCTGTTGTTGCTGCTGCGATCTAAGTATTTTGAAAATCGCATTTCAATATAGCTGGCTTCCTTTGTAATCCTTTGTCATATTTTAGTTTGTGCATTTAAAAACATCATTCTGGGAAGGGGTTACCAGATTGCCAGAGGAGGCCTCGAAACAAAAAAGTTAAGAATCCTAGTTCTTAGTGCTTTCTAGCTGACGTAGGAGTGTTCTTTTGGGTTATTTGCGAAGTTTTGATCTATTCTGCCTAACAAACAGCATAGTCCCTATGTAAAAGTAATCTTTGAAGATCTTGAGAGATCAAAAGAACCTGAGCCTATGTCCCAAACAACTCAAGATTTGCAAAAGATATTTTGGTACTCTCTCTGCTGCCATTGGGGGGCACTGAGAACCACAGGGTTGAGGGGAAGGGAGAGGCAGTGGCAGAGTGAGGTGACCAGGGCTTCTGCTTCCTTTACCACCGGCTCTGGGATCTTGGAACCTTTTTCCATCCTTGGTCTTAGTTTCTTCACCTATAAAATGAAAGTGTTATGTTATTCCCTTCCAGTGTTAATATCCTATAAAGCATTAAACTATTTGCTCTTTTTTTTGGGGGGGGGGGGGGAGGTTAATAAAAAACTGCCTTAGATTTAAATGGCAAATGAAACACAGCCATAAATGCAGGCTGGTGGTTTTGTCTTCATTAAAAAACATGGCTTTGAAATGAGAGCACACAGATTGTCAATAAGCATATAGAAGCTTCTGACTGGCATACTGTACTAGCTTTTCTTCCATCTCACTGCGCTCCACCAAGAAGAAATACAGGCTGTCTCATTTCACCAGCAGGTTTTGTGTGTGTGTGTGTGTGTGTGTGTGTGTGTGTGTGTGTGTGTGAACAGGAACTCCTCTGGCTCCCAGTTATGGACTGTTGTATTATTTCCTACTTCCTTAGGTACATTTTTAATAGAGTTTTAAAAAGTATGCCTTCTCTTCCTATTTTAGCAGCTCCCTCAAAGCATTTTGTATTTTGGGTATGGAGGCAAGAGCCTGAAATGTGAAACCCCAGGGTAATGCATCCTGGAGACAGAGGAAGAATTAAGGTTGCTTTGGAAACCCTAACACTGCATTTCCTGTGATTATAATCTTCAGCATAATATTACATAGACACAGGATTTTCTTCATAGTTCTACGTGCCTGTCAGAAGGTACTGGAGGTGTTTTTAAATCAGGGATCCCTTCCAATTCCAAATCCACCAGAATTGCATTGGTTGCTTAATCCTGAGACAATGAATCCTTTCCCTATTGAGCTTCCTATGTAGGAAAGTTTTTCTATCACTCAGGGATACTTTCTGTTGACTCCTAAGAGTCTTTCTGAGAGGACCTGGGCAATCGGCCCATAAATCAATGAACATCCATCATTCCTGTATAAGAAAGGGCCTGGGAATATTTAAACCAAAGGAGAGAAGATCAGGGGTGAGGGAAGAAGTAGGGAAAGATATGATACTTGTCTTCTAAGTATTTAGGAATTCAATTTGTCCTGCTTGACCCCAGAGGGTAAGACTAAGACTGATGAATGAAAGTTTCAGAGAGGCAAATTTCAGCTCAATACAGGGGGAAATTTCATAATAGGGTTATCTCAAAAATGGAAAGGGCTTCCCCTAAGAAGACCTTAAAGCAGAGTCTGCATGACTACTTATGGGGAAGGTGGGGAGTGGTGTAGAGGGGATGTCGGCTCAGCTGTGACACTGGAGGATTAGGGAGGTCCCTCCTAACTGTGAGTCTACAGTTATGTTTACTGAATGACAGGCACCGGGAGGGAGCAAAGTATGAGAGCCAGGACTTGACATCAAAGAGCTTAAAATTTCACTGGAAAAATAGCTAATCCCTATAGACACTAATGGTAATTAACAAGGTCAAGTATGTAGGGCCAAATGAAAAGTACAGACAGTAAATACTGTAGGAATTCAAGGGAGGGGGAGAGAGGGGAGAGAGAGACAGACAGACAGACAGACAGAGAGACAGAGACAGAGAGACAGAGAGACAGAGATAGAGAGAGAGAGAGAGAGAGAGAGATCTGCATCCCACATAGTCCATGCTTAAATGGTTGTTAAATGAGTGATAATTCACATTTCTCTAGCATGTTAGTTTACAAAGTGCTTCCCTCCTGAGAACAACCTTCTGAGGTATTAGTTCAAGTATCATCAGTACCATTTTAGACATGAGGAAACAGTCTCAGAGAGTTAAAATGACTTGTTTGTGCTCACAGAATTAGTAAGTGACAGTCAGAATTCAAACCTGGGTTTCCTGATGTCACTTCATTACAAAGTTTCTTTATTGAAACAGGTGGCATAGAGCACTGGACTTTCCTGGAGTTCAAATCCTGCCTCAGAAGCTTCCTAGCAGTGTGACCCTGAGTAAGACCCTTAACCTCTGTTTGCCTCAGGTTCCTCATCTGTAAAATGGCACCTAGCTCACAGAGCTGGATCAAATGGGGCAAATCAAATGGAATAATGCAAGTAAAGCACTTTGCAAATCTTCAAGTGCTATCTAAAGGCTAGCTATCATCATAATCATTATTTTTAATGAAAAATGAATGACCAGGAAAGGCACCATGGCAGAAGTGGGGCTTGAATGAGCCTTAAAGAATAGGACAGATTTGAATAGTTAGGGAAAATGAAGGTTACTTTGGAGGTTGCTAGTCAAGGGAAAAAAAAAAACATGAGCAAAGGTAAGGCGAAAGCAATTAGATGTATAAGTTATGTTCAGGGGATAGTGAAAAAAGTGATCTGTTAGAGTAGTAGATTCATATAGCAGACACACAGGAGCCTGAAATGTTAGTTGGGAAAAGACTATGGAGGGTTTTGAATGTCAGTCTAAGGAATCAGTACTTTATTCTCTGGGCATCAGAGAGTCACTGAAGGTTTTAGGAGAAATGAGAGAAGCTGTTTGGGGCTCCCTTTTGATGCTTCCAGCCAAATGGGATCTTAGACTACATTAAAAGAAACATAAGTGTACAGAACAAAGAAGGTGATCCTGTACTCATACCTGGTCAGACCACACCCAGAGTACTGTGTTCAGTTTAGGGTGCCCCATTTTAGGAAGGACATTGATGAGCCACAGTGTTCAGTGAATGGATGCGTAATAAATGAATGAATGATTCGGCATTTACCAGCTACCCAACACTATGCTAAGTTGTGCAAATACAAATAAAAAGTGAAATGTTCCCTAATCACAAGGGGCTTACATCCTAGTGAGGGGAGTCACAACATATAGGAGAGTGGTGATCAAAGAAGAGAGTTTTGGTCCAGGAAGTCTCACAGGAATAGTGAATGGTATGGCAGGGGAGTTGATTGATACGCTCTTTCCAGTAGCCATGGCAGTATTGATTTGATTAAGGTTTCCAGAGCAATGGTAGGGGTGAGCACAGGTCTGGTGGCAGGACAATGGTGAGATTACCAAGATGGACAGCCACTTGAGACCCGAAGGATAGCTGGGATACTTAGAGCTACTGAGTGACCTTTGTGCCAATGCATTGACCACTCAGGACAGTGTGGGGTTCCATGGCGGTAGTTTCAAAGCTAAGGGGATTAAGGCATAGTCTTGGCATAGTCTCCAGAGCTCTGGGGTTGGTCTGGAGGGTTCATAAATAGGACAGATAGTAAGAAGATGCCTAAGTGGGATGTGAAGCATGGCTAGGCTTGGCCAGATATAGAAGCCCATATATGAGCCTGTGCTCACAAAATCAGAAACTCACATAATCAGAGACAGCACAAGGCTCCAAATGGTCCAAAGGAAGGTTATCAGTATAATGCAGGGACCATGCTATAGGAAGAATGGTTGAAGGAATTAGGAATGTTTAACAAGAAAAAGAACAGACTTGAGCAATAGGGAAAGAAAGTCAACATTATACCAACAAGCATTGGTAGGGCTCCATATGGATGGATGGAAAATTAGTCTCTTCAACTTTACCCCAGAAATCAGAATTAGAAGCAATGGGTAGAAGTGGCAGAGGCAAATTTCCATGGAACAAAGGGCATTTTAGAGTCACAGGTTCATAAGAGATCATCTTATAGAATCACCTTATTAATTAATTACTTCACGCATTTGTTTGTTTATTTTTAAGACAGCTAGGTGGCACAGTGGATAGAGAGCTGGACCTGGAATCAGGAAGATTCATTTTTCTGAGTTCAAATCCAGCTTCAGAAGCTTATTAGCTGTGTGACTTCGAGCAAGTCACATAGCCCTGTTTGCCTTAGTTTCCTCATCTGTAGAATGAGCTGGAGTAGGAAATGGCAAACCATTTCAGTATCTTTGCCAAGAAAACCCCAAATGGGGTCACAAAGAGTCGTTTACGACTGAACAACAGCAAGAACAATTTTTTTTAAATATGTGAGGACCAGCGAGGTTAAGAGAGGTTATCCAAGATCACCCAGAAAGTAAATGACAGAGGTAGGACTTGAATGCAGGTCCTTTTTAGCTCAACATGAAGAAAAAAACAGAGGTGTCCAATGGGCTCTCAGGGAAGAATTAGTCTTTTATCCATGGAGGTCTCCAGGGAGAGACTCCATGAACTCTTCTATGGGAATACTTTAGATAGGATTTTTGTTTATGGATGGGTTCAACCAGATGGTACCTGAGATCACGTCCAACGATGAGCTGCTGAATGTATCGTTGGCTTCCTTTTGCACTTTAGAAGTCTCCAGGTTAAATATTCTTATTTCTTCCTTCTCATGCTAGCACTTGGGTTTTCAGTGCCCAGGGGCACCTGCAATGGAATAACCCATCAGTCAGAGCTTGAACCTTAGACCACTGGAGAGGGTGGCTACCTAGAAGAAGAAGCCTGGTTGACGATTAGGTAGAAAATCATTGGTAAGGAGTAGACATTAGAAAGGAAAACAAATACCCTGAAAACTCCTTTGTCAAATAAAGGCAACCTGTGAGTCAGGGAATCAGAGGGACAGTTTGGCATGACTCACACTGGAGCCGAGGGATGTTTAAGAGGAAAAAAAGCAAATGCTTAACAGAGAAGGATGTTAGCATTATTATCTGGGTGTGTGAATACATGCAGCTGCTTGGTGTCAGTAAGGAACACAGGAAAAAATTGTCCTTGTGTCTAGGCTACTAGGAAAGGTTAGGTTAACTCCCGCAGGCTGCAGGAGCTGTTAAGTTAAGGTCAGGCACCCAAGTTTTGTACTTTTTCCTAAAAGGAACAAGTATATATGCCTGGAGTCTTCAGTTCCATTAGGAGGCAGCATAGTTTAGTGCAAAGTTTTTCCCTTATTGTGAATCATATAATGCTGGCTAGAAAAGATCTTAAAAATCATTGAATCTAACCCAGGGGTGGGGAACCTCTGTTTGGATTCAGTCAAAGGGCCGCACTTGAGGATCCGGAGGGACACATGTGGCCTCAAGGCCCTGGTCTAACCTCCTCCATTGTACAGATTGGGAAACCAAGGCACGGAGTGAAAAGATATAGTGGAAAGAGCCCTAGAGTTTTAGTCAAAGGGCTAGGATCTAATGCGGCTTGTTACGTGTGTGAGCTTGGTTAGGCTGCTTAGTTTCTCTGCTCCTAGTTTTCTTGACCGAAACGTGAGAGAAGGTTGAATGAGATAATCTCTCAGATCCCTTTTAATTTTAAATGTCTATTACTTTGGGTATAAACAAGTTTGTAGTCACCTGACAAGTTAATGGTAGAACCAGAGCTAGAACCCAGGTCTTTTGACCACTGGAGTTGTATTGTTGTTGTTCAGTCATGTCCAACGCTTCATGACCCCATTTGGAGTTTTCTTGGCAAGTGTACTAGAGTGGTTTACCATTCCTTTCTCCAGCTTATTTTACAGATGAGGAAATTGAGGCAGAGTTAAGTGACTTGCCCAGGGTCACACAACTAGAAAGTATCTCAGGTCAGATTTGAACAAGGGAAGATGAGTCTTGCTGACTCCAGGTTCGGCACTCTATCCACTGCACCACCTAGCTGCCCCTGGGTGCTTAATAAGTGGTTGTTATTTTTTTTAAACATTCAATCAACCTGTAATGAGTTACTACTGATCCTGCCAAAGCTGATAAGCCAACCCTCCCATTCTAAGGAAAGGAATAAGGGCAGCTGAAGCCATGCAAGGGAACAAAAATGCCAACACAAGTGCTGGCACGGAGAGGCATCCACAGAGATTTAATGCTGTGCCAGGGATCAGGAGACCTTCCCTAGGGAACCATAGAAAGAGAAAGCCAGGCAGATCTACAACACAGGGGCTTTGTGATTGAACCATGCACAGGAGTGATGGAACAGTCATGGAGTCGTGAGAACTATTCAGATTGCTAAGACCAGAAACTCATTAAATCTTCCTCCCTTCCTTCACTTTTTCCTTCCAGGGAAGAAAAGAAAACCTTTTCCCCAATTTCTGTTTCTTGAAAATAAATTTCTGATTCTTTTTGTCTTTTAAATATGATAAACTTAGTTAATTATTGATCTATATTTCATTCAGTTAATTATTGATCTATATATATAAGACAGAGAGAGAACTAAAAGGTGAAATAATATAAATAAATAATATATAATTATACATCTATTACATATAATATATATTTTATATAAAAATATAAATGAATAAATAAATAAAATAAAGGGTGAAATAAAAAGACAGAGAGAGAAATAAAAAGTAAGCACCCCAAGGTGAAAGATAAATACATTTTTATAACTAAGGTATATTTTTCATCCAAGAAATTGTCTGGCTGATGGTGTGTGTGTGTGTGTGGCAGGGGGAGTTTCAGCTGCAGAAAGAGAATTGTTAGTTCATATTTTTCTTTAAATTCCCAGAGGGAGAAACTTAGCCCTGGATCTTTCTAGGCAACGGGTCAGCAGCTTTGACTAGAAAAGGAGATGATGAGCTGGGATTGGCTTACGTCCTAAGCCTTAGGAGATGGAGCCTTGGTTGCTTCCTTTTTCCTCCATTTTCCTGAGTACAATTTAAGGGGAAAATCATTCCTCCAAGAATGAAGCAGCTGAGGGAGTGGCTGAGGAAGAATGCTGCCCACACAAGGGTGGGAGCAATGTAGAGGGAGTTTCAATCCTGCTCACCCAGAACCACCAAGCACACCCCTGCTGGACTTGGGCAGAGCAAATCTTGCCTCTAGGCCAAAGGTTCTTAACCTCTATGTCATGGACCCCTTTTGGCAGTCAGGGCAAGTCTATGAACCTCTTCTCACAATAAAGTTTTTAAATTCATGAAATAAGCTGTATCAGATTTTGAAAAACCTCAGTTATATTGAAATACAGTGATTAAGTTATTTTTAAAAAAACAATTCACACACCCTCTGTAATCTATCCACAGATCCCTGTTAAGAACCACTCCTCTATAATAAAATTTGTTGTTGTTGAATAGTTTCAGTAGTGTCTGATTCTCCATGACCCCATTTGGGATTTTCTTGGCGAAGATACCAGAGTGGTTTGCTATTTCCTTTTCCAGCTCATTTTACAGATGGGGAACTTGAGGCAAACAAGGTTAAGTGACTTACCCAGAGTCACACAGCTAGTAAATGTCTGAGGTCAAATTTTAACTAAGACCCTCCTGACTCCAGGGCTGTTCCTGTATTCCTGAACCATTTCTACAATAAAATACAAACTTTTAAATTTAGTATTTAAAGCCTATCATGATCCGCTTTTAGTAACTTTTCCAAACTGACTTCACATTGTTCTGCCTCCTATGTATTGCTCTCTGCCCAAACTGACTATTTGATGTTCCCCAGACTCAGTATTCGCTGCTTTTGGGCCAGTTGCCCCTGATGCCTACAACACACACCCTCCTCATTTCCACTCTGCAAATCCTTAGCTTCCTTCCAGGCTCACTCCTACTTGAAGCGTTTCCTGATCTCACTAGTTTAGTGCTCCTGGCCTCCTCAAATTATTCTATATTTATTTTGTTCTCAATGTAAATGTTGCATTTCCCTCTAACCCCCACCCTCAAGTAGAATGTAATCCCCCTGAGGGAGGTGGTTTTCATTTGAACTATTTCCAGAATCTAGTATAATGGCTGGTACTTAGTAGGTGTCTAATAAATCACTATTGAATTTAACAGATTGTTGTAGAAATTATTCTTGTAAGTGTTCATGAGGTTTCTGAGATCTCTTTCAACTCTGAGATTCTATGA
Source organism: Vombatus ursinus (assembly GCF_900497805.2). NCBI lineage: Eukaryota > Metazoa > Chordata > Mammalia > Diprotodontia > Vombatidae > Vombatus > Vombatus ursinus. The sequence continues at coordinate 35,438,305 of NW_020954596.1, forward strand.
TTTTGTGTGTTATCTGTGGCTAAGATCACAGGTTTTATGGACCAGGTTCAATCTTGGTGAGCCTTTGTAAGTGATCTCTATGGTGTATACTCCCACTTTGGCTTTACCCAGGGAACATCAGCAATTGGCTTGTTTGGGGTCATTACTTTTCCCCTCCCAGGTATTATTCATCTTGTTCATCCCCTTCTGTGGGGTCTTGTCCCTGGAGAAAAGTCTGTGCATCCACAAGACCCTTCAGGGAACCTCTCCCATGTCTATATGTATAGCTGCTCTTTGCATTTCTCCCATCAGTCACCCTCAGGCCAGTCTTCCTCTAGTGTTTGGTGTCCTCAATAGTAGGGCTTTGCTCTGACTCTCTTTTTTGAGTTTTCATCTCCTTTTGGTCTACTGCCTCTATCACTCTCTCCCTGAAGGATGGAAAGGTTTCTTTTCCTTATTTATACTTGGTGTCTCTTCTAGTTCATATTTCTCTCCTTTTAAATCCCAGCCCAAGGGCTAGTTCAAGTATATGAATATACCATCAATGTTGTATCAACCCATGGATCCTCTTTGAAAGCTGGAAATTTGAATTATTGCTAGAAAAAGGGCCCAGAACAAAACGAATTCCTGGTTTCTCAAGGAGACACACCTGAGTCTGTCCCTGTGACTCTCTCATTGAGGATACCCAATCGTGTGACACTGATGGCTTCTTTGGGACAGAGGCAAATGGGAAGTTGTGTGTACTTTCATCCTTGTGGCCTAAGAGAAGAGCTCTTGGCCCCATCTTTGGAGAGGAAGTAATGTAAACTCTTAGTCTGAGATATGGCAGCTGTTGAGAGTGGAACCACATGGTTAAATTGTCCCTAAAACTAGCTTCTCACATAGAAGAGGGAGGATTTCCTGTGTAGAAGCTGGTCTAGAGTGGCTTGTAACAACTCCAAGTTCAAGAGTTTCTGAATCTAGTCTTCTCACACTGTATCTCACACTATTGCAAGTCTGGCATGTTTTCTGTATTTTCTGTGGGTGAAAGAAAACCTGTCCTGTACTGAATAGGCATTATAACTGAGTTCTACAGAATCTTAAGATCTAGTCATCTATGGAACCTAGATATGAACTACATATATATTCAAATGATATTGTGTCATTTTTGGGGGGCTAGGTAATGGGGTTAAGTGACTTGCCCAGGGTCACCCAGCTAGTAAGTGCCATATGTCTGAGGCTGGATTTGAATTCAGGTCTTCCTGACTCCAAGTACATGGCTCTATCCACTGTGCCACCTAGCTGCCCCTGTATTGTATCATTTCCAAAAGAAATAGCTCTAGTTGGAAGCAAGAGGAACCAAAGAAAGGTGATTTAAGTGATAGCCATATTATTGAATCCAGTCCACATAGACCTAGAACTAAGCATGCTGGGCCACTCCTTGCATCAACAAAAGTAATAACTGCCTATTATAGGCATGACATTATGCTAGGTGACATTGCCACTTTTTTGTTATTATCCAGTGGAATATATAATAAAAATAATAGCTAGCTTTTATGTAGTTCTTGGTTTGCAAAGAGCTTTAACAAATATTAACTCATGAACTCAAAACAGGTGCTATTATTATCCCTATTTTATAGAAGTGGAAACTGAGGCAGACAAAGATTAAGTGATTTGCCTAGAGTTAACCAGCTTAGAGATCTCTGAGGATGCATTTGAACATGGGTCCTCCTGACTCCAGATTTAGCCCTCTTAGCACTGAATGACCTAGCTGTCTCTGTAAACCCCTTTGAATGCAGAATCTTATTTTGGTTTTGCCTTGTAACCCCAAAGCTGGCTCAGTGCCTTGCATACAAAAAGTGTTTAATAAATATTTGTTGGCTTGGATGGAATGGAATATGCAATGCATTTTTTAAATAGGAGTCCATCCTCTATCTCCTTGAGAACCCCATATCCCGCTAATCTGCTCCTAGCTGTTACTATTACGATGAATTAGATTCTCTCACGAAGCTATGGCTGCATTACAGTTGCTTAAGGCTCACTGTTTAATCAGTGTGTGTGCATATGTTCAGCACATAATGTAAAACACCTCTATATTCCCTGTTAACTCTCCAGCTCCATATTTATGCAATTATGCCTCTTAGTGAGCCTAGAAAGTTGAGGTCACTTTCCTCTCCAAGAAAACTTTCCTTTTCTTCAGTTATCAGTTGTGATAGCCTGCAGAACAGGATGCATGAGTTTGCATCTATTTCACTGTTGAGATTTTTCTGCAATATTGTGTCTATTTGTCAGTATTCTTAAATTGGGTTTGGAAAAGGAATTGGTGCTTTTGCTCAGGTAAAATTTCAAAGCATTTGGCAAAAATATGATGACTAGAATGATAACTCCCTGTTTTGAAAATGGAGGCTCAGAGATGATCACTGACTGATCCAAGGTCACATGACAGTCAACAATTGAGCTATTAATTTAGCCTCTTACTTTTGACTTTCCTGTGAATATAGACTTTCCCTGAAGCATTCATGGTCAAATATAACTGTCATTTATTTTTTGTTTTATTAGGAACTTAACAGACACCAAATAAAATAAGCATTTACACGTACATTAGAGTCCTATAAATGTGATTTGTGCATGAAACAGCAGGTCTCTGTTATGTACAGTTTGCTTCTCTTTTTAGTTTTATTATAAGATGAATCTATAGCTTTCAAAGTCATCCTGCTTGTCTGACTTCTAGGTCAATTATTTAAAATGAATAGGTGTCAGTCCGTAAAGGATAAAGACTTGGTTTCACCGACTTGAAATCAAGAGCAGTATCTGGGACTAAAGGAGTCTGAGCTAATTGCATCAGCTGTGTAGAATTGGTGTCGAACTCCTTCCCATACTTGAAAAATCAAGTGAACAAATATAAGTTATCTGAGCAATATGAATCAGCCCTACAGTCCCTGTTGTCCCAAACTGATTTGTGGTAAGCAGTTCACTTGGAGAGAGTAACAGTGAGTAGGAGTCAGCAGCAGATGTAACAGATAAATGAGGAAATCTGGTCCTGGGTGGCTCTTGGCAAGCTATGGAGATTTCTGGCAAAAGAGGGAGAAGAGAAGAGGGCTGAGGAAGGGAGGGCAGAGAAAAGGCTCCACTTTTTTGTTTCCTAGAGCTTCGTGAACAAGCTTTTTTGCAAACCCTATAAAATAGAATTTGGTAGAATTATCTCTTTATGAAAAGGGGAAACTGGCAAGAAGAACATGATTTTCTGAAAACCTAAAAGAATCCGGCATACAGTTGCATCTGAAATTCCTCTAGATTAGCTTCAAGAACTCCAGCAAGCTGGTGGTCACAAACAGCAATAATCTAGCTGCATTTTTTCAGCATTATTTCAAAAGTACACACTTGATCATATCTGCCAGTATATCTCATTCACAACCCCTTGTATCTGAAAGCATGTCTTGTGCATGACTCTTGATCCATTTAGCTGGAAGAAACCTCAGTGAGTCTCTGGCTAAAACCAAATTTTCTGCTTTGCCTCACGGAAGGGAACTGCTTGAGAACGATGTTCTCTCATTTACCAAGGGACTGAATGACTCATCTGCCTGGGCCTACCCACCAGCCGCAGTCAAGAGAAACTGGATCCCAAGTCCTGCTTTTGCTTAAAATGACTAGCTCCTGAAGGGAAGGACGACTTTTGGTCTTGGAAAAGTGCATTGCCTAATCTAATTCACCTGAACTCAGCAGACGAATTTGCCAAGCCTCTACTTCACTGGCACTCACGTTGTGTGGACTAAATAGAACTCCTTAAATAAACGGGAAACCGTAGACACAGTCCAGAGTGCAGGATTTATTTTTATTTAGAAAGTTTGAAGAGGAAAAGTTGAAATCCAATTTAAATATTTAGTCAAGGGGGAAATGGACAGACAATTGTAAATATTCTAACTTAGACACGGGATTAGGAGAAAACTGAGGATTTTTCTGAAGTCAAGTATATTTCATAAATAAACCCCACAGTTGAAAGAAAAAAAATTTTCTGAAATTCAAAGGATTGCTATTGTAGAGTCACAAACTATTAGAAGTAAAAGGGACCCTGGAGATCATGAAGTACCAACCCCTCATGTAACAGAGGAGTGAAGTAGCCTGTCCAAGATGGTGCCACAGCTAGACCTACAGGTAGTTAGTATCATAAAGAAGCAACGGTGTGCAAAGAATGTTGTAGCTAGAGTCTGGAGTCCTAGGCCTGAAACCTGACTCTGCCACTGGCCATGTGATTATGGACAAATGACTTAATTCCTCTAGGCTTTGGTTTCTCCATCTATGAAATGGGGACAAGTTATGACTGATAGTCAAGATAATAATAATAGCAAATGCATAAATTATGTTAAGATTTATAAACTATATATGTTACCACATTTGATCCTCACAAACAACCCTAGAAGACAGATGCTGTTATTGTTGCCATTTTACAGATGAGAAAACTGATGCTGAAAGAGAATAAGAGATTTATTTACTCAGGGTCACACAGCTCTTAAGTATCCCAGGCAGGATTCCAACTCAGGACTTCTTGATCGCTGTCCTCACTTGTGCCACTTAACTGACCCTAGGATAAGAAAAGAAGTTGCCTGATTTTCTATTCAGTTCTCAACATTATCACTACTTGGTATCAAGGTGACTCCTTTTCCTATCCTAGACTAGCCACAAGCCAAAGGGTTCAGACACTCCCTCCTTCCCTCTTGTCCCCTTTGGACAATTCTTTCTCCTATTTCAACATCCTCCCTATTCCTAGAATATTCTCTAGACTCCCAAAGGAAAGGGCAAGACCTCCCTTCCCTGTCTTTGTGAGATATTCTTACCCCAAGGGACTCATGTGGGGAAATACTTTGAGGATTTCCAACTCAGTTCTCTCCAACACAACAGGGAATTTAGAATTTCCTTTAGCTTTATCCTATATGCCTCCAAGGCCATGGATTGTTATCATGACCAGTAATTACCTTCATCACAAGTCACACCAGCCCTGACACAAGCTGCAGTTATTAGGATATGATTCAACTTCAAAATGTTTCCTGACTAAATGGGGAAGAGTTGTAGCATAAGATAACCAAAGCTGATTGAACAGACTTTCTTTTTAGAGAGAGACAGCATAACATAGTGAGATGGGAAATGTCCTGTTCCTGGAGTCAGGAAACTCAGCTTAGAATCTTGATTTTTATGTTTTCTAGCTGGGTGACCATAATCAAATCATTTAACTTCTCTGAACTTCTTGTTTTTCTGCTTTGTAAATGGAGTCTCCCTTCCACAGTACTCTTGGGAGGATCAGAGGAGGCAAAGTACGTCAAATGCTTCACAAATCTTAAAGCAAAGAGATACCTTGTAGATGTGTAAGAAGGAGATGCTCCAGAAGAAGGCACTCTGCATTACTTGGATTCCAAGATGGTAACTTCTACTGACTCCCACCTAAGGTTTTCTTTGAAGATTCAAAGGGAAGAAATAACTAGGTGGAGAGGTTGGTGTTTCATGTTAAAAAAAAAAAGTCAATGTTAAGAAATAGCAAAATGAAATTTGAAATTATTCTTAGGCAACTCTTTATCAACTTTAATGATTGAAGCAGGCTAGGTGACTTAGTAGGAAGGAAGAGTCATGAAATTATATTGGTAGTACTCAGGTGTTTGTTCTAAGTGTTACTATTCTTGTTTCATGTATGTCTGAAAGAACTTTCACTTTTTTGGGATGACAAAACTTAAGAGAGCCATAGATGAAGTAAAGATGAAGGCTAAATGGCAACATGGGTAGGTTTTATACAAAACTTAATTTAAAGAATTTCTTATGTAAGATGAAGTGTGATACCATCATTTATTGGTAATTATGCCATCAGAATATCTTATTTTAAATTCAAATTTAGCAACATTTATTAGGCACCTAATACATGCAGCATTTTGTTCAGTGCTGGAGATCAAAAACAAATTGAATCTGTCCCTTCAGTAGAATTTGAGCTCAAATTCTATTGGGGGGAAGAGGAGGTCAGAGATTCCACATATATCTATCAATTAAGTACTTATTAATACTTGAGAATAAAAAAATAAAACAGCACTATATATGAATATACATAATATATGCAAAATAAACACATCTATCTGCCACCCCCTAAATATTGTTGGTCTAGGGGTATAATTGGTTCAGAATAAACCCCTTTCCCTGATCTTTCTTGAGGCAGAAGTCTTAGTTTATATTCACTACCAAATGCTTGTTACACAAAAGACCATCACAAATAGCAAATATTGAATAAATCCATTTATCTAAGCAAGTTAGCGGTCTTACCCAGGAGAGGTCCTCCCTCATTAGTCTCTAGAATTACAAGCCCTACAGATCAAGGAACATGTTGAGACTGGCTCTCAAAAATGTCCACAGCTGGGAGAGCTCCAATTTACTATTTAAAGTCTCTCCCAAGTGCCTTTCAGGCAGTCCTCTGTCCATGTCTATCTTTGAAGAGTGTCTGGAATCACCTAAGATAAGTTCTTTACAGCAAGTACACAGTGTCTCACTCAGCATTCTCTCAGACAATCAGGAGTCATAGCTCCCTCTGCATGTGCACAGAGATTGATTTGTTTTGGAGATAGTGATAATGTGTATAATTTCATGAACATAATACAAGGTATTTAAAAAGTAAGAGAATAATAGCAAATGAAGGTGAGTGGTGGGGGAAGGGGAGGGGAGAATCAGAAAAGGTGCTCATAGAGGAGGTAACACCTGAGTTGAAGCTTGAGGGCAAGTAAAGTTTCTTTCTTTTTTTTTTACATTCAAATAACATTTTATTTTTTCCCAATTACATGTGAAAACAATTTTGAACTTTCACTTTTTCAAATTTTGAGTTCCAAATTCTCTCTCTCCCTCCCTCTTCTCTTTCCTCCCTGATACATTAAGCAAATTGATACAGATTATACATGTGCAATCATGCAAAATGTATTTCCATATTAGTCATGTTGGGAAAGAAGACACAAACAAAAAAACCCACAAAAAATACAGAAAGTGAAAATGATATGCTTTGATCTGTGTTCAGACCCCACCAGTTCTTTCTCTGGAGGTGGGTAACATTTTTTCATCACAAGTCCTTTGCAATTGTGTTGAATCATTGTATTGCTGAGAATAGCTGATTGTCATACAATATTTTGGTTGCTGTGTTCAATGTTTTCCTGGTTCTGCTCACTTCAGAAAGTAAAGATTTTTAAAGGTAGAGATGAGAAGGGAGTGCATTCTAGGCATGGGGGATGGCTGGTCAGTACATACAGAGGTGAGAGACAGAATATTAAGTTCCAGGAAAGGCAAATGTTTCAGTTTGGTTGGAATATAGGCTATGGAAAGGAGAGTGACATGAAGTAAGACTGGAAGCGTAGGCTAGACAGTTAAGAGCCTTAAGTGTTGGGCTATGGGGATTGTATTATGGAATTCTTAGAAAAAATAGGGAGCCAGTGAAGGTTATTGCATAGGGGAATGATGGGGTAAGACCTGTGTCTTAGGAATGTTATTTTGGCAGCTGCACAATAGGTAGATTGGAAAGGAAAGAAACTGGAAATTGAGAAAACCATTTGGAGGCTGTTAAGTAGTCAGGTGGGAGGTGATGAAGGCCTGAACGAAGGTAGTAGGCATGTGAGTAGAGAGTAAGGGATGGATATGAGATGTTGTGGAGGCAGAATCAATAGGACTTAGGAAATGATTGGATATAGGCGCCAGGGTGTGAATGAGATGGAAAAACCACGGATGATTCCACAATCACAAACCGAGGTGAAGGAAGTAGCCTAGGGCTCTCAGCAGAAGGAAGAGTGACAAGAATCGCATTTTGGACACGTAGAGTCGGAGATGTGGATGGAATATCAATCCAAACAAGATCATTAATGGTGACAGAAAACAATCTTTGACTACAAGGAATTTACCTTCTACTGGAAAAAATAACAACTATCACTTATATAATACTTTCCATACATCATCTAAATTGAGTCTCATAACAACCACAAGGAGGGAATACATGAATTACTGTCCCTATTTTACAAATAAGGAAACTGAGGCTCAGAAAAACTAAATGATTTGCTCAGGGTCACACAACTAGTAAATAAAAGAAGCAGAATTTTAATACAGGTCTTCTTGACTCCAGATTGAGCACTGCTCCCACTACACAGGGATGAATATATTTATTTGAGAGTGATCATCCCATTAAAACAGATCAGACTGCCATTTTGGTAATGATAATTATTAAAAATGAACAAAGAAGCAAGCTCTAGAGATCTAGTACAACTACCTAATCTCTGAATAGTTTTGACTTTTTGAGAGACACGCCAAAAATTATTTGGCTATTATTAAACATTCCTTGAGAACCAAGAATGCTCAGCTATTCTTTGTTCAGATATTAATTTCTGAGGCATAATAATAAAGGTATATCAGTACAATAAAGGTATATCATATGATGTTTATTCCAGTGGTACAGACAACTAATCCTAATAGTAATAATATTTTTGTTGTTTATTGTTCAATCATGTCTGACTCTTTGTGACCCCGTTTGGAGTTTTCTTGGCAAAGATACTGGAGTGGCTTGCTATTTCTTTCTCCAGCTCATTTTATACATGAGAAAACTGAGGCAAACAAGATTAAGTGACTTAACCAGGTACTCACAACTAGGAAGTATCTGAAACTGGATTTGAACTCAGGAAGATGAGTCTTCCTGACTCCAGGACTGTCACTTGTTCCATCGTGCCACCTAGATGCCCTGTAATAATAATATTATATATATATGATGTATGTATAAATGTATAGTTCACAACAACCCTGAAAGGTAGGTGCTATCAGAATCCTCATTTTGTAAATGAGGAAGCTGAGGCAAACAGAGTTTAAGTGACTTATCCAAGCTCACACAGCTAGTAAGTATTTGAGGCTGGATTTGAACTCAGTTCTTTCTGACTCCAGGCCCAGTGCTCCATCCACTGCACTACCTAGCTGCCTAATCTTCAAATTAAGGCAAAAAAAACTACACTTTAGTGGGAAAAGAGGGAATCACAAATATATGCCCCCTAAATCACACCATTTGGGAGATCTAAATTATGTAGTTTTTCTATCTGAATTAACCACATAATTAGTTACTCAATTTCTTGCTTCACTTAGGCTGTGTAGACTTAATCTAGTGATTTTGTTTATTGTTGCATCTACTGAGAGCTCTGAAGTTTGTCCCTTCCCCCCACACTACCATCTTTCCTTCCTTCCTAAGCTTCCTCTGTTAGCCGGGTGAGGCTTCCTGTTAGATCATTCTGAGAATTGTGGCTTTCCGAGATTTTGTGACCAGGAAGTCTGCCAGCACAATTACTACTCAAAGAAGCCTATAGAATCCTAGGGAACAATCTCTCTTTCTGCCAAAGGCTTCAGCCATAAAGAGGAGATCAGAACTCTTATCTCTAATGTATGGGTGGACTTTATTTTTTTTTTTAATAGATACATTCTGGAAAAATTACAAACCAAAATTTGTCAATAAGATCACATTTTAAATTCAACAGGGACACTTCCTATTAAAAGACTTCTATTGAGAACAAATTTCAAAGTAAAGAATCTTTTGAAAAGCAAATAATTGCACTTGATCTATCTTTCAAATAAAATAAGGTTTTCAAATATATAGTAAGTTTTCATTTCTCAGAATAAAAAAACTCCACAAAATTCAAATAACTAGTTTTTCTTTCAGTACTATTCAGTGACAAGCAACATTCATAATATTTGTTCTAATGTACTATTAGTTCTTGAAGTGCCTTCAAGTCCCGAAAAAAAGTTTAAATCCTACTCACCACAATTTTAGTGCTAATTGTATTTCAAGGTATTAGAATTCCTTAAAAGTTGATAATTGATGTATAGTGCTTATTGTAACTCATAGGTACCTGGAATGTCTGATTAATCTGAATGCCTCCATCTCCAAATATTTCAGATAAAGAAAAGTTCTGAGTATCTGACTCACTTAAAGGAAAGTGTGCCTCTAATCTTTCTTATAGAGGTGAAAACTGCTGTAGACAGCTAAAATAAACAAATGACAATGCCATCTCCACTGATTGTCTTTCTCCTTTCCCTCTATCCCTGTTGAAAGACAATCAAGGTGCTTCGACGCCTCTGTGATTTCTTCTTTTCCTCTTTAGCTCAATATTTTTGACACAAGTGTTTAATCCTGGTTTTCCATGCTTTTGCTAACATTCCATCCAAGCAATTTTTTTCTGTCTCTTATTCCCCAGACTAAAACCATATAAAGCAAAAAAAGAAAAATCTCCTTCCTATAATTTTCACCTCCAATCTTCAAATCAACAAGCAATTATTAAATGCCTACTATGTGGGGTGTATTCCCCTGGGCACTAGAATAAAGAAATATAGGAAAAAAAAAACAGTTCCTACCCTCAAGGAGGTTACATTACATTGAGGGGATACTATATTTGCACAGGTAACTAAACATAAGATAATTGACCTAGAAAAGTTGAGTTTTGAAGGAAGCTTACGATTCTCAGAGGTGGAGGTGAAGAAGGGTGAGTATTCCCTGCCTGGGGACAAGCCTTCTCAACAAGGTGAGAGGTGGAGTGTTGAGGTTGGGGAATGATAAGCATAACAATTTAACTGAACACAGAGTGTATAAAGGGGAAGAGGTCAGGAATGGAGGCTGGACCTGTGATTTCACGAAGGGAAGTGATGGGATATGTCTGGAAAGATAAGCTGTAATCTGTCTGTGAAAGGCTTTCATTACCAAATGCAGAGCTTGTATTTTATCCTAAAGGGAACAAGGACCCCTGCAGGGAAACTTCTTGAACAGGGCAAAACCTATGCCTTAGGAAGACTTTTATCAGTTGTGTGGCGAATGAATTGTAGAAGTGAGAATAATTATGAAGCTATTTCAATAGCCCAGGTGTTAGAATTTGAGTGGTCACTGCATTAGTGGAGGGAAATGCTTGACAGATATTGTTAAGGTAGAACTGATGAGAATTTTAAAAAACATGTAAGGGGAGCCAGGAGAGTAAAGAGTTAAGGATAATTTTTAGTTTGTGAATCACGATGACTGGAAGGATTGTGATATCTTTGATAAAAATGGGGAAGCTTGGAGGAGCGGCAAATTTAGGGGCAAGGACGAATTTCATTTTGGACCTTGTGAAATTCTGACTTTTCAGATTTTACAGGAAAGTCGTCTCCACTTTGTTCTGCTTGGGTAAAATTGGCCTGAATATCTGGCCATCCTTGAGGCTGGCATCTCTAGCATCACGAGGGCGTCGGATGTGGATGGGAACAGTCAGCAGGATTAAGTTACTTGTAGTTCTTAATTGGTTCTCCCAAATTTCCTCTTCTTGTCACAAAACACAGCCTTATGAGGAACAAGTTTAGTTCAACTGATTCTACATCGAGCTTCAGTGAAAATATCCTCTGAGGAAGCTGTTTAGCTTTTAATACATTTCAGGCAACAGCCTTTTCCAGGTCTGGTGCAAGATAGGTTTAATCCTGTTTTAAAAATCTCTCAAGGCTATCCAAATTATTTTGCTGTGTTAAAATGTTGCTGTATCAAATATTTGCTAGGAATAAGCCAGTATCACAGAAATATTTTTTTCTTTTATTATTGACATTTTCCTTTTATTTAATTGGACTCTTACTGTTATCAATAAGGTAGGATTCAATATATTATACCGTTTTAACATTGTTGTCTTTCTATCTAAACATTAAAATTGCTACACCTATATTTATTTTTTATCTTAGTTAAACTCCTTAATGAGAAAAGGATAAGAATGAAACCATGCTGTAACTTGGAAACTGAAACACAAAAGGGTTTAGTTATATCCTACTGTAGGATAGGAGCAAGTAGGTGGCACAATGGATAGAGCACCAGGCCTGGAGTCAGGAAGACTCAACTTCATGAGTTCAAATCTGGTCTCAGACACTTACTAGCTGTGTGGCCCTGGGCAAATCACTTAACCATGTTTGCCTCAGTTCCTCATCTATAGAGCGAGCTGGAGAAGGAAATGGCAAACCCCTCTAGTAACTTTGCAAGAAAATCCCAAATGGGGTCACTGAGAGTCAGACATGACAGTTGGATACAGCTGAACCACAACAAATAGTAAGGTATACCTTGTAGCTGTATATATGTAGAGAAAGAGATGATCACTGTATTACTAGTGTTAAGAAACATTAGATTCACTGACACTAACTGAAGATAAAGTTTGAAAAGTTCTTCTCCTGATCTGGTCCAGCATTTTATAGAATCAACTAATTTTCAAACTGAACAAGATCTTAGAGTTCATCTTGTCCAACCTGTAGGTGAAAAAAAAATGAGATCCATAGAGATTTGGTGACTTGTTTAAGATCACACACTCGTTCCGAGAAAAAGCAGAACTAGAAGCCAGGTCTCCTGCCCCCCAGGCTCTTTCTGTTGCACCAAGTTATCTGGGGGAGTCTTAGAGAACAACATTTGCTTTTTCTTGACCTTGGGCGGTGGCTTTCTCCAACTGCTTTTCCAAGGAAGTGGATTGTAGAGATATAAGTTAAATAGTCTCACCAGGCTGAAATCTTTTAGAACAGCAGCAGGAGACAAGCAAGTACATAAGAAATTCCCTGGCTCTTAATGATTAATAAAATGCAAGGATTTTTTTTCCTTCTTCATTTCTTCTTTTTGCTCACATTTCCATGAAATTACAATAACCTTTCTTATCTTTTGTTATTGGTCCCCAGAAAGGTTGGTTGACATTCATGAGAAGGCAGTATACTTTAGTGGGGAAAAAAAAAAGGCTGAATTTGGAGTCACAGTATATGTGCTCAAATCCCAGTTCTGTCATTTACCATGTAGGTGACTCTGGATGAACGATACAGCTCTCTGAGCCTCACCCACAAAATAGAGGGGTTATCCTAGATCACCTTTAGGTCTATGGGCCTGTTATTTCTCCTATCTTGGAGATGGGATCAGGCAAAACCAAATATTACAATTCTATGGTCTTGGGCTATTTTTTTTGAGGGATCAAATGGTGACATTGAAGAGGAATTAATCTTATTGGAATGGTTTTGAAGAGCTGTAGCCTGGACTTTTGTGTAGCATGCCTGACCACATGGACAGGAAAAACTCTAGGTACAAGAGAGTACATGGTACCTGCAATTCGACATGCCTATGTTTAAGTAAACTAACAATAGACAATAAATAGAACCAAATTCCTGCCAAGACTATCAGTAAGAACATAAGAGCTCTTCCATTATGGTTAATTCTGGCTCTCGGTTTGTCATATAAGTCCTGGGATGTCATGTAAACAAGTAGAGACCAAGAATGCTAATAATGATCACTGTACTTCAGCCTGGAGGCTCTGTCCAAACTCTGCTCATCACTCCGTTGCTAACTAGGACCCGCTTTTTTATGTGTGGCAAACTTCTGGTGGTCACTTGGCCCTCTCATCTGCACATCACACTCCCCACCCCCTTCTACTACCCCAACTCCCTCCCAGTTCCTGGGGCCAGAGATGCTTTCACTGACATTGTGCGGTACTTGTACAAAATTCACTTCCTCGGTTGACTCATGTAAGACAAGATGGGGAATTTTTCTGTAGCAGCTGCCACAGGGAAAGCAGATCCTGTTGCCACATCAGATGCCAAGCCCTACTGTTGTCTGCACATAGCATTTGAATCATGCAACCTTCATGGTCGTGTCTCATTTGCAGTGACATTAGCATTGTTGATTTTTTCCTTTTCAGCTGTCAGAGACAGAGGATTTTTTGTTGCTGTGGAAGGAGATGACATTACTTATCATGGAAGAGGTTTTCTGTAGATACCAATACAGGCAGGTTGTGTACAAGCTTCCTTAGACGACTAAGAAGCAAATGTCTTATTTCAGATCTATCCCACCCATTCTTGCCATTCCTCTGAAATCAACTGCTCAATGTATTGGCTGTGGACAAATGGCCCAAAAGCCAGGCATAGAGTCATTTTGTTTGCTTTTGCTTCCCTTTGTCATCATGCCTGACTTTGAACCTGGGCTGTAAATAAAAAAGCAGTGGGAACAAATCCTTTACACTTCCTTCCTCCCCTAGTTTCAAAAGTGCTCACTGATCTGCAAGCTTTATGTGTATCCTCAACAGACTTTGAGTTAAGATAGCGGGTGTTTCTGTTTGTTTGTTTAGTGTGACCCTTAGAGTTCAAGACAACCAGTATGGCCAGGTGGCTGCTGGTCAGCTTATGTGCAACTCTGCTTCACCCTAATTAAAATAGAGCCACTTCGAACAATTCACATTCAGGAATGGCTGCAGAGCTTCCTCCGTGGTTAACTGTCTCATTCTAACTATGTAAATGATCATTAGTAGCTGGAATAAATTAGCCTGCAGGCATGAAACTTTTGGGGCAGCTAGGTGGTGCAGTGGATGGAGAACTGAGTTGGTAATCAGGAAGACTTATCTTTCTGAGTTTAAATCTGGCCTCAGACACTTACTAGCTGTGTGACCCTGGGCAAGTCACTTAACCCTATTTACCTCAGTTACTCATCTATAAAATGAGCTGGAGAAGGAAATGGCAAAACACTCCAGTATCTATGCCAAGAAAATACCAAATTGGGGTCACCAAGAGTCAGATATGATTGAAATGACAGAACAATGAAAATAAGTGAAATATTATCCTTAGGAAATAGACAGCTACATGTTTACAAATGTCACTCTTGGACTCTACTTAAGTAGCCTGTTATCATTCTGTCACTTACTATTGAGTCACTGGGACCATGGAGCTGGTGGAAGTAATTTAGGACCATATTTTTAAAAAATTCAAACCTGATATTTTAAAACTGCATCCAAAGGTTCTTTTCTGATGGCTCTTTGAAGAATTAGTAGGTATATGAATGAATGAATGAATGAATGAGAAAATTATTTATTAAGTGCTTAATGTATTCCAGGAACTGTAAGTGCAGGGGATATAAATTACTTAGCACACTGTTTGGGACATTGTAGATGCTTAATAAATGCTTATTGATTGATTAACTGATTGAAATACAAATAATCAAGAATGGTTTCCTGCCCTTACGGCCCTTATAGTCTTTTAAGGGAAGAAAATACATGTAGGGGATCTAGAATTGGAAATTGCAGGGTACGGGGAGGAGGCTGAGCAGAGGCAGGATTGGATTGGTCAGAAAGTTGTATGTGGTGATTCTGGGACCCCACCTGGGGGTGGGGGTGGGATTGAGTCAAAGTTCCCCAGTCAGAGCCCAGGGTACCAGACTTCCAGTGGAAGGAGGAGGAAGACAAAGAGATAAGAATGCAGGCAACAATGCTCAAATATACCTCACAACTCAAGAACTTTTCTTCATTCAGTTCACATTTATTTGTGCAAAGCATTGTACTATATATGAGGAATACAAAGATGAAAAATGAAATATTTCTCACCCTCAAGGAGCTCATAATCAAATTGAAAGATAACGTAGCATAGTTAAGAGAATGCAGAACTTGAGGTTAGGAGACATGGGCTAAAAACTTAGTTTGTATACTTCCTTAGCTATGTTGCCATAGTAAAGTCATTTACCTTCTTTGCCAATAGAGGTCCCAGGCCCAGCATACACTACTTCCTGGAGATCATGAGCCTTCCTCCTGCCCCGCCCCACCCCTTCCAAGGCTAGCTCCCCTATATGTGTTCTTTTCCTTTATTAGAATATAAAGTCCCTGAAGGCAAGGACCGGCTTACTTGTTTATATGTTTATTATCTCCAGCACTTAACACTTAGAAAGCTCTTAATAAATTATTTTTACTTTCATTCATATAGCTAGTAATTGTTCAAAGTTTCATAAGGAAAACTCAAATGCACTTTTAGTTTTGAATTTTTTAAAAAAACATAGACTTAAATAATTTTCACCAGCTCCATATTATGGTGACTACATCTACATCTTCATCCAGGTCATTCTCTCTAACCATAAATATTCTCCAGGGCTCTGTACTGGGCCTTCTCTTTTCCTTCTATACTCTTTTACTTAGTGATCTCTCTTTTTCCCCTAGATTCAATGATCATTTCTATGCTGATGATTCTCAAATCTACATATGTAGTCCTAAACTTTCTTCTGACTTCCAGTCTCCCATTTCCCAGTTCCTATTGGACTGTAACACATAAGGAACTCTGAAGAATGGGAATAAAATGCCATCCAGGAATTGGTATGAGGAATATGATACGAATATGGAATGTGATATGAAGGGAATGTGATATGAAGAGAAGGGCTGGTCAGGTGGCAAGAAGAATGGATGAGAGACGGTCATCCAGAGTGTTCCACTGGTCCGCTGGAGATATCAGGAGAAATCAAGGAAGACATCCAGCATATTGCATATTGGTTTGTGATCTGCATCTTTAGAGGGAACCTGGACAGCAAAGGAAAGACTGAACCATTAGCGTTTCTGAGTACTGAGGGTGTTTTGGAGGCCAAGCATTAGTTACAACATATTCCTGAGAAAGGGGTTAGGGTTGTTTCTTTTCATTTCATTTGTAATAATACCACCTTACATTTCTATCATGCTAGGCATTTTTGAAAAGCTTTACATGTGCATTATCTTGATTCTTGCAAGCTTCATCCCAATGATTTAGGGAGAATAGATGTTATCCTTATTTTATAGATGAGGATGATAAGATCCAGAAAGCTGGAGCAAGATGCCCAACTCTGTCACTAGTTAGGCTTGCTGCTACCATGAGAGTCCAGCTCTCCAAGGCAAGTACCCTTTCTAGGCTATGTAGAGAACTCCCAATGGCACAGGCAACCCGAAATACTCATATTTACCTTTTTCAAGGTGGCATAAAAATTCTCCCCCTGCCCTTTTACCTTCCTAATGCTATTTTGCTTGGGCTGTTAGTGGAATGAGTCCAAATGACCTGTCCAAATGTCACTTGTAGAACATGTATGAGCAATTGAGTTCCCTCATTATTACTTTATCATAGTATCAGATTTGGAGATGGACATGACTGTGAGTCCAACCCCATCATTTGACAAATGAGGAAAGAGAAGCTCAGAAGTGACTTGCCTGTGGATGTGGAAGCAGCAGTAGAACCCAGGTCCTATGAATTCAATGTTCTTTTCCCTACACTGTGGATTTATTACCTCTGTAGTAGTTTTGTGATAGGGATCAAGACCTTATCACTGCTGTCCTTCATCTGACCAGGTGGTCAGGAGAATAGCACTGCTGGATGTTGTCTCCTGTTATTCTTACCCAAATGTTATTCACCATTCTTCCCTGCTGAGGTCCTTGATTTTCACATAGGTGTACATTGTTATTTTTGTTGTTGTTAGGAAGGGAGATAGACATTTAACGTGTACTTGCAAGGACATAGACCTTTGAGAAAATTTCTATCTCATTTCTGATGTGCAAATACACCAAAAACAACTTCTTTGAATTGAGGATCTAATTCTCCTAAAATAATTTTAAATATATGTTGTTTTTATCTCACCTACAATTTCCAAGTATCCTTCCTGCTCTCCCACCCCACCCTTGAACCATCACTTATAAAAAAGAAGAAGAAGGGAGGAAAAAGGTCATCAAAACTAACCAACATATTTACAAAGTTTGATCATATATGGTATTCCACACCCATAATCCCCTACCTCTGCAAAGAAAGGAAAAATGCCTTCTCACGTTCTTTTTTGGGGCCAAGGTTAGTCATTATAATTTTGCCTCATTCAGTTCCAACTATTTTGTTATTGTTATTCTTTCTGTTTAATTGTTTTAGCTATTGTATACATTGTTTTCCTGCTTCTGCTTACTTTATTTTGCATTAGCTCATATATATCTTCCTATGCTTCTCTGTTCATCATATTGAGTGATTGTTACTGCACAGTAATATTGCATTACATTCATGTCCTACAACTTGAGACAGTTGATGGGCATCTGCTTTGTTTCCAGCCATTTGCTATTAACAAAGTATTGATATAAAAATTTTTAGGTACAAATTCTATAAAGTACAACATTTATACCCCATTGTCAGATCAGTTTCTTTTGGAAAAAAAAAGCATATCATTCTAATGCCATAATTGAGCCTCTTCCCATTTATTTCAAATCTCATAGGATTTAGAGACATAAGAAACTTTAAAATTACATACTTCAATGCTCTCACTTTACATATAAGGCAGAGACTTACCTGAATGACTTACTTTAAGTGACTTATCTGAGGTCACATAAGTAATACATAGTAGAACCAGATTTGAACCCATGTTCAAATCCAAATCTAGAGTTCTTTTTAGGTTTTCTTTTAGGATTCTATTCTGTTATTTCTTCCCACAGATTAGTGTTCACCTCCAATACTATTATTCTTCCTTCTTTATCATATTTGATAGCTTCTATGATATCTAAAGTTAATCTTCAACAAGGATATTTTTCTCCTGTTTTTAAATCAAAGTCTCCTTGATTACAAATACAGGTTCCTGATGGGACATATTCCCTCAAATCTTCATGAGATGAACTCTGTCCTTAAGGACATGTCTTAAGCTATATTATTTAGGCATCTTAAACCATAGTCTCAAAAGCCAAATCCCATTCTTTAACACCACTTATATAGCCACTTCCCAAATCTTTATTTATTTTAAAATCCAAACTTTATTTGAAACGAGTGATAAAACACTATATATGTACCCAAATCCCTCTGTTTTCTATGCAAGATATCATACATCTTTTGCAGGTTTCTTCTGGCAGTGTCATTTGTCCCACCATGAATTACTAAAAGTGAGTGTAGTGATCATGAAGTTTCATGAGTCTTGAAAATTTTTATTACAGATGTATTTAAAAATATACTCAAATTTTCTGCAGAACTAAAAGTGAAGACATTGTTCATTATACGATTTAATATCCTTTGTTCATTCACTTATTAATTCAACCAACAAAACATTCATTTATTCAACCAACAAATATTTATCAAGCACATGCCATATTTGAAACCCTTTGTAAAGTACTGAAAATACAAGGAGACAGCACAGACATGTTTTCAAAGAACCTACAATCTAAAGGGGCAAATAACTATGATGCTAACAACTGTGATACAAAGGAATGTGATTTAAGTGCAAAGAGAAGGACGAGGTAAATTGCTATTAGAAATTTGGAGAGAAAAAAATTAACTTCCATCTGGAACCAAGATGCAATGGATGGAAGGGATTATGGAAAGATTTATGGAGGATATGGCTATTTAAGCAGGGTCTTAGAGGAAGAATAGGATTTCAGCAGATATAGTTTGAGAAGAAAAAAGTACAGGTTATGTGTATAGAGTGGTATGATGGAGACAAGAGAGGGTAGGTGATAAGGTAGTACAGTTTGGCTAGAGCATGGGATGGTGGAAAGGAGGATATGAGATAAAGCTTGAAAGGTAAATTAGAGATAGATTGTGGAGTAGCTTGAATGCCAGGTTTAGAAGCTTATACTCTATTGAGTAGGCAAAGGGAAACTATTGAAGATTTTTTGTTTTGTTTTGTTTGGTAGGCAATGGGGTTAAGTGACTTGCCCAGGGTCACACAGCTAGTAAGTGTTATGTGTCCGAGGCTGGATTTGAACTCAGGTCGTCCTGACTCCAAGGCCTGTGCTCTATCCACTGTGCCACCTAGCTGCCCCTACTGAAGGTTTTTTTGAGTGGGAAGAAGACATGATAGTTTTGGTCTATGGTAACTTTCTTTGATCCTTTGATAGATCTGTGATTCCATAAATATGGGGGCCACCGCCATGAATGTAGATGTTATGCTATGCCAAAACTTTTCATCTTTGCCTGTGTCCTCTTATGAAGACCTTACAGGGAGTCTGCCTGCTCTAGGTGAGGTGGAAGAAAGAGTTTAGGGAGAGACTCATGGCAGGGGAGGCTTCTTATTTTGGCACTTGGAGGAAGCTTGCCCATCATGCCAAAGGCTTTCCCCTGAATCTCAGGGGGTTAGCTGTCCATCTGCTATCTCTTGCTCTTACCGCATGATTGACCTGCTTCCTTTTCTGGTCAGATAACTTTCAAACCACTTCTCTTATGTAATTTTTGTTAAGTGATATGTTACACTCTACTCATGCCTGAAATACAGTTCTGCTTTTCTATTTGAGTGAGGGACTTTAATTCTTTGGATGCTGTGGTATTCTAAGTCTTGCAACCATGCAGTAGCACCAGAAGTAAACAAACAAACTCAAACACACATACACACACACATTATATTAAAAAACACAACAACAAAACTTAGGCCTTTGTTTCACAGAGAAGCTTGACATTATTAAAAATCATTGCACAATAATGCATACTTTGTGAGCTTTCTGTTCAACTGCATATCCTGGTTTAGACAGTAAGTCTAAATTCTTTGCCCACTTGCTTTTTCCTGTGTGAATAGATAGATCAAATTCTTTTGAGTATTTATGGATGTCATTAGGAGTTTCTGTACTGTTTCAGGCCTTGATGCAGTCATTGCCCTGTCAACTGCAAATAGATGAATCTGGAAGACTTCCCCATCTAAGGAAATTACCTCTGATTTTGACTCTCTCCTGGAAATCTTCTATGGTGGTGGTAAATACATTTGTGGAGCTGCCCTATTTGATACCAATAACCAGACTATCATCACAGGTATCTGTTTCATTTTTTTAATGAACCACAATTTTAACATATGCATAGAGGGAAGCCCATAAGGTGGAATTTTATTCTACCAATCCATATTTTGAAGTAAAAAAATTAGCACAGGGCAATCTTATATTCTTCGCACCTCCCAATTAATGATATGATTGTAAAGATGTGGTCTACTGGAGGATATAATTTGCCAAAGCCTATCTGTTCCCTTATTTTACCTCCATCAAGGAGACCTTTGATATATGTGCATATTACTCACATAATTGTACAGGAGAAAAAGTAAGGATATGGGTCAGTAGTTACTGAAATTTCCTTAATTATTCTTTTTGGATTATAATGATTATATGAATCTCCCTGCCCACAAGTGTTTGGCATCCTTTTCATATTTCCTGTAAGTGAAGAACTGAGCCCTTAGCACCCCCAGACTTGTGTAGCCTCCAGTATGAGCCTGGGTACACCTCGGGTCTAGATGCATTTCCCATATTTACTTTCTTTAATGCCATAGTTCCCTATGCAAATGAAGAGTCCAGATGTAGTAGCTCTGCTGTCATAGATGGAGAAAAGTGTTTCAGAAACGTTTATAGACCTTTTCCCTTTTGTTTGGTCATCCTCCTGTCACTTTGATCCTTAAATATTAAAGGATAAATGTGTACAGGATGGCCGGGTTTAATTGAAGCTCTTCCTAAGCCTTTATGTAAACTTATTTTTCCTTCTACTGCTTCCTGCTGTTTTATGAGATCATATTTACTGCTCATAATCTTCTACCTTCCTATTCCATAGCATTTTACAAATGAGTTTATATTCTTAACTGGTACTAACATTGCATTTTATATCTTTCTGTGTGGTGTGGAGATAAAATGTTTGCTAGGTCAGACGGTTTATAGGTTCTTTTATTGGTTAAACTTCCTGAGGTAATGGTGATAGTCTGTGCCAATGTCTATTCTTTCCCAATATTAATATTAACAGCTTGTTTAATAAATCAGTTTAATTCAGGATTGTGCTTTAAAAAGGGAATAAAATAATGATATCTTTTGACTTAGAAATTTCATTGCTAGGCTATTTATCAGACATAAGTAGAAAGCTCTAATATATCAAAACATTTGTAGCAGAATTTTTTGTAGTAGTAAAGAACTGGAAACAAAGTAGATACCCATCAATAGATGAATGGCTAAGCAGATGGCAATACATGAATAGAAAAGAATATTATTGCACTGTAAGAAATGAATATAGATAATATAGAGAAGCATGGGAAGACTCAAGGTATATGAACTGGTGCAGTGGTGTACTGGTAATTGTTTAACAACTGACTCTGAAAGAAAGGTGTGTGTGACACACTTTTAAGGCTTAATTTGCATGATTAATATTTTCTCCAGCTTTTTCTTAAGTCTAGATAGTCAACAGCACAAACAGCCAAGCCTTGATTTGTAGAATTTCCCAATTTCCAAGGCATATATGCTCATGAAAGTGAACAATTGGTTCTCACCAACTAGTAGGAGCGGCTTCAATACAGCCATCACTGGTTGGAAGGAAACAACAGGAAAACAACATACACAATGACTATTACATAAACATAAATGCAAAGAACAACTAAAAAATCAAAACTGAATGCTGTGAAATTATAATTACCGAACTTTGTCTCAAAGAGGAGATAGGAAAGTTTATCTCTCCCCCTTCTTTTCTGAGTTGTGGAATATGAGTGTGGAACACTGTGTATGACGTCAGACTCAATGTGTTGTTTAGTTCTAATGAACTATTTATTTGTCCTCTTTTTATTATAAGGGATGACTATCTGGGAGAGAGAGGGTAGGGTATATGTGTGTATATACATATGAATTTATACGTATGAAATGAAGGTGATATCTCTTTAATTAATCAGTACAAGTTAAAAGTAAGTAAATCTGGCTAGAATTGGCAACATCCAGCCTACCTGGCCTACTTGTTATACAACATTCTGTCTCCTGTCTCCATGCCCCAGGCTGACCCACATGCGTGGAATGATCTCCTGCCTCATCTCCATTTTTCAGAACCCCTTGCTTCTTTAAAGTTCAGCTCAAGGATCACCACCTTTCCTGATTTCCCATCACTGTGTATTCATTTTTTATGTATCCTGTATTCATTTATCTGTGGCAATGTTTTATCCCCCAGTAGAGTATAAGTTCCTTTAGGTCAGCAATTGTTTTATTTTTGCCTTTGTATACCTAGTACCTAGCAAAGTGTTTGGTATATAGCAATCACTTAAATGTTTATTAACTGATTAGTAGCTTCTCATTTTAATTTTTTCTTCTGATTTGGTTTTTATTTTGATCTCTGCTCATCTGTCTGTACACAGGTGACTAATTTGGAAATATCTTCCACTTTGGTAATCATTTCCTGCCTATTACATTAAAATCTGCTTCATTTTTTGTGTTATCTGGTGCTAAGTTCAGTACATGCCAATGGTCCTCTTGAAGACAGTATTCATCCAACGTGTAAGGCTTCTGTAACATTTACAAGTCTTTGACATTTCTCAATTAGTTTAGTGTTATTCTTTTTTAAAATAATATCTTATTTCCCCCTAATTATGTGTAAAAACAATTTTTAACATTATTTTTTTAAGTCTTGAGTTCCAAATTCTATCCCTTCCTGCCTCCTCTCCCTTTTCCTTAATATAGGTTACACATGTACAATCATATAAAACATTTCCATAGTAGTCATTTTGTGGAAGAAAAAGAGAGGAAGAAGGAAAGAGAGAAAGGAAGAAAGAAGAAAAGAAAAGAAAGAAAGAAAAAGGAAAGAAGGAAGGAAGAAAGGAAGGAAGTGAAAAATAATGTGCATTAGTTTATTTTTATTCTTGCTTTCCTTCCCTAAGCTCATCTTTGCATTGAAGCTGTCAAGTGCTAACACAGATGTTCTTTTAATTTGGAGGGGCTTATCAAGTTCATGTAATTTCTCTGCCTTCTCTTTCTCTACGGCAAATATTGGCACAAAGTTGCATTATCTGCCTGGTAGTCTTTTTACAAATACTTACCATAAGCCCAAAAATAAAAGATGGCCAACTGTTCTTTTGAAATGAAGTTTCTTGTAAAACTTCAGATGCATGATAAAAATAATTCCACTAGCTACTTTCTTTGCTTCTCTAAGGGAATCATGAGCGACAACCCTCCATTTAGCTACAACTTCATTTTTCCTTCTGGCTTCATTTATAACAAGAATGTCAAGATTGATATTCCAGTTTCTAAAATAGTATGGCCACTCATTGGTCGCCAGGCAAGGATATCACATTAAGAGTGGAACTCTCTGCCCCCTTTTATGCTGACCTATTACCAGTGCTGTGAGAGGATGGAAGAGGACCACAGAGGATGGAGAATCATTTTGTATTTTTCTTTAGT
This sequence comes from Vombatus ursinus, assembly GCF_900497805.2. NCBI lineage: Eukaryota > Metazoa > Chordata > Mammalia > Diprotodontia > Vombatidae > Vombatus > Vombatus ursinus. The sequence goes on from NW_020954596.1 coordinate 35,462,151, forward strand.
TCCTAAATCGTCATGGTCAAAGAATTGACCCATGTACTAGCCTCACTACATGACATGGTGAGGCTAGTCCTAAAAAAGGAGACAAAGGCTATTTCCAGGTCTGTATTTGAAGCCTTTCTGCCTTGGTAGAACCTGTCAGAACTTAAAATCCACCCAGGAATACTCCACACATCAAGTTTGGATACAATATCAACTTTGTCATTTACTAGGTGTGTAACCTCAGTCAATCTCCTTGGGCCTCAGTTTACTTATCTGTAAAATGACAGCTTTAGAGCTATGAACCTATGAATTCAAATATTGGATTAAGATTTTGTGGAGATATATTATCATAGATAAATTTCAAGAGCAGGAGTCAGATCATTAGGCCAATAAAACAGTGGATGGAGCTTTGGACTTAAAGTTAGGAAGTCCTGAGTTCAAATTCTGCCTTGGATATTATCCTGAGCAAATTTCAGTTTCATTTTCCTCATCTGTAAGATAAGGATAATAAGACCACCTACCTCACAGGGTTGTTGTATGGATCAAATGAGGTAACACATGTAAGTGCTTTGCAAAACTTAAAGCCCCATATAAATACTGCTATTATTAAATTATATCTCTATAAGCACAGAAGAAAAGACAATACTGTCTCTGCTTAAGGAACAGAAAAGCCAAGGATATGGACATGTATAAGTGTTACAAGGTTAGTAGTGGAGTGGGTGGAGGATGGAGGCAAGTGGTACTTATAAATACACTGCAGGACAAAAGAACGCCTATGGATAGAAATAACAAGAAAAGACCTCCCTTATGATCATATAGTCCAACCTCATAGCAAGGTGTGAGACTGTGAAAGTGAGGCAATCCTTTCCCTTAATGCATACTTTTCTTTAAGAGGTTTCCTAGTTGCTTTTTCTTTTTTTATATAACCTTTTGTGTATTTGTTTAATCTGATGATGAGGAAAAGGTAAATAACTTTAAACTTTGAACCTCATGTGTCCTCCTTTCTTCAGCAGCTCCGTTGAACATAGCATAATTCTAATTCTAACGTCTAGTACTCTGCTTTCTTCTATCCCTTGCCTTTTCTTTTCCTTCCTTGCTTTCTATAAAAAGTCAGGGTCAAAGTAAAAAACATACTCAAATTGAAAAGTGTGTTTCTATTTCATTTGATAAAAATAATTTATTAGATTATTTGAGTCTGTGTAGTATATTCTTCTTGTCTATTACTCTTTGACACTATCAACCCCACAGGTTTAAAGTATTTTTCTCGTAATTACCAATATAGCAGGAATGAATGAATGAATGAGAATTGAGAAGCCCCTGCTCTTAAGGGGCTTAAGGGAAGGAGGGTGAATACAAATAGGAGAATGGCAGCCAGAAAAGGGAATTTTGATCTGGAGTTACAGGGATGGTAAATAAAAGGTAGACTATTGCTATGCCTTATCCAGAAGCAATGGTAGTATATTGATTTGATTTTTGTCCTCATGGACAGAGATAGAAAACAAAGTGGGAGAGGGAAAGAACACACACCAGCAAAGGCAAGACTTTATGGAATATGAAGCATGGTCTGGGACTAACTAGGTAAAGTAAGTTAGGTGAGTTTGTACTCATCAACTTCCAAAGGAGGATAGCTCAACTTCTGTGCAGTTTCAAAGGTTAATGAATTAGCTGCCAACAGGGAGGAGTGGGGCGTGGTCTCTGAAAATGTGGTTCAGAGGATGCTATTCCAGTTGAAATAGGTCACCTGGCAAGGTGTCCAGGGTGAGTGGCATCAACTCATTTGTTTTTCAATATAAGAAACTTATTCCGTAGGTGAGACAATCTCACTAGACATAGAGAGTGAATTCACTGTCAGTATGTAGAATGATTAGGCAAAACTCATGTCAAAAGATCTCCTGAGATGGTTACTTTCAAAGAAGACTTTTTGAGATTATTTTTGGGGTATCCTTTTACTGCCAGTAGACTTTGAGAATATGATTTAAGTAAATCATTGCCTGACTAGAGAATCCAAACTTAGGTAACTCTATTAGTCACTGGCTTTTTTTTTGTTTGTTTAATTTTGGTCTGAATCCGTGATTTCATCAATGTAAGGAATTCCCAGTGTGGAAACCCCCTTTATTGATGCAGCTCCTATCCAATTCATCTGTATTTAGAACATACATATATATTATACATATATGTGTATATGTATATACACACATACATACACACACACACACACACACACACACATATATGTCTCTGATAAAATATAAGCTTCTTCAGTACAGGGACTACTTAACAACTATTTCCTTTCTTGTCATTGGAGCCCTGGAGACTAGGACTGTTTGAGGTACATAGTAGCCATTTAATAAATACTTGTGGTTTTTTTTGTTGTTGTTGGGTTTTATTTTTGGTTGTTGTTGTTGTTTTTTTTTTTTTTTTTTTTGCTTTTTGGTGAGGCAATTGGGGTTAAGTCACTTGCCCAGGGTTGCACAGCTAGCAAGTGTCAAGTGTCTGAGGCTGGATTTGAACTCAGGTCTTCCTGACTCCAAGGCCAGAGTTCTATCCACTGCACCACCTAGCTGCCCAATAAATGCTTGTTGATTGATTGATAAAGACTTAGAGAGATGATTGGTTCATTGAAAGGTTTAACAGCTAGTATATATAAAAGACACAACTTGAGCACAGGTCTTCTGACTCCAAGGCTGGTGCTCTCATGATATGAGGGGAAATAGTTAATTCAAAACACTTGTAAGTCAGCTCCATCGTGAACCCTAGGGAAACTGAGGCATATCAACATGTTAAAGTTGTCTGAGTTACTTTGGGGTGACTAAACTTCTTAACAATGCCAAAAAAAATCTTGATGGAGGTGGAATTTACCCTGATACTCCCGGCATTTTGATCATTGGATTATAACTACATCATTTTTGTCACTTCCAAAGCATTTATGGATCATCATTATAGATAACCCCTCAAACTGTAAATTAGGATTATAGGATTTAAAGATTAAAAGAGACCTTAAAAATCATGTAGCCCAACCCCCACGTTTAACAAATGAAAAAACTGAAACTCTTGGAGTTGAACCGATGACTTCTTTGTACTCTCACAGCTGGCAGTTGAGATAGGTTTCAAACCTAGGGTTTTTTTTATTCTAAGTCTAGAATTCATTCTACTACAACACTCAAGCAAATCTGTCTTTGTTTAACATTGCTGGAGATGGTTTCATAGAATCTAATACAGGTACATTACTTAATATTTTTGATGATTATGGTGGATTTGGTTAGGAGGACAGAGTTTACATTTATGGTGTTCATTATACATTACAGCCACAGTCTTTACCAAAACAATTGTCCCTACTAACATTGATAAAAGTTGTGTAGATATAAATATACAGTTCTCTAGAAACAATGGGCAATTAGCAGTTCATTTGAGGAAATAGCTTGTGCGTTAATGGACTATAAAATCCACCCATGGGAAGTTTACTCTAAAATGTTTGCCTGTTCAAAGTGCCTTAATGGGGAAAGCCTCAGAGCAGCAAGGTTATTTTTAAAATGTTAAGATATACCATTTCTGCTGGACTGCAATCTGCATCAAATGGAATATCCTTATCTGTATGGAGTCCCTCAAAAGAAAACTGGGATCCAGTGATTGTGTTTCTGGAGAACCATTCACAATTTAAGAAAAAAGGTCTTGCTCTGAAACTGTTTAGAGGGCAATGAGCTTCATTTGCAGGCAGCATGTGCCAACAAATATACTATTTCCTGTGAAATCTCCTTACGGGCAGCTAAGGGTTTTTTGTTCGTTTTTAAATTCCACAAGGAGGAAATGTTGATGCTATGTTGGGATTTGCCAGCACTTGGAGATCCATGTGGACAGAAGGTATAGGCTGAATATCCAGTAGGTGGGGTTTTATACCCTGGGAATTACTTCAGCAAGTTAATGTAACTTGATCCAGGTATTAGTACAGTGTGTTCTGTCTGTGGCAAATTTCTCCAGGTTGTTGCTTATCTCTGGCAACTATTTCTGCATCCAGATTCACATTTCCAGAGCATCACAGCAGGGGGCTGTATATAATTGAGGGACCCTGGGGGCTAGATCTGAGGGGCTTGTCCCCCTCATGCTACCCCACAAGGTCATAGCCCACCACTCCTAACACATGTGTTTCGGTGTAACAGTCTTCCTTAGGAATATAGACTTCTTTGTCCAAAAGAATTATACACACTTTTCCTTTGAACTTGCCCCATTATTTTGAATTTGGAAAGAATCGTATTTTTTTTTTTACTTTCTCAGCCCTCAGTTATCCAAGTGCTTTCAAGCACCCCATGTGTCCCCCAGTTATGTCCTATTGTGCACTGTCCTATTTGCATGTAAATTATGGTGTTATGTAAATGGCACACACCCAAAGTATGTGTGTGTGTGTGTGTGTTTTACCAACACCCTAAGCAGGTTGGACCACACTTTAATTGTCAAAGGGTATATGGGGTAAAAGGGTGGAGAGGGGAGAGGGGGTGTCCTTTTCTCCTACCTTAAATTATGTGTGTAGCTTGCCCTTCGTTCTCAGAGAGGACCATGGCATCAGGAAGATGATGACATGACTTGCAGATGAGAAGCCATCTCTGCACCAAAAGGTATTTGTTTATGGATTTTCTTACTCTGGTTCTGTATACATAGGTGTGTTTCTGACAAGATGACATACCCTTGACTTTCTTTTTAAAATTATAGATAATACTCAAATCGATAGTGTTTAAAACTTTTGTAGAGGAAGAAAAAGCAAGTGGGGTCCAGGGTATTCTAGATTTTGTATTAAAGTCAATTAATATTTAATATGTGCCTACTGTGATCAGAGATTCTGCTCAGGTGCTGGGGGTAAAATGAGATAATATCTGTAAAGCACTTAGCACAGTGCCTGGCACAGAGTAGTCACTTATTATATAAATATTTATTCTCTCCCCTTTCTCCACTTAGGAGAGAAACAGTTTAGATAAAATAATATCACTTCCCTCATGATGTTTACAGTCTACAAGGGAATAAAACAAAAGCACAAATAACTAGATTACATAATTTTACATAAATATGTTAAAAGTGCAGGACAAACTAGCATGTGAAGTCTAAGGAGAAAAGCTCATTACCAAAGAGAAAAAAGAATAAGAGAAGGCTCCGTGGATCAGAGGAACATAGATGCAGAGCTAGAAGTGACCTTAGAAGAGGGCTAATGCAACCCCTTTGTTTTAAAGAAGAGGACACTCGAGGCCCAGAAGCTGAGTAACTTGTTTGAGGTAGTAGAGCAAGGATTCGAATACAGTTCCTCTAACTCCAAAGTCAGTGCTTTCCTCATTGCACCATGCTACATCTCCACGGAAGAACAGTGTGTGAGTTGAGCTTTCTTATAGCACTCCAGATATGTTGTAGGATTTTCCTGACCGCTGTTGTCACCAATCACTTCAGCCAATATGTAAGAATCTCTTGCATTCGTTGGGGTTTTTCCTGACTACACAATCATACCCATAGACATGCAGTTCTCCTCATTCACTTTTCATTCAGGTATTTAGAATGTTTCATAGGGGTAGGTTTCAATATCACATTTTACCAGTTAGATACCATCACACAATTCATGGAGCCCTAGAATTTGAGAGCTTGAAGGCTTAGGTATCATTTAATCCAATCAGTCATTGCAGATAAGGAAATTAATGCCAAAAGAATTTAGGGTGACTTCATTGGAGTTGTGCTGACAGAGACTTTAGAACCTGACTCAATGGCTGAAATAAAAGATGGTGGTTTTATTAAAAAAAAAAGTGTACTCAAGATGTCTTCTATGTAGGAGGAATCAATGATAGCCTTCATCATATTATGGTTCAAATTCACAGCATTCTTGAGGTCCAAAAAAACCCACATCCACAATAATAACCAGGCATCATTGTACTTACTGCGTCAGACTTGGAACAATATATAGCCTCCTACATGAGATCCACAGTCACTCAAAAGAGTTTGTCCCTATAGTCTTCCACACAGAAAGAAGTGAATGGATGAAGAATTTTTTTTAGTTTGGACTATGATATACAGCTGTATGAATAGTCCATTGAGTTGGTCTATCAGTAAATATATTTTGGGCAGAACCTACATATGAACAGTGAAGATAGACTGGAATTGAATAAGAGGAAGGGCTAGATTTCATTTGGGAAATCAGGCAGTATAGAGGTTTGAAATTCTAACTTCAAAGCTAATCCTTTAGCTAAAGGCTTGTTAAAACTGAGGGTAGTTAAAACGCAAACAGTCCCAGGAAAAGTAATGTCTTGAGCCCTTATCAGATATTTATGGTTTATTGTGAATGGTCTAAATAGATTTAGACAGAGAGAGTGACTTTTGGGGAGGGGGAATCATATGATTCAGGTATTTTAAAGTTATACAGGTATTGTCTGCAATGGATGAAAACTGATTTTAGAGAACTTTAAAACCTCTAAAAAGCCCAGTATTTAAGTATTTAATTTAACACAAATTCCTATCATTTTAATTGCTTAGAAATATTGCTATGTTCCTCTACATAATTTCTCTTAATGGGGAAGGGGAAAGAGAAAAGGGGTAGAGAACCATGTAGCTAGAAGAATCAGTTTTGAAAGGATTAATTTTCTCTAGAAGTGTGTCAAATTGCTGATCATAATTTTGTCTAAGCCTATTTCTGAGTTCACTATTTTGATCAATTCTGTAAACCTGAAATTCTGGGGAAAATGTTTCATGTAAACAAGGCATAAACTATAAAATTAGATGAATGTAAAATCTATAGGTATCAAGAAAAGTAATATGGTATAAGAGTATAAGTTTGTTGACCAAAAATATATATATTGAAAATAAATGTCTATTGTAAATGCTACTTATGATATAGACACAAACAAGATCAAGCCCCTAGAGTAAACAAAGCACTCAGAAACAGTGAGGTCAAAACCAACTAGTTCAATTCCTGAATATTCTTGCCACTTCTTAGAAAAGACAAAACATTGTACCTTTACATAGACATTGAACAAAGGTTAACTAACACTAATCTAGAATTATGAAGGAAATTATATATACATACACACATACACATACATGTATATACACATACATACATATATACATACTATGTATATATAAATATACATACATACATATATACATACTATGTATATATAAATATACATACATACAGAGAGAGAGTGAAGACATGTTTTCATCGGTCTATGAAACTCTCAGTGAGGAAATTATCCCTATTAGTACTAAGGGGTATAGTGAATAGAGTGATGGACCTGGAGTCAGGAAGACCTGAGTTCAAATCTAGCTTCAGACATTTAATAGATCAATGACCTTGGGCAAGTCCCCTAACCTCTGTTCTCTTCAGTTTGCTCAACTGCAAAATGTGGATAATAATAGCACATATCTCCCAGAGTTCTTGTGAGGTGAAATGAGATAATTTGTAAAGCAGTTAGCACAGTGCCTGGCACATAGTAGGTATCTAGTACAGCGAAGTACCTGGCACATGGTAGGTGCTATATGCATGTTAACTATTAATATTATTATTAGATCTGCAATTATCCTTCCATTTATAGTCTTAGAGAGTTGCCTGGTAGCACTGAGAGGTTAAGTCATTTGTCTCTGGTCATAAAGCTATTACTTGTCAGAGGCAAATTTGAATCCAGCTCTTCTGAGGCTGACTTCTCCACTCTACCACCCTGTTTTTCCTATACATACACAGATGTGTGGGTGCAGGATGGCTTGGTGGAGAGAGCACCAGACCTAGAGTTAAGTTCAAATGGTTAAAATGCTGCCTTAGACACTTGCTAGATGTTTGATGCTGGAACAGATCACTTAACTTGCTCATCTGTAAAATTGTAATAACAAAAGCACCCACTTCCCAGGATTGTTGTTATGATTAAATAAGATAATGTATATAGTGTATGCAAACTTCAAAGGACGATATGAATTCCAGCTGTTATTATTCTATTTTAGACAAACATTACATTTTAGATCTCAAAAAAGATAAGCTTCAATTTTAGCTTAAGTGTTCCTGTAAAATAAATTTTCACTGACATATATCTGCATTTTAAAAAATTAATAATCTTGATTCAAAATTAAGCCTCCATTCCCCAATCTAACTCGACAACAATTTATTAAGCATCTGCTGCGTCCAAGGCTCCATTATTCTGCAGACACTTCAGTTGTCTAATGGATTGATGATCTCATCAATTTGGAAGTTCCCTCCAATGAAGCTATTCACACCTTGTCCTTACTTGCCTATCCTGTGAAAGTCTTGTCCATACTCTCCCTTGAGTTTGCCAAAGGGGGAGAGGTGGGGAAGGTGGGTGTGGGTGTGGGTAGGTGATTTCCTTGGGGTTTTTTGACATATAAATGATACAAATAAAGTATTTGAGCTGTCCAGGCATTGTGGCACAGTGGAAACGAGGTTTGTCTTTGAAGTCGGAGGGCTTTGGTTTTAACACTCCTTCTGACACTTACTACCTATAAGGTCTTGAGCAAGTCACTTTTATACCCCTGAGCCTCAGTTTCCTTATCTGTAAAATGAGGGAATTGGATTAGATGGCCTCTGAGATTTCTTTGGCTGTACAGTGATGATCCTCTCTCTTGCCATATGACCAACCTATCTACATTTCTCTCACTCCCCCCCAACACATTTATTTGGTAACATCTTATATGCCACTTTTGTAATATGTTAGAGCCTACTCACACCAGTGATGCACTTTTCCATTGCCTTTCGGATGATGTTTAATTTCAGTCCTTCAGATCCTGTCAGATCCTAGCAAAATGTTAGTATTAAGAAAGATAATCCTTTGTTTCAAGGAGAAGCTCAGGACCTTAAAAAATCTTTAATCAATCCCTAACTGTGATTACAAGGGGCCAATTGTTGAAGGATGCTACCCACCTCCTGCCAGAGGAGTGATGGACTAGGGATTCAGAATGTGAGCTGTATTTTTGGACAAGGGCCAATGTATGGATTTGTTGTGCTTGATTATACTTATTTTTTTTACAAGAAAGGGTTTTTTGGGGGGGTGAGGGGATTTTGAAGAAGGGGGCTAGTGAGAGTGATGCCAAAAAAGACAGAAGAAAATAGAATAATTGAAACATTTTTTGAAATGCCAGAAAAAAGTTCAGAAGGAAATACAAACTAGCAAAACAATTTTGACACAAATGTGTTGAATTTATTATATATTTTTAAAACCTAGTTGGGTATAAGAGATTTACAATTTCATATGTAATCTTTTTTTTCTGTTCTTTGTACATAGAAATGTTCATGTTTGTTGGTATTTGTCAGGTTCAGGATAACAAAAAATAAAAAAATATTAAAAAAAAAACTTTGAAGGTTCCAAAAGGAATACAACTTGTTTTCTTCCTGTTTCATTTCTGGAATCAATTTGATGTCCATGTTCAGTGTCTCTCTGATATATATATATATGTATGTATGTATGTACATACACACATACACACACATGAATTCTCTGGCTTCCTTCAGTCCCAGCTAAAATTCTGCTATATGCAAGAAGTTTTTCCTGATCCCCTTAATGTCAGTGCCTTCCCTCTATGATCTCCAATTATCTCCAATTTATCCTGGATATATTTTGATTGTACATAGTTGTTCATATGTCGTCTCCCCATTAGACTGAATTCCTAGAAAATAATTCTTTTTGTATCCCTAACACTTAACATGGGGCCCTGAATATAGAAGGGCACATGCTTAATAAATGCTTGTTGACATGATTTGATTGATGGATGAACTCTATATGTTGTCCATTCAACTGCATACCATAATTTAAACAATATGCCTTCTTCCATTTGCTTTTTCCTATAGAGATAACTAGGCCAAACTCAAGACTTTGCACAATCAGTCCAATATTAACAGTAAACCACAGTATGTATAGAACCTTACTATTTATAGTGAGGTCCAACATTAATACTGTATTGATCTCCTTCATGACAGTGGCAAACACTTTTGAGGCCTATTTGCTTCCCTATTTTATGTCTCTCTTGATATTAATAAGAGAATGATTAAAAAAAGTTATTCCAAATGATTTTGATATATGTATGGGAGACACCTTATGCGAAGAGAGCCTTTTTTACTTTATTGAATCAAATGCTTTTTTATAGTTAAACAAATACAGTAAGATTTTCTGTAGTTTACAATTAACAGTTTGACTGTAAAGTTATGATCTTCTATAGAATGTCATTTGTGAAAACCTACCTATTCCTTTCTCATATTGTTCTTAAGCATATCTTTAATACGTCTATAAATTATTCTCATAAATATATGTAAAGGTAAGAAAGTAGGTCCATGGGTAAGTTACTAAATATTAATGTCCTCTAACTACCTTTTTTGAGAATGTCAACTTTGATATGATTAATTTCCTGGAGTTGTATATCAATTGTTGGTCATTAATAAAGATCTCACATTTGGAATACCAACAGTTAGATTTGGAAGTTCCCTATACAGATGGGGTAGCTAGAGTAAATCGGATTGTCTCAGGAGAGAGTATTGACTATTCAGACTTCCTTCTTTACCATATCCCAGTAGTCTTCTCACTGTAAAAGAGGTTTTCACCACCACCATTCCCAGAAGCCTTTTCATTCTAAAAGATTACTCTGTGTCTGAGACCCTTCTTCTGATTGATCAATTCTTCCCAGAACTTCCATTTCCAGGAAGGGCTCAGGCCAACCATGTTGACTCCTTCCTTACTCTTCCTGAGTTTCTGACTATGCCCCACCCATAGTTATCTTCTCCCCTTTCCTTCTTCTGCTTCCTTTTTTATGTGTCATCTTCCTATGTAGAACATAAGCTCCTTAAGGACAGGAACTGTCTTTCTTTTTGCTTTATTTGTATTCCCAGCTCTTAGTGCAGTGCCTGACATATAGTAAGTGCTTAATAAATTTTCATTGACTGTCGTGGACTTTCTAAGAGGTTGACAGTGAAAGGAAGGAAAGAGTTAAGATGATAACTAGAAGAATCAAAAATGATCTTTTTAAGAAAGGACAGATCTGAGCATATGTGTAGGTGGAGGACAAGAAACATTTAAGAATCATTGGATTGATAGAAAGTCATGACCAAAAAAGGAGCCTGGATACTATATTTCCAGAAATCATTAAAGAAAACAATGCAGACGTGTTGGAACTAAAGGGCGTGGTAGAAATCAAAAGAATCCACCAATCACATCCTGAAAGAAACATCAAAGTGAAATCTGCCAGGAATGTCATAACCAAAATCTAGAACTTCTAGCAGTAAGCAAGCAAGAAGTTCAAATTTTGAAGAGCCATAGTCAGAATCACACAAGTTTTATCAGCTACCACTATAAAGGATCTTTGTTCATGCCCTGCTAATCCCCAAGCCTACATAATCCCCACTGCCTGGTTTTTCTACTACCGCTCTACTTCTGAGCAGTGGAGCGCCCCTGGAAAAAAGTAACAAATTGTGATGACAGGATCCACTACAAATTTATGCCAATTTAACCTCAATTTGCCTTTTCCTGCTGCATAGCAATTTTTTCAGATCATCTCTTATGGACTGCTTATTCCATTCCAGGCAGCAGCCATTCCAAGTTCTTTTATCCTTAAATATACAATTTTACCTACTCTCACCTCATCTCCTACTTTCTTGAGCATATTAAAGTCATCAGATATGAGCTCCCCCAGTAAATAAATTTTTTTTTTTTTATTTTTAGGCAATTGGGGTTAAGTGACTTGGCCAGGGTTACACAGCTAGTAAGTGTCAAGTATTTGGTCTGAGGCCGGATTTGAACTCAGGTCTTCCTGACGTCAGGGCTGGTGCTCTATTCACTGCACCACCTAGCTGCCCCTCCCCCAATAAATTAAACCCATTAAAATCCCTCTGTGTCTTCTCACATCTTTCTCAGGCTCAAAGAAGGAAGTGGCCATCCTTTTGAATAAAGTTAATCCTTCCACCTTGTATCCCTGATCTAATCCACTTCTATCTCCTTTGAGAATTTTTTCTCTCTGTGTTGTGTTTAATGAGATACCTCGCATTTTCTTCTATTTTTTAATCTTTTGATTTTGTTGTAATATTTCTTGTTGTCTGAGGGAGTCATTAGCTTCAGTTTGTTCTGTTCTAATTTTTTTTTTAAGACTAGGTCTTCCTATCTTACCCAAGTAGGATGTACAAGAGCTATTTGTGGGCCCAGTGTGACTCTGATCGACTTGGGAGCTTTGAACTGCTCCATTTTCTACTTGGGCTGGTTTGCTTCTCCTTAGACAACTTGGACACCCCGGTTTGAAAAGGGCTCACCCTAGTAATGACAAATTTAGCATAGACACTTAATCAACTTAGCCTACAACCGTTCAGAACTCCTGAGTTCAAGAAATCAACCAGCCTTAGCATCTTCAATAACTAGAATTACAGGCACGTGTTACCCTGTTGTGACTTTCCAATATTCAAGGACTTGGGCAAAGTTTTGTGCCTCTTATACTAAATTGTTAATTCTCCTTTCAAGTCTTTTGTCCAGTTCTTTTATCTCATTTCCAGTTCTTTCTTCTAGCATTCTCATTTCATTTATAATATAATTTTTGACTTTTTAAAACTCTTGCTTTATTCTTGGAGGAATTCTAAGAGACTTTGTGGCCAAGCATTGTTTTTCACAAAGGCTTTGCTTCAAAGACGCTTTGGAGTTATTGTCCTCATCTAGGTTTATTTCTTTGGGTATCTCTGGAACCATAATAGTTCTTTATGTTGGAGGTCATTTTTGTTTACTCATTTTTCCAACCTTTCTTCCTAAATTGGGACTTTGTGCCCCAAATTACTACATGGCTAGGTTCTGTAGATTTCCAGAAGCAATGTTGGGCTTCATATGATTATGGTGACCTTGTCTCTGTTATCTGGGGTTTTGCTGCTGCATTCTCATGGGGACTGAGTACTATGCTCCTCAAGGATCATAATGGTGACTTCAAGCCAGAGAGCTATAAACTTTTAGCAGTCCCTAAGTTGTATGATCTAGGGATATGTGACAAAAGTTTTCTTTTTTTTTTTCCAATAGGGAGGGAAGTTAGGCAAAAGAAAAAAATAGATTTTTATTGAAAAATCTTTGAATTTTGAAAAAATTGAAAAAAATAAGATAAAATAAACAACAGGTAGTCAAAGAAGAAAAGGATTCAAGGGTGGAGGAGAATACATCTCTGAACTGGTTAAAAACAGATTCAGAACAGAGAAAAAAATTTACATGAGAAATTTTATTTCTATTACAAAATGTTAATCATCCAACCACATAAGCAAAAAGAAAATCAAACTGGATTATTACTTTCTAGAAGTATAATTGTCCCTTCAAGATCAAGGTTTACAGAAGTCTAGGGCTATCAGACATGAAGTCAAAGAGGTCCATAAGAATGTGAATGTGAGTGTGAGAGAGACTTAAAAGCATCCACAGCTTCTAAAAGTGTTATCCCAGTAAGAAGAGGATAGATCCACTCCTATTTTCTATATTTTAGCACTATTTACCTTTCCAATTAGTTTCTGTTCCAGCAAAGGTCACTTTCTAGGGGATAAAAGTTTACCACCTCCCTGCCAGTTTTTTGCTGGATATTTCAGGTTACCAAAAGCCACATCTCTTCTGGCTCAAAGATTATAGTTTTTCTTATCATCTTCTCATGGACCAAGAGAACATCAAGTTTGACTTATTTCTTTTAAGTAGAAAATACTTATATTTCCCTGTTGTCTTCTTGCTTTTGTTCACATTAAGGGACTGGGAAAAAATGTATGCTTTTCAGTAGTTCTATCCACACAACCAGGCCTGTAGACCATGACATTCTTTTTGGAACAAATGAACTAAGCCAGTAGAAACTAAAGAAAAATTTCCCCCTTTATAGCAAATCTTTTCTTCAGTCCAATAACAGTATTGAATACCCCCATCCAGAGATATGTAGTCAGTCAGTCAACAAGCATTTATTAAGCACCTGCATACTACGTGCCAATTATTATACTAAGTACTGGTGATATAAAGAAAGGTAAAAGACAATCTCCACTCTCAAGGAGCTCCAATGCGGGAGACAGCATAAAAATAACTATAAAAATAACAAACAAGATTTGTACAAGGCAAATTGGAGATAATCAACAGAGGGAAGGCACTAATTTTAAGAGGGATTGGGAAAGGCTTCCTTGGCTTAGTAGGTCTCCATGAGCTCCCAACTATGCATCTTAATTTAGCAAGATATTGCTAAATTAAATAGGTCATTCATGGCTACATTAGATAACCTAGACTGCTAGCTAAGCAAGATGATGCTACTTCTTAAATACATGGAGAATTAAGAGTATTGGTCGGATCTTGGCCCCAGACAAGAGACAAGGACATGTAACTCTCTCCTTCCATTGAAGGGGGAAGACTATGTTGCATAGCCTATCTGACTACGTCACTTTGTTGATTGGCTTTGCTTTTAATTGTTTTTCTTTGCTATAAGGGAAAGCTCACTGTAGGGGGATGTGAGAAGAAAGGAATAGGTGGGATAAATACAGAAATGATGATAATGTGGAAACTAAAGGCATCAATAAAACTTTTTTTTTAAAGAATATTGGTTTGAACATGGGATTCAAAGTGGGAAAATCCAAAATTTCCAATGGCATTGACTTCAGTGAGAACTTTCACTCAACTTCTTAAAAGTTATGAAATGAAAATGATGACGCTGCTTTTAGGGCTGAAGTATATACCAACTTCAAGCTACTTTGAAAAGATAAAATACTTAATCATATTATTGTGTCTGCTGTTGTTTTTGTATGTTTACTAAATATAATAGTATGCCAACAAAAGTAATTTTTTTTTTTAGGTAATTGGGATTAAGTGACTTGCCCAGGGTCATACAGCTAGTAAGTGTCAAGTATTTGGTCTGAGGCCAGATTTGAACTCAGGTCCTCCTGACTTCAGGGCTGGTGCTCTATCCACTGCACCACCTAGCTGCCCTCAGTAATTTCCTCCTTTCAATACATCCTTCTACTGAGGGCAATCTTTGGGTGGTATTAAGAAGTCAACAGCAATATTTAAGAATTCCTAATGCCTAAAATTTCCAGTGTATACAACAAAGAAATATACACTGAATATCTTTTAAAATAGTAATTCATGTTTTCCATCTAATTCAAGGTAATCTGATTTTTTATTTAAAAAAATCAAACATTAAAACTAAGATAATATAATTCTTTTACCCTAGGGGCTTAGTTGGACTGGAAATCATTCCCTTTGTTCTGTACAAAATGCCTATTATTTTTGGAGACCTGGTATCCTTGAGAATCACATGCTACAGGCATTTTAAACTTTGGCAGATATTGTCTCCAGGCTGTGGCCTATTTAAACAAAAATAACATAAAACCTTTAATGAGCCCTAAAAGCTCAATTTTTTCTTCCTAAAGGCAAAATTTTAGAATTTTTAATCTCCTTTTAACTATTCATATTAATTCTTCTATCTACTCTTCCAATATTTAGTTTAACATTTCCCCCTTTCTATTATCCTTTGTTCCACACATAACTGAAAGCTATAAAACTCTGTTGTTTTAATAAATGACTGAGTCAAAAGGGAAAGGTCAAGGCAATACAATAAGCTCTTGTAATTAGAAGATGCTTTTCTGCTGGGAAAACACTTTTCTGGCATGCAACTTGATGCTTTCCCTTATGATAAAGTGAGCACTAAGTTGTCAATATTTACTGAATATCCACTATGTACTGAACACAGTACTGGAAACCATGGGAGAAACACAAATGATATTGGAGTCACAATTCCTACCCTGAATGAGCTCAATAAACAGCTGGTGCATACAATATAGGTTAGTGGAAAAAGACCACTAACCAAGCAACAAAGAAGTGAGCACAAACTGGTGTGTACAGATAGACTTTTCGAGTAAGGAAAAGAGGAATATGAACCAAAGAGTAAATAGAGAATGCTTCCCAGAAGGAGGTGAATATTATCTGGATTTTTACTGGGTTGATGGAGGCAAAAAGGGAGAATGCCAGGTGGTATAAATGAATATATTAGGACAAGTTGTTTTAAAGGGGTTGCAAATTGTTGAATGGAATGAAGAGTCCATGCTGGGGAGTAAAGAAAAAGGAACTTGGTGAAATATGGAGAGAATAACAGGAAAATGTCATTGTAGGCCCTTGAAGTACAAGCAATAAGGAATCGTTGTGAAGTACCAAGTAGAAACCTTACGAAGGCTATTTCATACTTATTGAAAGTTGTGCTGACTCAGTGACCTACCGTTCCCAGTCCTGCTTCTCAATCAGTGTTGGGGGAAGCAATCTGAAGCTTTGATATTACCTGCTATCCATCACAAGCAGGTCATCTCCTCCCTGTTAAACATCTTGTATGGGCCGTTGCGGAAGAGCTGAGATGCAATGGCCCATCCCTTTTTGCTGATGTGTATCTATCCAAATTGACTTTATCTCATTATGAAAGTTATCAATAAAAGCTGGCTCTGTCTTGAATCCCTTGCTATCTCTTGTGATCAGCCTATCAACATGTTGCTACTTTGACTTATTTTTAATAAACTCTTTTGGTTTTCTTTTCCTGAGCTTTGTCCTGTTAATCAGAGTGAAAGCCCAAACAAAGAATTTTTCTTTTAACATACTGATTGAAAAATCAAAAAGTTGATCAAAGGAAAAGGCTAGGTAAGTAAGATCCAGAAGCAATAGAACAGAATAGCACAGTATTTAATAATTTCAAGGGCAGCAACTCCTGGGGCAAGGATTCCCTATTGGGGAATTCCCCTTCTGGGAGCACTAGAAAGCAAAACAGCAACAACAAAAAAGGAGCATACATTAGATTTAAATCATTATCTTAGACCTTATACCACAATAAACTGCAAATTTTCACATAATCTAAATATAAAAAGGTCACATCATTTTAAAAAATGGAGAACGGCAGAAATTATCTTGCACAATTCAGGATAGGGATGGAAATCTTAACTAAATAATAATCATTATAGAAGTTTTCTTTCTTTCCTTTTCTCTTTTCTTCTTTCCTTCCTTCCTTTTTTAACTGGACCTTACTAGAGCCTAAGGAGGTCAAAGACAGAGGGAAAGATTCAGTAAATACAAAAATATTTTTATCAGCAATTTTTGAAGTATCAGAGTCCATTAAAGTCTTTGTCCCCCATTCCTGGAATGCACTCCCTGCTCACCTCTGCCTCAGACAATAACTAGTTTCTGTCAAAGCTCAGGTGAAGTGCCACCACGTACCATGAGGTTTTTACTGATTCTCGAACTGTTATTGCCTCTTCTATATATACTATATATGTTCATGTTGTTTCCCCTGATAAAATTTAAAGTCCTTGAGGGCAAGGACTCTGATTTTTTGTCTTTTTATTCCTTTTGAATAGCACAGTACCGGCACATAGTAGCCATTTGATAAATGATTGTTGCTTGATTATGCAAAGTGTTGGGAGCACTAGGATATAGCCCCTTTCCTAGACATTATCAAATTAATCCTTGTGTAGTTAAGGTCTGTCATGAGAGAAAGGATAGAATCTAGAGACCACAGAGGAAGGATATCACTTGTGCAAGAAAGATAAATAACTCCCTCTCAGAGACTCTAGGGAATGATTAGATTGTTTTTAAAATGA
This sequence comes from Vombatus ursinus, assembly GCF_900497805.2. Classification (NCBI taxonomy): domain Eukaryota; kingdom Metazoa; phylum Chordata; class Mammalia; order Diprotodontia; family Vombatidae; genus Vombatus; species Vombatus ursinus. The sequence continues at coordinate 35,479,687 of NW_020954596.1, forward strand.
TTTTGTACTTTTGTTTTTTCATAGATTTCATTGCTGATGAAAGTTGTCTTCTGGTTTCAGTTTGGTTTTGTGGTGCTTGACATCCACGCAGTGAGGTCAATTCTCCTCTGTCCCCTAGTTTAGAGGAAGGAATTGCAGAAAACCCCATCACACACTTGGGTTTGGAAACATTGATATTTATACTCCAGGAGATTTTACTTTGGGAGGAGGAGGAAAATCATATGTGACTTCTCCTGCAGTAGACACTGTGTGTGTGTGTGTGTGTGTGTGTGTGTGTGTGTGTCTGTCTGTGTGTGTGTGTGTGTGTGTGTAGAATATTTTGCTGTAGGAAGCAGAAGAAAGGCCAAATTTGGAACTACTTAAGTGTTTTAAAGGTTGGATCTGTGAAGTCAAATTTTGGTTTTCTAAGTAGCCAAATCAGTCTGATGCAGTTTGTTTGAATGACAGGGTCGAGATCAGGAATCTGAGCTCTCAGGAGAGCCAGGCTGTCAAGACAGGGGTCTCAGAGACTGGGAGTGGGTTTAGGTTATGATTTTGGAGGTGGATTAAATTTGGTTACCTCAGAAACTCGGAAACAACTGTAGCATCCCAGACACTAGGAAGAAGCTGGTTTTCCCAACTGAAGATGCCTCAGGTGGACCCCAAAGCATAACATTTAGCCATGGCTTAATTGAGATTTTTCTAGGCTAGGTTAAACCACATCTGGATACATTTCCTGCTGCCTGATCTGTAGGGTCTCCTTATAGGAGTGACTCTAAATGCTCTCACACAGTCCAGGGGTATACTGGCAAATATCTCTCCAGAAAAATTAAAAAATGTACTTGAGACACAATTTTAAGTTTAGTGGGCATTATCAACACTAGACAATCAACAAAATAATAAATCAAACCCTGACTTGTAGCCTTTGAAGATTTTTGAAAATTTTTATCGGAAACATAATAATTGTCTCCAGTACACCTCTGCACACAGGGAAGCTGTTGTGGGAAATAAAAAGCAAAAGGGAGGCAGTCAGCTTTAGGCTGATACTGGTCAATCCCCAAGCTTCAGCCTGGCTGCCAATTCTCTTTGCAGGTGCGGGTACCTTCAGGATTCATTTCTTTTGCCAGCTTGAGTTTACCAACTGGATCCAGGATGCTAGATTAGGGGAGTACTTGTAGAATCAGAAGTCCTGAATGAAGTGGCCCTAGCACGCCAAGGATATTATTCTGCAGTGGTTCCAGGTGAAGTTGTACAGATAGGAAGTGGGCTGCCTGGCTGGTGTTACTATGCAGTAGGCTTTGCTTTTCCAGGGGTTTCATTGCCAATGAAAGTTGTCTTCTGGTTCCAGTTTGGTCTTATGGTGCTTGACATCCTTGTAGTGGAGTCAACTCTCCCTTATATCTTAGTATAGGGGAAGGAATTGCAGAAAACACAATCACAAATTTGGGTTTGGAAACACTGATACGGTCAGGTAGAGGTTGGAGGTATCTGAAACCAAATACCAAGCGTGCCTTTGTTTATGCATGACTGAATATTTCTCTTTGACTACATTTCAAAGCCAAACATGAACATTATTCACTGCTTCATATGATTTGTGCTATTATTCTTTATTATTAGTGTAAATAGTTGGGAAGACATTGAAAAACTTGGGCTGATGGTTAGAAATATATTTCAACTTTTTCTACTTAATATCAAAGTTATAAGCAATTAATTTAAAAACTAGTCCCACCAGTTATTGATATCAGAGCTAACACACAACAGTGGTTAACATTTTCAATTTATGTCTGGATATTTTGGTTTGCCATACAAACAACCCACGTGTCACTCCTTTCCTCCCACTAGGGAGGCTGTTGATGTTTGTTAGCTTACTATCTGTTTACAAAATTGTACTTAATTTCTTTGGTGGTAGAATATAGTTTGTATAATCATTTCATAAAGAAAGGCACTGTTTGAATTCATTAAATGAATGCTAGCTGCTAAACTCAATTGAATATGAAAGTAAGAAAATTACTGACTCTATGGTCTTTTGTAGGTCAGTCTCTGGGCAGGGACTCTTTTTAAGCCTGTAATGCTGGGCTAAGTGGACAGGGTGACAGAGTAAGCTTGTAGGTTTTCCTGTGCTTTGATATACAAATGAAAACCACAGTTAAAAAAGTGATTATTTTTGCAGGGATTCAAAACATGAAAATTATTCCTCCTCTTTCTGCTTAATTCATGTAGGATTTCTATAAGCACGTAACCTACATACCCCATCTTCCAGAGACAGTTTGTGTATAGAAAAAGTAAATCTGGTAGAACAAGAGGCATAGAAGTATTCATAATTACACTAGCAGGAATTGCATTCAGATGTAATATATTTATAATATTTGATTAAACCAAACTGCATAAAACACAGGCTGCTAAATCCAAACATATATTCATAATAAAATATCAACATCTTAAATTATATCCTTTTAAAAAATACTTCAAAAATCCAAACAACACTGAAGTATGTAGAAACAGCTGTCACTATTATTTTAAGGTTATTTTATACAAAATGAAAATGGATAGCTTGAAGGAACAATGTTGCTTATTCTATGAACTTTTCAGGATATGATTAGTTTACCTGTTACTTATTTTAGAAAAGTTAGGATTGGCAAATAGCTTCTAAGATTTAAGGAAAAAGTGAGGATCTTAATCTTATTCTGTTTTAGTTTCCTAGGTACTAAGATGAAGAACAGCCATATAATAAAACTTCAGCCATTCCAGGCTCTGCCTTTGAATTAATTTTTGAATTGTAAATTGAAAACAAAGACCTGCATAAATTTGATATTTCTTCATTCAGTCTTAAGCAAGGGCCAGGTGTAGCAAGGGCCAGGTGTCTCCTGTGCAGGGTATGTTGGGACAATGGGATTGGGGAAAGGAAGGCATAATTTGGGGAAATGGGAAACAGTTTCTTGTTCCTGGTCTGGGAAGATTCCTGGGAAATTAAAGTACAAGGAATTGAGAACCCGTGGCTCAGAAACCAGGTACTCTGCAGCTCCCTCAGCAGATGTCAGATGTCTTCCTCAGTGTCAGGTGATAATAAGCCTTTCAGGCACCCACCGCAATAAGCATTTGATGGAATTACAACAATAGATTCCATTACTTCTAGCAACTTTAGGTACTATTTCAGATGATTAAAATAATGAGATCAACTTTTTATTATCTAAGTTGCAGATTATCAGTAACAGATAACTGTGGTTAAGTTCTTAACATAATTAGGGATTCTATTATAAAGTCCATTGTTGGCACTCATCATTTTCTTTTATTTCCAAATCAGCCAACAACTGAACAGGTGGCTTTTTTAAACCTATACAACTACTACAACTATCTCCAAGTGAGGGCAGGTGTGAACTATAAATGCTTTGAATTTATAGCATCTTATTTTGGGCTAGTGTTTTTTATCAGTCTGAGAAATGATGACACTTACTTCTAAAAGGAAGTGAAGAGCATTAGGGAATATTGAGATGGAGTCTTGATTTGGTAAATTGCAACTTACCAGAAGTTTATCAATCAAGTCTTCATAATTTAATTATTTTTGTGGTGGTGTGAAGCTCCAAAACATTTTGTAAGCTCATATTCAAATGTAAACCTAAGATCACATTCCCCAAATAAACTAATACCTTTTTAAAAAACTAAACACTATAAGGGGAATTAGGTGTTCCATAAAAGTGAATTGTCCAGCCATTTAAACTTACACCTGTAAATACAAAATTTCTTTTATTTTAGCTACTTTTGGTGGAGATCGTCATAGAATGTACTACATGTTACTAATTTCTAAAAGAGTAAACCGAATATATTTTAATATTTTCTTGATGACTTGAGGTCATTATGATCAAGTATTGCACAGTGTTGTAACAGAGAGAGATACTCTCATGCTATAGAATGATTTGGATGTGTATCCTCTCTGTGTGTCTTCTTTTGTTTTGGGTCCCATACCAGGTTAGGGTACCTGAGCTATCCTTTGGCTTGGTCTTTAAAAGGGGGCTACACACTGATGTAAGGAGAGTTGGAGAGAGAAGCTGAATAGAGTAATATACTGATATGGTCTCTGAGACCTGCACAAGCATGAGGCCTCTTCAGGAGCCATGAATGTTTTTCTGCTTCCATCACTCTCTACCTCTCCAGCTCTCCTCCCCCAGGAGAAAGTGATGGCAGATGGAGACACAGACTAATGTGTCAAACTAAGAGGGAGCTGGAAATGCTGGAACAGCCCTCTCCAGGCAGATATGAGAAGAAGAAAAAGGACTGGCATAGCAGGGAGCCATGACATGCAGGAGAAGACTGGGGCATTGCCTGGCAAGGGGACCCTATCTGGGGGAGTACCAAAAAATTAAATGGACTTTATAGATCCCTGATGAGGTCCAGACCACCTGTTTTTTCATCTGAGTGATTGCATGGGGGTTAAAGGCAGTTGGAGCGATACAAGTCAAGTTCGCATGTTTCCAGGGGAATCCTTAGGTGGAGAATATAAACCAAAATATAATTATTGAGAAGTCCTCATGGTTGAACTCTTTCTCAATGAGCTCAAAGCTATGGTTACGAGTAAGAGGTTACAGTAGAAAAGAACAGTGGGCTTGGAGTAAGAACTGTACATAAGTCCCAGGTCCTCTTCTTAATAAGATGATCTTATTAATTACTTAATCTTTTGGATCCCATTTCCTCCCCTTATAAAATGGGAATAATAATACTTTCATAACTTATCTCACAAGGTTGTTGTGAAGATCAAATGAGTTAATGGATATGAAAATGTTTTGTACATGTAGAGCTGTTTAATGGACATTAAGTGGCCATAGACTGCTTGATATTTTTAGGGCTTGTGCCTGATTTTTATATATATATTTTTCTGGTATCTTCCCTTTTTCTCAGCCTGTAAGTTGTCATACTTGCTATTTCCAGAATGCCTGTGTTGGGGGCAGCGAGGTGGCACAGTGGATAGAGCACCCGCCCTGGAGTCAGGAGGACTTGAGTTCAAATCTGGTCTCAGACCAAACACTTGACACTTACTAGCTGTGTGACCCTGGGCAAGTCACTTAACCCCAATTGCCTAAAAGCAACAACAACAACAACAAACAAACCCCAAAACCAGAATGCCTGTGTCTGGTAAACCCATCTGCTCTTTCTAATTTGCTGTTATACAGACTCTGGAATGAGGACTTTGTGAAATCTCTTTTGGTTGCTCAAGGTCTTTGCTTAGTTCAAATGCTTGAGGTTTCTAAATGGGTGATCCATATATAGGCTACTATTAAAATATTTTTTAAAAAATTAGTTATACCATTGTTTTTCCAATAACATGAATAATAAAACTGATAGTATAGCTTCAATGACTCTAACCATAAGTGCCAATTCAATCCAATACTCATTATAAATGACTAATACGGCTCATTTAAGGAGAAATGTTGGGAAACATGGTTTGGGAACAAAAAAACCCAAAAGAGGTAAAAGATTTATGGATTATACAAAAGCCACATAATTACATATCATGGTTATTTTCTTAATACTTTGAGGAGAGAGTAAAAGGATCTGGATATAAGTACCAAACAACATCATACAAAATGAAAATTATTACATTTCAATGACAAGTTATTGATACAGGAAAAATTTCCAATGCATACAAAGCACTAAATTGTTAGAGCAAAGAACAAAATAATTATCAAACTAGAAGAAAAACTAAAAATTAAAAGATAATACAGACAATGCTATGAGGTTCTATTCCAATGCCTCAATAGGGGATAGACTTGCCCCTAGTTTCTGAAGGAACAAAGTTTGTCAAATGAACACAAGCTCTAGTAGGTTCTACTATGCTGGAAAATTATTGAGCAAAGTCCTAGAAACAGGCTATGACCACCTTCCAGTGATTAGTCCAACTACAAAGAGGCTCATCACCACCAGACCGGGCACTTGGGGATGAATTTTTGACATGGCAACCGACGAGACAAAGAAAAATACAATTTTTTTCACTTTGTCCAACTTTTGCAGTGACAATGGCAGAATGTCAGAAACAAGGACAAAGGTTGCTTAGAATCATAGTTTTGAAGACATGACAGTTTTGGTTTTGTCTTTGTATCCTCACTGACTAACACAGTGTCTTTTATACAATATGCATTAAATAAATGCTAACCAAATTTAATTGAAAGTGTCACCATAAATATTTTCTTAGTAAGTTATACAGTACATGCTTACATATTAATTTGCTTGGTTTTAATTCAATATGTGGAACTTTGGAAGCCTGTTTATAGTGAATGAGGGGCTGTGTGATGATAGAAAATCTCTTAATTGGCTGCAGAGCTGGAAGAATTGATGACTGGAAGTGCTAAGCTACAACTGAGACCACAGGACCTGTCAATATTTCAATTTCTTTTCGTTTCTGGCAGGCAAGTGAGGTAAGTACTAGGTGAAGGAGCAGTGGCAAGCTGCATTCCCTACATGGCCACCATGTGTCTGTGAGCACATGGTATGCTGTCTAATTTGCATTTGTTCTTTCTTCATTTTAGGCGAATGAGTATGCCAAAAAGAAATTTTCAAGGTGGCAACCTCGTGAATTTAGGAGAACCTGAGATTCCATCAGAAATTCTATCAGAGGTCCTACTAGTGATTGGAATTGGTAGCAGAGTCCACTGGAGCAGTGGTGGCTGATGACAAAGGAAGTAACTACAGAGAAGATATAGGAAGACAGCAGTTTCAGGTAGCGACCCTTCAAAGTAGAGAAACACTTTCTCTGGACTTTAATGGAAGATGTTCAATGTAGTTTCCAAGTTGAAAAAAATTCTCCTATAGCAGGTGAGGTCATCCAGTTGCTTTTATTTGCAGATGACATTGTGCTGATTGCACCATGTCCTTGATCACTGTAGAGCATCTTAAGCGTTCAAAATAATTTGGCCTAAGTATCCAAGCAAAACCCCCAAGCGGATGAAGAATGTACAGTGTCTATCACAGATTGACATATGCAGTTGAATGAATGACTTATAAAGTTCATCCATCAGAATATTCATCTTGGAGTAACACTGCAAATAGATAATCAACTTAACTGAGAACTGAAGAGGAGGAAAAAAGTGGGCTGGATTATCTTTGGTAAAATACAAAATTATTTGAATGACCCAAAGGTTCTTCATGAAACAAAGGACTATCTTTTTAGTAGCAGTTGATTCATCTGCAAATGCTATTTGTTTGAAAGTCATTCATTACAATAGTCTCTGATAAATAACAAAATTGAAGACTACCCAAAGGCCAATTTGGGAATACATGATGAATAGAAGCAGGCTATAAAATATTACAAAAAGACATTACAAACAATTGTACAGAATGAGTGATAAAAGAACTTTAGAAAAATATATGACAGAGGAAAAAAAGAACTATTCATGGGGCAGGGTGAAGGATAACTGATAGAAACCTGCATGTTCCATTAGTATCCATATAATGTCAAAGAACTTGTTGAAGATTTTTGGATGGACCTGTTGTAGCTCATACAAGGACACAAGTTGTGTAGTATGGGAAGGCACGGATTGCCCATGAGCTATATCAATGGAGGTAATCACATAGATGAGATCATGGATTCATAAAACTACTAGAATTGATGTTGAAAAATGAGAAATGGATAAAAGAACAAATTTCATCACAGATTATTACCACTTCCTAAGGAAGTTAAAAGGATATAAATCAATCACCATAACAAGTAGAACAAAAGAGCCTAGATATCACCTTTGACAGCAAACACTTGATCTCCTTGCCAAGCGGAAAGACACTGCAGCCATGGCAATACTAGTATAGAATGTAATTTTTTCATAAGTTCTTATGAAGGAAGATGTTGGAAGAGTGTAAGTAGTATAACCTCATAAAACAGGAAGAAATGGTGAAATGAAAAAGAAATTTACAGAAAGCTTTCTGTGAGTCCCAACTAAGCAAAAATATCCTGAGGATATTAAAGGATGAAATTGGCAAGATAATAAAAATGAAAAATAGAAGAGGTTTGTAAAGGTTTTTATTTTTAAAAAAACTATTTTCTTTTTTTTAAGTTAGGCAATGGGGTTAAGTGATTTGTCCTGGGTCATATAGCTAGTAAGTGTTAGGCGTCTGAGGCCGAATTTGAACTCAGGTCTTCCTGACTCCAGGGCCAGTGTTTTATCCACTTCACCACCTAGCTGCCCCTAAAAAACCTATTTTCTTAATCAATTATAATAAAACCATTACACTTGGACTCTAACATCACAATCCTCAATGTAATCATAAGAAAGTAGAAACAGTAAAAACAAACAAAACCCCAAAGATATGAAGAAAAGCTATACTACTAATTAGATATAGGAGTAAGGAAAGAGAGGAGTTGATTGACTCTGAGGTTGCCAAACAAGGTGAGTAGAAAGATGCCAAAGATGAATAGATAAGGTTGCAAAAGTAGATGATTAGAAAGATGTCTAAAACAGAAACAGAAATGTTTGGAGGAGGGGTGGGCTTAGGAGCAAAGAAAATGAATTCTGTTGAACGTATTGAATTTGAGAGACTTATAGGAAGTATATAATGGTGGAAATGTACAAAAAGCAGAATATAAATTTTGGATTGGATGGATTGGTGCTCATGAGACAGATTAGAGATACAGAGATTTGTGTGCTATTTGCACTCATGAGAGTTGAAAAGGTTTAGAGAAAGAAGAGAGGAAGAAAGAGCCTCTGGAGCCTAGGAAGAGCCTAGGGAGAACCCACAATTAGGGGACAAGAAATTGATGATAAAACAGTAATGAAGCAATCATGAGTAGGAGGTGCACCAGGTGAGAGAAGTGCCATGAAAAACCAAGAAGGAAAGACTATTCAGTAGGAGGGGATATAATCAGTGATAACAGATGGTATTCTACAGCAATAATGTCAAACTCAAATAGAAATGGATCCCCACTAGCTATATATTGACTCAGGAAAAAAAAAACAAATTAATATGATCTATGTTAGTTAAACATTTAGTTAGTTAAACATTTCCCAATTACACTTCAATTGTTTAGATCTTATTCTCTGATATCTGCTTTGCAGGGCTTCTTAAACTTTGTCCAAAGGTGACCCCTTCAGCATTTCTTGAACTGTGACCCAAGACCCCTTATAGGTCATATATGTACGTCACACAAAAGAAGCTGCCAATATTAGAGGCAATGTGGTGTTATAGACTGGATGCTGACTTGGGGTCAAGAAGACCTGAGTTCAAATCCTACCTCTGCTATGTGACAATAGGCAAAAATCTCTTAACCTCTTAGTCACCTCATCTGCAAAGTGGTGATAATAATACTCTAAGGACGCTGTCACAAATTTATGGGAGGACATGGACAAGAATCACATGGAAAAGGCAGACATGAATAGGTTATGGTTTGCAGCATTGAAGGGAATACACACATCAGTGAGGTCATAGATCCATTAAAATACTAGAGTACCCACCTCACAGAGTTGTCATGAGACTCAAATGGTGGCCCAGTGATAGAAATCTGGCCTTAGATACTAACTGTATGATCCTAGGCAAGTCACTTAACCTCTTTTTGCTTCAATTTCCTCATCAATAAAATGGAGATAATAATAGCATCTATCTCTCAGAGTTGTTGTGGGGAATCTGATGAGACTATATTTGTCAAGTACCTGGCATATAATAGGTATTTACTAAATATGAGATATTATTAAATGATATATGTAAATGCTTTGTAAACTTGAAAACATCATATAAATCTCAGTTATTATTAGTAATACACTTAAATTAATGAATATCATTCTGTAATTATTTTAAGGTCTTATACTCTCAATGGTTTATTGATAACTGATTCTTGGTAAAATTACAATAAACCTTTGATAATAATTACAGAAAATTCTAGCTGAATCAAGTTTAGTTTTTTTTGTTTTATTTTTTGTTTTATTTTTTTGGTTTTTGGTGAGGCAATTGGGGTTAAGTGACTTGCCCAAGGTCACACTGCTAGTGAGTATAATGTGTCTGAGGCCACATTTGAACTCAAGTCCTCCTGACTCCAAATCTGGTGCTCTATCCACTGTGCCACCTAGCTGCCCCTTCAAATTTAGTTTTTAAAACTTAAACGTTTTGATTTCTATGCAAAGAATGTTGTCTAGAGAGTTATTTGAAATTGTACTCTTTTCCCCTTGCAATTAAATGAAACCCCATAAATCTGTATCAAATGACTTTCTGAATATTTTATCTCAGTATTCAATCTAAACTCTTGCTGTATTAACTACTAAAAGGCTATTCCCATTAAAACGATGACAAGCATTCATAAAATGTCCTAATGGTACTTGGGGAAACAGAGCAAGAAATTAAAACATCACGGAGGTAAACATACACCTAGAATTTAGCCACCACTAAGTATGCCAGCATCAAGGATTCCCTTATTTTTTCCCCACCAACATCTGAAAGAGACGTTAGAGATCATCTAGTGGTTAGGTTCTAGTCCAACCTACTTTATTTACAGAAAAGGAAAATGAATCCTGGCTAGGTGAAGTGACTGTTTGAGGTGATTCATCTAATTCAGTGTCAGCAAAGGCATAGGTCTCCTAATATCATGTGGTCTGTTATTCTTTTCATTATATTACAACTAAAGTCATGTTAAAAAAAATAAAAGAAACTTTTTCTGGATAGGAAATAACTCCTGGGCAATTTCTGGCCAGAAAACAAATAAACAAAGATAGAAGCATATCACAAAGCCTTCTAAGAGTTTCCCATTGTCTCTGCTTCCACCTCCTTTACTAAGATAAGCCACCAGCTTTTCCAGAAGTCTACTCCCACACATGCTACCTCTTATGGGAGTACATTTCTGTGGCCTTCTCCCATCTGCCTTACCATACTGTTCATTAGTGGTAAACATACTTTTAGTTGTGGGGCTTACAAAATAGTGATATAGTGTACTCTGTACTGTTAAAATAGCCTTAGGATTTTTTGAAAAGAAGTTGGGACTGCTTGATTTCTAACTCTCTAATTCTATGATTTACTGAGATAATAATATTCGAGAATATAAGTTGTTGCCTCTGAGACTAGCATAGTAAAATATAAATATCAAAATTGGGTTGAGCATTATTCTAAAAACAAAATTTACATTATTTCTTAGAAAAATGTTCAAGTGTTACGCATCCATTCATCATTGCATATTTTTCAGATAAGTGCTCCAGAGAGACAAAGAGCAAGGTCTGGAATTTTGTTGAAGGAGATTAGGTTGCACTTCATTGGTAAATTTGCTCTGTACTTTCAAAAACCCTGAACTGTTTCCTGCCACAAAAGCCACAGTCTTAGCACCAGTAGTCTCCTAGTGATGCTAAATGATTGCTAATAGTGGAACAACATGATCTTGGAAGAATTAAAATTACACATAACCTGAAGGGCATTGAAAGATGTGTAATTGATTTAAATTGGCTTCAACAATGACTTTCACAAGAAGAGTGACATAAAGGATATCATTAAGAGCAGAAAGTAGTGGATTAGCCCCAAAGGGAAAAGGAAAGGCAACTCAGCTGGAGTGGAATATTAGTACCTTGAGATATGCAAACTCAGCTAGTTATTGAATTAAATTGAATTGCCTTAGGAAGTCACAAAACCATGCTGATGGAGTCCACTACCAATGCATATTATCTAAGCTTAGTTGAGCCCTCAATGCTCCCAAAAGTCTGTTTCAAACCTTTTTTTTTCATTAGGTCCCATGGCCACACCCATCTATGTCTTTTGAGATCTTCCCTTGTACTTGAGAAAAATAAGAAAAACTAGTCATAAAGTCACTTATCTTCCTATTTCATACCTTTAAACCCATCCATACTGCCTGTCTTTCTTTTCTGTAGTCTTTGAGGAAGAGGTGGCCCTTCTTTTCAAGACTAACTTTTCTATGTGCCCATGCTCTTTTCCTCTTTTGATTATTAAAAAGTTTTTTGATAGGGCAAAATGCTATCTTAAAGGCTCTCAAATAACAAGGGATCTGTCATGTACATGTGTAAATTATACATGATTCCTCAGAAGATTTAATAAAGAGACAATAGACTATTTAATGACCCTCTGATCATTAATATTAAACAAGGCATGTGTTTGCCAAATTTCAGCAACCTTGTAATGTCAAGGGAACTCAAGGAAGTGCCCCCAGAAGGTTTGGTGGACTCTCTGTGGTAAACTTTTGGGGGGATAGAAACAAGAGGATTGCATGCATGGATATGTCATTTGGAGGGAATGCATCTATCAAAGATCACTGAATCACAGAATTAGAGGAGGAAGAGCCTTTTGAAGTCAGCCTTCTGGCTTGAGTTCTCTGGATCTCAGATTTCTTATCTGAAAAAGCTCAAGCTCTCTGATTCTATAATTCTTCTTATGTCGATCATGTGTTTCTCCATTTCTAGTTGGTTGTCTCATAGCCAACCTAATCAGCTATTAGGAAAGAAATGTATTGAACTGAGTGAATTGTTGACTTGGCAAAGTCTCATAGACTCACATTTTAATGAGACAAATACCAAAAGAAGTCATTCAGGGTACTAAGACCTTAGAATAGTAAAGTTGGGCCTCCCCAGTTTTCCTCCAACTTTCCCAGGTTTCAATCTCAATCTTGCTCTGGTCACTCAGTGCTTGCAATAAATAATATAGCTCTGGAGAGTCATAATTCTATACTGGTTACTTTTGTATATGTTACTTTCAATATTGTTTTTTTTTTCTGGTCTCCATTCTATATCTACTCAGAATATAAACTCATTGATGGCAAGGATTCCACTCCCCAGCTCCCATTTATTTCTTTTTCTATTTTCCCAAGGAACCTAACAGTGTTCTGCACAAGATCGATGCCAAGTGTCTATGGGAACTACCTATCCTTTCATAAACCTTTAAGGGCTACAAAAATGAGAGTTATTATAATCACCATTCACACTGACACTACCCTTATTCAAGCCCTCCATGCTTCTTAACTGGACTACAGTTAAATATGAACTTGTTTAGAAATATTTTGATAACTATATTTCAATAAATTGGTTTCCTTTGTCATCTTACATAATTTATTTTATGCATTTTATATTATTCAAAAAAGGGATCCATAGATTTTAACAGGCTACCAAAGTGGTCTGAGAATACAAAAAAGATTAAGAAACCCTGGCACAGGACGACCATCTCCACTCTTGCAACTCCTAGCTCCCTCAAGGCTCAGTTTAAGTGCTGCTACCTTCAAAATACCTTTGATTGGTACAATTGTTAATGCAACATCCTCCTCCCTCACAGTTTATTAATTTTGTTTAAAAACAATATTTGCTTCTTAGTATGTTCTATCCCCCAGTAGAATGTAAGCTTCCTGAGGGCAAGGATTCTCTCACTTCTGTCTTTGTATCAATGGTACTTAAGCACAGTTTCTGGTATTATAATAGAAACTTAATAAATGTTTGTTGATTGATTTTTCTTTCTATCTCTAGAACTGTTTGACTGCTTACCTATGAGTCACAGGTATCCAGCACTATATCTTCTGCCTAGGAGCCTTTGCACTGGCTGTTTTTCCTCCCTTCCCCCTTTAATGAACTCTCCGATCATTTCCCTCTCTACGTCTTGGTTATCTTCTGTGTTCAGTTTAAGCATCACCTACATGAGGCCTCCTACCCCATCACCTTTCTTCTATCTATCTATCTATCTATCTAATGTAAATGCTGGCTCCCTCAGCTAGGTAGTAAGCTGCTCAAGAACACGACTGTTTTCATTCAATATCCACTGTAGGTGGTAGGTGGTAGGTGGTAGGTGCAAGGCACTTAATAAATGCTAGATTCACTTGTGTACCTGTCTAATCGCCCTACCAGGTTCATAGATTTAGATCCAGAAGGGACGATGAAAGCCTTACACCAACTCCTTTATTTTACAGCTGAGGAAACTGAGGCCCAGATAAGTTCAGTGATAATTCTCCCACCTCTAGTCCTCCAAGCCCCCAGGGCTAGGACTGGAGTAAGGTCAAGGTCCAGTGCTTTGTGTTGCTCATCTTTGGGTCTTAGAGCTGCACACAGCAGGTGCTCAAAAGAAGGCAGGAGGAAGTGGGCAGCATTATCTGCTGCGCTCGGTCTCCAGGCAGGTGGGGGAGGAGGCATCATCCTCTGTCAGTCAGGGCGGGATGAAGGAAGCCCGGCTGGCTTGCGGGGAGGGCGGAGGAGCGCAGACCTCTCGGCTTATCTTCCCGCCCGCATTCTCCCAAATCCGCCTCCCATCCCTATCCTCATCTTCCCTCCTGCTCTCCCGGCCATTGCCCCCCAACTAAGAGGTGACGTCACTTCGCGGCCGGGAGCTCACTCACAGGCTCAAGCGAACTGCGGCTGCTAGGCACCCGGAAGTGGAAGCAACTGCGGGCAGGCACCTCTAAGAAAGGCTGGCTGCCGAACTCCTCGCATCACCCCGAAACGGTATCGAACCTACTGAGCATGCGTCCTCATGACTGTTTGCGCAAGCGCAGTTAGCTCCACGAAACCTCTGCAAGATTCTAGGAAAGCGAGCGGCTCTGAAGCCTTTTTCTTTGGAGCTGGAGTTAACGTGGGCGGGTGAAGGAAGGAAGGAGGAAGGTGCGGAAGAGCTTTGAAATTGAGCGAGGGCGGGCTTGGTGCAGCGATCAGGAGGGGCTGGCGGGCAGCGGCTTCCTCTGCAGCGGTTCTGTGGGTGGATTGCGGGTGGGGGGGTGGGGGTCTGAGCCAGTCCGCTAGAGAGCGGACCTCGTGCAGAGCGTGGTCTAGAGGCAGGGAGTCGGATGACCAGACCGGCGTTGGCTTGGTGGTATTTCTGCCCACACCTGCCAGCAGCACCCCCGGGAGCTACTAGTGTCCATGAAGTGCTGTACTCTGACCCCCTTGGGTGATTGACAGGAACCCTTATACATACAGGGTGCTTGCCCTCAAGGCATTAGCCCAGTAGTCAGAGAAGAAAAAAAAAACAGGCGCAAATGTAACCATTAAAGGATAATACAACTCGACAGGATGTAATTAAATGATTAATGGGCGTGGTGCAGAAATTAAATCTAGTAGGAATTTGTTAAAGGAGAGTGATGTGTGGGCTGCAGTAGTTGGGACTCCACCAAGGTACTTTCCAGCTTCGAAATGCTGTGGTTTTGCACGTTGGCTTTATGAGATAGGTGGGAACTGAGCTGGCCCCCGTTAAACTTTTGAAAAAGAAGCAGAAAGGAGAGAGGGCTGTAATAATGGGACCTAATGATGAGTTAACATTTATACAGCGTTTTAAGGTTTGCGAAGAACTTTACATACGAGAGAGGAAGGGAAAGAGTAAACATTTATGTAGCATCAACTATGTGTCCAGCACTAAGCTAAGTACTTTTAAATATCTCATTTGATCCTCATAACCCTTCGAGTTAGGTGCATTCATTATTCCCATTTTACAGTTGAGGAAATTGAGGAGATTAAGTGACTGCCCAGGGTTACACAGCTAGTAAGTGCCTGAAGATGGATTTGAACTCTGGTCTTGGGAGGTGGAGGTGCCTCAATTCGGATTCTTGATTGTTCAGTTCCCATTGAACAGAGGTGGAGAGATGAACAGAGGTAGTAAGGAGGTAGTGCACAGTGTTCATTCAGCTCATAGCACAGTTTGGCTCATAGTAGGCCCTTAGTAAATACTTCTTGATTGAGTGATTGATGGGGAGAGTGAGGATACGAGTCCATCTGGTGCAGAGGGTTCACATATTGGCCATGGAAGTAGAAGTACATAGGGATCCAAAGAAATCTGATGCTAGCAGTAGGTGTGTCTTTAAAGGAGTGGAATTTTCCCTTCCTCATTTGCCTCTACTGGCATTCTACTCTCTTAATGAAGAGATTCATTCTAGAAACGCACTTCATTATCAGCACCTTTGTTGCTAGAAATAGAGGTAAAAGGCAAAAGAGGCATAGAAATGTGCTCAATTTGCCACAGGAGACAGCATGCCTCTACTTTCTCAGCTACTGCCACCAACCCCTACTGAGTTTAAAACTTCCTTTTTTCCTGGCAGCTTCCAAATACCCTGCATACTAAGACTGTCTGGCCTCTGCGGATTATAGAAATAAAAACCAAAGGAACAAATAAAACAAACCCCACAGTGTATTCCATTTACAAGACATCCATTCTCGGAGCCTCATGGAAACTGCTGAATTTGGAGTTATAGGACCTTAGTTCAAATTCAATTCTGCCACTTGCTGCCAGCCAGTGGCTTCAACTGGGCTTCAATTCACTTGTAAAGTGACGAAGGTAACTAGATGAACTCTAGGGTTGCTTCCAGCTCTAAATTTATGATCCTATGATACTTATCTTTTGCTTTACATTGCCATTATTGGTTTCTTCCTTATTATGTGCTTTATGTAATTATCTTGTGGAATGTTCTAATTGTTTAATGGGCATAAATCTTATCTAATAGGATTGTAAATTCTTGAGACACAGAATAAATACTTGTTGATTTAACTTTTTTGTGAACCTTAATTTTGTCAAACTTCCCCCCAAATTATAACCATTTGGAGAACAGGAACTTAGCCTACTATTTCCTTCCAATCTCTATGCTCCCTCTGGACAGTAGCATAATGATTTGCATATGCCAGGGACTCAACAAATATTTGACTGGGTGGGTTTCCAGCGCGGAAATCTAACCTCCCAGTTGCCCTACAAAGAATTGTCACCTATCCACCATGTCCTCAAGAAGTCTGTCAATAAACATTTGTTGACTGATTGATTGTCGGCAAAGAAATCCTCCACTGTTCTCTGTAGCTGTGGATTTGCTTCTCCAGGAATGAATGCTTCCCTTTGTCCTTCTGACTTGTCTGCCAGCCCACGGCTAAGAAATCCTCTAGATACTTCTGTGGGTGCTTGGGTCAGTTTTTCGGAAGAAAAAAAGACACTTTCGTGTTATTTAGAATCCCCCTTTTTATGCTTTCATACCTGCTATGAGTGCACTTGGGAAAGAGAATGTGAGTGTACAGGGCTTTTAATAATTTCTAATTTTACATTCAGTACTCCCTTACATTAATGTGAGCAGTACTTGAAAAAATGTGCCAGTCATCTGCCCTGAACGAAGATGATCCAGTTCTTAAAACAAAAACTCCACCTACAGTCTCCCCTTTCCCACATCCCAAAACCTTTAAAACCGGCCTGAAAACCAAACCTCGGTGTTTGTGGACCACACCTGTGCCTTGGGGGGGGGTTAAAAGTGAACAGTCCCCTCCCTCCGCCCCCGCACTCCCCCTTCCCCGGGTCTACAGTCTGTCACTCAACAACAGAAACTCAAACTGGTGAAAGAAATGGGTAAAGTTTGATAAATGCACTCGAGAGAAACCCAAGCTAAATCAAAAGCGCTTCTGGTTGCAAAGTTTTCCTGACAATTTCAAATTTTCTTGTTTCTATTTCTCCAACTGACTTTCACTAGCAGCCGCCTTTCCCTCAATGCAATCCTTCAAAGCCCCAAAGTCGGCTGGGTCTAGTGGGGTGGAGTGGGGTGGGGGAGGTCTTCCTTCCTTCCTTTCCCCTAACGTCCCCGCCCCACTTTGTGCGTGGCTAAACCCCAGAGGGAAAGATCCCTTCAAAGAGCACCACTCTTCGCGTCTCACCCCACCCCCTTCCTTCGGCCACGCCTCTAGGAGGAGAAAGGGGGAGGGGCGTACTGTGAGGCCGCCTCACCAAGCATGCGCTGGCAGGCCCGCGCCTGCGCTCTGGGCCGGGAGGGAGGCAGGAGGGGGTGGGGCGCGGCGCGAATTGGTGCCCGAGTGAGTGAGGGGAGGGAGCCGGGGGGAGGGGGGAGCACGGAGCAGGTTTCCGAGGCGGCCAACGCGAGCGTGGTACTACAAGCTCGAGGCCGGAGGGGGCGGGGGGATGCGCGGCGGCGGTGGCGGCGGCGGCGGCGGCGGCGGCGCCGGCGTTGGCGCTGTTGCCGGGTGGTTGGAGGCGCCAGAGCAGCGGCCCCAGGTTCCGACGCGGCGGCCGCGCCGAGTGTCGTGCGCGGCCTGAAGGCACTTCGCTCGCTCTCCCCCCCTCTCGCCTCCACCCCCTCTCCTTTAAAAAAAAATTACCGGAACCAATGAGCGGGGTCCGGACTCGAGCTCCCGAGGCCGCCGATGCCCGAGGGACCAGGATATCTGCGGGCGAGAGCCCGAGGCGGCGGGGGCGGCCCCAGGAGCCGCCGCTGCCGTCGCCGTGGCCCGCGGCCACCTCCCCGCCGCCTCGCTTCCATCCCTTGTGCCCCGGGGCTCCGGCCCAGGGCTGGACCACGCTGCTGGTGCTGGGCTTGCTGGCGGCTGGAGCGGCGGACGGATGCGAGCTGGTGCCCGGGAGCCTCCGCGGGAGGAGGACGTCGTTGGCTGGAGCCGCCGCCGCAGCCGCTGCCGCCTCCACGGGGGAGAGCCCGGCGCTGGTGACAGGTGAGGCGGGGGTGGGGGTGCGGGAGCGTCACGGGCCAGGGCGACAACCCGCCACCCGCGACCGAGATCGGGGGTCTGCGCGGGGGCGGGGGCGGACGCGGACAGCCAGCGCTGCCCGCCGAGTAGGTAAAGGCACTCTCGGGAGTGCCCCCGCCCCGTATTCACAACTCTGCACTAAACCCCGACTTGGGGTGAGCCTCTCTTCCTGCTCCTCCATCTCCCCGAAGTTCCCGGGTGAGCTCTTCCTCGCTGCAGTCAGCCAAGGCTGCGGGGGACTGGGGTGAATTGTTTGTCAGCGGTAAGGTTGGATAAAGTCAGCAGCAGCAGCATTGCGGTATTCAGGCTGCCCCCGGTGCTGCCTTTGCGAAGGCTTCCCTGGCAATAACTCGCACCCTTTCAAGTCCGTACTAAGCAAAATATCTCCGGGAAGACTGCTGAAGAGACTTGGAATACAATACGTAGTAACGGTTTAACATTTGCTCGGGGAAACCTTTGGCTTTCTGTAGGGAAGCGTAATTATTTTGTGAGTGAGCAGCACCATTGAGAGAAAGATAGTGTTGAAGACTCCAGGCAAGTACCAAGATACTTATCAAAATTTATCATGTGTAGGGCACTCAGGACTGGCTTGCATTTTATGAGAACTGTGATTGTGGAGCTAGTTGTAGCATTTCTTAACAGATGAGAAATGTTCTTAATTATTGAAAGATTTTTTGCCGTAATGTTTGCTAAGATAAGTAATGTTTTATATTTTATTTAGGCCTTTGGTTGTCATTTATATCTACTGGCTTGTACCATGAGCATCTCTGAGCTGATTTCTTTCGGTAACTAGTTAGAGAAATTAGTGTTTGTTTATCTAGGTTATACATTTGAGTTTGGTGTTTATATGAGAAGCAACTTCTCTAGGCCGGTTAGTTGAAAGAAAAAGTAGTACGATAAAGTAAAATGGCACCAGTGTAGCAAGAACACCCATTATTTGTCTAGCTGAAGTGACATTCCAACAGGAGTCCAGAAGTTACTAATAGGGATGCTCAGAGAACTGATTTTGGGAGCCAGTTGCTTCAGAGAGAAGCAGAGTCTGTAGTTTAACTGAAAGGATGGTTATTGTACAGGAGAACTTATTTGACTAGAAAACTAAGCTCGATCTCAGGTTTTACTAAGTAGGGAATGCAATGAATGAGTAGAAGTTATATTATGTCTTTTAAAAAAAGGAACCTACTAAAAAAAATTGGATGATTTGAAAACTCCAGATTTCAGTGTTGGTGGTTTATTTACTTTCAGTGTTACTCTGCATTGGTTGATTTTATATCTGTTGACTCCTCTAGCTGGAAACTTGAAAAAAACTGTTTTATAAGAGGGTAACTTGCTATTGAAGAAGCAAGTATAGAAGAACTATGACTGTAAGATGTGTTTATTGGTGAATGGAAGGAGAAATTAAGGTCTGAGGTGCAGATATTAGGAAAAGTATGGTTGTAGAAAGGAACTTGAAGTGAAAAGTTCTGTTAAATAATTGACTTATCTTTTATCGAAATATTTTTTGAATGACAGTTGAGCAAATGTTTGAGAAAGCTTGATACTTTAGTGAGAATTCACAAAATATTTGGTGTTGCACAGGTCATACAAAGATGCATATAGTCTGATGGAATCTGGTTCCTTTCCAGATACTTCTGGTATCCAAAGAGGGAATGGTAGACTTCTGTAGAACAAAAGATTGAGGATTTGCACAAATAGGTCTGTACTTGAATTGTTCACATTGACACTTATGTCACATGCAATGGCATGGTTTGAAGTTTGTAACTTGTTTCTAACTCCTCCCCCTCGTTTAAATATTGATGGTGTTAGCAAGTTAAAATTTCGCATTTACATTTTGAAAGAAACTAAAACACAGTACACAATTTATTTAGTTCATTTCCTCTTCAAATCTCATGCCTCTTATTTTTTATGATAGCCTTGGAATGTAGAACAGGTACATGAACAGTTAGTTTATCAGTTTGAAGTATCGGGCATGAAGGTGGACTAGATGATTTCAAAGATACATTCCTTATAAATCAGATTCTGTTTCTATAAATTGTTCTTTATTATGCTATTTAATGGTTTTTATTTGTGAAATGTCATATTAAACCCTAAACATCATTCTTATTGTATGTAACTTTCAGGAAGTAGACTTATTGAACTTAAAAATTTTATGTTGTAGGCAGTGCTAAAATGTTTTGGGTTTAGAGCAATTAATAAGTAAAGAGCATGACAGAAATGTAAATTTTGAAATTTGAGTTTCCTTGAGCGTTTTAAGGGAGTGATTGTGCACTCTGTTATTCCTGATTAAAGATCTCTATTAGCAATGAGTATTCTTCCTGTTTCTATTGAAATAGACAACCAGAACTATTTCCTGCTTGGTCTTTACTGTTGCCTTTTCAGATTGTCATGTTCAGTACTCATCTTTGGAAAAACATTTTCTCTCAGTGAAGTTTGACTCCCTTAAGTATTTTAATTAAGGTGTTTGATATATTTTAAGACATTAATTTCAGAAAATCAGTTATTTGGGTGTAGTCTTGAAAATGCTTTTATGTATAGAATATGGTAAATCCATCAGAATGCACTGGTGAGCTATCACATTGGATTTTCATTTTTTGAATTTCCTGTTTTGCCTTTACACGGCAGTTCTCAAAGTGTGGTCTGAGGACCTCTGGGTGTTCCCTGAGATACTTTCAGAGGTCCTCTAGGTCAAAACTATTTCATAATAATGTTAAGATGTTATATGCCTATTAAAATACTATTTTTTCTAACTACATTATCTGTTTGAGATTGGAGTCTCTTTATATACTAGAACCAAAACAACATTGCAGCAGGTTGAATACAGAAGCAGATATGAGAATCCAGCTGTTTTCTATTAAGCTAGACATTAAAGAGAATTGTAAAAATATGTAGAACAATGCTATTCTTCTTATCAAATGTTTTTTTTCTCTTTTGGAAATAGTTGTTTTCCTTTTTTTAAAATTTTATTTTTAGTTTTCAACTTCCACAGAATTTTGAGTTCCAAATTTTCTCTCCATCTCTCCCCTCCCCACACCCCATGACAGCAGGCATTCTCATTACTCCTTTCCTTAGTCTGCCTTTCCTTCAAACCCCTCCTCTTCCCCCAGCTTTCTCTTATCCGCTTCTCTTTCTATTTCCTTGTAGGGTAAGAGAGATTTCTATACCCCATTGCCTGTATATCTTATTTCCCAGTTGCATATAAAAACAATTTTTTTTTTTTGACTAGGCAGTGGGGTTAAGTGACTTGCCCAGGGTTACACAGTTAATAAGTGTTATGTGTCTGAGGCTGGATTTGAGCTCAGGTCCTCCTCACTCCAGGGCTGGTGCTGTATCCACTGAGCCACCTAGCTGTCCTTAAAAACAATTTTTAACATTCATTTTTAAAACTTTGAGTTCCAGATTTTCTCCCTTCCTCCCTCCCTACCCACTCTTATTGAGAAGGCAAGCAATGTGTAGTCATGCAGAACACGTCCATAATAGTCATGTTGTGAAAGACTATATTTCCCTCTATCCTATCCTGCTCCCTGTTTGTTCTGTTCTCTCCTTTGACCCTGTCCCTCCTCAAAAGTGTATGCTTCTGATTACCTCATCCCCCAATCTGCTTTTTCTTCTATTTCCCCCCTCCCCCATCTCCTTTCCCCCTACTTTCCTGTAGGGTAAGATAGATTTCCATACTTAATTGAGTGTGTATATTATTTCCTCTAAGCCAAACCCAATGAGAGTAAGGTTCACTCATTCCCTCTCACCTCTCCTTTTTCCCCTCTGCTGTAAAAGCTTTTTCTTGCCTCTTATGTGACATAATTTACCGAATTCTACCTCTCCTTTTCTTCTTCTCCTAGTACATTCCTCTCTTACCCCTTAATTTTATTTTTTAGATATCATCCCTTCATATTCAACTCACCCTGTGCCTTCTGTCTATATATATTCCTTCCAACTATCCTAATAATGAGAAAGGTCTCATGAGTTATAAATATCATCTTTCCATTAGGAATGTGAACAATTCAGCTTTAATAAGTCCTTTATGATTTCTCTTTTCTGTTTACCTTTTCATGCTTCTCTTGAGTCTTGTATGTGAAAGTCAGTTTTTCTATTTAGCTCTGGCTTCTCTAGTATGCTTTAAATTCCTCTGTGTAATTGAATGTCAATTTCTCCCCCCTCATTGATTACACTCACTTTTGCTGGATAGGTGATTTTTGGTTTTAATCCTAGCTCCATTGACTCCCGAATTTTATATTCCAAGCCCTCTGATCCTGTAATGTAGAGGGTGCTAAATCTTGTGCTAGATCTGTAGTTATTTTTAATAAAAAGTATTTATATTAATATCTAATGGGTTTATTATTTTCAGTGAATTAACCGATATTTAAAAAATCAGTTTTAATTTTTAATGCAGTAAATATTGATAGGTAGAAGTATTTATATAAACGGAAGCTCTTTAGGGTACTCGAATATTAAGGATATAAAGGGGTCCTCAGTGATTTTGAAGAGTGTAAAACAGGTTCTGAGGCCAATATTTCGAGAAATACTTCCTTGCTTTAGAATGATCAAGGGTATAAATTGCGTGTGTGTGTGTGTGTGTGTGTGTGTGTGTGTGTGTGTGTGTGTGTG